>NC_141671.1:47183727-47783727 GCF_028749965.1 Puma concolor | reverse complement strand
CTAATTATGATAAAACCTTTACAAACCCAAATTCAGAAACAATCTACAAAATAACTAATCAGTGATTTTTCAATATGTCAAGGCTATGAGAGACCAGGAAAACTGTCATGATTTGAAGGAGACTAAGCAGGTATGACAATTCAATACATTGTACAATCCTGAATTGGTCCTGAAACAGAAAAAAAGGACGTTGCCTCAAATCCTATTGAGGTCTGTAGTTCAGTTAATAACACTGTGTCATTGTTAGTTTCCTACTCCTGAAAATTGTAGTATGATTTTGTGATTTTGTAAGATGATGTTAACATTAGGGTGGGCTCAGAACATACAGGAATTCTCTGTATTACTTTTGCAATTTTATTTCTATTACTAACACTATTCAAAAATAAAATAAAAGACAATACAGATGCTTAGAAATGGTGGTGAAAGATTCTAATCCCTAGCCCTCAAAGGGCTAATTATAGAATACATCAGAGAAATAGGGATCAGAGAAAGTAATTAAATCCCATGGAACACCAAAAACAATGGATAACTCTGTCATAATAATGTTAAATAATGTTAAATAAATGCACAAATGAATGGATGGTGAGAGGACTTTTAAAATGGCTTAGGACAAGATAAATTATCCGGGAATACTATGGTAGATTCAGTGGTTTTTGAGCAAAATTAAGGGAGAAGACATGATATGTCACCACAGTAGTGGCTCAAGAAGTGCTTGATAAATGCATGAACACTTTTGGGGAATTCTTTTATTATATAAAACAGGTAAAAGTAGAAAGATTCATGCTTAATGTGGGCATTAAGCAGAAACACAGAGTTAGAAATAAAAACATCATCTTTGCTTTCCCTTTAGCCTGAGGCACCTCTATTTAATATTTCATATCTAAGAGAAACTAATCAATAATCATCTGGAGTCAACAGACAATGACCAAAGATCACTGAGCTATTAGTGATGATTTGTATTAGTAGGTATTAATTAAATGCTGAATGAAAACTAATCTACAGAGATCTAAACTGGGTTTACTTCTAAGTTATGCATATGACATCCCTGGTCAATTTTGTATTCCTGAGATGTTGCTGCCACTAATTCTTTAGAAGGTCCTCATCTAAAAGGGAAAATGTCTTGTTTTTAAAGAATGTACAGAAAGTATTAATATTTCTCTGCCTAGATATCCCATAATTGGACAAAACATAACCAAAGTGTAGTAAGCCATTAATAAAATCTTGATCTAGCCAAATAAGGCTTCAGGGTACACATTTGAAGTTGTCAATTTTCCCTTATCATACATGATCTACTGGTTGGAATGATATTAAATACTAATTACTATATGGGTTTGAAATATTTTTCCTCCTTCTCTATCACCGATGTCATAGTTATAGCTTCCCATTAAAAACAAAATAAAAAACTTAAAATCATAAATGTTTTAAGATTTTAGATTCAATTATACAGGCTGAAGTACTATTTTCTATATACCATTTGTGTTCTACCTAACTCTATCAATGTAATTCAATGTAATTTACACTGTCTTTAGGACACTTCAATGTTTAGGCACTTAATTTTCCTAATACCAGCTACACAAAGATAGTGACTCAGACTGAAATAGCTTGATTGCTCTGTGATTTTGTATGCATTTCAAATGAAGTTTTTGTCTGGAAAATAACACAGATGTTTCAAGTTGTCCTTTAAGGCATTTTTTTTTTTGTCCCTTTCTTGCCTTGTTCGCAATAACCATGTAACATCATCTCTTCAGCATTTTCTTTCTCTTCCTTTCTTTTTTTTTCTTTTTCAACGTTTATTTATTTTTGGGACAGAGAGAGACAGAGCATGAAGGGGGGAGGGGCAGAGAGAGAGGGAGACACAGAATCGGAAGCAGGCTCCAGGCTCTGAGCCATCAGCCCAGAGCCTGACGCGGGGCTCGAACTCACAGACCGAGAGATCGTGACCTGGCTGAAGTCGGACGCTTAACCGACTGCGCCACCCAGGCGCCCCAGTCTCTTCCTTTCTTTTTTAAATGAACTCAGATTACAGGAATTCTGAGAATGGAAGAAAACAAATCGTCATTTATATATGGAACATAAACTATAGCTATTAATTAATGTGCCTAGGAATTTATTTAATAAAGCCATTTATCCAACATTATGAGGTTTATTCAGTATTCTTGATTCAAAACATGAATTTCCATAATATGAACATATTTACGTTCTAAGTTCTTGCTAACTTGTTTGAAATTATTTTTCAATATTTTAATATGCTAATTTTAACTTGTACCTTAGGAATGGTTAATTAACCCATGATGTTCTCTAATTTAGAATACAAAATCTGGGGTAGTGTGTTAGATGCTGTTCAAAGTTCAAAGATTCAGAAGTGGCTCTTAACCAAAATTTCCAATCATGATTATCTCTTTTAGGCACCAGTAGGTTCATTAATTAGCATAATGGATGAAGAAGTAGTTTTGTTGGCTGAAAAATATTGGACACATAACCTCAATCCTAATAAATAAGGTGTCAGAATCTAGGGGATTCTATATAGTAGCTTATATAGGTTGGAATGGTTCCCTAGGCTTAGGATTCTGACTGGTCCTCTATTCAGCATCCTACAGAGGATTCTTACATGACTGAGTTCTGACGTAAGAGCGTTGCTACTTTAGCCTGTATTATATCTTTCATGCAAGGGGCCTATTGCCATGCCTGGAGGGAGAGGTTATTAACATTACAGTGAATTTGCAGAACAGGTTGTAAGACTATTATACTGTTTAAATTTAAACCCTGTATTCACATGACAATTTGTTACTTTTTCCACTTGTCATAGGTGAATGTATAATTAGAACATCTACATATCTCTTATTACTGGAGGTGATAAATATTTTGATGGGAACTTAATAATATGAAAAACCAAGTTCAATTTTATCAGTTTGCAACATCAAAAGCCCTATCTTGAAATACAGAGAATGCAAATAGATACGTTATATAAAACACATGGTTTAGTATAAAACATAAATTCAAAAGTAAAGGGAAGCCAATATTTTTAATTATTTGAGATTGTTTAAATACCATCATGTACATCTGGTGCCTTTTCCGATTTGAATGTATCCATCGTAAACATGAAAATATATCAAGCTCAGGATGCAGCTAAAGAAAACAAGTTCTGGGTACCGTGGAGGAGCAATGACATCCATAACAGTTTTCTGCCTTGAGTTATATGTAAAAAAGTTAATATTTTCAAGAACAAGAAGGAATACTTATTTTTTAAGAGAGAGATTTTTAAAAATCCTTTCAAAATTCTTTGCTGTCTCTGTACTTGTGCCAGTATACCAGAGAGAGAATAACTGTATATTCCATTCCAGGCACCTGATATCAAGAGAGGAAGATATTCTAACCACATTGCAAATCTCCAGTGACTATGACTTTCCTCTGAGAAAATTGCTTAGTTTTTAGGAGTGAAGTGGTTACTTAAAGCTTCTCTTCTATTCCTCTGCCTACCCTACACGCTTTTAACCATAATTTAACCTCTACCTACTAATCATCTAAATACCTGGAAGATTCCCTTAAGGCATTCATTTTGAGAAATGGGGGAAATACTTGGACAAGAATATTTCCTACAAGTTGACAGGGGACAAGTTTTCTTAAAAAGATAAAAATGCTGAAGTATTATAAAAATAGCCCAAATAATCTATCCCATCATAATGGGAATAGCCATATACTTGTGTTATGGAACTAGATAACTGTAATTGAACAAGAGTATAAATGAGTGTTTTTCTCCCGTGCCAGGAATATTTTTGGAGGTATGAATTCTATCAGTAACTTTTCCCCTAAGATGGGGCATTTCAAATTTCCCGTTACTACATTTTATTTATTTATTTATTTATTTATTTATTTATTTATTTATTTTTTAATTTTTTAAAATTTACATCCAAATTAGTTAGCATATAGTGAAATAATGATTTCAGGAGTAGATTCCTTAGTGCCCCTTACCCATTTAGCCCATCCCCCCCACAACCCCTCCAGTAACCCTCAGTTTGTTCTCCATATTTATGAGTCTCTTCTGTTTTGTCCCCCTCCCTGTTTTTATATTATTTTTGTTTCCCTTCCCTTATGTTCATCTGTTTTGTCTCTTAAAGTCCTCACATGAGTGAAGTCATATGATTTGTCTTTCTCTGACTGACTGATTTCACTTAGCATAATACCCTCCAGTTCCATCCACGTAGTTGCAAATGGCAATATTTCATTCTTTTTGATTGCTGAGTAATACTCCATTGTGTGTGTGTGTGTGTGTGTGTGTGTGTGTGTGTGTGTGTATATCATATCTTTATCCATTCATCAATCGATGGATATTTGGGCTGTTTCCATACTTTGGCTATTGTTGATAGTGCTGCTATAAACACGGGGGTGCATGTGTCCCTTCAAAACAGCACACCTGTATTCTGTGGATAAATGCCTAGTAGTGCAATTGCTGGGTCATAGGGTAGTTCTATTTTTAGTTTTTTGAGGAACCTTCATACTGTTTTTCAGAGTGGCTGCACCAGCTTGCATTCCCACCAACAATGCAAAAGAGATCCTCTTTCTCCGCATCCTCGCCAACATCTGTTGTTGCCTGAGTTGTTAATGTTAGCCATTCTGACAGGTGTAAGGTGGTATCTCATTGTTTTTAAGATCCATAACAATGGTAATTATTACATCAACTATCTCTATCCAGCCCATGTTGATTTTGCCAGCAATTTCAGGATAGATTTGGGGTAGGAGGGTGACTCTAAATGACAAGGCTCGAGTGTGTGTATGTGTGTGTTTGCATTTGAGAGATGAGGACAGTTGTTTTTGCAATGAACATTTAACATATGTGATTTTTTTATTCCAATATAAAATGATGTTTTAGCTACGTTTACCAATAGAAGCTTTTTTACAGTTATATTGCATTTTAGCAGAAGCTTGCTTTCATGTTAACTCTCGACTTAATATAAAATATATGGTTGATTCATAAAGGGTATTAATAATGTACCTAGCTCATATTGCTTTACCCCTAAGAGTAGCTGTTGTAAGTATTGACAGATGTCTCCCTATCTTTCCTCATTAGAAAAATTGCAACAGTTTATCTTATCTTTAGACTAGGTACATCTATCTCACTTCATTTTGACCCCCCTTTTTTTTCCCCTGGAAATTATTAAATAGAAATTTACTATTTATTTATTTATTTATTTATTTATTTATTTATTATTATTTATTATTATTATTAAATAGAAATTTCCCTGGAAATTATTAAATAGAAAGCCATTCCTACTGTATAAATAAGTTTTATAAATAGATAAGTAGAGAATATCAAGCTGGATGTTCAGAGCATAGAGCTCTACATTCATTCTCTTCTCTCTGTTTTGATGAATATTGAAATAAGAATCATTTCTTATATAAATTACAACATAATAGATGAATAGTCTGTTAAGAGAGTATATTTTAGATGCATAAATACACTATGTTATCTGCATAATACAGAAATAATCTATGACTTATTACTATATCTTACTTTTAAGTGCATTTTGTAGGACCTACACACTGTAATCCCATCTGATTTAGTCAGAAGTACCATACGTATAAGCTCATCCATTTAGAATTGTTATATGGTGTTGTGAAATGCCCTATGATTTGCTGCCAGTCCTTGAAATGTATCGAGAATATAGATGCTATAGTTCTTGAACATGTAAATGAATAAAAGATGCTACAATCTGAGATAAGGCATTTATTTTCTTTACCTCTAGATTATTAAATAATATATCTGCTCAAATGAAATTCACTTGAGCAATAGCATCATAAATTATACAATAGTGGCCACGTACATGATAATTACTCGTATCGATCATATAAGTCTTATGGATTTTGAGAGGCCCAGAGCTAACATTTAGAAGAATTAAGCATCCACCTGACACAGATGGCAAAAGGCCATTGTTAAAAGTCTAGTTAAAGATATTGAAATACCCTTCAAGTCTTCTTGAGTCAAAGAGGTTTTAAGAAGGAAATCACTTTTAGAATCATGGTCCAATTTGGTGGTTGAATAATATGTATAGTAAATTAGGGCAGCTGAACCAAAGTTTACATTTAAAATCATGAAAAATTTGAAAACTTTGCTTTAGTTATGAAATAAAGAGAATAGGAATCTATGGAGAGTCATTCATTTCTTCAGTATGTTGTTCCTCACTAAGTTGGGACGTACAAACAGGTTTTCACTTTTTCTCATGCAGAGAAAAGCTGAGTTAACATAAAGAGTTAGATTGTTCAATCAGACTCAGAGATCTTATCCAGTATTAGACTTTACTAATAACTTAAATCATTTAAATAACCAAAAACATAGGCAAGGGAAGGCATTTAGGCTTATCAAATCATCAGCCTGTAAACCTTAAATATGTAGAATTTTTATCAGCCTCAAAAAGCTGGAAAATTGTATGCAAAGTATACATGTGGAAATTGTATTATATGTAACACATGGATACATTTTAATATATTTGGTATGATGCAGAATGATGCATCAAAAAAAGATTTGCCTTAATAGCATGATGGCCAGGGAAATATTGTCTTGATTATGTGTCATATTGCAATCTTTCTGTTAAGTCTTATAAATTCCCCCTTTCTTTTTAGGAAAAAAAAAGCCAATAACTAATCTTTGAGACTAAGACTGCTAAATATTTGTCTTACTAAAAAATTACCTTTTTCATATACCTTCTAGTAAAGGAGATGTTAATGATGCCCATGAACTAATGTAGAAATTAGTACACGTGCCTCACAAAAAGTTTAACTCACAATCTCAGAAGTTTGCCTACCACAGCTTTCTGCTTTTGGAAGAGCCTACCAGTGTAATTCAGAAAGTAATTAAATCAGAAAAAGTAATCTTGTAGTTAATGTAGTCACAGATACCACTTTGATAATTAAACTGCAGGGGGATTAAAATTGGGGATTTTCCCATTATAGTTTTATAGAATGCAAAATAAGATATGTTGCATCTAATTTTAAAATTACTCATGAGAAAGATGATTTCATTGGTCCAAGTAAAAATTAATTCTCTTATGTGGGCAATGATCAAAAATAAGTATAAGAGGGTGTTTAGTACCACATCATACTTGTCATTATACTTACATTGGCTATGTGATTATATTGCACTTTTTTAGAATAATTGTTAGGTAAATATTTTGACCCATCTTTCATTGAAAAATTGCTATTGTCTTGAAAATGGGTCTCTGAAAAGAATGTGTATTCAGTAACCCCATTTCTGAATGCAAAGCCATGACCTCTTTAGAAATGTATCATTAACTTTTGTGCATCAACAAAATTAATCAAAACGGCATATGCATTTTAGGGAAGGAATATAGGGAAACATAGATATAATAGAAATAGAAAATCATCTTGGTAGATTCTGCTAGTAGATCTTGTACTATTCATTCTATCTTGCTTATGAAAAGAACCATTTTTACTCAGAATTTATGACAAAACAGGTTAAAACAAACATTACTTTTCCCAGTTACCCTATCCAAACAAAGTAGAGATTCCAGTGCTGGGATTCCTTCTCTGATAGAGGGGCCTCTAGGATCTCCTTAATCTGTCCTCCTTCCTCCAGCAATACAGACAGGAGCTAATGATGAGCAAGTGCTTAGTGACTATGAGATTATCATGGGGATGGCAGCGCTATACTAAGGGTGGTGGAACAGAAAGGCAAAAGGAGTGTAGGACATTGAGGACATTGGGAAGCTACTCATTAGTGCTGGTCATTCTTTGGAATTCACATTATCATATAAAAAGAAATCCTTATTTGGTCAAGATATTGTAAATAAATTCCAATTAATACCGTGGATCACTGGTGCTATCTGATAAACCCATCAAATACAAAAATATAACAAACTAGAATGACTCATCGTTGAGATATTGTGGATTCTGAATACATTGGTTATAAATAACTCTGAATATGTTATTTGTATATGAACAGAAATGTTGTCTATGCATTAAAGAACAGCTCCTCCAACAAAATGCTAAAAGTTCTAGAAATGCACGTATATGGGTGTATTCAAATTACTGCGAAAACATAGTAACAAATACATGGGAGTTAACTATAAATATTCGTCTTTGAAGAGCTCTACTTCATATATGGTCATATATGCCTATCTTTTTTTTATTTTTTATTTTTTTAATATATGAAATTTATTGTCAAATTGGTTTCCATATAACACCCAGTGCTCATCCCCAAAGATGCCCTCTTCAATACCCATCACCCACCCTCCCCTTCCTCCCTCCCACCCCCATCAGCCCTCAGTTTCTTCTATCTTTGTTTTACAGATAGTATAGATCTCAACCACTGTTTTAGGAAGTCTGATTTATGATAAGGTAGTTGGCAAACCCTCCCTATGTGCAGAGCTCCAGCATCTAAAATGGGGTTTTTCAGTACTCTCCATGTTTGGAGGCATGTGGTGCTACAGGATAAATTTTCCAGTGAATAAATTGTTGTATGATGTTACATAAAATGTCACTGCCTCCTGGAGATGCCTGAGGCATATTTGCAACAGAATCAAAACGATGAAGGGGCATTTTGATAAGGATTTTTAAATGATTCATGGCTGACTTCTTTTCCATCCTTTTCCTCAAAAACAGCATCTTCAGGTAATTCTTTCGTGTACCTAAGGCACACCTAAGCCACCATCTGGATCTCAGCTGCTCTGAGAATCTGTTCTGTCATTAACGATGTAAATGCTTGAGTAGTCATGTTCAGAGAATGTTGGCGGTATGCAATGGCCGCTCAGGGCAGGATGCCAGACAGACCAAATAATCAAATGAGTTTTTTGTAGTTTCCATATATCAGACAGTTGGAAATGAACTGGTTTTACTTGTACGTGCAAAAATTCTCTTTAGTGTTATTTAAACGCACCTTTGTTAAATGGTGGAAAGTTTGCCAATGAAGTCTACGTTTGAGTGAATAAACCGAACGCTAGATTGACATTTGTAGAAAGGCATAGTTATATTCGAGCCACTGGAGCAACTTTAT
This sequence comes from Puma concolor, assembly GCF_028749965.1. Taxonomy (NCBI): domain Eukaryota; kingdom Metazoa; phylum Chordata; class Mammalia; order Carnivora; family Felidae; genus Puma; species Puma concolor. The sequence goes on along the minus strand of NC_141671.1, from coordinate 47,774,723 downwards.
CAAAATTACAATTAATAGATTCATCTAAAATCATCGGTACCAAGGATGGTAGTAGCAGTCATGCAATTCCAAATTTAATTGATGTATATAGTAAGTGGTGCATGAAAACAATAAGCTTCTTAGAGGATATTTGGGAGACGTTCAATCTCCGGGGGCTTTGCAGTAGCAAAAACGTTACTTTAACATTTTATCATCCACTGCCAGGTGCTTACCTTAGTAGCAATATGTCCAGTCAAATAATTAGTTCCATAGATGCTTTTATGATCCCGGGGGTAGGTCATCCAATTCTTTTTTTATTTTTTTTTATTTTTTTAACGTTTAATTTATTTTTGAGACAGAGAGAGACAGAGCATGAATGGGGGAGGGTCAGAGAGAGGGAGACACAGAATCCGAAACAGGCTCCAGGCTCTGAGCTGTTGGCACAGAGCCCGATGCACAACTCGAACTCACGGACAGCGAGATCATGACCTGAGCCGAAGTTGGCAGCTCAACCGACTGAGCCACCCAGGCGCCCCAATCCAATTCTTTCAATTCTTGCCAAATGAGATATAGGTGGACAGATATAAAGGAAATCTTTCTGACTCAGGGCCTGCTACTCCCTTTTTTCCTTCTACATGCTTTTTCCTTTGTGGATAAGTGGCTCTGGTTGGAAGGAACATCCTCTTACTGTAAGGATAGAAGCATGAAGAGAACATAAGTATTTGAAGTATAAAAAAGAACATTGTTGCGGTGCCTGTGTGGCTCAGTCGCTTGAGCGTCTGACTCAATTTCTGCTCAGGTCATGATCCCAGGGTTGTGGGATCAAGCCTTGCATTTGGCTCTGTGCTGAGTGTGGTGCCTGCTTAAGATTATCTCTTTTTTTCCTTGTGTCCCTCTCCTGCTCTCTCTCTCTCTCTCTCTCTCTCTCTCTCTCTCTTTCTCTCTCTCTCTCTCTTCTTTCTCTCTGTATCCCCCCACCTCTGCTTATGTGCTGTGTCTTCAAAATAAAAAATTAGTCTTTGACAACAGCACTGAATAGATGTACAAGATATTTACTTCTGATTAGTGAGAAGAAAGAAAACTTATTGTATTTATTTAAGCTCTTGAAATTTATTTCCATACTTGCCATTGAACATACTATCTGATAGCACTATATTGTAACTGTTAATATTTCGTCATTGTATACTTGAGGGCAATATCTTATATTATTCATATTCAGATGTCCAGTACTCAGTGCTTTGCGGGTCACACTGTAAATAGATAAATAGAAACGGATTGTTGAATGAGTAACCAAACAGATTTTTCGTATACCTTGGGAGCTGAAATCCTCAATACATGGGTATGTTTATCTTCATAGAAAATAAATCTAGATCCAAAAGTTTCTATCCTCACTCAACTAAGGAATTTAAGCAATTAGGACCATTTTTTTCTTTAGGTCAATTCTCTATAAACCTATTAAAATATTTTGAAATCTGATTGACAATGAGGATTGGGAAAACCTTGGTTCATATTCAGGAGCAATTTTTTTGTTAATAAGAAGACACAAAATAAACAATCCCATTGCTCTGTTATTGCTAGAATTTTCAATAATTTTACGTCATCATTTCTTGCTTGGTCTAGGTAAATTAATATCTGGGTGTATATCTGGGGTCAATATGTTACTTCATTAGTATAACACACACTCTCTCTCTTTCTCTTTCTCTCTTTCCTTCACCCTCTCCCTCTTCCTCCCTGTTTTCCTGGCACAATGACTATGAAGGTGCCCTCTCTCAACTTTCAAATGGACTTCAGTTTGTAGCAATGATCAATACAATTGTATGTTTCTGACAATATTACTGATTGAATCAGCACAAAGTTGGAAAGACAAACTGTGTCTCCAAACCCACAACACAAGGAATACAATCAATGTATTTAACATATTTAAAGAGGTGATATGTTAACATGAATGTCAGAAAATAAAACTAATGGGGTGCATACAACACTTTCTAATAAAAGGTATCTAGTCTGGAGGCATGTGAGCAATTCTATCAATACTATAAGATCCTATCTGATTCTTATTGGTATTGATACCCATACTACTTCAAATCTAAACTGCCTTTGATTGTACAACTAAGAATAAACTTTTATACTCATTGACACAGTATTTTAGGTGTATTTAGACCTAGGGGTTTTTTTTTTTTTTATCATCTATCACTATTAAACTTATATAAAAAAATAGATGAAATAAATTTGTTTACAATTTTCTAAAACTTATTCCCATTTAGAATTCAATTCTTTGGAATCACTTTTTAAATAAGAACCTTTGGTTATTATACTTGTTTTTTAATCATCTAAAGTGTTTCACTATTGTCTCCTGAGTATAATCTTGAAAATTTTAGTCTGGTATTTCTTAAGGGGCTGCCCTAATATTTTCACTGGGTTCTCTTCTAGTTTACTAACATCCATCCTATAAGTTTTGCTGCTGTTGCTTTTTTTGGTCATATCACAATTTGTCAGAGAGTGAAAATTACACAATGACTGTCACTTTGCAAGCAACAATGATAAGACAACAGAAGTTGTAAGATACTTAAGTAAACTGCAATATAGTGCTGAAGAAACTTTCAAAATTCAGAATAAAACAGACAAGATGGAAAATACTAAATAGATAGCCAGAGACATAAAAGATAAATAGAATAATATATTGTATTTATAATCACAGCATTAAAGACAAAAATAGTAGGGAAGGAGAATTGTGTATAAAATGAAATAGAATAATATATTGTATTTATAATCACAGCATTAAAAGACAAAAATGGTAGAGAAGAATTGTGTATTTAGCTAATTATTTTTTATGATAATGTAAACATATCCATCAGTCACCTGATGAATGTGTTTATATATATATATATATATATATATATATATATATATATACACATACATACACACACATACAGTGGAATATTACTCATCCATAAAAATGAATGAAATCTTTCCATTTCTAATGACATGGATAGAGTTAGTATTATGCTAAGTGAAATAAGTCAGAGAAAGACAAATACTATGAATGTAAGAAACAAAGTAGATGAGCATAGGGGAAAATACAGAGAGGCAAACCAGAAAACAGATTTTCAACTATAGAGATCAAACTGAGGGTTACTGGAGGGGAGGTGGGCGGGTGGGGATGGGTTAAATAAGTGATGGAGATTAAGGAGGCCATTTGCTGTGATGAATGCTGGGTGTTGTATGTAACTGATGAATTGCTAAAGTCTACACCCGATGCTGATAATACACTGTATACTAACTAACTGGAACTTAAATAAAAAATAGACAAAGAAACAAAAAGGTATAATGTAAAAATAAAGATGTTTATAATACAAACTGAGAGAATTATCTTCAAAAAAGAAAATTCTAATCTTGAAGTACTTTCAAGAAAAAGGAAAAAAAATCCCCAAATCAGGGCCTAGGTTACAATATATGGTGAGTAAAGAAATTGGTAAATATTTGAGCTAAATTTAATCTAACACTGTCTATATAAAACCATGATTATCAATAATGTGTATGTTAAGTGTTAAGGATAAGGCTAAGATGTATATGTAAATATGTTACGTTTGCATGGTAAGAGTTTGTCTTAAACATTAAAAGAAATAGAATTCAAAACAATTGAAATACAAAAAAGAAAAACCAAGGAAGAATTATAAACTTAAAAATGTTTAAAAATGCATGATATGTGAGACAGTACAATAATAAGATGGTAGAAACAGTCCAGATATAGCAATAGTAAAAATAAATATAAATGTAAACTCACCAGGTAGAAGATCTTTTCCAATTGGATTTTTAACACTAATCATCACCACCACCAACAAAATAACTTGGGATAATATGTAATGGCACCCTGGAGTAAATGGAAGAGGAAATTTATAGCCATGTCACTGAACAAATATCACACATCATTTGTGTGCTCTGAGGAACCAATGTGGTCAAAAGTCTCAGCACAGCAGTGACCCATCCATATTACCCTGGGAAGCTTTGGTGTGCTCACCTGACTGGTTGGAGATCATCCAACAGCCATGGAAGAAAACAGGAATTCATTGTATGTGACATCACTGTTTGATTTTAACACTATTTAAAAAACCTATTTTAGGGGTGCCTGGGTGGCTCAGTTAGTTTGACTTCTGACTTCAGCTCAGGTCATGTTCTTGTGTTTTGTGAGTTCACGCCCCACGTTGGGCTCTATGCTGACAGCTCAGAGCGTGGAGCCTGCCTCAAAAATCTATGTATCCCTCTCTCTCTGCCCCTCTCTGTTTGCTCTCTCTCTCTCTCTCTCTCTCTCTCAAAAATAAATAAACATTAAATTTTTAAAAAAATATTTTAAAGCATTTCATAGGGCCTTACAGTTGGAAGGGTTTGTTGCCATCATCTCTTCCTCTAATTTTAAAAATGAAGAAATTGAGAACTTATGTCCAGCTAGATAATTTTCTTTCCTACTTTCGATGAACTCATAAAAGGTGTGCAGATAATGAATCAAAAATCAAGCACATTCTTTTGTTATCAGACTCAAATCCAAAAAGATATATAAGGGTGCTAGAGTATATTTTCCCTAAATTATTATGCAAAAGAATGGTTTTATCTAATTTCAGAAGGAGGTGAGGAAAGGAAGGGGAACGCATACCTAGCTACTTACAATAATAGAATAATCTCTGAATTATGCCTAGGTGAGGGAAGATGAGGAAGGTAATTAATGAATTCTTTCTTCAAGCTAATGGTATTTACTAAGAAAGAATATGGTGGTATTCTGTTTGATGCAGTCAACACAACAAGCCAGTGAGGTAAGTTTGGTTGTTACCATTCCAAAGATTGGGAAACTGAGGCTCAGCTAGGTTAGGTTGATTGTTCATTATTTAGCCACTTATACATTATTTATTTAATACATGCTGAGGATGTAATTCCAACAACAGTTTTCTGACTCAAAGCTGGTGCTGACACCCCAGATGGCACTCCTGTCCAACTCTGCTTACTTTATAACTTTGGGGTTTACTTGACTCCAGTTCTAAGAAAATGCTGTTAGTCTACAGTGCTTGTTAATAGCTAAATTTGGACAGTCTTAATTTTGTGAGATGTGGAAATGTCCTGACATAGAAGATATGCATTTAGGGAATAAAAGCATATCAGAAAAGGGTCTTTCAGGAAAGATGACACACTCAAATGGAGTATCTAATTATAAATAAAGGTTTTAGTAGACTTAAACATTTTTTTAAAGGGATGAAGAAGCACCTCTGATATAGCAGAGGAGGAGTTAACACCTCCATGACCAACTAGGTAAAGGGACCATATTCCAGAGAGAATTCTATAAGAAAATCATCTAACGGGAGTTCTGACTTTTGATAAGGGAGTATAACCACTATCAACCCATGTCCTACTAAGAGAGGAGCTTGAGGAATTAATACTCTGACCCTACTCTTCTCTTCACCTTTGATTTCTGCCAGAAGCCTCTCAATGGCTGAAGCTAAAAGGAATCAGAAGGCAAAGCAGCAGACTATAATGTAGTCCATACTTATCAGCTTCTTGAGTAGAGACCAAGGTGGACACATATTAGATGCAACAAGAATCTAAACATTCGCTGAAGGTCAGAAAGAGTTTTCATTGTAATTCGTAATTAGGCCAGGTTTCTTCATCAGCTCACAACTGTGCTCTTCCCTATCACTACTTACTACCCTTAGTGGGTTTAGAAAGGACTGAGGAGAAATTTTTCAGTCCAGGAGAATATTTCTGTAGGAAGAATGTTTTCTTTTAAAGGATCTGTAAATTTAGGACAAAACTCAAATTTATGAATTTATTCCACTCATAAGGCAAACATTAACACTTAATTTACATAATGAAATATCTGCAAAGTTTAAATCTTTACTACCTAATCATTTTTTTTCTTTTCTGAGGAAAATAATTAAAAATTAGAGGAGATCTGAGAAGAGGCTGGGGTCTAGTTTATTTGAAGAAGAAAAATGTCTTTTCCTTTCTAAGATACTGAAACAAACATATTATGCATGAAAATAGAAACCATATGATACTTTTTGTCCAATATTTTCTTTTCTGTTATCCTGACCCTGACTGATATCATGATGAAATAACTTACACCTTTAGTAAGTGAATTATTTTCTATGTCTCTTTACCTCTCTTTAGAATCAAAGTATAATTGAGGGAGGGGGAAGAAAATAGAAACTGGACTCAAGAACTTCACCTTCCTTTAAAATTAAAACTTAGGGTTCTCAGGCTAGGTTAAATTTTGTCTGACCAGCCTGGTGATGTTACAAAGTTTGAATCTAAATTCCCTGAGACATTCTACGCGTTCTTTAGTTTGTCACAGACTTTACTACTTCTTATTTTCTTGTGTCTTGGATTGAACATTTTTTCAAATTTGCCACTATAAGAATTCTACAAAACATTGAAGGAAGAGTTAATACCCATTCTTCTCAAACTGTTCCAAAAATAGAAATGGAAGGAAAACATCCATACTTATTCTGAGGCCAGCATCACCTTGATTCCAAAACCAGAAAAAAGACACTAAAAAGGAAAATTACAGGCCAATATCCCTGATGAGCATGGACGCAAAAATTCTCAGCGAAATACTAGCAGATCATATCCAACGGTACATTAGAAGATTAATTCACCACAATCAAGTGGGATTTATTCATGAGTTACAAGGGTAATTTGATATTCACAAATAAATAAAAATGTAATATGCCACTTGAATAAAAGAAATGATAAGAATATGTTCCTGTCAATAGATGCACAAAAAGCATTTGACAAAGTACAGCATCCATTCTTGACAAAAACCCTCAACAAAGTAGGCTTTCTGTGTGAAAAACCTGAAAGACTCCACCCCAAAACTGCTAGAACTGATACATGAATTCAGCAAAGTCGCAGGATAAAAAAAATCAATGTACAGAAATCAGTTGAATTTCTATACACCAATAATGAAGCAGCAGAAAGAGAAATCAAGGAATCAATACCATTTACATTTGCACCAAAAACCAAGATACCTAGGAATAAACTTAACCAAAGAGGTAAAAGATATTTATGCTGAAAACTATAGAACATTTATGAAAGAGATTGAAGAGGACACAAAGAAATGGAAGCATTCCATGCTAATTGGAACAGCAAATGTGGTTAAAATGTCTACACTACCCAAAGCAATCCACACATTCAGTGCAATCCATACCAAAATAACACCAGCATTTTTCAAAAAGCTAGAACAAACAATCCTAAAATTTATATGGAACAACAAAAGACACAGAATAGTCAAAGCAATCTCTAGGAAAAAGCTGGAAGCATCACAATTCTGGACTTCAAGCTATATTACAAAGCTGTAGTCATCAAGACAGTATGGTGCTGGCACAAACACAGTCACATAGATCAATGGAACAGAATACAAAACCCAGAAATGGTCTCACAACTATATGATCTTCAACAAAGAATGAGAGAATAACCAATGGAAGAAAGACAGTCTCTTCAACAAATGGTGTTGGGAAAACTTGACAGCAACATGCAGAAGAGTGGAACTGAACCACTTTCTTACACCAAACACAAAAATAAATTCAAAATGGATGAAAGACCTAAATGTGATTTAGGAAACCATCAAAATCCTAGAAGAGAACACAGGCAGCAGCCTCTTTAACCTCAGCTGTAGCAATTTCTTACTAGGTGTGTCTCTGGAGGCAAGGGAAACAAAAGTAGACATGAACTATTGGGATTTCAAGACAAAAGTTTCTGCACAACAAAGGAAACAGTCAACAAAACTTGAAGACAACCTTTGGAATGGGGAAATATATTTTCAAATGACATATCTTATAAAAGGTTACTATCCAAAATCTATAAAGAACTTCTCAAACTCAACACCCCAAAAATACATAATCCATTTAAGAAGTGGGAAGAGGACATGAATAGACACTTTTCCAAACAAGACATGTAGATGCCTAAAAGTCCCATGAAAAGATGTTCCACATCACTCAGCATCAGGGAAATACAAATCAAAACCACAATGAGATACCACTTCACATCTGTCAGATAGGCTAAAATTAACAACACAAGAAATGAGTGTTGGCAAGGATGTGGATAAAGGGGAACACTTTTACACTATTGATGGGAATGCAAACAGGTATAGCTACTCTGGAAAACAGTATTGAGTTTCCTCAAAAAACTAAAAGTAGAGGGGCACCTGGGTGGCTCAGTCGGTTAAGCGTCCGACTTCGGCTCAGGTCACGATCTCGCAGTCCGCGAGTTCGAGCCCCGCGTCGGGCTCTGGACTGATGGCTCAGAGCCTGGAGCCTGCTTCCGATTCTGTGTCTCCCTCTCTCTCTGCCCCTCCCCCGTTCATGCTCTGTCTCTCTCTGTCTCAAAAATAAATAAACGTTAAAAAAAAATTAAAAAAACAAAAAACAAAACTAAAAGTAGAAATACCCTATGACCCAGCAATTGCCCCACCAGGTATTTACCCAAAAGGTACAAAAATACTTATTTGAAGGGGTATGTGCACCCTGATGTTTATAGCAACATTATCAACAATAGAAAAATTATGCAAAGATCCCAAATGTCCATTGACTTATGAATGGATAAAAATGATGTGGAATATATACACAATGGAATATTAGCCATAAAAAAAGAATGAAATCTTTGCATTTGCAAGGACATGGATGGAGCTAGAGTGTATTATGCTAAGTGAAATAAGTCAGAGAAAGACAAATACCATATGACTCCACTCATATGTGGAATTTAAGAAACAGATGAACAGAGGGGAAGGAAAAAAGAAGAGGGAGGCACACTATAAGAGACTCTTAAATATAAAACACAAACTGAGGGTTGCTGGAGGGAAGATGGGTGATGGGCATTAGGGAGGGTACTTGTGATGAGCACTGGGTGTTACATGGAAGTGATGAAATACTAAATTCTACTCCTGAAACTAATATGCTGCACGTTAACTATTTGATGTTTTCAAATAAAACATTTTTATGTTTTATTTGAAACATAAAAATAAAAACAGATTTGCCCTATAAGTTTTGAGTCTATATTTTGTGCCATAAACATACTTCTCATTTTAAGGGTTCTCTGATAAAATTTTAAAAGATTTCTAATAGTATCTAAATCTACTAAGGAGAAATAGACAAATATCTCGTAGGTCCTACCTCTTACAACAAAGTAACCATGGACATCACATATTAACAAGTATTGGATGATTTGAAAAGGTAAAAAGTCAGACAGTTCAGGACCTTAAGACTTGAAGCCTGACACGGTAGTAAGTTCACTGGTTTTCTTATTGCTCCCATATAACCTAGACAAGTCAATGTAGAACCTTCAGCTTGAAATTGCCAATAGACACTAGAAAAAAAGTCTCAAAGACCCCAAGAAAAACCTGTACCCTCAGTCAAAGAATTAGGAGAATAATGGCCCCAAACCAAAAAGTCTTTTTGGCAATATCCACCCATTCCTGCCAAACACAGTGCAGTGGAAAAATTGCACCCCACCATCATGCCTGAGTAGGAACTTTACCTTCTTTCTTATCCTTCTTCCCCACAAGAACATATGCATATGCCTTTACTAATTTATTCATTTATCTCTCTGATGAAGGTTTTTCAGTTAATATAAGTTTTACATTAAAAAAATCATTTAGGCCACTTGGAGTTACCGTATTGTATGTATTTTTACTCCCTAGGAGGAAAGAACAGTGAAGAACCACTTCAAACTACAGTTATGGGTCTCAATCTAGTCTAATATCTTATTTACTAAACCCTAATTCAGTTTAATTCCAAAAGTTGTTGTCTTTCCTCAGCGCAAACTCTTCTGACTTGTTCTTTCAGTTTCCTCTCTGTAACTGCTATTTATTTCAAGATTTTACTTTGTCTTTTATGTACTTTACTTTTAATCCTTTTAATTATGTTTTTCTAGATTTGAGTATGGTTTTGTGCATGATTTGACAGAGTTTAGCTCTTACAGCTAACTTATTATTCTTTATTTTTGTTTGACTTACCATTTCAGGAAAATAGTATAATATGTCCTAATATTAATTTGCATACCAATTAAAATACACCAGTAGAACACTGGCAGGTATGGACACTTGAGTCTCTGAGGGTAGAATACTATGCTTAACTCCCACTGCTCCCAAGTGAATGTCACCAATTCCCAGGGGACAGCTCTCCTACCAAGGAAGAAACAGCTGGAGGACCCTTGCTACTCAACATTGGCCAGTGTCCCTATGTTTTGATTTACATTGCTCCTTTTAATATGCATTAGGTCCATTTGAGGGTCCTCTATTTTTTTTCCTTTTTAAATGCTTTATAAGAAAAATTATTACCTACTGACAATATTTTCTTGAAAAAACTGGTTACTGATTGTTGATGATATCGAGCATTTGAGGATTACTTTGTGAATATTTTTCCATATGACTTTTTCTCAGTTTACACTCTGATTCTGAATGGAACTGGAAGGTATTATCCTGAGTGAAATAAGTCAGTCAGAGAAAGACAGATACCATATGTTTTCATTCATAGGTGGATCTTGAGAAATTTAACAGAAGACCATGGGGGAGGCGAAGGGGAAAAAAGTTACAGAGAAGGGGGGAAGGCAAACCATAAGAGACTCTTGGATACTGAGAACAAACTAAGGGTTGATGGGGGTTGGGGGAGAGAGGAAAGTGGGTGATGGGCATGGGGGAGGGCATTTGTTGGGATGAGCACTGGGTGTTGTATGTAAACCAATTTATTAATAAATTATATTTAAAAAGATACATGTACTGAGAGAGTATATGGTCCAAGGATTTTTTGAAGTGTTTATGGGTCATGGGGCGCCTGGGTGGCGCAGTCGGTTAAGCGTCCGACTTCAGCCAGGTCACGATCTCGCGGTCCGTGAGTTCGAGCCCCGCGTCGGGCTCTGGGCTGATGGCTCAGAGCCTGGAGCCTGTTTCCGATTCTGTGTCTCCCTCTCTCTCTGCCCCTCCCCCGTTCATGCTCTGTCTCTCTCTGTCCCAAAAATAAATAAACGTTTGAAAAAAAAATTAAAAAAAAAAAAAAATGAAGTGTTTATGGGTCAGGAAACCCTAAAAATCATGATCTTTGGCTGCTAGATTCACTGGAAGAGAAGGTTAGCCCATATAAATCAGAGAATGATACATGATTATAGTTATTAAGATTACAAAACTAATATATTTGAGAGATAATATGAGTGATCCTGATATAGAGGGCACTTGTGATGAGCAGTAGCTGTTGTCTGTAAGTGATGAATCACTAAATCTTACTTGTGAAACTAAAATTATACTGTATGTTAATTAACTGGAATTTAAATAAAAACTTTTGGAAGAAAACAAAGTGGAAAAATTGCATTAGTCCATAGAAAGGAGGCTGATTTTCTTTCTTGGGTGGCATTAGTGGAAGAGGCATGATGGAAGAAATAGAAGCTGGTATCCACATATACTAATTCTGACCCTAACTGTACTTTTTTGAGGTTTTACAACAGCTTTGAGTTTCTAACTCAGAGGCTTGGACTTGAGGCTTTTACATTTAGGCTTGGAGTATGCTATCTGTTCCTAATTCTTAGTCCTGGGCTCCAAGGTACCTCTTTGTGCTTAATTATCTTGAAGGTATTTCCTACAATTCCAAAGGGTGATGGATCTTTCCACATAATGTACTTATTCATTCATTTGACACACATTGATTGACCACTTAGAAAATGTTAGACATTGTGATACACAATTGGGGATATAATGAGGCCTTTGGGTAGGTCATAATCTAGCAGAGAAATTTATAATCTAATTCTCTCAACATTTTAATTCTGGCTTCCTTAATTATTAGAAAAGGAATATTCTCACCATCTTTTCTGACATTTTCTCCTGTATGAAAGAAGCTACCACCCTACTTCTATGAGGACACCTTAGCAAAATTTGCTGCCAAAAGGCTTATCAAGAGGTTTTCAGCAACTGTTAGCTTAGTGTATGCATATTAAATCAAACCTCAAATAAAATAATCTGATATGGAGATTAAGGAAAAGCCAGTATGTGGAGGCCATGGAAAATTGACTATGTTTATTTATAAGGGGATGGTCATGGGCCAGAAATACACTGGAAGGAAAATTAACAAGAGACTGTCATGAAATTCAGAAGGTTGGTACTGTCTTTTGAAAAACAAAATGTGCAATTACAGTTTTGGATGATAAAATACGTTAGGATAAATTAGTAGCGCTGATTTTAAATGTTTTACTTTTGGGTTGCCTCGGTGGCTCAGTAGATTAAGCACCCGACTTTGGCTCAGGCCATGATCTCGCAGTTTGTGGGTTCGAGCTCCCCATCTAGCTCTGTGCTGATAGCTCAGAGCCTGGAGCCTGCTTCAGATTGTGTCTCCTTCTCTGTCTGCCCCTCCCCCAATCACGCTCTAACTCCATCTCTCTTTCTCAAAAAATGAATAAACATTAAAAAAAAATAAATGCTTTACTTTTAACATTACACTTTAAATAACTAAAATATTTTATTGAGTATTTGCAGGTACAGAAAAATTCAAATGAATTTTAGATGAAAATACTGTTACATTTTTAATTTTTTGAAGTATGTTAAAATCCAGGTTATAGGCCAAATACTCAGCTAAGGTTGAAGAATTATTACTAGTTCTATGAAACATAAAAGGATAAGTTATATTTTTCTCAAGTTTTTTGTTTCAGTGCTAGTTTGTAAACTGTGCAGAAGAAGATTTTTGGGGATCAAAAACAGTTTTTAGGACTGTTTGTAACTGCTAGCAACACTACTAACAATTGACCTCTAGACATCTCTGTACAGGAGTTCAGGTAGTGATGACCAGGGGACAATGGAATACAGCCCTCTCTGTGTCCCTGGAAAGAAAACTGTTCTGTGGAACACAATGACCCTGAATTCACTCACCATGAGTTTCCAGTCTGTTAATTTGCTGTACGGAAAATGCTTCTGAGTTAGATTAATGGATATTTTTATATCAGGAATTTGGAACAGATGGCCATGCTGTGAAACTGCTTACACTCAGCCCTACAGACACAGGTTAGACTTGTTGAAACAACCAGGCTCATCAAGGTGTGAGGAAAGTTATACATAATTCAACTGTTTACAGACCAAAGAGCTTCAGTTCGAAAGCAAAGTTGTAATTTCCCAACCATTGATATTTATATAAAATTATATGCAATATGTCAGGTAGTATAATATCCATTATGGTACATTAAATGGGGTCAGAAGAAGTAATACTTCTGGAAAACACTGGTTTCGACAAAGTTTAACAGACTGTTTCATTGCAGGACTACTCAGAACATTTGTTCTCATGATTGGCTCTGTGTCTCATAGGAAGAAGCACATCACCAGTCTTTCTCAACAATTGGTAAGCTCAGAATGCTTTTATTTTTTTTTTTCAAATGTTTATTTAAGTTCACTCAGAGTGCTTCTGATACATATAATTGATCTTCCACAAATAATCATTTGGAAAACATCGATTCAGATTAATAAAGAGAACATATTTTCTTTACGTATCGGATCAATCCTAAATAGCAATTAATTGTGAGATTAAGTGTGAGATATAGACTGATCTTATAAATTAACACATCTCTTCTTTTGAAGATAAATGGGGAGACAGGTAAATTCACTTATGAAATATCACAATTAACATATTTTGTGTACATGCCTTCATAGAGTAGGTATTACAAATAGACTCTTGAAAAAATGTTGTAGCACTAATAATATAAAAAATAATGTTTTGCAATTTTGAATTAAGTATAACTGTTGAAATAAGTTATTACCGTCTATTAAAATCACAATATATACAGCTAGCTTTCTTTTTATATGTTGACTAAGTTGTCTCATTTAATTGTATTAGTGTCTTCTTTTTTAAGTGCTAAGGTATGAAAACAAGAAAGGAAAAATAATTTATTATATCTAACAGTGATTTCCAGGTTTCTTGAAATATTATAAATGTATAACTTAGCACAAGCAAGAAATATACATGTTTCCTTCCCAATGACTGACACAACAATCTATGCCATACACATTAGAAAAGAAAGACTCATGAAAAGATGATCAACATCACTAATCATCAAGAAAATGCAAATTAAAACCATCATGAGATATCACTTTACACCTGTCAGAATGACTAAGATCAAAAACACAAGAAATAACAAGTGTTGGTGAGGATGTGGAGAAAAAAGGAGCCCTTGTTGGTGGAATGCAAGTGGGTACAGCCACTGTGAAAAAACAGTATGGAGATTTCTCAGAAAATTAAACATAGGACTATCCTACCATCCAAGAATCACAGTACTGGGCATTTAATTCCCAAAATACAAAAACATTAATTCAAAGAGATACACATACCCTTATGTTTGCTCCAGCATTATTTATAATACCCAAGATAAGGAAGCAACCCAAGCATCCATTAATATATGAATGGATAAAGCTGTGATGTATACACATACATGCATGCACTGGAATATTAGGCATAAAAAAATAATGAAATATTGCCATTTGCAGCAACATGGATGGACCTAATGCATAATGTTCCATAACTTCACTCATATGTGGAATTTAAGAAACGAATGAACAAGTAAAGAGACAAAAAAACCAGACTCCTGAATACAGAGAACAAACTGGTGGTTGCCAGAGGGGGGAGGGGTGGGGGAAATGGGTAAAACAGATAAAAGAGATTAAGATTACATTTATCTTGATGAACACTGAGAAATGTTGAGTCATCAAATTGTACACCTAAAACTAATATAACACTGTATGTTAATTATACTTGAATACACAATTATTAACTAAATGGAAATATATGCATCATTGAGTAAATGTAGGTTTTCCTTTGTCAGCTACATATAAAATCAGTGTGTTATGTAAAATCACCGCTATTAAGTAACATACAAAATTAAATTCGACAGATGTTAATTACTGAATATGAGAGATAGGATGATTATGGGTAATTATTACCATGAATTTCAACTTTTATAGAATAAGCATATATTTGTGCTCTTCATCATAATTTTAATTACTCTAAATTTTAATTACTTTAATTTTTTACTATACCTACATTTCAATTTGGTGAGATAAAAGATAATGTGTCAAAAAAGATTAAATGCTAATAGTGGCTCATGGTTTCATTCATTTATTCAACAAATATTTCCTGAGCATATATTGTGTGCCAGGTAAATTCTGGACACAGACCTTGCCCTCCTAATGCCAGTAAGGTGAGAGAGACAGAGTCAATCAAACAACTATGCAAATTAATTATTGTGAGTAAGCTAGATGGAGAGGTTCTTGATTCTATGACAAATCCTAATAGTGGATTTTAACCCAGCTGCAGAAGTTAAGGAATGCTTCCAGAAGGAGTGTGATATCAACTGAGATCTTTTGGAAAAGTAGAATTTTTCTAAAAGAGGCAAAAAAGTTCTAGGCAAACATAATAGCATGTACAAACACAAAATTCTAGACAGTTACACAAAGACTACAAGAGATGAAAAACTGTTGAAGTGGACCAGTTACTATGGAAAGATGGAATTGAAGGAGTATGGTGCTGAGAGGGAGCCATACAACAAAAATTGTCGTGTATGTCATTGGGAAGGCAAAGGTGTGCTTCTGCCTGAGACTCTCTCCTTGCCTTCCTAGGGCTAGTTCACTGGTTCAGGTTATGCTAGCTTGGAGTTTGGAAGTGGTGATGGAGATGACAAGTAAACGGATTCAAGAGACAAGAGGTAAAACTGACAAGACAGATTTGATGAATCTGACATGGAAGCAAGGATAGAATAAAATCACTTGACTATTCTATTTTTGAGGCTGGTGGAACTAGATTAATGGGTTGGCTGTTTATTGTGATAACAAAAGAGAGGATGGTGAGGTTGTGAATAATCAATTGTGGGTCTTCTTTGGAACACATGAATGGAGGTGTCTTTGAGGTGTACAGGAGAAAACATCAATCTGGGTTTGGAGCTGAAATGGGGGCTGTAAGGGAGAAATACCTATTATAGGACCTATGCGTAGAGAAATATTTAGTGTTATGGGTGTGGATGAGAATGTACGGGGAGGATACCCTGGGAAGAGAAGAGCACCTAGGATTCAGCCTTGAGTAACTTGTAGTTAACACTGGAGAAAATAAGGAAGAATCTGAAGCAAAGAGAGAAAAGGAACAAATAGAGAAGTAGAAGGAAAATCATGAGAGCATCACCTTATAGAAGTTAAGGGGGAAAAAAGGGCCTTTCAAAAAATAAGGGATCACCAGTGTTGAATGCCGTTAAGAAATGCTTTAGGATAAGGACTGACAAAGTTTGTTTAAAATTCCTATACCTGTCAAGCAAATTGGGACTAAAAGTAAAAGGCTACGAAGAGTTTTTGACACAAATACTCTGAAGGAAATTGGACTTTAAGTTAATATTTAGCATGTAATAAAAAAGGTTTCTCCCATTCTGCTGATAGGATCATGGTAAAACTAAAATCTAATGTTTTCAGAATTATTCTAGCTAGATATTTATTTTACAAGGTGTTTCAGTGATATTTTGTAATTTACTGTTCAATATCTGCTATAAATATATTTTTAAGGAAACAAATAAGAGCATTTCTACTCCTAATGACTTTGATCAAACTTCAGGCTCAAGTCACTGCCATATGTGGACAGTATAAGTCAATAGAAGCTTCTGTTCTGGATTGTCAAATGCTGAATAATCAAATGGAAATATCTAAAATGGAGACAAATGCTAACAGGAATAAAGTATGGCTAAACATGGACAAGGTTCATTTTGTAGCCAGCTGTAAGAGAAAACTCTTGCAGAACATCTCAGGTGTGAAATTTGAGGTAACTTAGATTCTCCGTATTCTGAAGAGAAGTTGAAGAGGCTTCAGAAATTTTTCTTTTTAAGACATTTCTGACTCTCAAACCTACTTAAATGGTACTACTATAAAATATTCCCTTAGATGGCCAGTTTTGGTTAGGAGGTCACCTAACCCCTGAAATAGAATATCTTTAAGAATTGTAATATAATTATATATTTATATTTGTAGATTTTTTTGCATAAAGGAGGGAATTGGGAAAGGAGTCAAACAGCCAGATCAAGATTCAAATAAACCTTCTAAGTCAAAAACCTGATAATATGGAACAATCCTTTATCAGCCAGATGATAGCAAATAACTGAATTCCAAAACAGAGTGGATAGAAATGGAGGAAGCAGGATCCCTCACTAGGTGCCATGCTCACATAATTAATGAAAAATTGTATTTGACAATGCAAATAATAGAATTTGAATGTAAACATTGTGGTCAGGAAGAGTATTTTTTTTATATATGAAGTTTATTGTCAAATTGGTTTCCATACAACACCCAGTGCTTATCCCAAAAGGTGCCCTCCTCAATACCCATCACCCACCCTCCTCTCCCTCCCACCCCCCATCAACCCTCAGTTTATTCTCAGTTTTTTTTTTTTTTTCAACGTTTATTTATTTTTGGGACAGAGAGAGACAGAGCATGAACGGGGGAGGGGCAGAGAGAGAGGGAGACACAGAATCGGAAACAGGCTCCAGGCTCTGAGCCATCAGCCCAGAGCCTGACGCGGGGCTCGAACTCACGGACCGCGAGATCGTGACCTGGCTGAAGTCGGACGCTTAACCGACTGCGCCACCTAGGCGCCCCTTATTCTCAGTTTTTAAGAGTCTCTTATGCTTTGGCTCAGGAAGAGTATTTTGTAGGCAGCTTTATAAAATTAGTAGGAGATAAAAGAATATGGAAGAGGACAGAACAATAGTGTTTGGAATATAATTTTGGTTAGTCAGTACTCATCTTTTAATACTAGCAAGACTCTTTCCTGACCGTAACTCTAACATTATACAAGCCTATCCAGTTTCTCTCTAAATCGTAAGTGAACATGTAAAATAAGCACCAGCTGAATCAAACCTAGAAGGTATGATAGTAAGAGGTCAGCTACGTTCTTGATTATGGGAAACAACAAACAGGAAAGTGAAAGTTCTGTAAAGACAGTAAAGTATATGGTATTTGTCTAGTAAGGCTTATTTATCTAAACTTGTGAAGCTTTATACAAGTGGAAGTCCTTACTAGTGTTCTTAACTAGTTAATCGACACAAACATGGTATACTATAGCTGACTTATAGTTTTATGCAATTCAGATGTACCCTCCTTTTTTTTTTTAAGAATGATTGACATACAATATTGTGTTAATCTTAAGTGTACAACTAGTTGTACTCTCCATTTAGGAGGAATTTTGCCATCAGAAAGAATGAGTAAAGTTATATTTATTTTTGGCAATACAGTTATATGTGTTTCTCTAGTATTTCTTCTTAATAAGTATCTTTCTCAACATGAAACAGCTCTACTTTCCTGAATATATCATAGACAAATTACGGCAGGAATAGTTCCAGGGCAGCTGATTAATCGAGGAAGAGGCAGAATGAAGGCCAAACTTTACAATGGCTCTCTCTCTATATTTGCTTTCAGTGGTTTCTGATTCAGAGTGGGCTGCAGAAACGTACGATTGCTTAACTCTATGAGGTCTTCACGGAGGTACCATTTTCCTGGTATCTCTGATCCCAGAAAGCTTAAGTATGGCTTCTCATGCAGGTCCTGTGCATGGGTTAGTAGAGTGGGCCTCAAACAGGGAGTATTTGCCTATAAATATAAATATCTGAGCACGTTTTGGTTGTCACAATTTGAGAGGTTTCTACTGGAACTTAATTAAACTAATATAAGAAAATTTTAAAACATTATTAAATATATTATAATTTAATATATCCAATATCTTGTTCAGTTGAAATTATTTTTTCTCTTAATGGAGAAGTTAAGGCTCAAAGAATGTAAACGACTTGTTTCAGCGCGAGCGCGCGTGTGTGTATGGAAGTGAGGGAGGAGTTGAAGTCTGAACTCAGATTTTTAAGACGTTGGTTCATGTTAAAAAGTGGCATCAAGTAAAAACCTGATTTTATAAAATTACATGACAGATTATAATTAGAATATTAATTTTGTATAAATGAAATATGTAAAGAATCTAAAACTATTTTCTTTATAAGGGAATAAAACTGGCCTTTTATAGTCCTGTTTGCGTTGGTGACTTTCCCTCTAAACCCTTTTTATTCACAGACTTTAAAAGCTTAAAAAAATCGGAGTATCTGTGTCTGCATGATTTCAGATTTAGTAGGAGAAGATTAGTGGAATTTTTTCCCATACCGAAGGAGATCACATTGTCTTTTTTCGCTCACGTTTAAGTGCTGCAGTGGAAAAGACAAAGAAAGAAAAAGAAAAAGAAAAAAAAGAGCATTTGCCCTTCATTTTACTCTTCTGGCAGGGACACAGCAGCAGAGCAGATGTCAAGAGTCATATTCAGCATTTTAGGAAGAAAATTTGTCAGTCAGCGGCTAACTGTGGAGAGCAGTGGCAGGGCTTGAAATCTGGCAAAAGCAGTGCTTGGAAATCTACAGTGAATTTGCCCCAACAGACACAAATCAGGAGGCGGGAGGTTGGTTATGGGGCAAAAAGGTGGTAGATCCGTCCCAACTGGTCCTAGCCACACTGTCACATGACTTCCAATGAGTTTAACGTGATTGTGACATTTACCTCAAAAGTAGTTCCCCTGTTAAGTGGGAAAAGCAGATCACAGGACATTATAGTCACTTTGTGAATTCATTTTTTATAATTATATATGTATACCTACAGGCATATTTATTCCCAGAGAGAAGGCAGTATATTTCCAGAGAAGGGTAAAGATGAAAACGCTAATCATGGTGTCTGAGAAGAGGGGTGGAAATACAGTGGGTATGATTTCCATTTCCATTTTTTGCCTGTGAGTTGTTTCTGAGTTTTTTTACAGTCAACATTTATTATGTACACGTGGGATATTTTACATTACTGTGCAAGTTACTGATGAGCCATGTTATAAAGAGGACACACACCCTGATCCGACATTTGTGTCATGAGAGTCCCAGAAAAGAGAAAGTGAGGCCAAAAATGTACCCAAAGAAATAATAGCTAAAACTCTCCAAATTTGGCAAAATATATAAACTTAGAGATTCAGGGTGCTGAGTGAACCCAAACAGGAGAAATTCATATAAATTCAGACCAAACCATATCATTGCCAAACTTCTGACTAATGGCAAAGAAAAAAATCTTGAAATCAGTGAGAGAGAAATGGTATCTTGCTTATATATGGGGAAAGCAATATGAATGACAAAAGATTTCTCATCAGAAACCATGGAGTCCAGAAGAAAGCATCACAACATCTTTCAATTGCTGAAAGAGAACTGTCAACCTGGAGTCTACGTCCAGTGAAAATATCCTTCTGGAATGAATGGAAAATGAGCATATTCCCAGAAGAAAAGAAAAGCTAAGAAAATTTGTCAACAGACTACCTTAAAAAGAATGAGTGAGGGAATTTCCTTAAACAAAAAGAAAATTAAGAAAGCAGGAATCTTGGAATGGTCAAAAGTGAGGAAAATAATGTAAAGAATAAAAAATATGGATAAACATAATACATTTTACTTTTCTTTTTAAGTTTTCTAAAGATTTTATCACTGGAAGATGTGGTCATTTATTGTAGGTTGGGAAAATATTTAAGACAATGATATGGTAATGGGTAATGAGATCTAAAGGAAGGTGAGTTCAGCATTGTCACTATCTACATAAAGATATACAAATATAAATTGTATTTTTGGGGCACCTGGGTGGCTCACTCAGTTACACATCCAGCTTCAGCTCAAGTCATGGTCTCATGGCTCGTGGGTTTGAGCCCTGCCTTGGGCTCTTTGCTGTCAGTGTGGAGCCTCCTTCAGATCCTCTGTCCCCTTCTCTTTGCCCCTCCCCCACTAGGGCTCTCTTTCTTTCTCTCTCTCAAATATAAATAAACATTTAAAAAATATTGCATTTTTGTATATGAGTAATGAACATGTAGACAGAAATTAAAAATATGTCATTTACAAGCATTCAAAAGAATGAAATAGTTCAGTTGTTTTTTAAACAAATTTATGAAAATGTTAATCACAGACCAAACCATTCATTAAAATGTAGCTACAATTCAATAGTTAGTGTGCACACAGTTTCGCCTCACGAAGCAATTCCATACCCTTCAGTTACCAACCCTCTTTTCCTTGCATCCTCAGCTCCCACCCCATCCCTAAACAACCACTAATTTATTATCTGTCCTTGTAGATTTCCCTGTTCTGGATTTTCATATGCAGGGAATCATATAATGTGTGGTCTTTTGTGACTGACTTTTTTTTTTTTTTTAATTTTTTTTTTCAACGTTTATTTATTTTTGGGACAGAGAGAGACAGAGCATGAACGGGCAAGGGACAGAGAGAGAGGGAGACACAGAATCGGAAACAGGCTCCAGGCTCTGAGCCATCAGCCCAGAGCCCGACTGCGGGGCTCGAACTCACGGACCGTGAGATCGTGACCTGGTTGAAGTCGGAGGCTTAACCGACTGCGCCACCCAGGCGCCCCTGACTTCTTTTGTTTAGCATGATGTTTCATGCTAAAGGTTCATCCTTGTTACATGTATTAGTGTTTTTTCTTTTTAATGTTTACTTATTTTTGAGAGACAGAGACAAACAAAGCATGAGTCGGGGAGGGGCAGAAAGAGCCAGAGACACAGAATCTGAAACAGACACAGCTCTGAGCTGTCAGCACAGCCTGATGTGGGGCTCGAACCCATGAACCATGAGATCATAACCTGAGCTGAAGTCTGACGCTTAACCGACTGAGCCACCCAGGCGCCCCTGTTACATGTATTAGTACTTCACTTATTTTTATAACTAAATAAAATCCTACTATATGAATTTAGCACATTTGTTTACCCAGTCATCAGTTGATGATTATTTGGATTGTTTCCACATTAATATGGATAGTGCTGTTATAAACATTTTTGTAGAGGTTTTTGTGGGGACACGTTTTCATTTCTCTCAGGCATATACCTAGGAGCAGAATTGCTGGATTGGGTCTACTGATGAGTTCGCTGAAGGCACTCCTTAGCTTGGTCATTATTTCTTCTTTCATCTCTAATATTTTCAATCAATTCTTTCCTCTAATTTATTTTAATTTCATGAATGCAACTCACATATTTTATTTTTGAAATTAACGTATTTTAATAGCGGTTTTGTTTATGGTCATTTGACTTACTGTTATTCATTTTATAGTTACTTTACATTCTGTTTCATAGTTCCAGTATCTGTGTCACGTCTGAGTCTGCTTCTGTTGATTTCGTTGTCAGATAGCAGTATAATATTTTGTCTTTCTCTTTCTGTATGCCTGTTAATTTTTTATTGAAAATTGGGAATCTTGGCAATGCAAGCTGGTGCAACCACTCTGAAAAACAGTATGGAGGTTCCTCAAAAAACTAAAAATAGAACTACCCTATGACCTAGCAATTGCATTACTATGCATTTATCCTCGGGATACAGGTGTGCTGTTTTGAAGGGACACATGCACCCCCATGTTTATAGCAGCACTATCAACAGTAGCCAAGGTATGGACACAGCCCAAATGTCCATCGATGGATGAATGGATAAAGAAGATGTGGTATATATATACAATGGAGTATTACTTGGCAGTCAAAAAGAATGAAATCTTGCCATTTGCAACTATGTGGATGGAACTGGAGGGTATGATGCTAAGTGAAATTAGTCAGTCAGAGAAAGACAAAAATCATATGACTTCACTCATATGAGGACCTTAAGAGACAAAAAAGATGAACATAAGGGAAGGGAAACAAAAAGAATATAAAAACAGGGAGGGGGACAAAACATCAGAGACTCTTAAATATGGAGAACAAACAGAGGGTTACTGGAGGGGTTGTGGGAGGGGGTATGGGCTAAATGGGTAAGGGGCACTAAGTTATCTGCTCCTGAAATCATTTGTTGCACTATATGCTAATTTGGATGTAAATTTTCAAAAATAAAAAAAATATAATTAAAAAATTACAAACAGGAGTGCATAAACAGACTTTGAAATTAAAAAAAAAGAAACTTGGGAATCTTATGGGAGACAGAGTCTGAGTTAAATAAGCTTCATTTCTGGAAATGAACATACGTCTTTTTCTTCTACAACTTTAGGGTTTAAATTAATCTAGGCAGGAACTGAGCAGAGTTTGAAGTTTCTGTGGATACAATCGGTATGGTACAGTTTTCAAATTCCTCTAACAATACATTGTGTTCAGAGTCGGGCTATTTGTCGGTGGGTATTTCTTACTATCTGCTCCAACCTCAGCTTTAGGTATTCCCTTTGCCTCAGACAGGTCCTAGTCTGATGCTTTTGCAGCTAGCTTTCCTAGCAGAATTGCAGTGACCATAACTGATGCATGTTTAGTCTGTGGTGAACCTGTGAGAGAGAAGTGTTCTCTGTTCTCACAGCCCTGAGTCTTAGGCAGGCATGTGCCACTAAGCCTTGAGGGTGTGCCCTCAGCGTTCTATCCCTCTTTCAGCAGTACTTCTAGGCCACAGCATATTATTGCCCCTACACCTGAAGACAAGATATCTTTCTCTCCCCTTCTCCCTATTGCAACAGGTCTTTGCCAGAAACCTAAGAGTGACAGGCTTTGTTGCCCTTTCCTCCTCATATTAAAACGTTTGTTCTGGGGCACCTGGGTGGCTCAGTTGGTTAAGCGTCCAACTTCAGCTCAGGTCATGATCTTACTGTGAGTTCGAGCCCTGCGTCGGCTCTATGCTGACAGCTCGGAGCCTGGAGCCTGCTTCAGATTCTGTGTCTCCCTCTCTCTCTGCCCCTCCTTTGCTCATGCTCTGTCTCTCTCTGTCTCAAAAATAAATTAAAACAAATTTAAAAATTAGAAACAAAACAAAAAAAACACATTTGTTCTATAGGGAATGCATGTAAGAAAGGTCCACCCAGAGTTTCATTTCCATCCTTCTGATGTTGATGTTCCTTTCTACCAGAACTATACAGTGGGCCCTTTCTCAGGCTCCTGGCAATCTTTTTTGGTGAGCATCCCTTGGAGTCCAAGGAACAAAAGTTTGCACCCTCTTGGTCTGCTCCATACTTTATCCACAGCCCTCGTTCAGCTTCTATGAATTCATGAGCTATTCTATCTGAAATGCTCGTACTGGTGTTCAGATGTGTATGCTCCAAATGAGCGAGTGCCCAGCTTGTGTTCCATCTTTCCCAGCAGATATCTGTCTTAAGATTTGGGCTACTTGCTTGCCCTGGGACTTCACTTGCTGTTGGCTCAAAAAATGTGATGGACTAGCAGTTTGTTTGGACTTTTTTGTTGCTATAATAAGGACGCTTTTTCTTGCTTTCTACATTTCCAAGTAGAAGCGGGAAGTGTAAGAACACATTGTGATTTGTACACATATACACAGACACATATGTCTGATCTGTGTACCTATATCTCCCATGAAATGTGTTTATATATTTATCTCATGAAATATTATATACATATAAATATTATATATATAATGTGTTTCATTATAGCAATGCAAGTAATACTTGTGTGTGTGTGTGAAGGGCCTCAGTGAATATTTTAGGCTTTGTGGACCATAAGGTCCCAGCAACAATGACACAACCACACAACTCTATTATAGTACAAAAAACAATTATAAAACTTTATGCAATAAAAGTTTATTCACAAAATAGAATATTGTTAAATTTGGCCCCTGGTCTATAGCCTGCCAACCCTGTTTTAGAGCCTAGCACAGTACCCAAGTCTTTAGTACTGAGAAGAAAGAAGGCAAAATAAAATAGGACTTAAAAGTGGGCCAGAAGTACAGGTTTGGGGAAAGAATTAAAGGACAGAATCTGAAAAGCAGGATAAAACTGATGTAGTATCACTGAAAAACAAATTTTATTTATCTCTTAATAAGAATTAAGTATTAAATTATTGGAATTTAACTGCACATAAAGCTTCTTGCCTTAATTTTAACTGATTTATTTTTTACTGCTGCAGGTGCAGAGAAGGGAGAGAGGAGGCAAGACTTAATGAGGAACTTGTCATAGGAATATTAAATTTGCCTACACACCTCTTGGGATATGACTGCCAATATTTGATAAACATGTCTTCGATATCTAAATTCAAATAGTTTAGTAAAGGTAGTTTAGCAAATCCAACCTTCTATGGGTTTTGAAACACTGGGATCCAATTACTGAAACATAGATCCCTGTATCATTAAGGAATCTTAGCAATAATCTTGTGTAACTTCACTCTTAGCAAGCTAAGTATAACTCCCAATGAAGTCTAAACAATAGCTAGGTTTTCCTGCCTACAGAGGATTTGTGAATAAAATGCAGAACTCCCAATTAAACCTGAATTTTAGGTAATGCAGCATGTTTATAATAGAAATATGTCCCAAATATTGCTCATACTTATACTTTACATACTTATACTTTTAAAAAGACATTGCTTTTTTTCTGAAATTCAAATTTAACTGATATTCTATAATTTTATTTGCTAAATATTATAACCTTATGCCCAGAACTTTTCTTATAATTAATGTTACATCTTTAAACTGTAGGTGTAAACACAACATATCCCTCAGTTGTTAACCACAGCTCCTAACCAACCATACTGATTTTTCTACACACTCTACCTCCTTCTTTACTCAAGCATACTTTTTGAAAAGAGAGCCAGATCACCTATGAGGAATCTTCTGGAGAAGTGACTGTTAAAATTTGTACCTCAGACTGTTTGAATTCTGAGGTTGAATCAACACCAGCCATCTGCACTTCAGAAAGCACCAAGAATAATTTTTATGCACACAAAAAATTGAAGATGATTATGTTACAGAGATGCAACAGAGCCTTCGGAATACAATACATCATTATGAACCTCAGTCCCAAATGGTGATACATCTTTGGCAGTGTTAAGAGGAGGAAAGACAAGGCCAGTGTAGCAGGTGCCTAGGCTGTCTGCAATTCACTTGTCACTTCAGCTGGAACTATTCAGAACAAGTTTCTCTGCCCTGACATCTGGAAGAGGGTTTCCAGCACCTCCAGCTGTGACTGCAAATGGATTGACCGTAGCTTGGCCGGCTGCTGTGGACAACCATTATACCCCTAATCAATTCCATGAGTCATAAAACCATTTTAGCCACTGAACAACCAGCCAGCTTTCCTGCCAGCAATGCATCCAACATCCTGCAATCATTTGAGAAGAGAATTCATCAGTCATTCAAGAAACATTGTGTCTTCTTGCTGAGAACTAAATTGCTGGCTAGGATAGAATTGGAAAGCAATACTTCAGCACTCTTGATTGCTCACCTGGTAAAATTTATTTGATGCAATTTATATCATGATCACAGCCTGAAAAACAATTTCTGAAACCCTCATGATGAACTGATTTAAGGAACTTAGATTATAATGATAAAGTTGAGGCTATCTGAGGCCTCATCCCCAATAAAGCATTACTCATAAATCTGAGCATTCCTGAGCATATATTAGGTGAGTATTTCTAAATTTAAATTCACTGTGGGCCAGAAGTTCCTTACATTTGATAGTGTGGACTTTGCCAGTAAAAGATATCAGGATGGAAAAAATATACAACAGAGAAAGCCTGCATAGTAACCGCAGTCAGGACAGAGAACGTTCAGTATGAAGCGAAGAAACTTCGCTAGTCTGCAGAGCTCATATTGCAAAAATCCACTCTAAATGCAGTTTTAATCTTTATATCTGTTTTTTCCCTCACTTAGAGCCTGTCTTTTAATTTAAATGTTGTTTACTTCAAGTCTTGAGCCTGTAAAATTCCATTAAGCATGTTGGCATATAACCTGGATAATGTTTCTTTAGTGTCCTAAGATTTTATGTCTTTGCCTCACAAAATGAAAAAGAATATTGGCTTCTTTAGCAGCAAATGAGTATAACATAAAGAGTAAAAATTGTAAACAATCTATGAAAACATTACGCATGTATTCTGCACCAGGTAAAGGAAATAGTTGAAGGAACATTAGTTAGGATGCTTTTCAAGCTAATCGCGAAATAGTGGCTTAAACAATAAGGAAGTTTATTTTCTCACTTGAGATTTGAAAGCAAGGCAGAATTAGAATTCTAATTGAATTAGAATTGCTATAGTGACTTATTCCAATCATCAAGGAGCCAGAGGGTTTTTTGTTTTTGTTTTTGTTTTTCTTTCCAGTGTGGCAACATCAGCCGGCTGATCTCTCTTATATCTTTGCAATTTATAAGGTGGTCAAAAAAACTCAGGAAATCTTATATTCATATAACCATGGCTACAGGCACGTACACACAAATGAAGTTGTTTTTCTTTGCTCATCTCCTCTCAGGGGAGAGAATCTTTTCCTCAACTCTCCCAAGGGCCTTTCTCCTTAGTTTCCTCATCCAGAATGACTGTATCACCCTCTGAACTGGAGGACAGGCCCCATTAACCAGAAGTAATTGCTGCACTGGGTGAGGGATTTAGGTAACTGTCAGGAAGGCAACAAACATACAACTACCAAACAGCAGAAGACTTTTTTTTTTAACTTCAAAGGCTTATAAGTTGCTTAGAGGTGTTAGACATATAATTTAATTTTTTATGAGAAGTTGTGCTAGTTTTTTTTTTTTAATGTTTATTTATTTTTGAGAAAGAGAGAGAGACAGTGAGACAGAGAGACAGAGTGACAGAGTGTGAGCAGGGGAGGGGCAGAGAGAAAGAGAGAGAGACACAGAATGCAAAGCAGTCTCCAGGTTCTGAGCTGCCAGCGCACAGCCAGACACAGGGCTTGAACTCATGAACCATGAGATCATGACCTGGGCTGGTCAGACACTTAACCGACTGAGCCACCCAGCACCCTTTATGTTTTTGTATGCCTATTTATATTTAAAAATTACCTCAATCATATTATTTCACCTAGCTGTCATACTAACCATGAAAAAATTTATATTACTGCAATTTTCCTCTGTAAATAAGAAAATTAAGTCACAGAATGAAAAAAAAATAAGCTATTTTTACATATGTAAGATGTTTTTACATATGTCACAGTATAAAAATCTCAGTGCTAATGACTAGAGATAAATAATAATGCGTTTGGAGACAATACAAGAGGAAGCATTTGTTCCATAATATCACCCCTACTGTAAAATAGCTACTATTATAGATAGAAAAAACAAAGAAAGCAGGCCCCAGAGCATAGTGGAAATCAATAAAATGCTAAATTCTGTGGTATTTACTATTAGTGTATATAGTGGGTATATTTTTATTGAGGTATAACTGATATACAACATTATATTAGTTTCAGGTATACAACATAATGATTCAATATTTGTATATATTGTGAAATGATCACCATAGTGACTCTAGTTACCATCTGTCATCATACACAATTTTATATATATCTATATCTATCTATCTATCTATCTATTTTTTCTTTCTGGTGATGAGGACTTTTAATGTCTACTCTCTTAGCAAATTTAAATATGCAATACAGTATTATTAACTTTAGTCGCCATGCTGTATGTTATATCCCCATGACTTAATTAGTTTATAACTGGAAGTTATAAAAGTCTAAATAAAACGTTTGTACCCCTTGACCCCCTTCACACGCTTCTCCCACTCTCCTACCTCCTGCCCCTGGCAACCACCAATCTGTTTTCTGCATGTATGACTTTAGCTTTGCTGTTGTTGTTTTTAAATTCCACATATAAGCGAGATGCAGTGTCTGTCTTCCTCATCTTTATATTTTATGTGCTTTATTTTTAACTACTGTGTTAGAATTCTTGGATTCCAAGAATACAGGCTTCTTATTTGATATAACATTGTTTCCCTGTTTCTAAGACAGTCTATTGGTGCAAAATGCCTGAATGAACGGGTGAGTGAATCAATGAATGTGTTAAACATCACAATTAGAAATGCCTATACATCAACTTTAGTTTTCTCATTACTAAGCACAGTGACGAGTACCTCATAAGCTCTTTAAATATTTGTTGAACAATTGGATTACTAATTCAATGAATGCGAACTAAAATAAATTAAAACACAGTGAAATATAATGCATTTAATAAATTCAAAAGTAACATGGAAGAAAAAGAACGTACGTTTTTCTGAATCTTCAGGGAAGAAAATACTTGAACACTGGATTAATCTAAAACATCAGGTGTGCCAATCTTCAGACCATTGTAAAATCTTAATTCTGAAAAAGAAATGTCAATGCCACCTTTCGATTTCTCCTCTTGGATATAATTTCCCAAACTTTAGAAAAATATAGTGCCTTGGACACTTATGAAAGCTTCTTTTAGACAAATTCCATTGAATAAAATAGACAAAAGGATCAGCAGAAGGAAGTATGGCCTGTGGGCATATAGTTCCACATTCGGCCCTGGTCCTCTTGAGAGCCCATATGGCATCTCCATACTGGAAATTGAATGTTTTGCAAAGTCTCTATACATTCCATTTTGAGAGAGAACCTCTCCTATTGGGTGTATCCTTTGTTTACTACTCTCTGGCTTTAGAGCTACTTGAAGCTCTAAAAACAAGCCTAGAATAGCTTAACATATCATAAGTGGTATTTTATGAGTTTTTGTCTTAATATTGGAAGGTCCTTTTTTCCATAGTCTTTTTCATGTAGTTCTTGGTATAAGATAGCAAGTGACAGTTTTCAAATTTTGAGGACACCTATCAGTCATTTTTTATTGTTTCTTTTCTGTTTTTAAACATGTTCCTTTTATTTTTGAGTTAAGGAACGTTAGATAAATAATATATATTTCCTTCAGTGGTTACTCAGGCAGCTGTGTAGGAAGAGTTCCTGTCCTGTGTTTCTATGTTTCTACTTTCCACACAGTACAGACTCTTTCCATCTTAAGAAGGGTGGATAAGGAGAAGTCCACCTCTGGTCAGGATTCAGGGCTCACAGAGGGGTGAGTTGAACCAAGAATCTCTTTTGTGATAAGATGATTAAACATGATGGCATCAAATTACAGCTGTTCACTTTTCACTTGGGACCCTGAGAGATGAGTTCTTTAATCCCTGATGGAAATAAGAAGAAGCAAACAAGCATGATTTCTCAAGGTAGAAAACAAGCTGTAAAATGCTGCACAGTATATTTAGTTTCTGTTTCCTTCACTTACATCTTTTTGGCATGCACTGGCCCAGGCAGGTCATGTGGGATCATGCTCCAGGGACACCCTTGATAACTTCTCACCCCTTTGTCCCTCAAAATGAAGTAAGAAATGGGCCATGGCCAATGGCCATGTCTTATCTGCGAAAGCAGGATTTTTTTAAGGCCATCTGGGGTTTAATGAAATAAATTTCTTTCTCCTGTTGCAAGAGAATTTATCATCATGGCTAAGATCATAAGCACCCAGAGCCACCAATCCCTGTGTTTGAAAATGACTATGTCTGACAGTGTTGTTGCAGAGAATAAGGTAATGTCAGCGACCAATTCTGGCACAGTTGGTCTGGTGAGGCAGGAATTGGGGAGATCTAGTTATGGCAGAGTGTGGGTGGGAAGAGAGCTCATTGTGACTAAAGAGCAATTGGAGTTTCTCATTTAATTCCTCTGAATTTTCCTTACTTTTTTCAGAATTCTTAGTAGACTACTAAACCACATCAAACTAAATATTAAGTGTAAAACAAGAAAATTAGTGAATACTAACAATAGTAATAACTGTGATTATACTTAACATTTCATTGTGATTTGCATGTTCTAGTATTTTGACTAGAAAGGAAAATTACCTCTCTAAATCCATGGGTGATGTATAGATTCCACAAGATCTTATTCAGTGTTTCAAATAGATCTGCTTTAGCTTCACATCAGCTCCCCCTGCCCCAATTCTCTTTAATATTCTGAAGCCCTACCCCACACCAAAAAGCAAAAGCTATCTCAATAATGAACCTCACATTCCTAGGGAGGGAATGGATATATAGAGTAACTTGGGCTTTCTTCATTAAATTACGTTTATATCCTTGTAGTTTATCCTCCATTTTCCTAACTTGTCAATAAGCAATATCCTAATTTTCTTTAAACCATTGAATGAAATAATAAATGGTTAATCTTATCTTAGATGGAATATATATTTATTTGGAAGAAAAAAAGCTACTGTTCTGAAAATAACAGTGACAATAATAAGAGTATGTACCAGTATAAAATATAGTGTGAGCAATGTGGTAAACAGGAAATAGCAAACCAATGGAGTGAGCTTTGGTTCCACCACGAGTGGGAAAAGTAGTAAACATGTTCAGTATATTTTCTCATTTGTAAGTTGGAGAAATTATACTCAAGTTTCTAGTGTGATTGTAGAGATTAATTAATTATGATGTATCTTGCAAAGAAGCATGCACACTAGGGGAGCCATTAATCTCTCCTTTTCTTCTTTGGCCTCTTATGCCTGCCTTTTGTCTAAAGCTTTGGGTCTTTTATTTAGTTTTCTCAACTTTCTATGTGAGATTCCCACTTATTTCACCGTGGATATTTAAGATACACTCACCCTAATGCAAACATTCAAACAGACAATGGTCCTTCATCATTTAAAGGCTACCTGAGAAATACCCTCCTAATGAAATTTTCATAAGATGAAATTTTAGGCATAAGCAATGATTAGAAATGTGTTTCTCTAGGTTCCCTATCATTGCCTGACACCCACATATTTAGAAAGAATCTGTATCTATTGTCTGCATTTCTCACCAAAAGAAGGCAGGACATATGATATCTCCAAAGTATATTTCAGGAAACAGTTCTCTGAGTGTCACCCGTCATCTCTTGTCAGATGACATTTCACTGCAGGGAAAGTTAAAAATTGCTCCTGTGTTGTGGAGACCTGATTGAGAATAGAAGTTTACCTGATACCTAGGAAAGTGTAAGAGTTTTGTAGGAACCAGGTTTACATGCATAACACACTACTTCCACCATATTCCACTGAAGAGAAATTATATATATGGCTGCAGGTTATTAAAAACAGATTGGGAGAGGCAGCTTAGATATGTACTCAGGAGGGAGAGGAAATGAGATTTTTGAATTTGTATCATTGTTTCTACTCCAAGCATGAGAAACCAGCTGTCAAAATGATATCTGTTAATGTTAAAATTATGTATTTCATTTCGAAGAAGGACAGGGGTCATTCCTTGTTTATCTCACTACCCACAATACCAAGCAAGTCTATCACTCATTATGAGTGTTTGATATTTGATAAATGAATGATATTTGATAAATATTTTATAAATGAATTTGATAAATAAATTTGATAAATGAACTTAAGATACCCAGAAAAATCTTTGAATGATATTTTTGTTACAATACTATGATAAAGAGAGCCTTCTCAGTTTAATTCCAGACAGGTACTTTCATGTTTTTTCATGTTTCACAAGCAGTGTTGACACGTACAGGGTGGGAGAAAATAAGGGATGAGACTGCCTTTGGGTTTCCTTTTACTACCCTGGTGAATGGAGATACATCCTTTTTTTTTTTTTTTTTTTTTTTTTTTTTTTTTTTGGCATACCCCTTTGATTTTCAGTCGTCTGATTGGCTCTGCACAAAATACATAAGTGGGTCTGAGAGACAGGTATTTGCCATTTGAAAATTTAAATTGCACAGGAAACTCTATGAAAGTGACAGGCATATGAAAACATGTCTTACCTTCAGTCAATTTAAGGGAACATTCCTGCACCTGCATGTTCATTCCATAATTAGACCCCCTTTACTTAGGTGCAGCTGACATATCCTTGCTGGAAGTACATACAACCTGGTCCTTCCATGTTCTCTGTAGCTACGATAATATGCTTTTTGCACCAGGCAGTCGAATCCTACAACATATAATCAAGGTCACGACATTGGTGCTTTAAAATAAAACAATTAAATATCACAAGTTTTATTTTTTTCTCTTCTCTTCCTCAAAGAGATCAGCAAATATGTCAGGTGTATTGGTTTAATACTCTACAGATCACTTTCTGAGAGACCATCTCTTTAAAAAGGTTAAAGAGATGGAAGCAAATTTTAAATTATGTAGTCCAGTTTAAAGAAAAGAACACAGATAAATTAACGATAAAAGAAAACGATAAATTAAGGAACTTGTTCTAGTTTACCCCAAACTTTAGTTGGAAAGCCCAAAACTACAATCAGCTCTTGGAATTCTCAGACCCCTGAGCATTCTTCTGGCATACATGTTGATCTATTGATTCACATTATTAAAAATGGCAGAGTTGTTTCCTCTGTTTGTACAACCTCCATTTCCACCTAACATTTCACAAAAATTCCCATTAGAAACAGTTTAATTTTAGTTCAATATACTGCATGGCAGGGCTCTCAGCTGTAATGCATACAGTCCATGTTGTGCCCTCCATGTTGATGACTGCTGACGTTTTTCTTGTTGACTGCCTGTATTTTATTACTTTGTCACTTTCCCAGTGTATAACAGTCTTCTCTTTCCTCATTGTTTTCTGCTGGACTTCACTGTCATAAAGTCTCACTTTTGGCTATGTTCTGTTTGATCTATCTTCTGATGTCATATTGTGATTTTCCTGTATTTTCTCAGAGATTTTAAAAAGGTTATCATTGGGGCCTGGGTGACTCAGTCAGTTAAGCATCCCACTCTTTTTTTTTTTTTTTTTCACTTAAGTCAGTTATTTCATTTAGGTTTTGATACTGTACTTCTGGTACTTGGGTGCTAGAGGCCAAAAAAAGGTTACAGATCACCATGAATATTTTGAAGTTTAAAATGAGCTCAAACCTCCATATACTCACTCAACTTAGCATTTCTTTCTTTCTTTCTTTCTTTCTTTCTTTCTTTCTTTCTTTCTTTCTTTCTTTCTTTCTTTCTTTCTTTCTTTCTCTCTTTCTTAACATATTGTCAAATCGGCTGACACACAGTGGGTAAAGTGTGGTTTTGTGTTTTGGAGTAGATTCCCATGGTTCATCACTTACACACAACACCCAGTGCTCATCCCAACAAGTGCCCTCCTCAATGCCCATCACCCATTTTCCCCATCCTACTCTTGATTTTGGCTCAGGTCATGATCTCCTGGAGGTTCATGAGATCAAGCCCCACATCGGGCTCTGCACTAACAGCATGGTGCCTGCTTGGGATTCTCTCTCCCTCTTTCTCTGCCCCTCCTCTGCACATGTGCACACTTTCTTTCTCAAAATAAATAAATAAAAACATTTTTAAAAAGGTTATCATGTAGACTTGTGACTCAAAGTTATATATGGATGAACATTTAATATTTTAGATATAACATAAATGCTCATAGGTAATATTTAAATGTAATATAAATATATAATATACATATATATAAATACAAACATTTTTATTTTCATATTTCTTATAGTTTATGAACTCTTGATTAAAAATGCTTAGAGATGCAAATTATTTTTATAAGCAGCTTTATCCACCACATTAAATCCATATAGAATTGTATACATGTAAGTTTATTTATAACTTTATTGAAGTGCTAAGCTTAACTGTATGTAGACTAAGTATACATCCAAAAATTGTTATGATTTTTTTTAACTATTCACTATACTTGTCTAACGAACAATTATTTATTAACAGGTATGTATGATTTTATATCATAACTGGATATTTGACTACGCATTGGCCTGAGGGGTCCTGTGAAAAAGTTCTACTTTTGTTGTTTCTAATTATAACAGCAAACTTTCAAGTGGTTAATATTTTTCAAATGAAGAAATTCAAATTCAGAAGGGTCACACTGTCAGTAAGTGAGTGAATCAGTATTTTAATCTGGGTTCAAAGTTTGGTATTTTTTCTAATATTCTGGAGGGAAATAAAAACGTTAGAAGGGGAAACAAATGATGAGTCCATCACATCATCAGTCATCCAAGACCTATAGACCCACCTTTTATCATCCACGTACATGATGATACACTCATCAGCATGAGTGTGAATAGCTAGTTGGAGTCCGTAAATCTCTAAGCTCACTATACCAGGCTACATGTAATATATATTACCTCCCCAACTTCTATCTGAATCCATCCCATTATGTCTTAAAATAGCAAACTCCTGCAACATTTGAAATGCCTTGCTTTACATAGGTTAAATTTCCACACTTATGGTGTGCAGCAAATTTCCAGTACTAGCAGATTTTATATTAGCAACTTCATTGGAAATCCTCAACCAAGCAATTTCTGCAGGGATAGCCTTCTGATCAATGTAGCCTGCTGGGCTGATGATCTCTGAAGAGCAATGTAATTCATTACTGCCCCTCCCATGGTATGCTGCTCGATTGGGGGAATTCTTATACCTTCTGTCCTATTCAGATATCTGCTGTGCAGAGGCACAGAGGCAGAGTACGGGATGCCACTGACAGTACCCATTTCAGGCAAAGTAAGCTTCCCTGCGGCTTTATTGAATAGGATATATAGCATTTGGCAACACTATAAACCTCTCATCCTTGAGTTGAAAATTAATTCACAAACATTAATTCTTTCAGAAGTGCTGCAATGTATATATTATAGGATGACAGAGTCACGGAATTTGCAAAAAGGAATTAAAAGATATTTAGTCAAACTCCTACTTTTAGAGATGAAGAAATGTGGGCCTAGAGAGATGAAGTGACTTGCTGAATTAATGCCTCTTTTTATAGCTTGAACATATTAAATTAATGCTCCCACACCATAGAATATACATGTACTTAAGCTACAAAGTGCAACTTCTTAGCCTTGTGAAGAAAGTATATTCAATACTATAACAAGCAAGGATCAGGGTGAATTAGAGAGGAGGAGTAGGTTTGTAAAGCGACTTATCAAAGACAGGTACACCTTTAAGCATTTCAAAGTAGGCCAAGATTGCATAAAAATATAACTTATTTTCACTTGCTTCATTTTGAATTTTTGAAGATGGGAAAAGTGATATAACGGCTTTAGAAAAATAGAATCTAGAAAACTTACCTCCAATTTTATCTGAAATGCAAACACCACTTTCTTACTCTTAGCCTCTTTAGTCAGTCTCTGAATTTATACCAGTTTTCTGGCACTTTAGACTTTTTGAAAGAAGCAAAAAGGAAAAGAGAAGACAACATTTTAAGGGAAAAGTGGGATCTTGAGAATGACACATGATAATTTCCACCAGATCACAGCAACTTCAACATAGAATTGATTTTAAAGGGGTGCACATTTGACTCATCTGAGAAGCAGACATCAAGATGAATAGACACGTGCAAGAGATATACCATTAAAGATGAAAGAGAGGAGAGAGACGGAAGCAGGGTGATCCTGTAGACTGTGATGCAATCTGACACCAGTGAATGCAGAGCTGGAAGGGAGGAACATTCTCTAGGAGTCTCTTAGAGGGAATTTCGACAAAGCCAATGGGCCATTGCTGAGGCAAAGATACCCTTCAGAAGAGTGCTCTGTCCTGCAGGAATGGGTATGTACTAACATTCCTGTGGTACTCAGTCACTGTTTGGAAGTATCATGAAGGAAGTGTGGCATGATGAAACATTATGAAGGATCCAGAGAGATACAGCTCGGACTATCAGTCTACTATGCTCTGTCCAGTAGGATATCGGAGTAGCAATTTTCATGGTCACTTTAGTCCATGTCATGTACCACACAGATAATTTCCACGAACATTCATGTCCAACCTGGTCCTACATGAGTCTTACTTCCCAAGGAGCAGCTTAGAAGAATGAAGTTAATGGGATGAACTATAATCCTTGTTACTATAGTTGGTCTTGTGGTCACAACTAGTACTCATCATCAGCATCTACATTCTTTTTTTTTTTTTTTAATGTTTAGTTATTTTTGAGAGAGTGTATGGGGGGAGAGGGGCAGAGAGAGAGAATTTCAAGCAGTCTCTGCACTGTCAATGTAGAGCCTGATGTGGGACTTGAACTCACAAAAGATGAGATCATGACCTGAGCTGAAGTCAAGAATTGGACACTCAGCTGACTGAGCCACCCGGGTGTCCCATCAGCCTCTACTTTCTAATCTAAATTTCTTATGTCTACTGCTATCATTTAGCTGGTGCTAGTGGATGCCAGATAATCTAAAGACATGTCTGAGATGTCTGAGTTATAATTCTAGCTTCCTCAAGATAAGGATGGTGCATAAATCTATTACCAGCTATAATGGGGCAAGGAAGTATCGCTCTGCAACCAAGCGGATTACCTGAGGCCACTCCTCCTTCTAGATTCCTGTGTTTATTCTGTTAATGTATATATTGGATTATGAAGGATGGCATACCATCATGTCAGAATGTGTCCTCTGACCTGGAGTTTCAGTTGTGTCCTTTGAAACTTTAAATTCATAGTTGCAGTACAATGTGAGGCCAATGAATTCTGAGTAGTAGAGTATGTGATAATATCCATGAATCCCATGGTCATGAGTCCACTGCCACACCCGCTCTGCTATGCAGTGGATCTCCTATTTCAATGTTCTTTCATTTGAAGTTCTGTGCTTGTGTATCAGACATTTTCTAAGCCCCCAGATAATGGTGCTACCGATTTCTATGGGCAGAAAAGCTAAAAACATGTTCAGTAACCATCCTTGTGAAAAATAACCACTGGCCCTTTCAGAACATAAGAGGCCCCATATAATTGACTTGTTCTTCAAGTGGCCTGTGATTTGTCCTCTTGAGGAAAGGTGCCATGTCAGTGGCTCTGCATTGGTGTTTGTTGCTTATAGTTTCAGTATACAGAGGGAGCGGTAGCTAGTTCAGCCTTGATTGGATACACTTCCAGGTCCATACATATCTCTCATCTCTTCCACTAGGACCATTCTGCTCATGTGCATATTGTGCCAATTTCAGGGTGGCCAATAATGAAGACTGGCTAATGTCAACCCTAATTGATTGACTAATTGATTATTCACTTCCTCCTTTTGGGTGCATACTTTCTGGTGGGTGCTAAAGCGTAATACAAAAGTTTTTCACACTTTGTGCTTACCCCTTTTGTACATCTTCATGCCACTAGATCTGACTTTCTCATATCTGGTCTCTAGTCATTTTCCTTTTAGGCACCTAACCAGAAGGCCAGGTCATTTGTCACTTCCCAGGAATATGTATATGTGTATGTATGTGTGTGTGTGTGTGTGTGAGTGTATCAACTATCTATCTAATCTTTCATCTCCCCCTAGGCTACTTTGGTAAAAGATGAATGCCCAGGTGGACTGCTTCTAGATTTTACCTTTGGAGATATTTATTTTTTACACTAGTTCACAAGACAGCCTTAAATGTGGTTATTCTCTAGCCACCAACCACTTTCATCTTGCATCCGGGACACTGAGCTAACTCATTGCTAAACTAAGCTTGAGCTTTTTCCTCCACATTCAGCTGATTATGCAGGACCATCTTCCTTTCCAAATGGTCATAAATGCAACCTGGGAAAGGTTTATTTGGTGTAGTCACTAGGGATGACATGGGAGTTTGGGTTACTTGCTTATGTAGGTTACTTGTATCCTTGGTTTCTGATAGGGTTTGATGACAGATATACCATTTATATCTCAAAATGTATTGCTTCTAGCCCAGCAACTTTACAACTTCCAGTAGCTAACTTCTCACCTTCTAGAATGCATTACCTGCGGTATACAAACTATCTGCTGCCCATTCTATATGATCAAATGATGTAATCAATGTAAGAGTTTAGTGTGCTATTTTGTTGGATCTTTAGGGAATCCAGATATTTTCAGACTATATTATGACAGAGTGAATGAATAGTAATGCAGCTCTGAGGTTAAACTGTAAATAAGTATTTGTCCATTACACATAAATACATATTGTTTCTGATCTTCTTTTCTCACTGAGATAGAAAACAACATATTCAGCAAATCATTGGCCTTGCTATATAATCAATTCTAGCAACCATACCATGTTCACTGAAACAGCTGGGGTCAGCGTATCTAGTTGGTTGAGTTTATAGTAATCTACAGTCCCTCTCTAGGATCCATACAGTTTCCAAAGGGTTAGACTGATGAATTTAAAAGAGATTTGGTAAAGACCACCACCATCCTTTAGGTATTTAATGAAAGCACTAATTCTACCATTTCCCCTGTGATACAACATTTTTCTGAATTACTATTTTGGTCTTGGAGAAGAAGGTAATTGAGGATGTTCCCTTTTGGCTTTTTATTTCATACTCTTACTCCACAGGTTAGCAATCCAAGGGGTGGATTGCTCTAATTTCCAAGTATATAAATTTTAACTGTGAGATTCAAGAGTGGTGAAATGACCACTTGGTGGGTCTGTGAATGCAGTGGATACAATGGTATCCACATTTCAGTCAGGATACCCTGACTCCCTTTATTACCTGGCCCTTGCAGACTTCTTCCTATAGGAGAGCCATGATAATGCTTTCAATCTCTGGGTATCACTGTCAACTTAGATTCCATGTCATATTTTCTTCAATATATTTGGAAAATGTAAACAGCAGTAAGTTCTTTAATGGCACAATGAGGGAAGTGGTACTTGCCACAGTATTACAGGGTTATCCTCTTAGGGACCTTTCACTTTGTTAGATGACAGGTTCTAGCTCTGAAAATTAGCTCAGGTCTGGGAACTAAGAAAGAAATTATGAATTTTTATTGAGGCAATATGTCTTTCTCCTACTCATTCATTCTTGCCTTTTTCTGGCTGTAGATATTAAGCCATAGCTTTGTTGGCTCTCTATGTTTTCCTCGTAGGGACACCATGCACTATTAACCATCTCTGTAAAAACCCCGTGGGCCAAGATTTCTCAGGTGTCCCTCTGACCTTGATGGTTATTATGATAATTGTGTCTTTCTGGTTTCTGGCAGTTAAATGCTACCACCTGGTCTATATTTGTTCAGGGCTGCTCTACCTCCATGAATATTAATGAGCCCTGGCCTGGGACTTCTCTGTTATCATCAGCTTTGGCCTGCAGAGGTGAGCCACCATTGAACTTCTTAGTGGCATTGGTACTTTTCTCACCAATGCATTCCTGATAGCCCTGGAAAATGGTATTTCCTATGGGCTCCATGGATTATATTCTCATGGTGTCTTACAGTTTCATATAATATATCCATTCTATCATTCCCACTTCCTTAATCTATTTCTTCATCATCTTTCAGGGAAATTCAGTCATTTCCCCTTAATTCAGGATAGGTCATTGATTTCTCCACACTTATAAGATCCTCTTATCACTGAGTTTACCTCATCCTGTGGATTCTTTGCCAGGGTGTTATAATCTATACTCCAATAAAGTACCCCAGGTAAGGAATTCTTATTTATTCTGTGTTATATTCCAGCTCTCTTGAATAAACACCCTAAAATCCAATCCTAGATATAGTATTCTGACACTTACTGGAACATGCTAGCTGATTTCTGTTGCCCCATTTAGGATACAATCTTTTTTTCCCTCCCTTTTCAGGTGCATTATATCCTCAGCCTGATGATGCTAGGATTTAAACTTAGATTTCTTCATGGCAGCCGGGAGAGGTGGTATAGCTTCCAAAAGGGATACCTATTTCATTGTGAGGAAGTACCATCCTCAATACCCTCTAAAGTGGTAGCGATATGTCGTAGTACCAACTAGGGAAAGATGAGCTCTTTCTGCAAGCCCTAAAGCTTCATGGATACTGCAGGGCCAACATTCTCAGAGAATCTGTCCAGAAATCCCTATTCCTTCTTTCAAGATCTCAGTGCTTTGGATGGACTCTGATTTTAGTATAACAGGCTTGGATGATCATTTGAATATCCTTGGAGCTTTGCAAATCTATCAGGTCCTGAGTTTGCTCCTTATCTATGTGTGTTCTTCCCCAGAAGCCAATAATAGCTTCTTTTAAGTCCCCCCAAAGGCCCACTTTCTCTCACAGAGTGCTTTTAATTGCTTGTCAATGTCCCTTAGTTTCTCATTATTCCTTTGTAGGTTGTCAATGTAAGTTTGCAATAACTAGTGAACTCTACTGACTTTGTGGAGTTCTCCACCACATACAAACAAGTTTGAAATGATTGAGTCATTAGAATGAGCTAATCATCATTAGTCATTAGATCATCAGTCATTAGAATGAGTAAGTCATCAGATTCTAATGACTAAACCATCAGGATGGGCATAATAGTGCCCATCCTGCTCAGTCATTGGCTCAGCTCCGCTCATGGAAAGTGTGGCTTCTGTATCAATATAGCAGTGGAGGGATGCCAAACCTCTTGATTTCAGTTCTGATTTCAGCTCAGGTCATGATCTCATGCTTCACGGGATCAAGCCCTGCAACAGGTTCTGTGCTGACACATAGAGGCTGCTTGGGATTCTCTCTCCCCTCCTTCTTTGCCCCTCCCTTCACTCACGCTTTCTCTCTCTCTCTCTCTCTCTCTCTCTCTCTCTCTCTCAAAATAGATAAATAACATTTAAAAGATATACATAGCAGTGGATTCTGAGATGTGGCACCTAGGAAGACAAGTCTACCAGGTCATCTGAGCATGACAGCCACAAAATGTCATCAAGTACGACTTCCTCATATTATGGATGAGAACACTTAGATCAGAGGCTGAAAGACTTGCCTAATGTCAAAAATTCACATAGTACCAGATTGATATTTCTTGCTGTGAATATCCTACAAATTCACAAAACTGCGTATCTGTTGTCTAATGGGTATTTACTACTTAGAAATCAAAAAGGTAAATGTTTACGTCTTAATTTGATATTGTTGCATCCTAACTTCTGCTCCTCTTGAAATTGTTATCTAGGATTTCCGGTCTATCCAGTAACCCAAGGGGACACTGAGACTGTTTCTATTTCTTAAAGGAGAAATAGGAGCTCATCAGGTAGACAACATAGTAATATTTTTCTAGATAGAATAAACCCGAGCAAAAACCCAGAGACATAGAAACCTAGACTGTTTCTTGTCTGTGGTGGTGAGTAAACAAACTGACACACGATAAAATTGTATAGGGCTCAACACACACACACACACACACACACACACACACACACACACACTCACACAAGTGCCATGAAATGGGATATTTGAATAACATCAGAAGATTGTATGAATGCAAATCCTTGTTATGTGATGTACTATAGTTTTGCCAGATGTTACCACCGGGGAAATTGGGTAAAGGATAGATGGGACTTCTCTGCATTATATCTTATAACTTCATGAGAACTATAGTTATCTTCAGATATTAACTTAAAAGTTGAATGGAAAAGCAAATATTTCCTATTTGAGGGAGGAAGATATGTTTGAATAAATTACAAAGTAGAGTAAATGTGGTATTAGAAAACACAGTTCACATTTCTAAAAATCTTTCATATAAAACTAGTCAAGTCCTGAGGCAGGAAATAGAGGGTAAATTAGCTCCTAAAATTAGTTCCTTTTTTAAGTTTATTTATTTATTTTGTGAGAAAGGGAGAGGGAGGAAAGGGCAGAGAGAGAGAGGCAGAAAGAGAATCACAAACCATGAGATCATGGCCTGAGCCAAGATCAAGAGTCAGATGCTTAACCAACTAAGCCACGCAGGTGCCCCTTAAAATCAGTTTCTGAAAAAGAAAAATGTTACAGGGTAGAAAACAGATTCCATGACCAGCTGAGTTTGCGAGCTGACATTCTAAACATCAGATCCATTTAGATCAGAGAAGACAGGTGAAGAGTCGGGTACAAAATTTGTATCCTCTTGGTCATTTTGCCAGTCCAACCATACAAGATACTTTGGAAACCTAATCTATTCCTCATAATGGCATTTACAGATATCAGAGAAATCCCAGGACCTAACAAGCACTGAGGAAATTTTCAGACATTACCAAGATTCCACACAGAACCGAGAGCAATTGAAGAAAGAAATTCAAAATATTGACAGGAGTTCCAGAAGGCAACTAGAGAATATCTTGTGGCTGAACTGAAAAAAAAAAAAAAAAAAAAAAAAAGTGAAATTGGTGCTGGATAAATGGCTAGAGAAAAGTAAATAGGAACCTCTTGACTGTGAAATTAAGATAGCCTTGTCCAAATGTGCTAGTATGTATATCTTCTATCACTCAGTGCTTACTAAAAGTGAGCAAATTTAACAAAAAAACAGTTCCTATCTACGCTTTTAAAATTCTGGTCCTGTTTTCAGCTTGTTTGAATGGCTGAAAATTTTGAAATAAGAAATGCTACCAATTAAGATTTGTCTAAAATGTGGAGTTAATCCAAGTTCTATATCACAAAATATGAAGGCATTGACAATGCTTAACAGACACCATAAGGTGTCCTATGTTCTTAAAAACCTAAGGTACTGGGTGCAAGTTTCTTTTAAGTAGAAATATTTTGTTCCTTCTTTTAGTCATTTAGCTTACATCAAATAGCATTTTTATTTTTATTTTTTATCTTTAACTGTTGTGACAAGAGGCTTATTTACCTCTCATTTATTTGAGAGACAGCTTTCCTCTTGACAGTAATTAGGTAAGCATTGCTGACTCATCCCCAATCAAGACTTTAGTGCTCACTTAACAGCATTCTTCAAACTGCAGAATCAGGATAACAAGTGCCAATCGTTAGGATTTGAGTGCTTGAAAGAATATCTGCTACCAAGTCAACGGTTGGAACCAGGACAGGTTTCAGGGACCTGTGACCTGTGTAGTCACACAGGCCCCTTACAACAAGGGCCCAACACTTGATTGAATGCTCTGCTCTTGCTGTTTTGAAATTCTTAGTGATTTTTTGAAGAAACCCAGCGTTTTTATTATGCACCTGCCAATTATGAATCTGGTCCTGAATGGACCTGCAATCAGAGGAGGGGAGTAGCTACTCTCTCTAGAAGGGGAAGGGAGAAAGGAGCTTCCTTGATGCACATACCTGGAAACTCGCTCCTAGAGGGTTTGGCATGGAAGTGACTTGAGCGCTGACTTATCTTTCACTGCTGGGGATTCAGTGCGTGGGTCTCTGACAGGCCTTTTCATAACACATCTGGAACATTTTGTTTATCAACAGACAGTTTACCCAGATTGGGAGGGAAAACAAAACAAAACAAAACAAAACAGGAAAGGGAATGTGGCAAACCAAATCTGAGTTCAGTGTTGTCAAAGATAGAAAGTTGGGGGAAGCCACTTTCTCTTAAGGTTATGGTTCATTCTATCACCCATAATGGAATCACTAAAAATCTTGAAGAGTAAATTTGGTATTAGAAAACACTTCCCATTTCTAAAAATATTTCATACAAAACTAGTCAAGTCCTGAGGCGGGAAATAGAGGATAAATTATCTCTTAAAATCGGTTTCTTTTTTTAAGTTTATTTATTTGACAGAGAGAGAGAGAAAGAGAGAGAGAGAGAGAGTAGGGGATGGGCAGAGAGAGAGAGAGAGAGAGAGAGAGAAAGAGAATCAAGATTTTTAGTGATTCCATTATGAGTGATAGAATGAGCCAGAAACTCAAAAGTTAGCAAACTTTTGTCTGGACATATGTTTTTGTCCTTTAAATTGTAAATACTCATTGTGTTCTTAGATGTTGGAATTGCTTTGTTACTGTTGTATTGAGCATTTTGTGTCTGTGTTCATAAGGGATGTTGGCTTGTAGCTTTCTTGTTTTATCTTCACCTGGTGTTTTGGTATCACCAAATGTTGGCCTCATAAAATGAGTTGAGGATTGTTTTCTCCTATCCAGGCCTGGACATTTTATTTTGGAAATTTTAAAATTGGTACTTCAATTTCTTTACCTGTTGTTTTTCTTTCAGAAGTTTCATTTCTTTTGAGTTAGTTCTAGTAATTACTGTCTTTCTAGGGACTTTTCTAATTAATGTAAATTGTATGTGTATAGTACCTTTATAATTTTCTTAAAAACATTTTAAAAGTTTATTTATTAATTTTGAGAGAGAAAGCACATGCAGTGGAAGGGCACAGAGAGGAGGAGAGAAAAATCCCAAGCAGGCTCCATGTTCTCAGCACTGAGACACAGGGCTCGGACTCCCGAACCATGAGATCATGGTCTGAGCTAAAATCAAGAGTCAGACACTTAACTGACTGAACTACCCAGGCATCCCTACCCCACCCTGCTCATATTTTTTTTTTTTAAGATCTGAAAGATCAGTAGTAATATTTCCTTTTTCATTCTTAATTTTAATAATTTGAGTCTTCTCTATTTTCTTCTTGACAGTCTAGCTAAACATTTGCCAA
Source organism: Puma concolor (assembly GCF_028749965.1). Lineage (NCBI taxonomy): Eukaryota > Metazoa > Chordata > Mammalia > Carnivora > Felidae > Puma > Puma concolor. The sequence continues at coordinate 47,729,823 of NC_141671.1, read as the reverse complement.
TCTTTGAAAGAACCAACCTTTGCTTTTGTTGATTTTCTCCATTGTTTTTCTGTTTTCTCGTTCATTCATTTCCATTCTAATCTTTATTAATTTTTCCTTTGCTTGCTTTTGGTTTAATTTGCCATTCCTTTGTTCAATTTCCTTAATGTAGAAGATCAAGTTATCTTATGTTCTTTTTTTCTAAGATAGGCACTTAAGACTCTAAATTTCTCTATACTACTGCTTTAGATTAATACTATAAATTTTGATATTTTTTATTTTATTTTTAATTAAGTTAAAATATGCATTGTGATTTATTTTTTGAGCAATGGGCTATTTAGAAATGTGTTATTTATTTACCAAATATTTGTGACTTTTTTCAAATTTTGTTTTTGATTTCTATTTTAATTCCATTTTGGTCAAGAAATACATTTTGTATGAATCCAGTTCTTACCAACATATTGAGACTTTTCTATGGACGAGCCTATGACTTATTCTGGGAGTGTTCCATGCACACTTGTAATGAATTTTTTTTCTGGTATTACAGTAGAGTGTTCTATAGATGTAAGTTAAGTCAAGTTGACTGACAGTGTTATTTGTGTCTTCTTTATGCTTACTGATTTTCTGTCTAGCTATTCAGTCAGCTATTGGGAATGGGTTACTGAAGTCTCCAACTAATTTTGTTGTATTATCTCCTCTTTTCAATTCTGTTAGGTTTTGCTCATATCCTGCATTTTTTGTGCTGTTTTCAGGCGTGTATGTGTTTGCAGTTGCTTTACTTCCTTATGAATTGGCTATCATTTTAATCATAACACACCCCTCTTTTTTTCTATTAACATTGTAAAAAAATCAAGTAAATTCTTATTCATATTAGTAAAGTCACTATATTAGTACTATGGTTAATGTTTGTATGAGGGATATTTATTCATTCTTTTACATTCAACCACTTCGTGTACCTGAATGTAAAGTGTAAGTAGTCCTGTAGCCATTAATGTTCGGTGTATTAAGAGTTTTCTACTGAATCATAATCAAGACAGTATATATATATATATATATATATATATACACACACACATTTCTATTTTGCATATGTGCAAGCATATCATAAAGGGACCATACAGTAGAATATGTGTTAGATTTTTAAAATGAGAAAGAGGAATGGTGTCTCTCTCATATAAAAACATAAAGGACAAAGGATTGTGCACAAATGTCATTAAATACATAAATATCTTGAGGGAAAAGTGATTTTAAAAATCTCTTTTGTATTCAAGCTCCTTTATCCAATCCATAGCATATTCTTAAGTGTGGGTCTACAAATGACAGTGAACTGGTCAGAAATTGAGGGAAATCTTAAAGATGTTCCAAGGAGTATCTTGTTCAATGCCTAATCAATTTAAACTTCCTATCCTTGATTTCATAGCAAATTCTCTCAAATAAAGTTAGACAAATTACATTGCTCCCCAATGAAATTGAGGAATTAATAGTAAGATTTAACTGTTAATACAGTTAAATACCAATAGCACAAATAAAGCAAAACCTTTTTTTAATACTCCACAAGTTTGTTTTATAGGTTTTTAATTTTTAAATACTTGGTTTTACTCCTGTATTATTTCATTTACTCAAACATCACATAGTTTTTAACTTGTATATGTATATACATACACTAGTATACAAGTTATACTGAGTATACTAAATATCCACTACACAGTGAGTCATGAAAACATATGAGGCACCTGCCTTTGTGGGATCTATAGCATAGAGGGTAAAGCAGACATAGAGTGATCATACAAATATATTTACGAAGTACTAAACATATTGAAAAGTTACACGTATTGTAAAATCCTATGAAGGACCCTGATTCAATATGGGACATCAATGAAGTCTATTTTAAGAAAAAGCCATGTGAGTTGAGCGCTGACAGCAGAACAGGAGTTTTGTAGGAAAAGAGGGTTTGAATAAAATATTCTAGGGAGATGGAAGAAAGGACAAGTGCCAAGGCATTGATTTGTGGGGGAAAACAATATTCTAACAGCTGAAAGAGGTTGTAGGGGCTTAACTAGAAAATGGACTGGGGAGAGAAATTGAGGAACAATAAGATTTTCAGTTTTAAAATATCATCCTGGTTTGCCTTGTATAGAATGGATTCAAAGGAGGCAGAAATCAAAGAGGTGAAAACTATTAGCTAACAATTAGAATAGTCCAAGCAAGGGAAGAAAGTAGGTGAAACTGAGGGAGGAGGAGTTAAGATAAAAAGACAGTTTTGAGAGATATTTAGAAGGTAATATTAATACCAAATAAAAGAGTATAGGTTATGATGGTGAGGAACTAGGAGTGATCAGGGTTAAATGCTAGATTTTTGACTTGCACAGTTCTGCAAATTCTAGTTTCAGTCGTTAAGAATGTAACCCTGGGGGTGCCTAGGTGGCTCAGCCAATTGAGCGTCCGATTTTGACTCACGTCATGATCTCACAGTTCGTGAGTTCAAGCCCTGCACGGAGCTCTGCACTGACTGTGGAACCTGCTTGGGATTCCATCTCTGTCTCTCTGTGCTCCCCACCTGACCTACTCATGTGCTCTCTCTCAAAAATAAATAAACTTTTAAAAAATGTAACCCTGGATAAGAAATATTTTTGAGGGAAGGTAGTAAATTTAATTTCAGATATGCTGAATAAAGTGCCCTTTAAGGCATGTCAGTAATGTATGTTAGGAAAGTAATTTGATGAAAGAGTGTAGACTCAGAAGAAAACACATATAAATTTGAAAAAGTTACCTGCATTCATATTTTACTTTAAGACAATGGTATGATTTAGAGCAAAACGATCCATAGAGGATTCTGAATCAGAAGAGGAAGTAGTTGGGGGAGATGTTTGAGGAGCTTGAAATTTAAAGTTCAGGTATAGGATGGTGAACCCATCGAGATGACTAAGAATAGGCCACAAGGACACTGAAATTCTGTTAATTTTTTTTTCTAAATTAGAGGTACTTAACAGTGTTGAGTGAATTACTCAGTTTTTTTTTAATTTTTAATTTAATTTTATTTTTAAATTCACATCTGAATTAGCATATAGTACAACAATGATTTCAGGAGTAGATTTCTTAATTCCCCTTACCCATTTAGCCCACCCTCCCTCCCACACCCCCCCCACACCCCCTCCAGTAACCCTCTCTTTGTTCTCCATATTTATGAGTCTCTTATGTTTTGTCCCCCTCCCTGTTTTTATATTATTTTTGTTTCCCTTCCCTTATGTTCATCTGTTTTGTTTCTTAAAGTCCTGATATGAGTGAAGTCATATGATATTTGTCTTTCTCTAATTTCACTTAGCATAATACCCTCTAGTTCCATTCACGTAGTTGCAAATGGCAAGATTTCATTCTTTTTGATTGCCGAGTAATACTCCATTGTGTGTGTGTGTGTGTGTGTGTGTGTGTGTGTGTGTGTGTGTGTGTGTATACACCACATTTTCTTTATCCATTCATCCATCGATGGACATTTGGGCTCTTTTCATACTTTGGCTATTGTTGATAATGCTGCTATAAAGATTGGGGTGCATGTATCCTTTTGAGACAGCATACCTGTATCTCTTGGATAAATACCTAGTGGTGCAATTGCTGGGTCATAGAGTAGTTCTACTTTTAGTTTTTTGAGGAATCTCCATACTGTTTTCCAGAGTGGCTGTACCAGCTTGCATTGCCACCAACAATGCAAAAGAGATTCTTTTTCTCCGCATCCTTGCCAACATCTGTTGTTGCCCGAGTTGTTAATGTTAGCCATTCTGACAGGTGTAAGGTATCCTTTCTTGATAAAAACCCTCAAGAAAGTAGGGATAGAAAGATCATACCTTGAGATCATAAAAGCCATATATGAATGAACCAACACAATATCATCCTCAATGTGGAAAAACTGAGAGCTTTCCCCCTAAGGTCAGGAACAAGACAGGGATGTCCACTCTTGCCACTGTTATTCAACATAGTATTGGAAGTCTTAGCCTCTGCAATCAGACAACACAAAGAAATAAAAGGCATCCAAATTGGCCAGGAAGAGGTCAAACGTTCACTCTTCACAGATAACATGATATACTCTATATGGAAAACCCTAAAGATTCCAAGAAAAACTGCTAGAACTGATTCTTGAATTCAGCAAAGTTGCAGGATATAAAATCAACGCACAGAAATTGGTTGCATTCCTATTCACCAACAGTGAAGCAACAGAAAGAGAAATCAAGGAATCGATCCCATTTACAATTGCACCAAAACCCATAAAATACCTAGGAATAAATCTAACCAAAGAGGTGAAAAATCTATACACCAAAAACTATACAAGCTTATAAAAGAAATTGAAGAAGACACACACACAAAAAAAAAAAAAAAAAAAAAAAAAATGGAAAAAGATTCCATGCTCCTGGATAGAAAGAACAAATATTGTTAAAATGTCAATACTACCAAATTACTAAGTTTTTAAATGCCTTTTCCTTGGGCCCATCTGAGTGGGATCCATTATTCCCTGACCCAGTAGTCTAGCAATATTATGCTTTCTGTACTGATAGATGGATTATCTAGCCTCACATGCAATATTATTAATGGGCTTTTGGGAATGTTTCCCCACACGCAAAAATAAAGGTTGCTTTTCTCCCAAATTTCAAGTTAGAACATCCGTCAACATGCAAAAACTCATAGGCACCATCTCCACTTAACCAGCAACTATTTACAGTTGATTCTTGAACAATATGGGAGTTAGAGGCACTGAACCCCACACAGTCAAAATTTGCCTATGACTTTTGATTTCCCCCCAAACCTAACTACTAATAGCCTACTGTTGAAGCCTTACTGATAACAGTCGGTTAACACATATTTTGCATAAGTATTATATATTGTATTCTTATAATAAAATAAGGTTAAATGTTATTAAGAAAATTATAAGGGACAGAAATACATTTACAGTATTTTGCAGTAAAAAATCTCCCTATAAGTGGGCTTGTAAAGTTCAAAGTTGGTGTTGAGTCCAGTATGTTTGTAACGTAGGTTGCAATGTGTTTATACGGCACTTTACTGAGATTAGGTTATAATCAAGTAGGGAAGCGAATTTAAATGATGGCTTCTGAAAGGGAGTAAGGCAGGCTCACACACACACACACACACACGAATGCAGCCTTTTCTTTATAACTTCAGTGTCATCTTTTAGTTTTTTTATCCAGCATTACAGATTATTGACATAATTTTGAACTTTGGGCTTTTAAAACCTCATGCCACATCTCTCTTCATTTATAAGGCACTCATGGATTTGGTAATTATTCCTTTTTTAAAATTTTTTGTCCAAGTAATGGCATTGTTATTAAATAAATCTAAGTGGATTAAAAAGTAACTTATTAGGTATACTTACTAACCATTCTATTTATTATATATTTCCAAGCTTTTAAAACTTTTGCAGAAAATTATACTATTTTTTATATCAAGTTAGTATATAAGTTCTAATGTGAATCTAATGTTTTTCAAGGGGCAGGGAGGGAGCAGATTCTTGATTGATCCTGTGAAATATAATGTATCTTCTCTCTCTACCTCAATTACTCTTAAATATATCCCTATTAACATAAAGTCTGTGATGGTAAGTGATTCATGAATAGATTTTTCTTCTAATTCTGAATAAATATCTTCATTTAGTTTTTCTATGTCATTAATATTCAAATGACAGTTGTAATAAAATGCTGTCTAGATCAAGGGCATTTCCTTACAAATAGATCAATATTGCAAAGCTCATATTATATCCTATCATCTGACTTTAGACTATGAAAAATAAATACTGTTTGCCATGATTTTTAGGACCACCTCTACATCTCACCTTGCCTCTGTTTTTTGTCTCCTAATCTCCCTTAAGGTTGACAATTTCTTATGTAACTGTCCTCTCAGAGACTTTTGTAAATATCATTGCGACACTTTTTCTAGACTGAGAAAAATGCCTTGGGTGGCTGCCTAGCCTGGTCTCATTAATATGCATCCGCATTGCCCTCCTGTGACAGACAGCAGAGAAAATACAGAGACAGGAGGGTGGGGAATTAAATTATGTGAATTTTCCTCTAGTGACAAGGTGATGAATCAAATAACTATACCGATCTCTGAATATCTATTTTTATTCCTCATTCCAGGAATTTCCCTACCAGGTAAGGCAAACAACCAAAAAAAATCTAGAAAATTCATTCACATTGAGATCAGTTGACAGTCTTTCACAGAGTGTATATGAAATTTACCCTTGACTTCTGAAGAAGGGTATTTTTAGAGAAGAAAAGTGCCAAGGGCTTAAATACTTAAACATTATTTTTGTTACATTGAAAAAGAGAAATGAAAACTTTTACTGATCGTAAACTTTGGCTGTTACCCTTTGTTTTACCCTTACCCTATATATTTGTTTTCATTCTTTATCATTAGTTCTTCCTGTAAATGAATATAATGTGAAACTATTACTTTCCTTATAACTTACTTGTTTTTAGGATTTTTGGTTTTCATTTCATAGGGCTGTTGAGTTTGGGAAGAAAATTAGAAGAGTTATATGGATGGATTTGCCAGGGTAAATAGAAGAGTAGTAATAGAAGTGAGATGACTATATTTCATTTCTATTGTGATTATATAGGACATATTCAGAAATTATGCTTGAATAATACTTTGTTGCTCCAAGCAATTGATTATAGAGCCATACCTGAGGAAAGATAGAAGAAGAGGAGACTGATTCAAAGCACAGGGATTAGAGGGTCACTCACAAGAAGCAGGTATTGTCTTTGTACCTATACATTTCAATTTTTTTAATCCATCCATCCATTCATTATCAACCTATCAATAATCTCTCTATCGCTTGTATAGTGGAATCCATTATTCAGAAGCTAACGAATAACATTTAAAATAAATTAATGCAGAACTTCTCTTGTGTCAAGATAAAGCCTCAGGCTCCCTGAGTCCTAGCCTCACCTTTATACCCTGCTTCTCTGACATCCCTTCTTTTCAGAAAAGACCGTGGAGATGTATACAGTGCTCAGCATGAAGACTACTGCCCAGAGTTATTTCTGTAATATGGAAGCCCATTTTGACTTTTCCCGTATGTATTCAGAGTTAGATATCACAAAATTGTGAAGGAGGCCGAGAGAATTGACTTTCTTTCCTTTCTGGTTACATCTCTTCTTTCCTGGCCACTTCTTTCTTTTCTTAATGCTTAGAAATTCTCTACAGCCTGTAGTTGATAAGATCTGCCGTCTTCCACTCCTAGTATATATCGTGCTGAAATTTGCCCATTCTTATTCATGCCGCATGCTTCATATGAATGATTACTGTCTTAATTTGCTGTATAGAGGAAAGAAATCTTATTGTATGAAATAATTATTTCATTATTATTCATTATTCAAATGATTACTGTCTTGTTTTATTTTCTAGAACAGTTGCCTCTTAAAAATAGATGCAAGTCCTGAGTCTTCCCTTGTAAAATTTGCATGAGATTGCAAATTGTATTTTAGGTCACAGCATTGTTTCAGATATATTGAAAATCTGACTACACAGGTGTTTGCCAACTTTTTCTGCTAATATGTGCAGCTCCAATTCTACTTGGCCATGTATGCTAAGGGGGCCCAGTATAATGTTGGTGTACTACATATATTCAACAAATACTCATTGAATTTTATCAATAAACAGAGCTGGGAAATCTACGATCCTGCAGCTCAGCTACAAAAAAGGGGGGGCTCTCAGAATTTGCAGGTGAGATGGGATAGGAGGAATGCATGAAATAGGCATACATTAAGAGGGAAAAGGAGACAAGATCTGGAACTTGTTTACAGCACTACATTTCACTGGTATAGTACAATGTTATTACCTTAGAAATGGGTCTATGCAAATCTTACAGATTTGTGGAATTTTCTGTAAATCTTGTGGAAGTTACAGAACTTTTTTTATTTTATATATAAAATATGCAAGTTACAATGTGGGCAATATATGGACATTTTTGGGACTTCATGATGCCTGTCAATCCAACTCAATGGATCTATAAACCATGTTAAAAGTCCCTATTGCAATCTGAAATAGGGCCTAGAGATGTGGTTACTGTGAAAAAAAAATTCTGATTATTTTCCACATTAAGGAATGGACTTCTGCTCATAAAGAAACCACAGTGGTCCTATGGAAAATAGGCTGTGATTTCTATAACTTAGCACCAATTAGAGTTGATGGCGATAATTTCTATGTGTTGGCTGTGTGGTTGCAGTATACTGACAGATAATGCTGCTAAATTAGTTCTTTTTGATTTATATAGAAAATGCAAACTGATAGAGATTCACCTGACAGCTAACTTGCATAATGATGACCTAAGATTTTACACTTATATTAATGAGTATCAGCGATTCAAATAAGCTCTGGGAACTGACAAGATGCAACTTGAAAGCTGCAGCTTGTTAAGAAAAAAACAAAAAAACAATGCAGTGAAGTGATCCTCATTGTTCCTAATTCAACTCTCTCAAAAAGAGAAAGTTTACTCTATGAATACTGTTGTCCAAGGGCAAAGAGTTCACCATGACCCAATTTTACTCAATATCTAGCCAGTCCTGCATGCTCAAGCAGCAGACAGCTACATTAAGCCATAGAGCTCTAGCCCAATCATAACTAATAGTTATACTGTTGCTAAAAATCCAAGCCCTACTCAAAAAGTTGAAGTTGGTTATATTTAGATATCTGAGCTACAAATTTGGAATTTCACTGAACCAGTTTCCAAAGAGGCAGCTCATCATATATGCACCTCATGTTTAAGATTTAATACTGATTTATTTGCAGAATATAGACAATTTATAGACAGGACCAAATAACCTCAGCAATCCCAGAAAAAAAAAATTCTTGAGAGAACTTAAAGCAGTAAGTTCTATCTAGTTCAACACAGCAAGTATCTTCTTCTTACCTAAATTCCACTGGAAAGTACGGAAGAGTCTCTCCTAGTACACACCAATTTTACTTCCCTGACCTCACTGCTAAAAGGTGTAATATAGACAGAATAGTAATGTACACTTTAAATTGTTAGATGAATGACAGTTTTGTCAACTGTCATATATTTCATTTAAAAATTCAAATCATGCAGAGATGGCATTAGAAAACAAATAGATTATTAATGGTATATTTTGATATTCACTATGTGTATCCTGGAAGTCGACTTTTTTGAGTACTGACCTTTAAAATCTTTAAATAGTCTTTTTTCCTTCCCTATTAGTGCCCGACCAATTGTTAAATACTAAGGGGAAATCTTTGTGTCTTTATGTAAAGTAGGCTGCAGTTATCATCATTTAAAGTAATATGATAGGAGTATAATTATTGAAATGGAAAAAAAAATGTTCAATGTGTGTTACTAAATAACCAAAAAAATGCATTTAAAACAATGTGTTTGTTATTTCCATCTATATAGAAAAACAAGATAAATCAAAACATAAAACCATCTACACACACATAACACAAACACATACACAAAACTCTGAAAGTAAATGCAACAAACACATCGTTGGTTCACTTTGGGTAGAAAGATTAAAGTTAACTTTTTCAAATTTCTTTTCTTTCTACACTTTTTTTTAAGAATTGCAAAATTACATCATAGTTCTTAACAAAAGGAAACATTCTTTTTCCCATCACCTTCACCATCATACCTACCCTATCTTCGACATCTCAAGTCTTCAAGTATGTAGCGCTAGGTAGCTTTGTAATAGAAGCTTTTTGCATTTGAAAGACCTTGAAAACTGGAAAGGCTTGGAAGTTTATTTTATTTATTTTATTTTTTTATTTGAGAGAGAGCGGGGTAGAGGGGCAGAGGGAGAGAATCCTAAGCAGGCTTCACACTCAGCATGAAGCCTGACGTGGGGCTCAATCTCCGAACCCTGGGATCATGACCTGAGCTGAAATCAAGAGTCAGATAGATGTTCAACCAACTGAGCCATCCAGGCACCCCAAGGCTTGAAAGTTTAAGTTACATTTCCTCTCAGGATATACAACTCACACTATGTAATTTTTAAGTGCAGTTTTAAAAAGTATAATATATGCACATAAATAAAAGAATATACCATAAATAATAAATTACCACAAAGTGAATACTTCTGTATAACTACCATTCATTTCAGGAAATAGACCATTACAAGCATCTTGGAAGTCCTCTTTCTGAAATCCAGTTATAACGAACCCAAAAGATAATCACTATCCTGACTTCTAGCACCATAGAATCACACATAAAGCAAATAATACTAGATATGTTTCATGTCTGTGGCATCTTTAGCTCAATAATATGTTTATGAAATCCATATTATTGCGTGTAGTATGCTTTATTTATTCTCATTGCTTTACAATATCCCATTGTATAAATATGTTTCACTTTCCTCATTATAATATTGATGAATATTTTCTCCTTTTTTTAACTTCTTGTTTCTTTCTTAACAGACTCATCAATTTCACATATATGTATAGTTATATACATATGGTTATATATAAGGGTGAAATTATATCACCATACAGTGTGCATAGGTTCAGATTTATTAAATACTCTCAAACATTTTTAGAAGTGATAACACAACATATACTAGTTGTAGTGTCTGAAAGTTTCTATTGCCCCATGTTCTCTCCAACACTTTGTGTTATTAATCTATTATTTTTATTAATTTTAGCCATTTGTCATGTCATTATTTTATTTTCTTAGTTAACTTACTATTTATAATTCTTTATTTTATTACTTTAGAAATTGCTTTATGGTTTATTGCTTTATGTGTTATAGCCATGTATCCTTAACTCACCAGTCTACATTCCTGTGTTAGTATACCACTTCAGCCATGATAACCTCACACAGTAGACTTCCATTCTTCCACTCTTTACTTTTATGCATTTGCTGGCATATATTTTACTTTTATGCAAGTTATAAACTCCAAACTACCTTGGTATTATTTTTGTTTAAAAGTCAATTATCTTTCAAAGAAATTTTAATAATAGAAAATATTCTCACACTTTTTACATAGTTACCATTTCTGGTACTTGTCATCCCATTGTGTAGATATGTATTTCCATCTAATGTAATTTTTCTGCCCGAAGGACTTCCTATTACATTTCTTGTAGTGTGGGTCAGCTAGTGACAGATTATTTCATCTATTATATGTCTGAAGAAGTCCTTATCTTACCTTTGTTTGAAAGATATTTTCACAGGGTATAGAATCCTATATTGTCAGCTATTTTATTTTTTTCCCAGTGCTTTAATAATGTTCAATATTCTCCTCAATTGCATTGTTTTCAGTGAAAAATATGCCAAACATTTTTTTTTAAACCTCTGCAGGTCCATGTGTTTTTCCTTTGGATACTTTCTACTTTTACTGGTTTTGAGAAATTTGATTTTGATATGCCATAATTTTTGTCATATTTCTTATGTTTCAATTTTTTGGGGGGCTTTTAGATCTGAGGAGTTATATTTTTTAATCAAATTTGGAAAATTTTTGGTTGTTTCCTCTTCAAATATTTTCTGTATTTTATCCTTGCTCTCCTCTCCTTTAAGGCCTCCAATTACATGTATGTTGCTATTTAACATTATTTCCCAATTCATTGATGCCCTATCCACTTTTTAAATATTTTATTTTCTAAACGTGTCTTTGTATAGTTTTAATGAATATTATCTTCAATTTGCTAATATTTTCCTCTGCAGTGTTTAATTTTCCATTAATCCCATCTAGTGTGTTTACATCTTAGACACTAATTTTTTTTAAACAAATGAATTTTTTTAAGTTTATTTATTTTGAGAGAGACAGAGAGAGTATGAGCAGGGGAGGAGCAGAGAGAGAGAGAGAGAGAGAGAGAGAGAGAGAGAGAGAATCTTAAGCAAGCTCCGCACTGCCAGTGCAGAGCCTGACACCGGGCTAAACCCCACAAAACCCGAGATCATGACCTGAGCTGAAGTCAAGAGTTGGACACTCAACTGACTGAGCCACCCAGGTACCATAGACAGTGTGATTTTTATCTTTTCATTTGTCTTTTCATTTGTTTCATTTGTCTTTCATATCTATGATTAACTCTTTGATTGCATGATAGACAGTTATAGCTTTTAATTCTAGCATAATAATAACAACTTTTAATTCTAACTACTAATTCTAACATCTATGCCAGTTGAGGTTAATTTTTAGGAATTTATTTTGCTCTCTATGAAGTGTCATGTTTTATTTACACACCTGGTAATTTTTCAATGGAATGTGAGTTTTATCTTTTTTGAGTGCTGTGTATATTTGTGTTCATGTAAGTATTCTTGAGCTTTGTTATGAACTACAGTTCTCCATAAATTTTATCTGTTTGGGTTTTGTTTTTATTAAGTGGCAAGAGAGAAGCTTTGCTCAATCTAAGGCTAATTATTCCCCACTTCTGAGACAACACTTTTCTACATACTCTAATACTTTGTGAATCTTGAGGTTTTCCAGTTTGGATGATGGGAATGGGGACTATTGTTAGCCCTGCACAAGTACCGGCTCTATTATTTTCATTCAAAAAATTTAATGGAGGTGAAATTCCCCATAACAGAATTAACTATTATAAAGTATACAATTCAGGGGCATTTAGTATATTCACAATGTTGTGCAACCACCTCTATAAAATTGCAAAACATTTTTGTTACTTTACCAAAAAGTCTGAAAATACTCACCATTTCCCCATTCCTCAGACCCTGGTAAGCATCAATGCACTCGTCTCAATAGATTTACCTATTCTTTTTTTTTTTTTAATTTTTTTTTTCAACGTTTATTTATTTTTGGGACAGAGAGAGACACAGCATGAACGGGGGAGGGGCAGAGAGAGAGGGAGACACAGAATCGGAAACAGGCTCCAGGCTCTGAGCCATCAGCCCAGAGCCTGACGCGGGGCTCGAACTCATGGACCGCGAGATCGTGACCTGGCTGAAGTCGGAGGCACAACCGACTGCGCCACCCAGGCTCCCCAAGATTTACCTATTCTTGATATTTCATATAAATGAGGATATGTGACATTTTGGGTCTAGCCTCGTTCATTTAACACAATGTTTTTGAGGTTTGTTCACACTGTAGTGTGTATCATGCTACATCATCTACTTCCATCCTTTGTACGGCCAAATAATATTCCATTGTGTGTATATGCCACGTTTCGTTTATCTGTTTATAAATTAAAGACATTGGGTTGTTTCCACCTTTTGGCTATTGTGAATAGTACTAACATGAAATATTTGTTTGAATATTAGCTTTCAGTTATTTGGGAAATAAATATAGGAGTAGAATTGCTAGGTCACATGATAATTATATACTTAACTTTTTGAGGAAAAGCTGAATTGTTTTCCATTGTATATTCCCACCATCGATGTATGAAGGTTCTAATTTCTCTACACTCTCACCAACACTTAAAATTTTCTCTTTATTTTTTTTTTTTTAGCTATTCTAGTAGGTTGAAGTGGTACCACATCGTGGTTTTGATTTGTATTTCCCCAATTACTAATGATGTTGGAGAATCTTCTGATGTTTTTTTTGTTGGGCGCATGTATATCTTCTTTGGAAAAAATGTTTATTCAAGGTTCTTAGCCCATTTTATAATTTAATTGTTTATATTTTGTCATTGAGTTGGAAGTATTCTTTGTATATTCTGGAAGGTAGATGCTTTTCAGATATGTGATTTACTACAATCATAATATGGTTTATATTTTTTAAACATTTTTTTTTTCAACGTTTATTTATTTTTGGGACAGAGAGAGACAGAGCATGAACGGGGGAGGGGCAGAGAGAGAGGGAGACACAGAATCGGAAACAGGCTCCAGGCTCTGAGCCATCAGCCCAGAACCTGACGCGGGGCTCGAACTCACGGACCGCGAGATCGTGACCTGGCTGAAGTCGGACGCTTAACCGACTGCGCCACCCAGGCGCCCCTTTAAACATTTTTTAATGTTCGTTTTTGAGATAAAGAGAGACAGAATACGAGTGAGGGAGAGGCAGAGAAAGAGGGAGACACAGAATCCTAAGCAGGCTCCAGGCTATGAGCTGTCTGCACAGAGCCTGATGCAGGTCTCGAACTCCCAAACTGCAAGATCATCACCTGAGCTGAAGTTGGATGCTTAACTGACTGAGCCACCCAGGTGCCCCTATGGTTTCATGTTTTAAAATATTTGTTTTAACTAACTTGACAGCAAGTTTTCTCCCATAGCAGTTAACACATTTTATTGTATGGAAATAAATAATTTAACCATTGCATACATAAAGACTATGTGACCAAAATGACCTGAGTCTTAAAGTTTTACAAATAAAGCAATGAAACTAATATCTTTAACAAGGTATAAAATCAGTATCCAAGGAAAATATGTCTGGACAGTTAAATAAATAACAGTTCTTGGACAAAAATGGACATAGTTGATCACCTGACATGTTTGATAAATAAGCACAATGTAAAGATGGAAGAAACGGGTAAAGAAAAGTACAGAGTGGATTTGTCAGCACAGATAAAAGGTAAAATTGTTCTCTATGTTCCTAAAATCATGTCCACTTTCTTAAATTTATAATATTTTAACTTAGGGACACCTGGGTGGCTCAGTTGGTTGAGCGTCAGACTTTGGCTCAGGTCATGATCTCGCGGTTTGTGAGTTCAAGCCCCACATCAGGCTCACCGCTGTCAATGCACAGCCCACTTCAGATCCTCTGTCCTCCCCTGCTTGTGCTCTCCCTAAAATAAATAAAACATTAAAAAAACAAGAACATAATCTTTTAATTTAAACACTGGGGCATCTGGATATCTTCTGGAAAAATGTCTATTCATATCTTCTGCCCATTTCTTCACTGGAGTAATTGGTTTTTTGGGTGTTGAGTTTGGTAAGTTTTTTATAGATTTTGGATACTAACCCTTTATCCAGTATGTCATTTGCAGTTATCTTTTCCCATTCTGTAGGTTGCCTTTTAGTTTTGTTGATTGTTTCCTTTGCAGTGCAGAAGCTTTTTATCTTGATAAGGTCCCAATAGTTCATTTTTGCTTTTAATTCCCTTGCCTTTGGATGTGTGTTGAGCAAGAAATTGCTGTGGCTGAGGTCAAAGAGGTTGTTGCCTGCTTTCTCCTCTTGGGTTTTGATGGTTTCCTGTATCACATTTAGGTCTTTCATCCATTTTGAGTTTATTTTTGTGTATGGTGTAAGAAAGTGGTCAAGTTTCATTCTTCTGTATGATGCTGCCCAGTTCTCCTAGCATGATTTGCTAAAGAGACTGTCTCTTTTCCATTGGATACTCTTTTCTTCTTTGTCAAAGATTAGTTGGCCATACATTTGTGGGTCCAATTCTGGGTTCTCTATTACATTGGTCTATGGGTCTGTTTTTGTGCAGTACCATAGTATCTTGATGATTACAGCTTTGTAGTAGAGGCTAAGTCTAGGATTGTGATGCTTCCTGCTTTGGTTTTCTTTTTCAATATTTGGCTATTCAGGGTCTTTTGTGTTTGTTCTAGCTTTGAGAAGAATGTCATTGACTGGGTTGAATGTAAATGATGAACCATGGGAATCTACCCCCAAAACCAAGAAAACACTTCACTTTACACACTGTATGTTAGCCAATCTGACAATAAATTATATTAAAAAAAAAACAACACTGAGGTACCATAACATGCACAGTATCACCAACAGGGTTTCAGGCCTCAAATATTAGCAAGTTAGATAGAATTATTTTAGCACTATATTTCCTATCATAGTCAAGCATGTAAGTGCTTAAGCTTGGGGAAATATATCAAGCTATATAAAAGAAGATTTTCAAGAAACATTTAATCCTCTAATCATTTTTTTCCTGAAGATGATTTTAAAGTCACCATGTAATGTTGCATTAGGAAGTTTGATGCTTTTCTTGGTCTTCACTACAGGGTTAAATTTCTCCCTTAGTATATTTTCAGAGTATTTTAAAAGATACATTGCCTTCCTATTTGGAACATTTTGACATACAATTACAAATTTTCTGTAGGTCACTTTGTCCTTCTTACTTCTGTCTTTCATTCTAGTCACAGGAGATAGCTATCCAGACCAGCCCCATAAACTATGATAATAGTACCCTGGGCATATCCTGTATCATATAATGTACAGCTCAAGCAAATCACTTATTGCTTTTATAGAATCAAGAAGAGAGAAAATACATTTCCATTACCCCATAAAATTGTCCAGACAATTTAATATTTTTGGCAAGCCTAACACATACCGTAGGGTTGAGCTAGGAAGTATTAGCCAATAAAAAAATGAGTAACAGGAGATGGTTTTAAATTCATTGATATACTACTGCCTGTGGGACTTACCAAAAGTAAAGATTGGAGAATAAAAACGTGTTCGTTTGTGTCCTAAATAACAGATTATATTCTAACGCCTATATTTCTTTCTACCACTGTTATAAAAAATCCCCTAGGACTGCCATTTTATGAATAGACAGAAAAAGACAGGATAGAAATTTTTACTCAGTAGAAGAAATTCAGAATGATGAACCAATGTGCTTCATGGTTAAATGCTGTATTAACCTGGCTGGTGAGGTGACAGCATTATGTGTGAATGTAGACTGATTTTACAGTCACTTAAAGTATTGGTTTTAGTACTGGTTTTACTATCATTTAATTCTTACAACTTTGTAATCTTCATGTTATAACTGAGGAAATTGAAGCTCCTAGTGATTTGATGATATATTATGCTTAATTGGTGAATCTTACAATTAATTAGAACCAGAATTCTTGGTTGCACATGATTAAAATGCCTTATCAAATTCATGTCAGATAAATAAATGTTAACTGATCACCTACAAGATAGAGAGCATTGTGCCAGGTTCTTAGGGGATAAATGAAGACAACAAGACTTATATGATCTTAGATTTGTGAAATTCGAACCCATGATCCTTCCAGGTATTGTAGCTGTAGATCATATTCAAGTACCATGTCCTATTCTAACTCCTTGGACAAAAGGTTCAATATCTCTGAACTTAATTTCCTCATCTGGGCAATGAAGATGATACTATGCATATTTCAGAAGCCTTTTAAAGACCAGAGATAATGTTTATAAAAATGTACAAAAAAGGAGAGAGAGAGAAAGGGGGGGGGGGAGAGGGAGAGGGAGAAATTAACTATAGAAAATAAACTGACAGTTACCAGAGGGAAAGGGATTGGGAAGATGTTTAATAGGTGATGGAGATTAAGGAATGCACTTGTCGTGATGAGCACTGGGTGTTGTATGGAAGTACTGAGTCACTAAATCGTACATCTGAAACTAATATAACACTCTGTGTTAACTATACAAAATTAGAATAAAATAAATAAAACACGTTCTAAAGCCTCATGAAAGAGGTTTTTAAGGATGCTAGCATTGTATATGAATTACTGCACTGTTACTTCTTTTAAAGACGTGTTTACAACATTGTTGAATGGAGTGACTATAGAGTCACATGAATAAAAGATGTTTCTAATAATTATACAATTTTTAACATTGGAACATGTTTCTCCAATAAAGAAATATTTTCACACACACACACAAAAGTACCACACATAGGGCACCTGGATGGCTCAGTAGGTTAAGTGTCCAACTTTGGCTCAGGTCATGATCTCCCTCTCCCTCTCCTTCTCTCCCTCCCTCAAAAAATAGATAAACATTAAAAGAAGTACCACAAATACGTGGCCAAGAGAAGCTCTGAAATATGTATTAATTTATATTATTATTGGTGAAATAAGACAAGAAAAAAAATTAGGACAAAGCCTGATAGAATTAAGGAAATGCCTTTTAAAATGTAATATACAACTTTTAGCATACAACCTTTGTACTACATGTGCTTTCAATGGCTTTGAGAATCTCAAATTAGAAGGAAACACATTTTCTAATCTTACTACCTATTTCAACTTTCTTGTGTCCTTTTAGGAAAAGTTTCTCTCTCTCTCTCTCTCTCTCTCTCTCT
The DNA here is from genome assembly GCF_028749965.1 of Puma concolor. Classification (NCBI taxonomy): domain Eukaryota; kingdom Metazoa; phylum Chordata; class Mammalia; order Carnivora; family Felidae; genus Puma; species Puma concolor. The sequence continues at coordinate 47,711,932 of NC_141671.1, read as the reverse complement.
CTCTCTCTGAGGTTTCTGCTGTGTCTCACATTATTCCCCACAAGTTGGTTGTAAAACAAAGAAACAAAAACTTAAAATATTGCTTTATGCATCATAAAATCTACCAGTGTTCATGGTAAGGATTTATCAAATTACATAGTATATACATCTGATTTTTGTACTGTGATTGGCATCTAATTCAGTCATATTTTTACTCCTGTTTAGAAGGATTAAAAAAGAAAAAGGCTATGCTTTCACTACTGCCACTTTGCCTCCCAAATCATTGTTAAGTTTTATATTAGGACATTTTTTGCAATATAAAGACAATCTAAATCCATTATTCGTTTATTACTTTGCATAATTTTTAAAAATGCATATTTTTTCCAAATTCTCATTTTACCGCTGCTGCTTTCTCCCCCTGTAAATAGCATGGAGGCAGCAGAGTGAGTGGCTGGTGGTTGGTCGAAGGAAGTGTGCATCTTCGTCTCATGGTGCCCACTGTCCCTCATGTTATATGTCTTTCTATTGTAGCTTGACTTTAGTTACATATATTGATTGATTCAAGGGCCATGACTAGCAGTTTTCCTGAATTATTAAAACTTGGAGTGAACATTATTGGAAGATTATTAACAAAGCGTACGGAAAATAGGTATGTAGATAAAAACATGATTTCTGTTTTTCAAACCAAACTCTTCTTGATAAAGTGCTAAATACAAATTAGAGAAGAGTAGTAAATGAAAAGGATGGACTAACATAATGAGCATCAATTTTTAGCTCAAGAATACAAATTACTATCTATGAAAATAATCTATTTCAACTCAAAATCTCTATCATTAATTACATTTCCAGAATTCTAAGAATCGTGCATAATATAGAATATTTTCACATTTGTAGTATCAATTAATCTTTCCAAAAGAATGCATTATTATAATCATTCCAATTAAAAATATTCAAGGATTCTGAAAACCTATATGCCAACAAATGGGACAACCTAGAAGAAATGGGTAAATTCCTAGAATAATATAACCTACCAAAACTAAAGCAGGAAGAAATAGAAAATTTGAACAGACTAGTTACCTGCAAATAAATTGAATCAGTAATGAAAAAACTCCCAACAAACAAAAGTCCAGGACCAGATGGCATCAAAGGTGAATGTTAAACATTTAAACATTTAGAGAAGAATTAATACCTATTCTTCTCAAAGTATTCCAAATAAAGAAGGAAAACTTCCAAATTCATTCTAAGAGGCCAGCATCTCCCTGATACCAAAACCAGATAAAGAAACCACGTGCGTGCGCGCACACAGACAGACGCACACAAAACTACCAGCCAATATCTCTCATGAATATAGGAGCAAAAATTCTCAACAAAATATTAGCCAACTGAATACAACAATACATTAAAAAATCTACACCCAGATCAAGTGGGATTTATTCTTGGGATGCAAGTGTGGTTCAATATTTGCAAAACAATCAATATGATACACCACATCAATAAGAAAAAGGGTAAGAACCATATGATCATTTAAGTAGATGCAGAAAAAGCATCTGACAAAGTACAACATCTATTTATGAAAAAAAAAACCCTCTGCAAAGTAGGTCGAGAGGGAACATACCTCAACATAATAAAATGACTTATATGAAAAACCCAGAGCAAACATCATACTCAATGGGGAAAAACTGAAAGCTTTTTCCCTAAGTTTAGAAGTAAGGCAAGAATGCCCATTCTAACTACTTTTATTCAAGATAGTACTGAAAGTCCTAGCCACAGCAATTAGACAACAAAAAGAAATAAAAGACTTCCAAAATGTTTAGAAGCAGTAAAACTCTATTTTTATATGACATGATACTATATATTGAAAACCCTAAAGACTCTACCAAAATGCTGCTATATCTGATACACAAATTCAATAAAATCACGGCATACAAAACCACGGCACACAAATCTGTTGCATTTCTATAAACTAATAATGAAACAGCAGAAAGTGAAATTAAGAAAATAATCCCATTTACAATTGTACCCAAAACAATAAAATATCTAGGGATAAAACTAACCAAAGAGGTGAAAAACTTGTACTCTGAAAACCATAAAACATTGATGAAAGAATCACCAGACGATGGGAAAAAAAATGGAAAGACATTTCATGCTCATGGATTGCAAGAACAAATATTGTTAAAATGTCTATACTACCCAAAGCAATCTATAGATTTAATACCATCTCTATCAAAATACCAACAGCATTCTTCACAGAACTAGAACAAACATTCTAAAATTTTTGTGGAACCACAAAAGACCTTGAATAACCAAAGCAATCTTAAAATAGAAAAAAACCACTAGAAGTATATCACAATTCCAGATTTCAAAATTATATTACAAAGCAGCAGTAACTAAAACAGTATGACACTGGCATAAAAATAGACAAATATATCAATGGAATAGAATAGAAAATCCAGAAATAGACTCATAATTATATGGTCAGTTAATCTTCAACAAAGGAAGAATAAATATCCAGTGGGAAAAAAGACGGTCTCTTCAACAAATACCATTGGGGAAACTGGACAGCAACATGCAAAAGAATGAAACTGGGCTACTTTCTTTAACTACATACAAAAACAAACTTCAAACCTCAAGCATTAAAGACCTCAATGTTAGACCTAAAACTACAAAAATCCTTGAAGAGAACATAGGCAGTGATATCTCTGACATCAATCATAGCAACATTTTTCTAATCTGTCTCCTAAGGCAAGGGAAATAAAAAAGCAAACATAAAGTATCGAGAATACATCAAAATAAAAGGTTTCTGCACAGGGAAGGAAACCATCAATGAAACTAAAAGGCAACCTACTGAATGGGAGAGGATATTTGCAAATGACATATCTGATAAAAATTTAGTATCCAGAACATATAAAGAATTGATACAACTCAACACCCAAAAATTAATCCAATTTAGAAAGGGGCAGAAGACATGAGCAGACATTTCTTCAAAGAAGACATCCAGATGTTCAACAGACATATGAAAAGATGATCAACATCACTGATCATTGGGGAACTGCAAATCAAAACCACAATGAGATATCACCCACACCTGTTAGAATGGCTACAGTCAAACACATAAGAAACAAGTGTTGGTGAGGACGTGGAGAAAAAGGAACTGTAGTGTATTGTTGGTGGGGATGCAAACTGCTGCAGCCAGTATAGAAAATAGTATGGAGGTTCCTCCAAAATATTAAAAACAGAACTACCCTACTATACAGGAATCTCATTTCTGGGTAATTGCCTCCAAAATACAAAAACACTAATTCAAAGGGATACATGCACCACAATGTTTATAGCAGCATTATCTACAATAGCCAAATTATGGACACAGCCTAAGTGTCCACTGACTGATGAATGGATAAAGAATATATGATGTGTATATTATATACATGTATGTGTGTGTGTGTACTTCCCCACTACCTGGAAGTAAAATTAAACTTGAAAAAAAAGATGTAGACTATATATACAATAGAATATTATCCAGCCATAAAAAGAAATCTTGCTATTTTCAGCAACATGGATAGAGCGATCTCACTCATATGTGGAATTTAAGAAACAAAACAGAAGAACATATGAAAAAGAGAGATACAAAGAAACAGACTCTTTTTATTTTTTAAAATTTATTTAAATCCATCTGGGTTAACATATAGTGTAATAATGGTTTCAGGAGTAGAATTTAGTGATTCATTACTTACCTATAACACCCAGAGCTCATCCCAACAAATGCCTTCCTTAATGCCCATCACCCATGTAGCCCATCCCCCCACCCAACACCCCTCCAGCGACCCTCTGTATTTAGGAGTCTCTTATCGTTTGTCTCCTTCACTGTATTTAGGAGCCCCTTATGCTTTGTCTCCTTCTCTGTTTTTATCTTGTTTCTCCTTCCCTTGTTTCTCCTTCCCTTGTTTCTCCTTCCCTTGTTCATTTGTTTTGTTTCTTAAATTACAAATATGAGTGAATCTTTTGATATTTGTCCTTTGCTGACTTATTTTGCTTAGCATAATGCATTCTAGTTCTGTCCACATTGTGGAAAATGGCAAGATTTCATTCTTTTTTGATCGCCAAGTAATATTCCATTACACACACACACACACACACACACATATATACACATATGTGTGTGTGTGTGTGTGTGTATAATACACACACACACACACACACACACAATATCTTCTTTATCCATTTATCAGCTGATGGACATTTGGACTCTTTCCGTAATTTGGCTATTGTTGATAATGCTTCTATAAACATTGAGGTGCATGTTCCCCTTCAAATCAGCATTTTTGTATCCTTTGGATAAATAGTAGCATAATTACTGGGTCATAGGGTAGTTATATTTTTAACTTTTTAAGGAACCTCCATACTGTTTTCCAGAGTGTCTGCACCAGTTTGAATTCCCACCATTAGTGCAAAAGGATTCCCCCTTTTCTGCATCCTTATCGACATCTGTTATTTCCTGAGTTGTAATTTTTAGCCATTCTGACAGGTGTAAGGTCATATCTCATTGTGGTTTTGATTTGTATTTCCCTGATGAGGAGTGATGTTGAGCATCTTTTCATGTAACTCTTAGTCGTCTGGTTGTTTTCTTTGAAGAAGTATCTGTTCATGTCTTTTGCCCTTTTCTTCACTGGATTATTTGTTTCTTGGGTGTTGAGTTTGATAAGTCCTTTATAGATTTGGATACTATCCCTATATCTGATATGTCATTTGCAAATATCATTCTATCAGTTGCCTTTTAGTTTTATTAATTGTTTCCTTCACTGTGCAGAAGCTTTTTATCTTGATGAGGTCCCTATAGTTCATTTTTGCTTTTATTTCCCTTGCCTTGGGAGACAGATCTAGTAAGAAGTTGCTGGCGCTGAGGTCAAAGAGGTTGTTACCTGTTTTCTCCTCTAGGGTTTTGATGGTTCCCTGTCTCACATTTAGGTCTTTCATCCATTTTGAATGTATTTTTCAGACTCTTAACTACAGAGAACAAACTGATGGTTACCCAAGGGGAGGTGGGTGGGGGGATGGGTGAAATAGGTGATGGGGATTAGAGTACATTTATCATGATTAAAATAAAGTAATCATAATCATTATAAAATGTTCAAGAATTTTTCATTGTCCCTCAAAAGATAAACTCTGTCTTGATTATTGACTTTCTTAACAATTTGGCTGTATTTTATTTTTAAAATATTTTGTTCAGTTTTGTCTTTTCACAAATCTCCCACCTCATGGAAATGTGTCTCTTCACTGTTCTTTGAATATGCTATATTCATTATTTAAAATCTATGATCAGGGCAAACCCTTGCCAAAAACTCTTTCTCCATTTTTCTTTCTTTTTTTTTTTTTTTTTTTTCATTTCTACCCATGTAAACTTTCTTCTTTTATCCTTTGCTAGTTTTCTAAGTCCTTCATAATTTCTACTTCTTAGGAACTCCAGTCTCTCTTATTGCCACTTCATCCCCAGCATTTATAGCACTTCATTTTATTATAGTTATATATCCGGTAATAGTTACTTTTATTCTAGGCAAACATAAGAATAAATTATTTTCTTCCTTAGATTAATCTTAAAATTTACCAAGTCATAAAAAATTTTCTTCATTCCTATGGCATAATAAGAAATATATATTTGGTATTTGCCTTAGTTCCTGACAAAGAGCTCCTAAAACCCTTATAATTTCCTGAGTGATAGGTTTGATATGAGCCTTTTGTGCTCATATTTTGTGTTGGTCTCTGGCTCCTGATAGAGCTCCTACATTCCCTATAAATTTCCTGGGTGATAGAAACATCTTTTGTTCTCAAATGGTGACTCTTGGTGGGTCCTAGGCTGGTCACCAGAAAGATCAAGACTTGATCAGAAGGCTAGAACTTTAAGCCCCACCAAATTCCCAATCTTAGGGAAGGGGAGACAGATTGGAGACTGAATTAAAAATCTATCATGCTATGTGATGAAATCTCACAAAGATCCTTAAACTACTGGGTTTGGGGATGGTTAATGCATCCACTTGCAGCGTGGGTGTCATGTCCCAACTCTGCACATAGACATTCCTGCACTGGGCATCCTTCTAAACTTCTCCCTATGTATCTCTTCCTCTAGCTGTTCATTTGTATCCTTTATAATATCTGATTAACATAACTAAAGTGTGTTCTGTGAGCCATTCTAGCAAGTTATACAACCTTTGGAGCTTGGAAACTCCTGATTTTTAGCCAGTCAGTTGGAACTACATTTGGCCCAGGACCTGTGATTGGTATCTTTAATGGTGATAGTCTTGTAGTGCTGAGCTCCTTAACTTTGTGAGACCTGACTCTAACTCCAGGTAGATTGTGTCAGAATTGAATTGAATTGCTGAATTCCCAAGCTGGTGTCCAGAGAATCATAGAATTTGCTATTGGTGTTGGAAAACACCATAATCTAAAGAGTTTGTCGTTTACAATTCACTATGTGCCAGAAAATTGCATTATTGAAACATTTTAACACCTTTGTACTTTTTCTTTTTTTCAACAACTTAAGATGTTTTTTAATAAAATTCTTTACATGTGTTTTTTTTATTTTAATGTCATTGATTATTTTATTGATTTAATAATTTAAATGTAATTTATACATTATATATTTTATGCATATCTTAAATGTAACTTTCAGTCAATTTTGACAAATGCATATTAAGATCGAAACATTTTCATCACCCCAGCAGGTTTACTCATTCCTTCTGTTAATCTACTCACTCATCCCAAAAGTAACTGCTGATGTGATATCTATTTTCAAAAATTATTTTTCCTGACTCTTAAATTTCTCATACATAGAGTCATGTACTTTTTGTGTCCAGCTTTTTTCACTCAGCATAAATTTCTTGAGTTTGACCCATGTTGTATTTTTTCATGCATCAGTAGTTTATTTCCATTAAATATTGAGTAGTATTCCGTTTTGTGAATATGACACAGTTTATCAGTTTTCCTGTCAATGGATCTCTGCATTGTTTCCAGTTTTTGTCTATTATGATTAAAGTTGCTATTTGACCATTTAAGAAACTGCTGAGCAGTTGGCCAAAGAGGTTATATTTTACCCTCTCTCAGCAATGTGTGAAAGTTTTTATTGTTCCGCATCCTCTCTTATGTCTGATATTTTCAATCTTTTGAATTTTAACCATTGAAAAGGGCATGTGGTGGTATGTTATTGTGATTTTAATTTACTTTTTCTTATGAACCACTACTGTGGACATCTTTTCATATGCTCATTGACCATTTGAGTAAATGCTTGTGTATAGAATTTGTTTTAAATTTTTGCTTATATTGGGTCATATGTTTATTTATTATTGAGTTGTAATAGTTCTTTAAGTATTTTGAATACAAGACTTTTTTTTTTTTAAATATCTAGATGTTTCTATCCCTGTCTCCTATTTGTGGCTTATCTGTTCTTTCTCTTGATAGTGTTTTCAAATTATCAGAAGTATTTGATTCCAATGAAGTCTGTCATTAAATCAGACATGCTAGAGTGAGTAAAATCAAGGTACTAGGATGTGAAAACAGCAGCTGACTTTTTCTCTTTGACACCAAAAATGATGGAGGTTTCCTCATGGAGCTAGGGGTAACTTCATGTGCCAAACCATGCTTGCAAGAATATAGAACACTAGATTACTGAAGTTCTTAAAGGGACAGTGTATTAGTTTTCTAGGGCTCCTCTAGCAAATCACCACAAATTAGGTCGCTTAAAACAACAGAAATACGTCCTCTCATAGTTCTGGCGGTCAGAGTTCAAAGTTAAGTTCCTGACAGGGCTATGCTATCTTGAAAGTTTTAGAGCAGAGTCTCTCCCCTACCTGTCTCTTTGCTGTGGTGTTGCTGTCAATCCTTGGCCTTTCTTGACTTGACAATCTCTGTCTCTGTCACTGTAGGGGGTTCTCCTTGTGTCTCTGTATTTTCACATGGCCATTTTATAAAGATATTGGCCATATTAAATTAGGGATCTACCTTACTCCATTATATCTACAATGTTCCTGTTTTCAGATATGGTTATATTCTGAGGTACTGTGGGTTAGAATTTCAACAAATATGTTTTGGAAGTCACGCAACTCAACCTACTACATACAAGGAATTCTTTCCTCAGTATGAGTTAGATTTTGGAGAAAAAGTTTAGTTATTGTGGTAGTATAGATACATGTGGACCATTGTGTGTAGAGAATTAGCTTTCTAATGGAAAGGCAGGTTTCTAGATCATGGAAAGGCTCAGATGTTGTCCTAAGAAATATGGCTTTTCTTTCATAGGTTATGGGGAATCATGGAAGAGTTGTAAATATGAGAATAACAATATATTTTTTTAAACACTTTCTTTTGGGGCACCTGGGTGGTTCAGTTGCTTAAACATCTGACTCCTGATTTCGCCTTGGGTCGTGATCTCAGGGTTGGTGGGTTTGAGCCCCGTTTTGGGCTGACAGTGCGGAGCCCACTTGGGATTGTCTGTCTCCTTTCTCTGCCACTGCCCCCCTCTCAAAAATAAATAAATAAACCTTAAAAAAAATAAAGGGCCAAAGTTGGTTTGGGGGGAAGGTATTACTTCTTCCTTTTTTTTTTTTTTAAGTTTTTTTTATTACTTTGGGGGAGCAGCAGAGAGAAGGAGAGAGAGAATCCCAAGCAGGCTCCACACTGTCAGCATCGAGCCTGATATGGGGCTCAATCTCATGAACTGTGAGATCATTACCTGAGCCAAAATCCAAAGCTAGAAGCTTAACCGACTGAGCCACCCAGGCGTCCCTATGCTTCATTATTCAAAGAAGTTTCACTCTTGACGGTACTATTTATTGACTGTCGACTTTATGTCAAACACTGTAACATAAAATTTATATATCTTATAAATGGTACTAACAGCAACACTTCAAAATAAATTTAATTATTCCTATCTTACAAATGACCAAACTGTGACTAAGGTTGATAAAATAATTTACTGTATGTCTGCCTTACTTCAAAGTCCATGCATTTTCCATTCTCTGAAAAAAAATAAGTGTAGTCCTATTCAAATACGAGGAAGTTTTCATCCATACCTGAGCATAGCCTTTAGCAGATAGGCAGAAAGTATCTTCCCAAATACCAATTAAATGAATTAGTTTCACTTGTCAGCAGTTCTCTTGGAATTGTTTTTCTTGTTGGTTCATTATGAAGCAATTACATCTTTGTCAAGTGAAGGAGATAAAGATGACAGTAGTGACTCCTAGGAATAGGTTTGCCCAAATTCCATCTTTGAGTTCTTGTGCATCTAATATTGGGACTCTATTTTACATAATAAAAGTAAAATTCTTATACAGCAGTATCAAAATAATTTATGCTGTTGTATTTTAGCAAAGAGTAATTAAAATGTTACATTTCAAAGTGATCAAATATTGGGAAAATAAACTGATATCACTACAAAGCATTTGGCTATTGTTTGGTCATGTCACATTAACATAGGTTTGATGAACACCTTGTCGATGTGAGTCCTGGGACTAGTTCCCATTTGGGCAAATCTTTCTTTTGTATCTATGTATGAAAGCTTTAGTTTGAAGAAAAACAGTGGTTTTAAATTGGACCGATTGTTTCTAGCAAATGGATTTTTCTTATTCAGGGCCCATAAAAAATTGCTTGTGGAATAGCAACATTACAAGAATGCCATTTCTCTTAGTTAATTGGAGCAAAACTGAACAAAACAGTAAAGCGGGGAGAAGAGAGGGAAGCTCCAATGTCAGGGTGATTCATGAAAGGGACGTTCTGTGTGTATCATACAGACATAACATACATAATATTTTTACTTCCCTAAAAATCCTTTGTACTTCACCTATTTGTCCTACATTCGCTTCACCTCCAACATTAACAACAACTTATCTTTTTATTGTCTCCATAGTTTTGCCTTTTTTGAATGTCAAATAACTGGAATCATATGGTATGTGGCCCTTTCAGATTGGTTTCTTTCACTTTGTGATATGTGTTTATGATTTCCCCATGTCTTCTTATGGCTTCATAGCTCATTTCTTTTTAACACTGAATAATCTTCTGCTTTTTTAGAGTTAACAGTTTATTTATCCACTTACCTAGTGAAGGACATCGTGGTTACTTCCAAGTTTTGGCAATTATGAATAAAAATGTAAGTATCAGTACTGCAGGTTTTGTGTAGACCTAAGTTTTTGGCTCCTGTGGGTAAATATCAAGGAGTGTGATTGGTGAATCATGTGGTATGTGTATGTTTAGTTTTATAAGAACCATCCAAATGGTCTTTACAAGCATGCATATGGTTAATAGATTTCGATCAGCAAAGAATGAGAATTTTGGTTGCTCCACATTCTCCCCATATTTGGTGTTGTCAGTGTTCTGGATTGTGGCTATTCTAATAGATATATTGTAGTGTATCACTGTTTTAATTCGCATTTCCCTGATGATATAGGATGTGGTGCATCTTTACAAATGCTTGTTTTTCATCTGTATATCTTCTTTTGGAAGGTTCTTATTAAGGTCTTTAGCCCATGTTTACATTGGGTTGTATGTTTCCTTAGTGTTTCATTTTAGGTGTTCTTTGTATGTTTTAGATAACACACTCTTATCAGATATGTCCTTTCTAAATATTTTCTCATCTGTGGCTTGTTTTCTCACTTTCTTGATACTGTCTTTTGCAGAACAGAAATTTTTAATTTTAATGTAGTTCCATTTATCAACCCAATAAAAATGTCTATTCAGAAGACTGTCCATTTTCTATTGGATTTTGGATTGCTTTTTTTTTTTTTTTTTTTTTTTTGGCTATTGAGTTTTAGGAGTTCTCTGTGATTTTGGATATTAACATCTTATCTACTCTATGCTTGGCAAATATTTTCTCCCATTCCATACATTGCCTTTCATTTTGTTGCTCATTTCATTTGCTATGCAGAAGCATTTAAATTTGATGCAATATTGCTTAGTACTTCTGTATTGTATTGCTTGTACTTCTGGCGCCATCTCCAAAAACTTGTTCTATCTATGCCATAAAGCCTTTTCATATGTTTCTTCTAAGATTTCTATATGTTTATGTATTACTTTGTCTTTAATATATTTAAACATAATTTTTAGTGAGGGGTGTGATAGAGATCCACTGCATTTTGCATGTGAATATCCAGTTTTCCCAGCACCATTATTGAAAAGATTATCTTTTCCCTGTTAAGTATTGGCTCCCTTATTAAAAATGAGTTGACTGTATGGGGCGCCTGAGTGGCTTAGTCAGTTAAGTGTCCGACTTTGGCTCAGATCATGATCTCACGGTTCGTGAGTTCGAGTCCCACGTCAGGCTCTGTGCTGACAGCTCAGAGCCTGGAGCCTGCTTCGGATTCTGTGTCTCCCTCTCTCTGTTCCTCCCCTGCTTGCACTCTGTCTCTCTGTCTCCCAAAAATAAATAAAGATAAAAATTTTTTTTAAATGAGTTGACTGTATATGAATGGGTGTCTTTATGGACCCTCTATGATATTCCATTGTTCTATTTGTTTTTATGCCAGTATTATTTCTTGATTACTAGCCTTGTTGTGTAGTTTGAAATCAGAAAGTGTGATGCTTCCTGGTTTATGCTTTCTCAGCAATGCTTTGGCTATTCAGGGTCTTTTATGGTTTGATATGAATTTTATGATTGTGTTTTCTATTTCTGAAAAATTCCATTGGAATTTTTATAGAGATTACACTGAATCTATAATTGGCTTTGAGTAGTATGGGCCTTTGAACAATATTCTTATGATCCATGAACATGGATATCTTTCCATTTATTTGTGTTTTATTCAATTTCTTTCATCAGTGTCTTCCAGTTTTCAGTATACAGATCTTTCACTTCAATGATTAAATTTATTCCTAAGTATATTATTATTTCTGATGTTATTATAAATAAGATTGTTTTCTTGATCATTTAGAAATTTTTAGTTATGAAAAGCAGTTAATATTTTTATGTTGATTGTTCTGCACCTTTCCTGAATTTATTCAGTCTAACAGTTTTTGATTGAATTATTAGGATTTTCTGTATCTAAAATCATGTCATCTGCAAACAGACAATTTTTCTTTTTCCTTTCTGGGTTAGCTACCTTTTATTTCTTTTTCTTGCCTAATTGTTCTTGCTAGGACTTCCAGTAAAAAGTTGAATAGGAGTGGTGAGAGTGGGCACCATTGTCTGGTTCCTGATTTTAAGGGAAAAGCTTTCAGCATTTGCCACTGGATATGATACTAGTTGTTGGTCTGTCATATGTGGCCTTTATTATGTTGAGGTATGTTTCTTCAGTACCAAATTTGTTGACCCCTTTTATCATGAAAGAAGGTTGTATTACAAATATTTTTCTGTTTTTTTCCCTCTATCTATTGAGATCATGATTTTTATCCTTTCTACTAATGTGGTGTATCGCATTTATTGTTTTGCATATGTTGAATCATACTTGCATTCCAGGCATAAATCCTATTTGGTTTTAGTGTATGATCTTTTTTTTTCTTTTAAAGTTTATTTATTTTGAGAGATAGTGTGCCTGAGTGAGGGAGGGGCAGAGAGAGAGGGAGAGAGAGGGAGGGAGGGAAAGGGAGAGAGAGAGAATCCCAAACAAGCTCCACACTGTCAGCACGGAGCCTGACATGGACTCAAATTCATGAACCGTGAGATAATAAACTGAGCCAAAGTCAAGAGTCTGATGCTTAACTGACTGAGCCACCCAGGCACCCCATGATCTTTTTCAATGTCCTGTTGAATTCAGTTTGCTAGTATTTTGTTGTGAATTTTTGCATTCAGGGGTACTGACCTATTTTCTTTTAAAGTCCTTATTTAGAGTTATTATCAGGATAATGCTGGCTTCATAAAATAAGTTTAAGTGTTTCTTTGTCTTCAGTTATTTGGAAGAGTTTGAGAAGGACTGGTGTGGGCCCAGGGGAAGGAATGAACGCTCAGGGGCCCACTGATCATCTGCCAGCAATGTGGTACATGCTTCTTGTCATAACTGGGCAACGGCTTGCCCCATATGACCATGCCATCTCTTACTGGCTGCCTGCCTGACCCCAGAATAGTCAGAGTGGGGAAAGATCTACCCAGAACAATGCGGAGAGACAAATGGCACTACCAAAGCGTTCTCTTGCTCTAAGTTTTCATTGGCCTTTGCCACACACACATCCTTCTATCTACATATTCTCCGTTCCTCGAGGGATTTATTACAGGGTTATATTAAGTTCTTAAATTCATCAGGGTTGGGTTCAGGTAGGCATCCAGTGTCCCATGTTAGTTTTCTTTCCTGAGATGCAGTCACAATCCCAGAGCCTAGAAGAGTGCCCATTACATTTTTGTATTACCAAACGAATATGATCCTGCAAATAAACAGCTGGGATGATAGCAATAAAAAAAAACAGAAAAAAAATGTTATGGGTAAGGAGTAAAGGAACCACAGGACAGCAGATTAATAGTCTCTGCTCAACTGAGATATTGGTGGGTATGTGGTACACTTTTCTGGTTCTTAGAAAGTTGATGGGATTATAATTTAAATGAAATTCAGAGTTTGGAATGTAAACTTATTGTAATTTACCCCTTTGCACAACTGGCAGTCTATTCAGTTGTGTCTGTGTAGACTAAAGGAACCAGAATCTAAGCATTTAGTATTTGAATTCATTATGGGCCAGATGTTACATTTGTATTACAGTACAGCAGTTTTGAAAGTTACATCTTTTACAGGGACTTCTCAATAAGAATATTCAAGTGCAGTTGCTTTTCTAACTGTTATCAACAGAGATCATTGTCTGACAAAGAATTATTTTTACTTCATATATTATTGTATTAATATAACACCCAGTATGCTAAAATGAAATTAACATATATACAGGGTTTCATTTTAATTCCATGAAGCAAATCAAAAGGGTTACAAACAGTCATTTTGTTGGTATTTCCCAGTGTATTTTAGAAAAATAGGAGGAACCTACCAACAGTCATTTTCTCTCTCTCTTTTTTTCTTTATTTTAGAGACAGAGCACAAACAGGGGAGAAGGGTAGCAGGGTAGAGAGAGAGACTCTTAAGCAGGCTGTGCACTGTGAGCCAAGCCCAAAACAGGGCTTGATTCCATGACCATGAGATCATGACCTGAGCTGAAATCAAGAGTTAAACACTTAACTGACTGAGCCACCAAGGTGTTCCATCCAACAGTCAAGTTTTAAGGGGGAAGAAAGAAATACCAATTAATTTACCTATACGTATGTGGGAGTTTTGTTGAATTAAATAAGCATAACTGCTCACCAACGTGTCATTATCATTCCCTGCAGGATGTTCACGGTCTCTACCTTTATTTCTTGAGACAATATGTGGAGAGAGATGAATATGGAATTTGGAGACAGTCAAAATATGTTCAAATCTCAGAGCCATTCCTACATGATACCCATTCTCTGAGTGGCAATCCTTTGAGTGACAGTATCACAATGAACGTAAATTTAAGTTATCATTTAGTGCATCATTTATATTAGTGTATTAACCTCTTACATATGTTACTTCAAGGGTCCTACTGTTTGGCTTCAGTATTCATTCAGTCAAAGATTATCTACATCCTGAAAGTCACCTTTTACTTACACATGCTCCGTAGAATAACTGCTACTTTTTTTTTTAAAAGCTATTTATGTTCAAGGGCAATTAAGTTCTTGTTGAGGTAGCTCACTCGGTATTGCAAAGTTCTTTAATAAATTCCTTAATGTGAAGTTAAAATATTGCTAACTGTAATATCTCCATTTCCATCCTAATTCTAGCCCACAAGGCCAGACCGATGAATTCTACTTGTTTTTCCTATAAGAACATCCTTAAAATATTAAATTTCACGATCTTGTTTCACTACCTTGTATCTTGTCCTCTTGGACATGTATTTACCAACAGTGTTTTATTCCCCTTTCTTTAAGTTAAACACATTCACTCTCCAAACAGATGCTCAGAAAATGAAAGCTTAATTTCTTGTACTATTAACGTTTTTGAATATATTCCAGATTGGCTTTGTCTCTTCTAGAGCACAGCAGCCAGAATTAAATTTGCTGCCCCTTTTGTACATTCTATAGTGCAGCAGAAGGCAGTACAGGACACTTTATCAATGTTTAAAAAATATGGATTGATCGAGACTCTTAGATCTTTAATTAGAAGTATCTAGAGAATCCCTATGTTGGTGGTTTCATATGGAAAATATGACCAATTTTACAGAGAAAATAATTTGATATTTAGAAACCACGTTTTAAAAGTGTTCCCTCCCACAACTTTAAGTAAATCTCCATGTTCTGTAAACTTAATATTTACCTTCCCTCTGTAGACTCCATCTCTGCTTTGTTATGAACTCTAATATTTAAATGTAAACAATACAACTTTTCCAGGAACTGATTGTAGCATGATCTTCCAAAATCAGTTGTGCAGCAAAATGAGGCAGGAACAGAAATATCTGCCTCATATTTTTGTATAACTATGCACACCTAGATTACCCTGAACATTCACTGGTGTAAAAATTCTCAGAGGAATCACAGTCTTTGTAAATAGGATGCACCACTAAGTATTTCAAACCTGATCTGTTGTTCAGTTTCAGCTCAGTTTCATATCCTATCAGAAATTGACAAAAACGTTTTGTTGCCTGTTTTTGCACTGTGTTGGGGAGAGAGGCCCACAAAGTAAATGGAATTTGCATTTGGGAAAGTGCCAGAATTTTAAAGACATAAAGTAAGGTGAAAACTCTGTAATTCTGTTGGGAGAAGGGGCGGGAGTATTCCAAATGTATAGTTGAGGAGGGGGTGAGGGAGTCATAATGAACAATCTTTACTGGAATCCACTTTTGCTCAGGAGAAGATATCTGCCAATGAAGTCTTTAGTCTGAAAGCCTGGCATAATTAGAAATGTCAGCATCATAGATAAATTTTCCAGAAATCTATCCGTATCCATCATGCAGTAAAGTTAGCTGCTTTTATAAAATCTTTTTTGCCACTTACTGGACAGAAAAGGATTCATGGTATAAAAACACTCATGGGAGAGCTGCTTAAATGAGCAGTTTTAAAGGTGAAAATGGCTCAATGCTATGAAAAATCAATGGTATTAAATTAGAAAACATGAAAAAATGCACTACAATTTAAAAATAGCCTCAGTAATAGAAGGTACTTTAGTTTCATAATTATGGAATAATAGCTTGAGTTTATATTGAGTGCTGTAGCACTTTAGACCTTTGTATAACCTTAGTCATGAGGAGGCATTTCATCAAAAAAGAGGACTTTTGTAGGTTCTAACATTTTTTAAAAAGCAGTTTTCATTTTTTGTTTTTTACATTCTTTAGGTTTTTGTTTTTTTATGACTTTTTTTTTTTTTTTTTTTTTTTTGGTCCTTCAAACCCTGTATCAAGGGCTGCCTTTCAATAGATCACAGCGAGGGAGCTGCTCTACTAAATATGAAACCCCTGCTCAGAAGCAGGTTGTCTTGGAATCGTTTATTACCAGGTTCCCTACCAATGTGTGCGACTTGGGCAGCCTCCTTTCCAGCCACACCCAGTAGAGGCTGGAGGGGCTTTCTGCACTGGCTTCATCTGGTGGGCCATGTCATGCTGTACAGGGCACTCAGGGAAGGCTGCTGGCTGGACAGTGAGGGGCTGGCTATGCCAGGCTAACCAAGGTGCTGTGCCACTGCTCTATGGTCCTGTCTGGGTGGGATTCTGATTTAGACACATTCAGTCATAACCCCACAGATGGTAGCTTTCCCCCATAGGCTCCTCAGCCAAGCACATACTCCAAATGTTTGGAGAGAAAAAAACAAACAAACAAACAAATAAAAATGCAGTTCTCATTTAAATGATTACTCAACTCTCAATTTGTGGGCATGACCAGATTTTCTTGTTGTTCTTAAACAGTTTGTGTATATCAAGAACCTATATTCCATACACATTGCTCAGCTCACCAGGCAGTTACAGACTTTGTCTCTCTTTAGTACCAGAGCTGGGTATAGAGGGGGGCTCCTAGCATAATTTTCTAAGAAGGGAGTTTGCTCCTTAATGGATTAAAGTACTATGTCTAAATCCTGAGGTTCATAGGAAAAGAATTATTAATGTGTAAAAAAAGACATAAATATTTGAAAGTGTTTTCTGTAGACTGAGTACATTCTTTCTTCTAGCACAGCATGTAATCTAATCTAAAATTAAAAACAAACAAACATGGTAGGGGCACATGGGTGGCTTAGTCAGTTAAGACTTTGACTTTGGCTCAGGTCATGACCTCACAGTTCGTGATTTCGAGCCCCGTGTCAGGCCCTGTGCTGACAGCTCAGAGGCTGGAGCCTGCTTCAGATTTTGTGTCTCCCTCTCTCTCTGCCCCTCTCCCACTCATGCTTTCTCTCTGTCTCTCGAAAATAAATAAAAACGTTAAAAAAATTCAAACAAACAAACAAAAAAACCCCAAACACAGTAAAACCTATATTAGGTAAATATTAAAACCCACAAATAAGACATTCGATCACATTTTATTTTTAATGCTTTTATACCAGTTAGAATGCCCCTTAGTTACACAGCTTTCTTTCTTTCATATAGTGTTTATATGAGCTTTTCTGAGAAATAGAAATAAAAATATTCTACTTGAATTATAGAAATCCTCCATTCTATTTAAATATTCCTCAAATATATTTAAAATTTTCAAATACTACTATATATTGCCAACGCTGGAAAACCTGAATTTATAGTTCCAAGACTAAAAATAAATTCATAAATGTTATAAACTTTGGTCCAGGTCAGTTGATTATTGTTTAATAAAAGCTCATAACAAAGGAATTGATTAATTCTATATAAAAGGAAAGATTTTAAAATAGTCACATTTTACGTTGAAATTCTCTGTAAAGGAAAAAGGACTCCTTAAAGTACTTTTGTCTGGTATTTTACCAATTCTTACTCCTGCATATGATAAAGATGCCTACTTTGAAAATTCTAAAAGTCCTCTAATGAAGTGGTCTTATTATAATGTGGCAATAAAAGTTCTACAGTTATAGTTCTAGCACAAGATGAGAGCATGGAAGGCAGATTTGCACTAAATAGAAAAATCTAGAACAATGAACCCATCCCCCAAATCAGAAAAGCATTAATATATTAAATAAGATCTCAGTACCTTTTAACACTGAACTTAAAAAAAAATTTTTTTTTTTTTAATGTTCATTTATTTTTGAGAGACAGAGCACAAGCAGGGAAGGGGCAGAGGGAGACACAGAATCCAAAACAGGCTCCAGGCTCTGAGCTGTCAGCACAGAGCCCAACACGGGGCTCGAACTCATGAATCGAACCATGAGGTCATGACCTGAGCCAAAGTCAGACACCCAACCGACTGAGCCACCCAGGAACCCCTAACACCTAACTTTTTATGTTAAAACCCACTTACCTCATAAACTCTTACTTGAATGTCACTTTCTCAAAGCTCAGTGAGTAACTCCACACATACATTTATAGTAAGCACTAAACGTGAAGATCTGTGACTTTTTTCTTGTCTCTCCCTATGAGAGTCTCTCATTCCTGATCCATTCAGCATAATTTACAAATAAATCAGTCTACCTATTAAAACCAATAGCCTAAACCTTATAGAATATAATATTATCAAATAAAGTTAGACTTAGATAAAACTTTAAAATAATCTGTTTCTGGGGTGCCTGAGTGGTGCAGTCAGTTAAGTGTCCGACTCTTGATTTTGGCTCAGGTCATGATCTTATGGTTCATGATATGGATTGATGCCCACATTGATGCTTGGGATTTTCTCTCTCCCTTTCTGTCTCATCCTGCTCATGCTGTCTGTCTGTCTGTCTCTCTCAATCTCTCTCTCTCTCCCAAAATAAATAAATAAACTTAAAAAAAGTATTTAAAAATAATCTTTTTCTGTTAATTGATAAGAAAAAAAAAGATGGGGGATACAAGATGACCCAATAGCATTTATATAGACACAGGGCTAGAAACAAAACACCTAATCTAATACATTTTCCTTTGTTCTTCAATGATCTATCTCATGCCTTTATGAAATGATAAATGAAATTTTGATGGATATTTTAAAAATAAAGAAGATATTTTAAAAAATGGAATGGATTATTTTGGCATAATGTAGACATTGGCTTATTTAGGACATAGTTCCTAATGTTAACTCCTATTTCTATTTCCTTAATAATGTTAGTAGTTATATATAAATTCTAGGGACTGTTAGGGATTTTGCCAACAATTCTAAGATAATACTTTAACTCAGACAATTTTTTTAAACACAAGTGAAAGGAAATACAAAATGGGAATTCATTTGGTATTCATTTGGAATTTCTCATATTTTAAATTGGGTTCTGCCTGAGTAGACTATGTTTTCCTTGAAGGCTGGTATAATAAAATGTACCAGTGCTTAGATGGTGGTGTTCAAACAGTTGATGCCTCATATACATTGTTAAGGCTAAACTTAAGATGAACCCTTTGTGACCTTTGGGGTCATGTCCATATTTAATACGGAAGTGACATCTTCAGTGATGATAGCCTTAACTTCTCCCCTGGCTCTTGTCAAAATCTTCCTTCTTCAATAAAGACTAACGTAACTACCAGAGTTAAGACTAACCCTGGGGATTTTGCATTCTAATAAAGATCAAAGCCTCTAGCTAAATTTATAAATTCTTGATTGTGAAAATTTGGGCATGAGCAAGAATTAAAGTAAGGGGGGAAACATAATGTTTGTTTCCCTGGCTGTCACCCAATACTGTAACGATCATGACTCCAAGTTGTAAATATTTTGGAATTATTCGAGTTTTTAAATAAAAATTGCCTCTTGCTTTCACTGTACTGTATTAGCCCCCAAGAATATTTCAGCTGCCTGTGAAATGCCAGCAGTGGTTTGGGTGATGTGCAAGGAATGTATTTCAAAAATAATAAAGTAATTCAAGCTAGCGTTTTGTTCAGAATTACTAGTCTCAGTTGTGTTACTCCCTAGGGCAATAATTCAGAGGCTTTTGAACTTGATAAGGCCAATTTGAGCCAATTCCATTAGGTACTCTAACATGGCCTGAAGGGACACATCTTGTGTAAGATGTAATTTTCATGTTATAAATTAATTTTAACCATGTTTATAAGATTTCCCTATCTAGAATATGTGGAACAGTTTAAAACTAATACTTTGGCATTTTTTTTAAGTTTGGAAAGTTAGGAAGAAATTAGATATGTGTGTGGGTGTATGCCTACATATACATAATAAAGAAAATTCTTTTTTTTATTTTAGAAATGGCTAGTGAGATGGGGCACCTGGGTGGGTCAGTCGACACATCTGACTGAGTTTCAGCTCAGGTCATAATTTCACAGTTTGTGAGTTCAAGTCCTGCCTGGGGCTCTGCACTGACAGTGTGGAGCCTGCTTGGGATTCTCTCTCTCTCCCTCTCTGTCTGGCCCTCCTGCTCTCTGTCTCTATTAAAATAAATAAATAAGCTTTAAAAATAAAATAAATGATTTTTCTCTCTAGAGAGATAAATTAAAATTAAAGATTGAAAAGTGAGTTGTCAAGGCATTTACACATTTAAATTTCTATGTTCTTTTGGCCTATACTCTCTAAGATAAGCTAAGACTCCCTTTCTTGGTGTAGCACCTGAACATAGTAATATATTATATAAGTTGTATAAACTGAACCTCCCCTTACCATACTGTGAGGGTGGTAAAATTTCTCTGAAGTTGCTGAGATTGAAAATCACCAGGCCTCTCTGCTCTGAAAAGCAAAATTTATCAAAGATGTAACTGTTTGTAACAAAGTCTTTTGAGTATGAGTTTGTTCTCTCTGACCATCATCCTTGGTCATAGCCAAGTTTACTATGGAGAAGCAACTAGTCTTATTCACAGATGGATCTCTCCATTTGTGCACTGAAAAATTACTTCAGTGTAGTTTTTTGGTACTGGCCATTCATGAACTTGATGAGAACAACTTCATCTTATTTATAATTTGACTTAGCTGAAGCTGAATTAATGAAAATTTGTTAAACTATTTCAGTCAGTGGATGGTGGGAAAATCTCCTCTTCAGTCTATCATTGGTCAATCTGAGAACTCAAGACAACCCAAAATAGGAGTAGCACAAAATATTTACTTGCTCTTGCTCCGTACCTTCATTTTCTTTTTTCTTTTCTTTTCTTTTCTTTTCTTTTCTTTTCTTTTCTTTTCTTTTCTTTTCCTCTTTTCTTTTTTCTCTTCCTTTCCTTTCTTTTCTTTTCTTTTTTCTTTTCTTTTCTTTTCTCTTTTCTTTTCCTTTCCTCTTTCTTTCTTTCTTTCTTTCTTTCTTTCTTTCTTTCTTTCTTTCTTCTTTCTTTTTTTGTTGTGGTGGCTTTTTTATTTTTAAAAGATATTAAAGTATAATTGGCATACATTGTTAGTTTCAGATATACAACA
Source organism: Puma concolor (assembly GCF_028749965.1). Taxonomy (NCBI): domain Eukaryota; kingdom Metazoa; phylum Chordata; class Mammalia; order Carnivora; family Felidae; genus Puma; species Puma concolor. The sequence continues at coordinate 47,690,592 of NC_141671.1, read as the reverse complement.
TAGTGATTTGACATTTATATACATCGTGTGATGCTCCTCATGATAAGTGTAGTCACCATCTGTCACCATACAAAGTTACTATAGCATTATTGACTGTATCCCCTATGTTACACTTATTGTCTGACTTATTTGTTTTATAACTAGAAGTTTATACCTCTTAGTCCTCTTTATTTTGCCCATTCTCACACCCACCCCCCCTCTGGCCAACACCAATTTGTTCTCTGTATTTTTGAGTCTGATTTTGTTTGTTCTTTAGATTCCACTTGTAAGTAAAATCATATGGTATTTGTCTTTTTATGCCTGGCTTATTTCACAAAGCATAATACCCTCTAGGTCCATCCATATTGTTACAAACAGGAAGATCTCATTCTTTTTTATGGCTGAGTAATACACCAGCTCTTCTTTATCCATCCATCAATGGACACTTGGATTGCTTCTATATCTTGGCCCATTATATGTAATGTTTCAATAAACATAGAGGTTGATGTATCTTTTCAAATTAGTGAGTGTTTTTCCCCTTTGGGTAAATATCCAGTAGTGTAATTACTGGATCATATGGTATTTCTATTTTTAAAAATTTTTTGACAAATATTTATATGGTTTTCCACATGGCTGTACCAATTTATTTTCCCACCAATAGCATTTTCCTTCTATTTCAATTGGCATACGTTCGTTCAACAAATAAGTGTTTGCTGTGTTCTAGAAAATGGAGATACAGAAATAGACACTTACCTACCTTCTTGAATCTTTTTTGCTTTCCTTCATACCTATGCCAAAACAGGTTATCTTTAATCAGACTGCATTACCTAAACATTACCTTTGCTAGAAGATTAAGAGAGTTCAGGGCACTTCTCGCTGGAACTGGGATATAAATGATTCAGGTATCCTTTTAAGTTTGGGCTACATCTGATGGTGTTTGAATTTTTGATAGATTATACAATTTTTGTGGTAATTTTTTCAGTGTGGCTCCTGAGATTTGTTCAATGCCTAAATCTCAAGAGTGGGTTTTATAGCATTTATGCCACAAGCACCACCTTTTCAATACTATTGCCTATTCCCTTCATCAACCCTAATCTCAGGATTGGATGTTTCTAAACACAAGGTCTACCAAAATTCAGCATACACATTAAACTGTATTTTTCATTGTCTATACAGAGATGTTAAAGGGGAATTTGTACAGAGTGGGGCCTTAATATTAGGGTTCTTAGACATATAAGAAATTGAATGCAATTTTTTTTAGCTCCCATAGAATTTATTTAGGAAGGATCCCCTCTTAATATAGGCATCTTTGAGAGGGGGAGATTTGGTAACAAGAAAGCTTAAAGTTAAATTCTAGTCTTGTTATTTACTATTTAAATGGTCGTGTTACTACCTTTTTGTAAAACTCGCTCTCATTTTTGAAATCAGGATACAGATTACTTTGCCTTGATGTTATGAGAATTAATGGAGGTAACATAATAAGTGCTCAGGTGACATTCTTATCACTTAACTGCTTTGCCATAAGAATAAAAGGTGAGTTGAGTGACGTGTAAATTTTATGTCATTAGAGCTGCTATGAACAAAACAGTGCCGTGGCTTTTTATAGAAGTATATTATGGAATCTATACTTCCATATATATGATACAGATTCAAAGCACTTTATATATTATTATACCTAGAGTCTACCTGAGATTCTTACAAAATATGTATATAAATATGTAATAACATTTTGTCTATTTGTATTGCTATCAGAGAAGATGAAAAGATAGGTTGAAGGATTCAATGCGATATAATTTATAAAGTACCTATTATGGAACCAGAATTATGCTAAACTTACAGATACAATGATGAATAAGACATTGTGCTGTCATGGAGCTCACAGTCTGGCAACAGATATTTTAGAAAATACTTATGATCTAATAACTAAAAGTAATTATCATTACTTTATGAACCATAAAGATACTGAATTGACTTTCTTAGGATTATTGGGAAAGGACAAAATGAAAAGTAGTAATTTCCATGCTTAATTATTTTAATATTCTTGATCTAAAAAGCATGTATCTTACAATGCTATAGGGACATAGGTGAAGGAGCACAGGGGAGAGTAGCCAAGTGAAAAGAGTTTTGGAGTGAGGCAAATTTGGTTTCAAATCCTACTTCTTTCATTTAATCTTTTTACGAACACATACAAGTATCCTATGATCACTGGAATTCAACTTCTTTGATTACAGAGTTAAGTAGGAAAATACACATGTCAAAAAGGTGTTTGAGGCTTAGGGAAACACTAGCCAAATCTTAGGCAAACTTTCATTGTTATCAAGGAATGACTGAAATGGATAGTTCTGTGAGATAAGTAGACCTCAGTGCCGTACCTGAAACATGGCACTAAACAGTGACAGAACTTAATACCATGTTCTCTTCTTTCCATAGCATTTATAACAAATCTCTATTTATCTCATCCTTACCACTTTCAATCGCTAATGCTAATTGTATTTTCATAGGGATCTGATGTGTATTCTACAAGATTATACATTCCTTAAGAAGCCAAATTGTGTTTTTTTTAAATTTCATCTCGCAGCACTTAGAACCATGTTTGGTAGTAGATAACATAAATTTTTAGCTTTTGACTCTGACTTGGTTACCCTACTACCTCACCTTTTTTTTTGCATTCAGTCTTGTTTTGCAAAATCCAGAAGGATGCTGTAACTGCAAAACCTCTAAGGGTTTCTGGGGCACCTCGGTGGCTCAGTCAGTTAAGTATCCAACTTCTGATTTCAGCTCAGGTCATGATTTCATGGTTCATGAGTTCAAGCCCCACATTGGGCTCTGTGCTGACAGTGTGAAGCCTGCTTAGGATTCTCTCTCTTCCTCTCTCTCTCTGCCCCTCCCCTATTCACTCTTTCTCAAAAAATAAGTAAACTAAATAAACCACTAAAGTGTGGTTTTGATTTGTATTTCCCTGATGATGAGTGATGTTGGGCATTTTTTTTCATGTGTCTGTTAGCCCATCTGGATGTTTTGGTCTAATCATGTCTTCTGCCTTTTTGTTCACTGAATTGTTTTGGGGTGTTGAGTTGATAAGTTCTTTATAGACTTTGGATACTAACCCTTTATCTGATATGGCACTTGCAAATATCTTCTCCCATTCTGTTAGTTGCCTCTTAGTTTTGCTCTTTGTTTCCTTTGCTGTGCAGAAGCTTTTTATCTTGATGAGTTCCCAATAGTTCATTTTTGCTTTTGCTCCCTTGCTTCTAGACATATTAAGTAAGATGTGGCTGAGGTCAAAGAAGTTGTTGCCTGTTTTCTCCTCGAGGATTTTTAAATCTTCCTGTCTTATATTTAGGTCTTTCATCCATTTTGAGTTTATTTTTGCGTATGGTGTAAGAAAGTGGTTTAGGTTCATTCTTCTGCCTGTCGCTGTCCAGTTTTCCCAGCACTATTTGCTGAAGAGACTCTCTTTTTTTCCCATTAGGTATTCTTTCCTGCTTTGTCAAAGATTAGTTGGCCATATGTTTGTGGGTCAATTTCTGGGTTCTCTATTCTGTTCCATTGATCTCTCTGTCTGATCTTGTGCCAGTACTATACTGTATTGATGATTACAGCTTTGTAGTATAGTTTGAAGTTCGGGATTGTAATGCCTCCTGCTTTGGTTTTCTTTTTCAACATTACTTTGGCTATTTGGGGTATTTTCTGGTTCCACACTAATTTTAAGATTGTTTGTTTTAGCTCTGTAAAGAATGCTGGTATGGTTTTGATAGGGATTTCATTGAATATGTACATTGCTTTGGGTAGTATTGACATTTTAACCATATTTTTTCTTCCAGTCCATGAGTATGCAATATTTTTTCCATTCTTTTGTGTCTTCAATTTCTTTCATAAGCTTTCTATAATTTTCAGTGTATAGATTTTCACCTCTTTGGTGAGGTTGATTGCTAGGTATTTAATGCTTTCTGGTGCAATTGTAAATGGGATCAATTTCTTGATTCCTCCTGCAGCTTCATTATTGGTGTATGGAAATGGAACTGATTTCTGTACATTGATTTTGTATCCCACGATTTTGCTGAATTTGTGGACCAGTTCTAACAGTTTTTATTTGGTGGAGTCTTTTGGGTTTTCCACATAGAATATCACGTCATCTGCGAAGAGTGAAAGTTTGACTTCCTCCTTGCCAATTTGGATGCCTTTTATTTGTGTTGTCTGATTGCTGAGGCTAGGACTTCCAACACTATTTTGAGTAACAGTGGTGAAAGTGAACATCCTTGTTGTGTTCCTGACCTTAGCAGGAAAGCTCTGAGAGTTTTCCCATTGAGGATGATATTAGAGGTGGGTTTTTGTCTATGGCCTTTATGATCTTGAGGTATGATCCTTCTATCCCTTGAGAGATTTTTATCTTGAGGTTTTTTTATCAAGAAATGATGTTGTATTTTGTCAAATGCTTTTTCAGTATCTGTTGAGAGGATCTTGGGTTCTTATCCTTTCTTTTATTAATGTGATGTATCCGATTGTTTGATTTGCAGGTATTGAACCAGCCCAGCATCCCAGCAATAAATCCCACTTGATCATGGTGAATAATTCCTTTAATGTATCGTGGGACCTGTTTTGTTAGCATCCTGTTGAGAATTTTTGCATCCATGTTCATCAGGGAAATTGGTCTGTAGTTCCCCTTTTTTGAGGGGTCTTTGTCTGGTTTTAGAATCAAGGTAATGCTGGCTTGTAGAAGTAGTGTGGAATTTTTTTCCTTCCATCTCTATTTTTTTGAACACCTTAAAAAGAATAGTTGTTAACTCTTCTTTAAATGTTTGTTCGAATTCCTCTGGAAAACCATCCAGCCCTGGAATCTTGTTTGTTGGGAAATTTTTGATTACTGATTCAATTTCTTTACTGGTTATGGGTCTATTCAAATTTCCCATTTCTTCCTGTTTCATTTTGGTAGTTTATATGTTTCTAGGATTCTGTTCATTTCTTCCAGTTTGCCAATTTGTTGGCATATAATTGCTCACAATATTGTTTGTATTTCTGCAGTGTTTGTTGTGATTTCTCCTCATTCATTAGCGATTTTATTTATTTGGGTCCTTTGTTTTTTCTTTTTGATCAATCTGGCTAGGTGTTTATCAATTCTGTTAATTCTTTCAAAAAACCAGATCCTGGTTTCATTGATTTGTTCTTCTGTTTTTTTATTTGTTTTGTTTTGTTTGTTTGTCTCAATATCATTGATTTCTGCTCTAATCTTTATTATTTCCTTTCTTCTGCTGTTTTTGGGCTTTATTTGCTGTTCTTTTACCAACCCCTTTAGGTGTAAGATTAGGTTGTATATTTGAGAGCTTTTTTCCTTCTTTATGAAGAGATGGATTGCTATATATATCCCTCTTATGACCGCTCTGGTTGCATCCCAGAGGTTTTGGGCTGTCATGTTTCATTTTCATTGGCTTCCATGTACTTTTTAATTTCCTCTTTAACTTTGTGGTGAACCCATTCATTCTTTAGTAGGATGTTCTTTAATTTCCAAGTATTCACGGTCTTCCCAGTTTTTTTCTTGGTGGCTGATTTTGAGTTTCATTGCTTTATGGTCTGAAAATATGCAAAGTATGATCCCGATCTTTTTGATCTTATTGAGGGTTCATTTGGGACCCAGGATGTGATCTATTCTGGAGAATGTTCCATGTGGCCTCGAGAAGAATGTGTATTCTACAGCTTTAGGATGAAATGTTCTGAATATATCTATTAGTCCATCCATCCAGCATGTCGTTCAAAGCCATCGTTTCTTTGTTGATGTTATGCTTAGATGATCTGTCCATTGCTGTAATTGGGGTGTTGAATTCTCCTATTATGGTATTGATATCAATGAATTTTTTTTTATGTTTGTGATTAACTGTTTGTATATTTGGGTGTTTCACGTTGGGCATAAATATTTACAATTGTTTAATCTTCTTGGTGGATAGATCCCTTAATTATGATATAATGCCCTTCCTCATCTCTTGTTACAGTCTTTATTTTAAAATTTAATTTGTCTGATGTAAGTATGGCTACTCCAGCTTTTTTTTTTTTTTTGATGTCCATTAGCATGATAGATGATTCTCCATCCCCTTACTTTCAATATGCAGGTGTCTTTAGGTCTAAAATGAGTCTCTTGTAAGCAGCATATAGATGGGTATTATTTTCTTATCCATTCTTATACCCATTGTCTTTTGATTGGAGCATTTAGTCCATTGACATTTAGAATGAGTACTGAAAAATATGAGTTTAGTGTCATTGTGTTGCCTGTTGCGTTGGTTTCTGGTGATGTTCTCTTGTCCTTTCTAGTCTTTGTTGCTTTTGGTCTTTTTTATTTTGTTTTGTCTTTTCTCCCTCAAAGGGTCCCCCTTAAAATTTCACGTAGAGATGGCTTTCATGAACTCCTTTACTTTTTGTTTGGGAAACATTTTATCTCTCCCATTCTGAATGACAGTCTTGCTGGATAAAGAATTCTTGGCTGTATATTTTTCCAATTCAGCACATTGAATATATCCTGCCACTCCTTTCTGGCCTGCCAGGTTCCTGTGGATAGGTCTGTTGTGAACCTGATCTGTTTTCCCTTATAGGTTAAGGGACTTTTTTTTTTTCCATTGCTCTGTTCAAAATCCTCTGTTATCTGTGTATTTTGTGAATTTGACTATGATATGCCTTAGTGATAGCCGGTTTTTGTTGAATCTAATCGGAGTTCTTTGTGCTTCTTTGATTTTGATATCTGTGTTCTTCCCCAGATCAGAAACGTTTTCCAGTATAATTTGCTAACATAAAACTTCTGCCCCTTTTTCTCTCTCTTCATCTTCTGGGACTCATATAATTTGGATGTTACTTGTTTTTAATAAATTACTGAGTTCTCTAAGTCTTGTGCCATGATCTTTTGTTTCATTCTTTTTTTTCTTTTTCATTATTCTCAATAATTTTATTTTCTATATTGCTGGTTTGCTGCTCTGCTTCATCTATCCTTGCAGTCATGGCATCCATCCGAGTTTGCCTCTTAGTTCAGCATGTTTAATTTCATCCTGACTAGATTTTATTTCTTTTATCTCTGCAGAAAGGGATTCTTTGCTTTTTCAACCCCACCTCGTATTCTTTTTACTGTGGTTGTAATTTTTAGGCATCTCCCTTATACCTGAGTTGATTAAGCCACTGGCTGTCATTTCTTCCTGTTCTTTCTTTTGGGTAAATACCTTCATTTTGCTATTTTGCAGGAAGAAAAAAATTAATTAAATAAAAAATAAAAAATTTAAAAATTAAAAATAAAACAAAAAATATATATAAAGGAAGCTGGATCCTAGGTGTGTTTTGGTCTGCTTGTTGAAGGAAGGTTGACAGAATAGAGAAAGAAGGAAAAGAAAAGAAAAAGGTAAAAAATTTAAAAAAATAAAAAAATATATATATATATAATAAAATAGAATAAAGTGAAATAAAGAAAATGAAATAGAATAAAAAATTAAAAACTGAAGTAAAAAAATTTAAAAAATGAAAACAAAATTTTCTCTTTTGGTATCCAAGAATGAAGAAGAAAAGAAATTTTTAAAAAAAGAAAAAAGGAAAACAATTTAAGCAAAAATAGAAGAAAATGAACAAAATGAACTAGCAAACAGAATGAATCCTGAAAACAGAATGAATTTACATCCAGTTTCCCCTAGAACTGAAACTATGAAGCCTTCTAAAGCTGTACACTAAGCAGGTGGAGTCACTTATGCTGGTCTTCTAGGAAATGTGCTTGGAAGGCACAGTTGGGTGGGGTTTGGTGTAATGGCTCTGTTCTCCACTAGGCGGCCCTGCTTAGCTTACTGGGGTGAATCAGGGTGGTGCACATGAGAAGTGGAAATGGCTTCACCCAACTTTATAGTCTCTGGCACAGGAACTTCATGTTCTCACTGCCCCACGATCAATCACCCCTCCTTTGTCACAGGCTTCCATCTATTCCTTGCCTCTACCCTGTTCATGTCCAAGCCATCAGCCTTCCAGGTGGCACCTGCCTCCAGAGTTTTATCTCAGATGGGGTTGTGTTTCAAAACTCCACACTTCAGAGACCCCTATGGCTTGGACCTACGCTGACTCTCTGGGGGCACTAAGCAACGGCTGGTGCTGACTTGCCCCAGAAAACGTTCTTGCAATCATGCAGTGGCAGAGGTTCAGAGATTATGGCAAACTACAATACACAGCCAGTGCCAGGTTTCCCTACATTCTGACATCTTTGTCCCAATACCAGTGTCTTTCTCCTGATACCAGCAAAACGTGGCTGTTCTCTGGGATCTGCTGGGACCTTTGCCCATAGGGAGGCCACAAGGCTTCTACCAAATGCACTCCAAGCAGGGGAACTGCTTCTCCCCATTTGGCACATGGACACTTCATATCCTGCTGCCTGCTCCTGGGGATTCACTCTGCTTCCTCACTAGAGCACCACCAAGCACTGAGCTCCAAAACTTCAGACTCTATGCTGCAATGTTTATAACATCCTGGTGGTATTGAAAACCTCTCCTTTCTTTCTGCCAATAGTTTTGGGGAACAGATTACTTATTCAGTCCCCTACCATTGCTTTCACTCTTTCTCTCCAGCTACTTTTGGGGGCATGCTTTTCTTGCACTCTCCCAGTGCACTGCATTCTCCCTCTTTATCTTTCTCTGTTCTCTCTACAAAAACAGCTCCCTACCCTTCACGACTTTTCTCTCCCCCTGTTCACCATTCCACACCATATAGCTGCTGAGTTCTGTGGCTAAAGTTATGCAGAACATTGTGTTTATTCTCATATCAATTTCCTAGGTGTTCAAGATGGTTTGGTGCTGATATGGCTGCGTTTCAGGGAGGGGACAAGCTCAGGGTCTCCAATGTGCTCTACCAACTCAACTGCCTCCCCCACCCTATGTCTTTTGATTGGAGCATTTAGTCCATTTATATTCAAAGTGATTACTGATATGGATTTCTCATCATTTTATTATCTGTTGTTATTTCCTGAGATTTTCTCTGATTCCTTCTTGTGTTTCCTCTTTCATGGTTTGCTGATCTTCTTTGTTATTCTTTGCATATTTATTAGTGGTTTTTGATATATGGTTACCATTAGGTTTATATATAACGTGTTCTGCATATAGCAGTCCATATTAAGTTGATGGTCGTTGAAGTTTGTACTCATACTTTACTCCTTTTATCCCCACATGTTAGGTATATGTTCTTTTATTTCATATCTCTTTTTTTTTTCTGAGTTCCTTGACTAATTTTTTACAGAAATGATATTAATTTGTACTGCTTTTGTGTTTCCTACCTCTATACAGGGTCACTTTTAGTCTTTCCTTTTCACTCAGAGTGTTCTTCTTTCTTAGTGTCTCTTTATTTTTCTTTTCTTTTCTTTTTCTTTTCTCAGAGAGAGAGCATGTGAGCAGAGGAGAGGGACAGAAAGAAAGACAAAGAGAGTCTTAAGCAGGCTCCATGCTCAGTACGGAACCTGACACAGGGCTTGAGTCCAAGACCCTGGGATCATGACCTGAGTGGAAATCAAGAGTCACATGCTCAACTGATGGAACCACTCTGGTGTCCTACAGTGTACCTTTTAATATTTCTTGAAGAGCTGGTTTAATGGTCATTAATCCCTTTAACTTTTGATTGTCTGGAAAACTCTTGATTTTCCTTTTATTCTGAATGATAGCCTTGCTGGATATAATATTTTTGGCTGATGGTTTTTCCCATTCAGCACTTTTAATATATCATGCCCTCTTTTCTGGTTTAAAGTTTATGTTGAAAAATCTTCTGCTAGCTGAGGAGTTTTCCCTTTCAAGTTAATGACTTTTTTTTTTGTTTGTCTTTCTGCTTTCAATTTTTTTCTTTTTCGCTATAGTTGCAAATTTAATTATATCTTGGTGCACATCTACTTTTGTTGATGTTTGTTCGTTCTCTATGTTCTCCTAGATCTGGATATCTGTTTCCTTCCCCAGATTAGAGAGGTTTTCAGCTATTATTTCTTCATATAAATTTTCTGCCTCCTTTTCTCTCTTTTCCTCTTTTAGGACTCCTATAATAAGAATGTTATTATTTTTTATGGAGTCATGGAGTGTATTCTTTTTTTGTATAATTCTTTTCTCTCTCTTTTGTTCAGCTTGATTACTTTCCATTACTCTTTTAGGTCACTAATTCATCCTCTGTTTCTTCCATCCTGCTCTTTCTTCCATCAAGTGTGTTTCTCATTTTGTTTATTATACACTTTTTCTCTGCTGTTACTCCTTATCTCTATGTTAAGGGTCTCACATATCTTATCCACTTTTTTCTCAAGTCCACTGAGTATCCTTGTGATCAATGCTTTAAGTTCCCTCTCAGTTATGTTATTAGATCTGTGGCCATGGCCTTTTCCTATTCTTTCATTTGGGATAGATTTCTTTGTCTTTTAATTTTATGTCTCTCTGTGTCTGTTTCTGTCTGGTAAGAAAGTCCGCTGTGTCTTCTGTCCTTAAAACTAGTGCTGTTTATGAAGAATAGGTCGTGGAGTGCCCTTCAGTGCCATGTTCATCAGAACCTGGTACTTCAGGAGAGTATCCTGTGTGTGTTGCTTGCACCCTACTGTTGTTTTGGTCCCTTTTCCTTTCACTTCAGTCATCTGAATGCACTCTCCCTTTTATAGGTTGCACTTAGTCTCTATATTTTTAGTGGGGCCCAGGCAGTCCAGTTCTGATGGGGTGTGCCGACTGGGGAACTTGAAAGCAGGGTGGCAGTGTTAGCAAAATTTGATATGGGCCACTAGTCCTATGCCAGATCTTATGAAAAGCTGTAGTGGATGAGGGTTGCATGCCAGTGTGGCTGGGAGCATGATGAGGGGCACAGCATGCTACAATGGTTGGGTAAAGTAGGGTTAGATGGACAACAGTGGCTAGGGTTGTGTGGCTGGGCTCCATGCATGATGACATCTGGGGGTCCATGGCTGGGTGCAGTGCAGTGAATTGTGTGGCCTTTAGTGGCAGCTGTGCACCTGGTACCTGGGTAAGGCACATGTGTAGCTTTAACAAAATCTGCTCTGAGCCCAGGGCTAAGGCTAGAAGGCTTGGAATAGGCGAGCCCTCAGAAGAACTTGTGGGTATGGAGTAATGCTAGTGGTTTATGTAGCAAGTGTCTCCATAAGCCTACCTCCACAGATATCCCTGTTTTTATGTTGGGGGTCAGGGAAGGAAAATGGCACCTGTCAATCCCTCATTTTTGTAGAAGTCTCTCAACATGCTCTGAAATAAGTATTAACAGATCTGTCTCCCATTTTCTCCCAGCTTGTCTAAATTGTCATTTTTATGTTGCCTCTCCATGCAGACTACTGTTTCTTTAAGGGCTATCTCTAGTCCTTACAACTTGCCCAGTGTTGAATCTGTTGACTTTTAAACCTCCAAGTTCCATGTCCCACTGGTTTTACAAACTCATGGAATTCAGCCCCTCTGGCTTTTAAAGCCAAACATTATGGGGAGTAGTCTTCCCTTGGTGAGCTTCCTGGTGCAAGGGCCCATTTCTCTGCCTTCTCTGTTGCAGCTCCCTCTACTTTACTGACCTTCCTAACCTTCCAGATGCAGCTTCTTCCCTATATTTAGTTTTAGAGTTTGTTCTGCCAGTCTTCAGATCACTCTGTGATTTATTGACTTGGATATAGATGGTCTAGTTGAAAATATGGGGTGGGGTAAGTTCAGGGTCCTCCTACTCCATCATCTTCCCTAGCTCCAGACAAAATAGCTGAGAACCTTTGTTTTAAATGCAGTTGTCTCAGAATAGAAATGTTCTACAAATATCTGCCTTCAATTTTGTTAAACTGTAGAATTAAGTCTATTAAAAATTCTTTCTTTTTAAATTATCTTCTGAAATATTATTTATTTTCCAGAAGTAAAATCTTCTCTGGAAGGAATAAAATACAAAGAGAATTTTATGATAGCCAGGTGAAAATGTTCCTCTGAAAATTGAAAAACTACAATTAATAAAAGGAAGAAACAAGGAAACACACTTACGGGTCAGTGGGTTTCAGTAGCCTGTAGCAGATTTTTCAACAATTTAGGCATCTTAATTTAGGGAAAAATAAAGAGAAACTCCTTTCTTTTTCTTTTTATTCTTACTTGGGTTCTGGTCTTTACTTCATGATTGTTTCCCATCAACATTTCTTCCAATAATGAGCAGAAGAAAAATTTTAAAAAATTATCTACACAAGTAAAGCAATAACCATATTGTGACATTCTAGTAACTATAGAAACCTCTGTTATTAAACTTAACATCTTCAAAGTATTTATAGTGAGGACTCCACTATATTTTCTGACTCCCCCCCCCCCACCCCTTCACATCCAGGAAACAATTTTTCTTGCTATTTCAACACATTTAGTCTTTTAGCTTGGCTCCTCCTACCAATCCTGACCTAAAAGTTTTGTTCTTTAGGCTTTTAATCTCTTAAGTTTCCTATGACCACAATCTCCCAACTGTTCAATTATTTACATGATGATTGTTTTTAAAATCATAACTTTAGATTGAATCTATACTCTTAGTTTCAGAGACTCCAATGCAAAATTAGTACATATAAATGTCTTGTTTCAGATAACTGAAGTATATTACTCTTTCAACAGCACCTCCTTGGTATTTTATTTTATTTTATTCACCTTATATTCTGAAAGTTGGAAACTTGGAATCATCTTCATTTCCTTTTCTTTTTTTCTTAATATTCTATGTACCAAATTGGACACAAATTCTGTTCATTTTGCCTCAAAACTGTCTTTAGAATCCTCATGTTTGTACTTCTGTTACTTGTTTAGTTGATTCCCTATGAATTAGCATCTGCCAATTAACAGCTTTATGTCAGGCATGAAGAAAAAGGATAGGCCAAACAAAATACAAGAGCAACAACAACATTAAAACTCAGGTATCCTCATCATACCAATATTATGTGAGGAGATGGAGGTTTAGAGTTGTAAAATAAATTAAAATGAACTATTAAGTGCTAAAGCCTGTGTGTCTCTCAGGATAGTATAGGTTATTCTGTAGTAATAAACACCAAAATCTCAAGATGAGAACATTGAAAATGAACGTCCCACCTTAGGAATTAGGAGAACTGGCAAATTATGCATTGTATGTTAAAGTTTTCCACCCAGAAAGAACTTGTGTACGCATTTCTTTGGTCAAAGCAATACACCTCAGTTTCTTAACTTAATGGGGACAAAGAGGTATACCTGGAAGGAGAACTAGAAATTTCAGTAAACAACACTAATGATTACCCAGCCAGTATTTGTATGTGCTACTGATTCTACAGTTCATAGTTTTTAAATATTATCATGTTACCTCCTTGTTGTTTAAAAACTCGCCACATACCTTACAAACTCAGTTCATTTTATATAGTCCTGCAGAAGTGTTTCCTTTAAGAATTTAATGTCTGCATCCTTTCTCTTAGATCCTTATATTTTCATAAATCTTTATGTTTAAAGTATTACTTCCATTCTACCTTGCATATTGTAATTGATTATTAGAATCTGACCCCAGCTGGTCCCTCGATTCTGATGTTACATTATTTATAACATATTTGAATGACAAGCCCTTTTCCTTTGAGATGTATTATAGATTGTCTGAGAACATGGACTATGGAATTGGATGGCTTGGTTCAAAATTGTGTTATGCCACTTGGTAATTCTGTGATTTGAGCAAGCTACCTAGGCTCTTTGTACTTCTAATTTCTAATTTTTAAAATTGGAATAATTAGTACTATCTTACAGAAAGGTTATGAGGATTAGATGAGTCAGTATACATAAGCACATAGAATGAATGTGCTGTACCTGGTACAGAGTAGCCATTAAATAGTTATTAAATTATATGCCATTTTATGCCTCGATATCGTTGCACATATTACATATTACTCTTCCCCAGCAACCTCAAAAACTGTTACCCTTTAAAAGTCATTTCTATATTGCCTCTTGTTTTAAAGAATTTTATAATAGCTAATGTTATCTGTGAAGAAATCTATTACAATTGTCAATACTAAGTAATTCACATATCCATTGTTTAGTCTATAAATACTTTTAGGTTGTGTTGTCAGAACTGTGCATGGTATCATGGGAATTTAAATGGAGAAATATACTTGTTCTATGTTTGTTTTACAATTTATTTTGGTGGCTATAACAGCAAAATAATTACTAAACTTTGTAGTACCAGTTGCAAGTAAGAGTTCAGAGAAAAGGAAAGCAATATGGTCTACAGTGAATAGAATGGAGAAAGACACATCCTTCCTAATGGGTTGAGGGCCCTGAAGGCATGAGCCATGATTAATCTCATGATGTCTCACCACACTATCTCTGATCCTAGTTCCTAACATCTATATTGTATGCCCAATAACTATTTCTTGAGTGAGTGAATAAATGAATTCTCAGATGACAGAGAAAGTGGAACATAAGTTGGCAATAAGTATTAGCATTTGTATATGATATTTACCTGCCATGGCATGGAATTAATTCAGAAAACCTTATTCCCTTATCCATCAGGATGAGGAGTATGCATTTAATATTCCTTAATGCTAAAACAAAAAAGAACATATATGGAAATGAGGGAAATGTACCATGTACACAAATGTTAATATAGTTATTAAAATTACATTTGAAGTACATTTCAAAGTTGAGGTTCCCAAATTTTGAGTTTACAAAATTAGGAAGATGGGTTTGTGGTTTTTTTTGCTACTTTTTAAATCCACTTTATCCCTTCTTTGTAGTAAGTCATTTGAACATGTACTTAGGCAGTTAGCTCAAAGACCTAAACTCTGTATTGCTGTAGAGCTGTAAGGCAACATCTGGGCACTAGTCGTGCAAGAGGAGAGTATGGTGACAAGTCCTAGGAGTTTATTCTGATTTGGAAACATCTCTTACTTCTGGGTAGTTTTGTTTTGTTTTGTTTTTCCCTAGTAATTTGTATCCATTCACCATTTGCCTAAGTTGCCCTTCTCGAAAAGCTGAGAAATCTCTCTGTATCTCATTTATAGTTTTCTTCTACTCTTAATCTACTCTTAACGTTTTTTTCTAAATGTTCTTGATCATTGAAGGGCTGTGCCTATTTTACTCTATCATTAAGATCTCCTGCCAGAAGTGAATTGGAGGCTCAGTTCACAGTAGACTGTGGTGGACACACTTACCAAGTTTTCACAGAAAGAGGTGCTCCTCTTTGATTTTTGTTTCTCCTACCTCTTCTGAAGGCCTTCCAGCTTCGCATCTGCTCCTGCAATGTATCTCTGAGTCTCTGGAGGACTAAAAGCAGCAGGCCAGTGTTCAAGTCTTCCCTCTTCTACCTATTAGCTTTGAGATCCTTAGAAGGTCTCTTATCCTATCTAAACCTTATTTTTCTCATCTTTAAAGTGAGAGAATATTGTTTATTTCACATGCTGGTTTGAGGATTATACTACAGGAGAGACTTTTTTTTTTTTTTCCAACGTTTTTTTATTTATTTTTGGGACAGAGAGAGACAGAGCATGAACGGGGGAGGGGCAGAGAGAGAGGGAGACACAGAATCGGAAACAGGCTCCAGGCTCTGAGTCATCAGCCCAGAGCCTGACGCCGGGCTCGAACTCACGGACCGCGAGATCGTGACCTGGCTGAAGTCGGACGCTTAACCAACCGTGCCACCCAGGTGCCCCCAGGAGAGACTTTTTAAAAGAGCACCAATAATTCAGAAATTATAACCCTTCTCTGAATAATCAAGATTCAGCAAAATAGTATGATATATATTTTTTAATACATTCACAGTAGCTACAATAGGGGCATTTTTCTTTTCTATTTTTTTATGTAAACTTCCTTAATTAAATGAGAAAGTAGAAAATAGATCAACTTAGACAGTAATTAGAATCATAGAATCAATTATTATCAAGGTATTCTCAGAAAACTTATCTAATCATCTTTAAAAATATTCTTGTATTATTTAATCAGCAGGACATAAACATTTTTTATAGAGAAATCAGTTATTCTAGTCTGAGGCCAGATATTCTATCATCTGTGGATTAAGATCAATGGCTCCAGATAATCAGCTTGACTACACATTCCTCCATGCCTCTTTGATTGGCTTTCCTCTTTCACTTCCTCTTCCTAGGCTTTTGTTTGTTTATGGGCGTTCATACAGATTTGTTCCCCTCGAGATTATCATGGCCTTACATTGAGACTGTTCCTCAAAGACTGGCCCCTGGAGCCTGGCTCTCCAAACACACACTTTACAGTTTCACAAGTAGGACCTCATGAGAGTGCTGCGGAAGACTTTTTTTATATTTTATGGGCGGAAATAATCAAAACTCTTTTTGAGGGACAAATTAACTCAAACTGCAAACCCATTAAGAGGAAACTAAAAATGTGAAAGGTAACTTCTTGAAGAAGAAGAAGAAGAAGCAGAAGCAGCAGCAGCTGTCGCCACCACCACCGCCTGAAAAAAGCCTGGGGCTCTAAGAAGTAACCCCTACCTTCTTTCCCAGCTTATTTTCCTAACTATTAATATATATCCATACTGTGAGTGGATCCAACCTGTGTACATGTGCATGGGTAATGTCAGACACATGAACATCTGTTAAACAATAATTTCGGGCAATTTATTTTGCTGAACATACCAGAGGTGTATTACAGACTTATGGTGCAGTAGATTAAATCAATGATTTTCTTCTTGGTAGGGAACTTTTCAGGGACAAGATTTTGCAAGATAAACATTGCCTGAGTAGTTACTGCAAGAAAAAAATGTCAATTAAAGATCTCTAGACTCTTGACTGATAGAAGGGTGGGTGGGATAATTGGTTTCCCTGAACAAATTTTAATCTTAATGGAGTACACATTTTTTCCTTTTCATTGAATAAGCATGGCCTAGATTTTTGTTTAAGTTTATTTATTTTGAAAGGGAGATTTTGAGAGCCAGAGAGAGTGTGTGAGTGGTGGAGGTATAGGGAGCGGGGGGAAGAGAAAATCCCAAGCACGATCTGCACTGTCAGTGTGGAGCCCAACCTGGGGCTCGAACTCACAAACCGAATTCACAAACCATGAGATCATGACCTTAGCTGATAATAAGAGCAGGTTGTTTAACCAACTGAGCCACCCAGGCACCCCAGCATGTCCTAGATTTATTAAACCCTTTACCTTGTGGGATGTTTTACTTAGAAAAATCTTAAGCACAGAACTCTTTTTTTTTTTTTTTGCCCCAAGGGAAAGTAACATCTCAACTGCTTTGTGAGAAAAATGAAAAGAACCTCTTTGAAGGCTACTGTTTTTTAAACTGGATACCCAGATTTCTAGTGTCCACTCCATACAAAAAAATACCAGTGCCCCCAAATAATCCTGGGCATGAAACTAATAGGAAATGATCAGTAGATGTAATTTACATTAAAACAAAACTAGTTGTTTGGACAGCATGAGTGACAATTCTACCTAAATACAAAAATAATTCTGAACTACATGTGCCTAAAACAATGAAGCCTTGGCAATCCTAATCATAAATTGAATATAGATTATATAAGTGAATAGATAAAACTGATTTCTAATTTTCAAATCAATTGTATGTCAGTGGGAGTACTGGAATAATTTCAAGCCATCTTTCATTATGTAACGTAAATTTCCTGGGCAATATCCTAAGTTCATTGATTTGCTTTGGAAACTACAAGTACTGCAAAGGTACATTCCAGCCCAAGCACTTTTCTACCCACACAAAATCTGAATAAGCAAAAGCCAAATGAATAAGGTTGTTATTATAATGGCAATCTTGATTGATGTCACAACTTTGCCAAGAAACTTCATACACTGCGTCATCATTTCTTTGATTTTTTTTCTTTTCTTTTCTTTTTTTTGACATGAAAATACTTGGTGCCAATTTTATTTTTGTGAATGTGTGTATATATGACCACCCATGTGGTTGGCATTTTAAAACTTTTAGTTTTAACTTTTGACCTCCTTTATTAATTTCTCCCACCCTCTACCCCTGCATCTTTGAAAACTACAGAAAATATATTAGATAATTTATACATTTCACCTGCCAAGAAAAGTATATTAATTACATTAAGCAATGAGTATCTATCCCAAATCAAATTTAGGACAAATTCTTACCCATAACCATAATTTATAATTTTTTTTTGTAAATTAAATATACCAGAAGTATTAAGAAAAAGTTTATTGCCTAGGGCTTTAATATTTGATAAAATATAAGAAAAAATGAACATTAATATTTTAACTTTAAAATGGTTAATATAGAGATATATGGAAGAAGTACAGACCAAAGAAAACAGCCTCACTGTATCTTATGTCTTTTGGAAAAATTGCTTTCCTGGCTTTTTCTACAAATTCAATATTAGTTGGGTTGCAATAACCAAAGCTATAGTCCTCAATCTTAGTAAAAATGATTTCTACTTCTAAGGTGATTTTTCATTTTGAAATCACAAGCTATCTTGTGAGCAGTCAGTGAGACAGGCTCCAAGGGGAAGGAGGCATATTTTATTTCATTTATCTAATGGACTATCATTGTTTACCTGGGCTCTGTTCATAAATCTAGTTAGCAATTTTACCTAAAACCCAAGTTAGGCCTCCGCATCCTGAGAAAATACAGTTGAGGAGGTGAAGGTGTAAATGAGATCAGTTTGGAGCTGTAAGTCCTCTCCAGGGAAACTGATACAACCCTAAGCCTTCTCCTCCCACTGCCCATGGACCTACTTTCCCAATTGCAAGTGGACATCAGTATTCTTCAGAGGGTCTGGGTGCTGATCTCTCCACCTTGCCACTTTGCGGCTTTAGATCAAGAAATGTTATCAACCATTTTGTTATCTTTATTCACTAAGTAAAAAGCTTCTCCAAGAATCCGCATCATGGCCCCTTTCTTTTGGTTACATGTGCTTTTTTACATGTTCTCAACTCATATCTTCACCATGCCAACAGAGTTTTGGGTTGCGGGCCAGAGAAAAAAGCTTCCTCTTTACCAGCTATTGGCCATGTTATTTGCTAGGTCACAAAGCACTTCTGCTTGTACACCAAGTCTTGTAATTTGGCATAACCTGCCCTCACCTAGCTATGTACACATACATACACCCTCCCTTAATTTCCCCCTGGCCTTGGGGGCAAGAAAAATCTTGTCTTTTCTCCCCTTTTTATAAAACAAATGTGTCTGTGCATAAATGTAGGTAAAAACAGATCAAGTGTGTATATAACATGGATAAACCTTTTTTATACCACCACCATCTCTGTCCTGGTTCAACCAGCTTAAAATTTTACTGAACATTCATGTGTAAAGTCCCCTGAGTAATACTTTAATTTGCTGTTTTTTTTTTTCTTTTTTGGGAAAAATATCTAGTGGATGGATATTAAAAGTGCCAACACCTTTTCTGCCCTCTATACCCACATATATCCTCTGACTTTCCAGGTATGGGGAAATTCTTGGGACAGGCAGTAAGGGACCAGGTGATCCAAAGAGCCTCCTGGTTTATAGAAGTTTCTAAAACCCCACATTCTACAGTTGTAGGTCACTGCAAGCATACTACCAAGTTCACACTGCCTGATTTTTTGAAGTGTTCAAAGAAAGCCACTGTATGTAAAAGAATAAACATAGCAGAAATACATTTAAAATTCAGGTGCTATGTTGCCTTTTAGGGATTGCCAGGTGGGCTTCAGAAAATAAAGGTAAACACTTGATAAAATCTTGTCCAATGAATGAAGTAGAAAAATTCATGTATCTAAGTATCAAGACTGTATCATTATCATCATTTCCTGTGACATTTTAGGGAGAAATGGGTCCTTAAAAATGTAATGTCCTTGCTCAGAGAGCTGTAGAAAAGGTGTGGGTGTGCACATTTGTTCTTTATAATGAAATAAGGAATGTCCTTGCTCAGAGAGTTGTAGAGTAGGTGTGGGTGTGCAGAATTGTTCTGTATAATAAAGTAAGGATGTGATTACAGTTTGAGAAGTGAGGAGAAAGGAGATGGGAGACTGAGAAATCTTGGAGGTTCTGCATGGGGTGTGGAACTGAACTAGGTTAATCCTATCGACAATCTTCTGGAGACTAGAGTTTGGGAGCCAAACATTTCTATTTAAAGAAGTTTTGTTGTGGTGCAATGTGATGTATACATCTTAGAAACCTCAATTATTTTCAATGAAACCTTAATAAATCACTGATGGATTATTTGAACGGATTATTTCTGGGCAATAGGAGTATGCACTGATTTCTGTTAGGCTTGTACAAAGTGGGAAAAGGAGTGCCCACTTAGGGATGCATTAATATGTAGAAAATTAAGAGAAATTTACATTGTAGCTTTTATTTACCACATGCATTTGAACAATTACTAAACTACACCTTATGTTTCTAACCAAATCAAAGGTATGTTAGAAACATCTTAAAATTTATTTCTAAGCACAAGCCTACCTTTTTTTATGGCATTTCACTTCATTGTACTTCATAGATACTATGTTTTTCAAATTTTAACATTAAATTTTGCGTCAAACCCTGCACTGAGCAAGTCTATCAGCACCATTTTCCCAAATAGCTTTGGCTCATTTCATGTCTCTGTGTCACATTCTTGTAATTCTCGTAATATTCCATATATTTTTATTATATTTGTTATGGTGATCTGTGATGAGGGATCTTTGATGTTATGTTGTAATTGCAACAATTACAGATGCAATTGTTTTGGCCATGAATTGTGCCCATGGAAGATGGTGAACTTAATTGATAAATGTTGGGTGTGTTCTGGCTGCTTCACCAACTGGCCACTCCTCTCTGTCTCTCTCCTTCCTCAGACCTCCCTACTCCCCAAGACACAATGGTATTGAAATTAGGTCAATTAACAAACCTGCAGTGGCCTCTAAGTGTTCAAATGACACTCTTCATGGAAGAGGCACACATCTCTCACTTGAAATCAAAAGTTAGAAATGATCAACCATAGTAAGGAAGGCATAGTGAAAGCTTGCACCAAATCGCCATGTTGTGAATGCAAGTAAAAGTTCTTAAAGGAACTTAAATATGGTACTTAAGTGAACACTCAAATGATAAATGAAACAGCCTTATTGCTGACATGTAGAAAGTTCTGGTGGACGAGATGGAAAATCAAACCAGCCACAACATCACCTTAAGCCAAAACGCAATATAAAGCCTCCAACTTTCTTCAATTCTGTGAAAGTTGAGAGAGGTAAGAAGAAAAGTTTGAAGCCAGAAGAGGTCGTTAATTCATGAAGTTTAACGAAAGAAGCTATCTCCATTACATAGAAGTGTAAGGTACAGCAGCAAGTTATCCAGGTCTAGCTAAGACAATTAAAAGTGGCTACACTAAACATATTTTCAGTGTAGATAAAACAGCTTTATATTAGAAGAAGATGCCACCTAGGACTTTTCACAGAGAAGAGAAGTCAATGCCTGGCTTCAAACATTGAAAGGACAGGTTGATGCTCTTGCTATGGTCTCATTCAACTAGTGACCTTAAGTTGAAGCCAATGCTTTTTTAATATACTGAAAATCCTAGGGCCCTTAAGAATTATACCAAATCTACTTTACCTGTGCTCTCTCAGTGGAAAAACAAAGCGCATCTGCTTACAAGTGCTGATAACTAAGTGTTCTGGTGGAGATACACAAGGAGATTAATATTTTCATGTCTGCTAACCACCATCCATTCTACACCTATGGATCAAGGAGTAGTTTCTGCTTTCACGTCTTACTATTTAAGAGCTACATTTTGTAAGGCTATAGATGCCACAGAGAGCGATTCCTCTGATCATCTGATGGATCTAGGCAAAGTAAATTGAATATCTTCTGGTAAGGACTCTTCTAGAATGCCATTCTAGATGCCATTAAGAACATTTGTGATTCTTGAGAAGAGGTCAAAATATCAACACTGACAGGAGTTTGGAAGAAGTTGATTCCAACTTCATGGAAGAATTTGAGGGTTTCAAGACTTCAGTTAAGGAAATAACTTCATATGTGGTGGAAATAGCAAGAAAGCTAGAGTTAGAAGGGTAGCCTGAAGATGGGAGAAAATTGTTACAATCCAATGATCAAACTTGAACAGATAAGGAGTTGCTTCTCATGGATGTGCACAGAAAGTTATTTCTTGAAATGAAATATCCTGGTGAAGGTGCTGTGAAGATTGTTGAAATGACAACACAAGATTTAGAATATTACATACACTTGGTTGATAAAGCAGTGGCAGGGTTTGAGAGGATTGATTTCAATTTTGAAAGAAATTCTACTATGGGTAAAATGGTATAAAATAACATCTCATGCTACAGAGAAAAAATGTTCTTAAAAGAGTCAGTGAATGTGACAACCTTCATTGTCTTATTTTAAGAAATTCCCACAGCTGCCCCGACCTTCAGCAACCACCACTCTGGTATGTCAGCAGCTAGCAATATCCAGGTATGACCTTCCACCAGCAAAAATATTGACTCATTGAAAGCTCAAATGATGGTTAGCATTTTTAAAGCAATAGAGTACTTTAAAATTAAGGTATGGACGTTATTTTAAGACCTAATGCTATTGCACATTTAATAGACTACAGTATAATGTAAATGAAACTTTTATATGCACTGGAAAACCAACCAATTCATTTGACTTGCTTCCTTCCAATATTTGCTTTGTTGCAGTTATCTATAATAGAACCCATAATATCTCTGATATATGCCCTTTTTTTTATCTTTTGAGCTAATTTGTTCATAAATTATTCATGGTACTAGCATTTACCAAAATAATTTTTTAAAAATGGTGTCCATTTTAACAAATTTGTAACAGAACTGGTTTTACTAGAAAATAATTATCAGTTAATGATATATTACTAATTATTTTCTGACAACTTTTTTCTTAAGAGAGACAGGATATATTCAGGAAAAAGGTCAATCACATTAAAATTGTGAACAAAAATACACATATGCCTGAATATAGAATTTACAATGTAAATTATGTACATATGCCTTGAGAGTGCTGCCCAAGGTCACACAGTTCCTCCACCTCAGCCAGACTATACATGACTGGGGAAAATTGGGAAAGTTACCTTCTCTGGATACCTGCAGGCTGAGTGTTGGCTGTGTTTCAGCCTCTATCCACTTTCCAGGCTTGGCATCTTTGTACATGACAAATATGGCTCCATTTTACTTGGCTGCCATAGGCTTTTGAGATCCCTGCTAGGCTCACTCTGCCAATCAAAGAGGTGAAATATGTTTATAACTAATTATCTTGGGCACATGCACAGAAGCCAAATTATTTTTGTGCTTTGATCTCTGAACAGGTGTCAATGTTTTTTAAATAATGACAACTTTACAGAACCCAAACTAATTTTGTAGTGAGCAGTCAGTGCCTCAATAAAAAGTGAGACTCATTCACGGTAAACACTAAGGTGTGTGAACTGGAGAATTACATCAAGAGTTAGAGGAATTTCCTGAAATAGCTTCTGGGCCAATGTGATTGGCCTAGCTATCAAAATCTTGCCTTCCCATAGAGGCTAAGTTATGTAAGCAAGAACTAATACTCTATTTCATCATCATCTCAACTCCCATGAAAATGAAAACATGGAGTTATTTAGTAAGATTTCTCCTTTTTGCTCTAAGTGGATACAAATTTACTTTCACAAATGTGATGTTTGTGTAAGCATTTTCCTTCAATAATCCAGTCTGAATTGGAATATAATACTTAATATAAATTTTCCTTATAACAGAAACTTTCCATTTTGAAGCAATCCTAAATGTTTCCCAAAGGTGTTATACTTTTAACTAACTTTGCAAGAGAATATTATGCAAGTAAATTGACATAATGAAAAGATTATAGATCTTGACATAAAAAAGAACTTGATTGTTTTTTGGGTGTGTGGGTGGGATTGTTTTGCATGCCTTAAGTTCTTTTTTTTTCCTCTGAACTATTCTATTTTGTTCTCCATGAGATAGCTTCCTGTGGCCCACAGGCTTTTGCTTATTATGTCAACTTCCATGTAATAAAAATTCAAATATCACTAAACAGTATGTGTTTGATCAGTCCTATAAACTCTCCAAGATTTAAACTGCCAGGGAATGAGTATTTAGGCTGTTGGATCAAAAGAAACCCCAAAAGACATGTCTTCTTCAATAAGGGGAATGAGAAGGCTGTAGAGAGAAAATAAACAAAAGCAGGAAATCCTAGCTTTATCTTCAGGGAAGAATTGTGATGAGTAGGAAGAAAGGGCCATTGAACAGTGTTGTGGGTCTTCTGGAGTGAAGCTAAAAGACCATGGTTTTTGCATCACTGAGTTAGGGTAGGTAGCTGGGTATGTGTATGCATATTATATATATATAATAGTTATATATTATAATAGTTATATACATATAATAGCTAACAGGATTACTGCACAGAATACATAAGATCTCATATGTATGTATGTATGTATATACAGTTTTCCATCCAAGTGGATGTAATATTATCAACTATTACTGCCAACTATAACTATTATCAACTAATATCATTATAGCAAAAAGGTTATAGTTTAGTGATAATAACATTACTTTTGAAGCCAGAATTTCAACACTGCTATCTCTTGGTCATGTAACCTTGAATAAGTCACCCTCCAATTGGCACATTCATTCATATCAATCCCTGGATTCAACTTTCTAGACACTGCTGTCAGAATCCTCTTTCCAAAGCACAAAATTTTATACTCCTAATAGAGTCAGTCACCTAGAACAACTATATGCAAAATTAAGTTCAATTTCTGTAATTGTGCACAAGACCCTATTCAGTGATCCCAGGTCACTATCTACAACTTTTTAACACGCACTCTTAATGTTTGTAGTTTCAATCACTACAATGAATTCCCTGATACTCACCCTATATCCACTTCTCCCCTTTTCAAGCTAGTTTCTACATTAAATCAAAGTATTCTTTTTTAAAAACACAAATTATTTCCTTATTTAAATCTATCCACAGTCTTTTTCATTATTGTTAGGATAAAAAAATTATGTTTCATGGCCTAGGACATCCTGAAATATTTGCCCCTGCTTTTTGCTGTTCTTTTTCTACTACCTCCTTTATCTTTTACTTAAGATACCACCTACTGACTACCAGGTGCTAGTTCTTCACATTGTGGGGAATGAAACAATTAATAGCCCTGTTCTCATTGGACTTAAATTCTAGATAAGAGGGAGAGACAAAAGCAGAGAGTACAGCCACAATGGTAATGCAAGAGAGGAAAAGAAAGTTCTAAAGGAGAATAGGGAATGCTGACAGTGCTCAATTTTATCATTTTTTAACCATTTTTAATTTGAGTATAATTAACAAAAAGTGATGTTAGTTTTATGTGTACAATAAAATGATTCAACAATTCTATACACTTCTCAATTCTCATCAAGATAAGTTTACTCCTTTATTTCACCCATCCTACCACCCACCACCTTTCTGGTGACCATCTGTTTGTTCTTTGTATTTGTCTGATGTTTTGTTTGCTTGTTTGTTTGCCTCTTAAATTCTACATATGAATGAAATTATATGGTATTTATCTTTCTCTGACTGACTTATTTCACTTAGCATTATACCTTTCAGGCCCATCCATGTAGTCAAAAATGGCAAGATTTAACTCTTTTTTGTGGATGAGTAATATTGTGTATGTGCGTGTGTGTGTGCATGCGTGCACATATTCTTTATCCATTTATTTATTGATGGATACCTGGTTGCTTCCATATCATGGCTGTTGTAAATCATGCTGCAGTTAACATAGAGGTGCATATATCTTTGTGAGTTGATATTGTCTTCTGCTTTATGTAAATGCCCAATAGTAGGAATACCGGATCATAGGGATCATTACTGGATCATATTTAAAAATATTGGAGGGAATCTCCATGCTGTTTTCTACAGTGGCTTTACTAATTTACATTCCTACCAGCAGTGCACAAGCGTTCCTTTTCTCCACATCCTTGCTAACACTTGTTATTTCTTGTATTTTTTAGTTTAGACATTCTGACAGGTATAAGGTGATATCTCATTGTGGTTTTAATTTGCATTTCCCTCGTGATGAATTATGTTGAGAATCTTTTCATGTGTCTGTTGGCCATCTGCATGTCTTCTTTGGAAAAAGGTGTGTTCCTGTCTTCTCATTTTTAATTGGAGTGGGTTTTTTTGGTGTTGAATAAGTTTTTTACATATTTTGAATATTATCCCCTTATTAGATATATCATTTGCAAAAATCTTCTCCCATTCACTAGGTTGCCTTTTTATTTTGTTGATTGTTTCCTTTGCTGTACAGATAATACTTATTTTAGTGTAGTCCCAATAGTTTAATTTTGCTTTTGTTTCCCTTGCCACAGGGTCATATCTAGAAAAATGCTTTTATAGCTGATATCAAAGAAATTACTATCTACATTTTCTTCTGGGAGTTTTATGGTTTCAGTTCTCACTTGTAGCTCTTTAATCTTTTTGAGATTATTTTTTTGTATGGTGTAAGAAAGTGACCCAGTTCATTATTTTGAATGTCATTGTCCAGTTTTCTGGACACCATTTGTTGAAGAGACTATCTTTTCTTAGAAAAGATTCTGTATTCTTGCCTCCTTTGTCATAGATTAGTTGGGCATAAAAGCTTAGGTTTATTTATGGACTCTCTATTCTGTTCCATTAATATATATATCTGATTGTGATGCCTCCAGGTTTGTTCTTTTTTTGTTTTTTTTTTTCCAAGATTGCTTTGACTATATTGAGTCTTTTGTGGTTCCATATACATTATAGGATTAACGGTTTTAGTTCTGTGAGAAATGCTAGTATTTTGGTAGGGATTGCATTAAATCTCTAGGTTGTTTTGGGTAGTGTGGACATTTTAGCAACATTGGTTCTTCTGATCCAGGTACGTGGAATATCTTTCCATTTGTCTACGTCATTTTCAGTTTTATCAATGTTTCATAGTTTTTGGTGTACAGATCTTTTACTTTTTTGGTTAAATTTATTCCTGAGTATGTTATTTTACATGCAGTTGTAAGTGAGATTATTTTCTTAATTTCTTTTTTGTTGTTGTTGTTGCTTCATTATTAGTGTATAGAAATGCAACAGATTTCTGTACATTAATTTTGTATCCTGTGACCTTACTGAATCCATTTGTCAGTTCTAATAGTTTTTTTTTGAATGAAGTGTTTAGGGTTTTCTATATATAGTATGCTCTCATATGCAAACAGAGAAAGTTTTAAGTGTTCTTTACCAATTTGGATGCTTCTTATTTCTTTTTCTTTGATTTCTGTGGCTAGGACTTCTAGTAATATGTTGAATAAAAGTGGTGAAATTGGACATCCTTGTCTTGCTCTTGATCTTAGAGGGAAAGTTTTCAGTTTTTAACCATTGAGTATAATCTATGGGGTTTCTTACATGGTCTTTATTATATAGAGCTGTGGTCCCTGTAACCCTACTTTGTTGAGATTTTTATCATAAATGGATATAGTTTTTCAAATGTTTTTTTTTTTTTTTTGCATTTATTGAGAGCATCATACGGTTTTTATCCTTTCTCTTATTGATGTGGTGTATCACATTGATTGATTTGTGATATTGAACCACCCCTCCCAACCTGGGAGTACATCCCCCTTAATTGTGGTGAATGATTTCTTTAATATATTGCTGATTTTGTTTGCTAATGTTTGTTGAGCATTTTTAAATATATATTCATCAGACATATTAGCCCTATAAAGTTTTTTTTTTATATTTTTTGTAGTGTCTTTATTGTTTTTGATATCAGGATAATGCTGGTCTCATAGAATGACTTTGGAATAGTTCAAGAAGAATTAATATTAACTCTTCTTTAAATGTTTGGTAGAATTCACCTGTGAAGACATCTGGTCTTAGAATTTTGTCTGATAGTTTTTTGATTACTAATTCAATTTCATGGCTAATAGTCTGTTCAAATTTTCTCTTTATTTCCTGGTTAAATTTTGCCAGGTTATATGTTTCTACTAATTTGTCCATTTCTTCCCATTTGTCCATTTTGTTGGCATAATTTTCATAGTATTCTCTTATAATCCTTTGTATTTCTGTGGTGTCAGTTTTTTTCGCTTTCATTTTTAATTTTACTTTAATCCTCTGCTCTTTTTGGTGATCTGGCTAAAGGTTTATCAGTTTTGCTAATCTTTTAAAAGAACCACCTCTCAGTTTCACTGATCTGTTTTATTATGTTTTACGTCTCTATTCATTTGTTTCTGCTGTGATCTTTATTCTTTCTTTCTTTCTACTACCATTGGTTTTTGCTTGTTCTTTTTCTAATTCCTTACATGTAATGTTACATTGTTTGAGATTTTTCTTGCTTTTTGATGCAGGCCTATATTGCTATAAATTTGCCTCTTAGAACAACTGTTGCTGCATCTCAAAGATTTTGGACCATTGCGTTTCTATTTTTAACTGTCTCATGTATTTTTTATTTCCTCTTTATTTCTTGATTGATACATTGTTTAATTGTTTTGATGTTTATTTTTGAGAGAGAGACAGACAGACAGAGCATGAGCATGGGAGGGGCAGAGAGAGGGAGAAACAGAATCTGAAGCAGACTCCAGGCTCTGAGCTGTCAGCACAGAACCTGACACAGGGCTTGAACTCACAAACTGAGAGATCATGTCCTGAGCTGAAGTCAGACACTCAACCAAGTGAGCCACCAGGCTCTCCCCACACATTAATTCTTTAGAAGCATATTCTTTACCTTCCATGTATTTGTGTCCTTTCCAGATATTTTCTTGTAGGTGGTATCTAGTTTCATACTATTCTGGTAAGAAATCATGCATGACATGATTTCAGTCTTTGAACTTATTAGGACCTTGTTTATGGCCTAATGTGTGATCTATTCTGAAGAATGTTCCATCTGCACTTAAAGAATATGTATTTTGCTGGGTTTGGATGGAATATTCTGAATATGTCTGTTAGACCAATCTGGTCTAGTATGTCATTCGAAGCCACTGTTGTTTTTGTTGATTTTCTATCTGAATGATCTATTCATTGGTGTAAGTGGGGTGTTAAAGATATTTTCTACTATTAATGTATTATTGTCAATTTCTTTTGTAATGCACGCTAATAGTTTATGTATGTATTTGGGTACTCCCACGTTGTGTACATAGATATTTACAATTGTTACATCACCATCTCGTTGGGTTGTTCCCTTTATCATTATGTGGTGTCCTTTTTTTGTCTTTTGTTACAGTCTTTGTTTTAAAGTCTACTTTGTCTGATGTCTGTATTACTACTCCTGCTTTCTTTCTGTTGCCATTTGCATATAAATGTTTTCTCATACCTTCACTCTAAATCTGCACATCTTTAGGTATGAAACAAGTCTCCTATAGGCAGCATATAGATGGTTCCTCTTTTTTTTTAAATCCATTTTGTCACCTAGTGTCTTTTGATTGGAGCATTTACATTCAAAGTAATTATTGATAGGTACATACTTATTGTCATTTTATTACCTATTTTATAGTTGTTTTTTATAGTTCTTCTCAGTTCCTTTCTTCTCTTGCTCTCTTCCCTGATCGTGTGATGGCTTTCTTTAGTGATATATTTGGATTCTTTGTCTTTATTGTTTGCATATCTATTACAGATTTTTGATTTATGGTTACCATTTGGCTCAAAAATAACATCTTATGCACACAGCAGTCTATGTTAAATTGATAATTAAGTTTGAACCAATTCTAAAAGCACTAAATTTTTACTCCCCCCTCCCATATTTTATATATATGATGTTGTAATTTACATCCTTTTATTTTGTGAATCCTTTGACTGATTTTTATAGATATATTTGATTTTACTGCTTTTGCTTTAACTACCATACAGGTTATATAAGTGATTAATCTGTTACTTTTATTATGTTTGCATTTACTTGTGTTTTTTTTTCTTTTTTAATTTTCTCATTCCTGATATGGTTTTTTCTTTCCTCTCAAAGAATTCCCTTAAACAGGTTTCTTGTGAGCCTGGCTCAGTGGTAATGAACTCTTTCATTTTTTGTCTGGGAAACTCCTTATCTCTCTTTCTATTCTGAATGATAGGCTTTTGGGGCATAGTATTCTTGTATTCTTGTTGCAAGTTTTTTTTTTTTTCTTTTTCTTTTTCCTTTCAGCACTGTTAATATATCATGCCACTCTCTTCTGGTCTGGAAAGTTTCTGCTGAAAAGTAAACTGGTATCCTTATGGGGTTTCCCTTGTATGTAACTGTTTTTTTTTCTCTCTTGCTGTTTTTTAATTTTTCTTTATCATTACTTTTGGCCATTTTAAATATGTGCCTTGATGTTAACCTCCTTGAGTTGATTTTGTTGAGGGCTATTTGTACCTCCTGGACCTGGATGTCTCTTTCCTTCCCGAAATTGGAGAATTTTTCAGCTACTGTTCCTTCAAATAAATTTTCTGCCTCTTTTTCTCTCTCTTCTTCTGGCATCCCTCTAGTGAGAATGTTGTTATGCTTGATAATGTTGCAGAGTTCCCTTAACCTATTCTCATTTTTTCCTTTTTGCTCTTCAGCTTGGTTGTTTTGCAGTACTCTGTCTTCCAGTTCACTGATACATTCTTCTGCTATTTTTTTCCTTTAGTGTGTTTTTAATTTTTAGTTCTTGAGTTCTTCATCTCCAAATAACTTTTTTCTCTTTGTTGAATGTCTCACTGAGATGCTTCACTCTTCTCAAGTTCAATAAGTATCTTAATGACTGTTACTTTGAATTCTTTGTCAGGCATATTGCTTATGCCCATCTCACATAGCTCTTTTGCTATAGTTTTATCTGTTCATTCATTTGGAACATATTCTTCTGTGTCATCATTTTTTCTAACTCTGTGTCTATTTATGTTTATTTCTATGTATTAGGATAGTCAGTTATGTCTCTTGAATTTGAAAATAGTGACCTTATGAAGACAATGTCTCCTGGTGCTGTATAGTGCAATGTCCTTTGTTCACCAGAACCAGGCACATCAAAAATGTCTTTTATGTGGTTGTGTGTGCCCTACTGTTGTAACAGAGTCTTGTTTGCCTTCAGTCCAGCTAGTGAAAATGGCCCACTTTACCTATTATGGGCTGGGTTTACTTCCTTTGCTATTAAGAGGTCCATCATGGGCATGTAGTTGGGTGGTGTCAGCAGTCAGACCACATACCTGCACTCAGCCAGTTTGCTGAGGCTGTAGTTGCACCAAACTGCAGGATGCTCTTCCTGCCTTGTCCTCTGAGAGGCTTTCTATGGTGGGCAGGGCTGGAAGTCAGGCCAGAAGCCTGCCACAACAGCAGATGCACTGATAGGCAGGGCATTCTCTCTGTACTGCCAGTTACAAGGTTTGGTCTTTGGGATTTGGGATGTACTGATGTGTGTGCTTATCTTCCCCTTTCCTGAGGGCAGGAGTCACTTCAGTGCAGTTCCAGTTCCTGCTATGGCTGCTTATAGGATGAGATGTGGCAGGAGCTGCTTTGGAGGGACTCCTGTTGAGAGTGGCAGGTTGGATGGGGTGGATTTGAAGGAGAATGTAGGAGCAGAGCACACAGTGTTAGAAAGGTAGGTGGAGAGTGTTCATGCTGTTTCCCACAGGTTCCCACCTGTCTAGGCCTAAGGGTGGGGAGAGAAATGGTGTTTGCCAGTTTTGTAAATTCTGGGAGAAGTTTCCTAAAGATCCTGCCCCTTTATCACATGTTCTGGGATTACTAAATAAATCTCCTTTCTACAACTCTGGCTTTTTTTTAACTGCCGCTTCTATGCTCCATCTTGGTGGGGTTGTTTATTATATTGTCTCTTTAAGGGTGGGGACTCAGTTTTCTATTCCTCTCTGGCTTTCCCAGAGCTGAGCCTATTGATTTTTGAAGTACCTTGACTTAAGCCCCACTGGTTATAAAAACCCATGAAGTTAAGCTGCATTAGTTTTCAAAGCCAAATGTTATGGGGACCGGTCTTTATAGTATAGGTCCTTCATGTCTGGGGTGCCTGGTATGTCATCTGCTTCTCTCTCCACATTTATGGTGTCTCTCCCATTTGTAAGTTAGTCTTGCTGGGAGTTTGGTTCCCCACCGTGTTTCCACCCCTGATGCCCTTTTGAATGTGTCCTCCTCTCTATGATTAACTGTGGAAAGTCTGTTCTGCTAGTCTTCAGGTTGTTTTCTGGCTTGGATGACTGATGTGGCTGTTGTTTAGGTGTGGCTGTGGGACAAGGTAAGCTTAGGATCCTCCTGCTTTCCCATCTTTCCAGGAACCCTCTAGAAGGTGTTCAATTTAAAATCATGTGGTCAAAGAAGACTGCACCGAGAAGGTCACGTTGGAGCCAAGATCTGAATGAGAAGCAGTAGGCCCCAAGAATATCTTGGGACAGAATATTTAGACAGAGGGAAAAACAAAGATCAAGTCCTGAGACACCTCCCGCTGTAATTTTGTTTAGCCTGAATCATTCCATTTCCAAATGTTCCAGGTATTCAAATCACTTTCTTTTTCCTTAAATTTAACATCCATTCTCCATACTCATTTTTATCTAATGTCTCCTTTTTTCCCCTCAGGTCTCAAACACCACTTTTTTCAGAGATAAATAACTTTATGATTCCAGAGACCTGTTTAATCCCATCCCAATTTACTCACAATGTACTTTGTAATTTCCTTCACAATTTTTCTTGCCCTCTCAGTTGCCTGTTCATTGCTTCTCTGACTGGCTTGACTGTTGGAGGGTGAAGCCTGTCTCTCTCATTCAATAACCCCTCTCCACTTCCTTTCACAGTTCTGGGTACCTGTGGAAATTCAATATTTCTTGCATGAATAAATATATAGAAGACTAAAGGCCTCTGATTATAATCTTGCAATCTAAATAATGTGACCTGGGGCCAGAGGGAGAAAATCATATATATTTCCTGAGCCTCAGGGTACTCAGTTACAATTGGGGCAAGAATATGTTCTTGTTATGTTTTGAAAATAAAAATGAAAAAGAGAAGAAAGGAAAGATGAGAGGAGAGGGAGAAGAAAGAGAGAAAGGAGAATGAAGAAGCCATTATGAAAGCTTTTAAGAATTAAATACAACGTGCTATTGCTTGGAGTGTTGAAATGAATCAACAGTTAATTAAACATTATTAATAGTCAAGGATTCATTAAGTGGAGGAAATGATTTACTTCAGATGAGCATCTGTTTGCTTTGGTCAAAGAGAGAAAACCTGAAATTACTAATCTCTAGAAAGAGGGAGAAAATCCTGCATATGATTTAGGATTTAGTACTATTTATAAATACACTAGTCAGTGGAAAGTTTCACAAGGAGATTCCCTGAAAAAAGTCAACAGGGAAACAATAGCTGCTGAAGGGCTCCCATACCTTGCATTTTATCTCTACAGTTTTCCAAAATGCATACACAATTAAATCCATGTTTTCCTTTATAATTTGCTTACAAAATAATTTTCCAGCTTAGTGAAACCTACTCTGATCCTGTTTTTATTTGTTTAATAAAATTTCTTGAAAGTATTTTAAAATTGTTCTCAAAAATATTAACATTTTATATAGACATTTTTCACTTTAAGGAAAGTTTAGGGAAAATTGGGCAAATGTAAGTATTGAATAGGGAAATAACTGAATTAGACTTGAGGTGTATTTTGAATAATCCTCTCATTTTTTAAGACAAGCCTAAACTCCCTACAACCCATGTTTCCTATGTTATACCTCATACATACTTGCATTGTTCAAATCATGAGATAGCTTGCCTGTATCTGGTGAGATGAAGACATCTCACCAGTATCCCCAACCGTTCCTATTAGTCCCAATTAACAGTTGATAAAGGTTTTCAGTCTCTTGACTTCCTTGGAAAGAATGATATTTTATCTCAGGGCTCAAATTATAAAGATATATCAAACCATGAGGAATTAAAGCTATAACATTTAGATAACCTCCAGCATGGGCTTTATAATAATACTTGAAATTTGTTTCTACAAATTTCAAGTATTATTATAAGTTTTACCAAGGAATTTCACTTAGGTTATTTTGTTTGACCATCAAAATAATGTAGTAAATATTCTCATATCCTGTTACAAACTTGGGGACTGAAGCTAGTGCATGCTAGCAGACAACAAAACTTGGATGTAAATACAAGTTTCTTTCACTAAGGTTTAATGAACAAAATCCCTAGTCCAATACATCCTGCTTATCTCTGTATGTGGCAGTCTTCTCATCTCTGTTTCTGTGCTCCACCTCCTTTTCTTTCCAACTTTTCACTTACGCAAAGGAGCACTAGTGGCTGAGTAGAAGGTGAAAGGAAATATCATAATATAAAATAATCCTGCCTTCAAGAAGTTCATGTTTGCATAAAGGTGAGTGTTTTGGTGGATAGTAATCCAAAGAGATAAGAATTAGAGATTCTGCCCTCCTTGTCTAAAATATCTTAACCAGAACATAGAAAAGTCATTAAATTTGCATATCAGAGTGAAGCATCAATCCACTAAACCCAGAATTGCCAAACTTCAGATTTGGGAAAGCAAAGGTAGTTATTGGTGCTTTAGTTGTATGACAGTATGGTGTCTATCTTCCACTCAACTCCTTTCTTAACTCAGAGGGACAGGCAGAAATGGTGACCTGATATTTTCTAACAAGTTAGTCTTCTCATTTCCTTCCTACATTGAGGGATCTGCCTGCGTTTGCCTGATCCTGTAGATTTTTCATCATCTGGATATTTAAATGAGTAGAGTACTAACTCCAGGCTGAATGTTGAAGAGTATTTAAGAGACAATTGAGGTTTATCATTCCCCAGCAACACTCCCCCCATCTTTCTCTAATCCCAATTATTCTGCCTTGCCCCTAGTTCTTTATGACTGGGAATGTGACAACATTGGCAGAGCAATAGACAGAAAGCAAGCTAAATTAATTATTTTGTAGAGACATACAAGGAAAAGAACTTTTAGTCTTTGTTTTTTCCCCCACAGATTTTGTTTTCTTTTATTTTTTTTAAAAATTAATGTTTATTTATTTTTGAGAGATTGAGAGTAGAGTGCGAGTGAAGGAGTGTCAGAGAGAGAGGGAGACACAGAATCCGAAGTGGGCTCCAGGCTCTGAGCTGTCAGCATAGAGCCGGACATAGGGCTCAAACCCATGAACCATGAGATCATGACCTGAGCCAAAGTCGGCCATTTAACTAACTGAGCCACCCAGGCACCCCTTGATCCTTTCTTTTAATTTGCAATTTGATAAAAAGTTCAGTTTTCTTGAAATTGGTTTTCATTTATATTCTTACCTGCATAATCCTCACAGACTCTGGAATGGAAGATCAATTTCACCCCAGTAAGTGAAAATGAAATGAATTAGAATTCTGTACTAAGGGAGTTGCAGCAGATTTCCTTATTAGAGAAATTAATGCACATCACTAAATAAGTGTGTGTGTGTGTGTGTGTGTGTGTGTGTGTGTGTGTACATACACATACATAGATATATATTTAGAAAAGATTTTTTTAAGTTTATTTATTTATTTTTGAGAGAGTGTGTGTGTGTGAGAGAGAGAGAGGTAGAGAATGAGGGAAAGACAAAGAGAATCCCAAGCAGGCTCCACGCCATCAGTGCAGAGCCCAATGTACCCAATGTATGGCTGAAACTCATAAACCATGAGATCATAACCTGAGCTGAAACGAAGAGTCGTATGCGTAACTGAGTGAGCCATCCAGGCACCCCTAGATATGTATTTGAATATTATAAGATATAATACAATGTATCATCTTGGCCAATTTTTAAGGGTATAGTTCAGTAGTCTTAAGTTGACATGTCTGTACAACCAATCTCCAGAATTCTTTTCAACTTATAAAAGTAAAACTATACCTATTATATTGCAATTCTTCATTATTCCTGTCACCTAGCCCTTGAAAATCTCCATTTTATGTTCTGTCTGAATTTGACTGATCTGTGTTGCTGTGCTTTTTTTTTTAAATGTCTTTTTATTGGGGGTAGGGGTGCAGAGAGAGGGAGAGAGACACAGAATCCGAAGCAGGCTCCTATCTCTGAGCTGTCAGCACAGAGCCCAATGTGGAACTTGAACCCACAAGCTGTGAGATCATGACCTGAGCCGAAGTCAGAGGCTTAACCAAATGAGCCACCCAGGCACTCCTATTCTGTGTTCTTCTTAAAGTGGAGTCATACAGTGCATGTTCTTTTGTGTGTAGGTTATTCACTTAATATAATATCCTCAAGGTTCATCCGTGTTATGTCATGTGTCAGAATTTCTTTCTTTTTTAAGTCTGAGTGATGTTTCATTATATGTATATATATCTATAGCACATTATGTTTATAAGTTCATCTGTCAATAGACACTTAGATAGCTGCCACATTTTGGCTATATACCAACATATTTCTTTTAAAAGCTCTGAGAAATTTTACATCAAATTAAGCTGTTTATTTCAGTATCCTATAAACACTCTTACTATGGAGTTAGATTTGTGTTTCAATAAATGTCAGTATTCATACTTATATGAAGATAACTTTATGCTTAAGTTAAATATAAATCTGTTGATCTGGTCATCAATAAACAGGCTAACATGAATATACCAAATACTTATTTTATCAGACTAAGGTGAGACTTGACCCTTTCAACTATAAAATAACATCACCTTGCCTCAGATTTAGTTATTAAATATTGTTACAGACAACTCTTATTGAAGGGAAAATTTTGAAACAAATAAGTAAATAGTTGTAAATAGACAATGTAGTGAGTGGGGGAATATGTGCATAAAATGGGCCATAAGGAAATGGGATTGAGACCAAAAAGAGGTTGGAACTTTGATAGAAGCAGGGATTTCGGTACAGATGCTGAAAGATTAATGAATTTGGTAGTAAATCTATAATGGGAACTCACAACAAATTGCTCCTATTTTTTCAGGGAAGTAGGAGGCAAACCACTTGAATAGAGAATTGTTAAAATAGGGCAAAAAGTAGTTGAAAGGATAGCAGTGACAGAAAATAGAGTGCTTGAAATTGAGATTTCAATGGTGGTATAATTTGGGGAAATGGCAAAGCCAAAAGAATGACTGCCGCTTTGGGTGACTAACATAAGAGGAAGAAAGGACAATTATTTGAAGATGATGAGGTCAAAGCCAAGCTGTAGGAGGTATCATTTAGAATGTATCCCATCCACACATTCCAAAGAAGAAAGACAATAAACAGTATAGGTGATTCACTAGCTAGAAGCTGAATCCTTTATTTCTCTATATCCCTTCCCCACCTTTTCTTACTGGTGGTTAGTACCTACATCTGGCCCCATCATCGCTTACCTACAATATTTTCTGTGTCTCAGCACAAATTTCATTTCCATGAGAAATTTTATGAAAACATGTTTTCCTATTCTCAGCTATTAATACCCATTAAAGTGGGGCTGTCTCCCAGTTTACGAAAGAACATCTACAGTGAAAATACTAAACCCAGGCTAAATCTCCTTAGTTTTACTTTAATTGGAAAAAAAGGAGGGCCAGTATCTTAACAGGGTTTAAATGTCTTAAGCACAGAGAAGTAAGTAGAATATTACAATAAGTGTTTACAGGTAGGTACAAGAAAGCGTAAAGAAACGAGGGTTAAAGCAATGTGAAGTGGGAAAATAATGCTAAAAGTTAGGGGTAAGGATGACAAAGGCAAATTTCATCAACTTCTTTATTTTTTCATTTATCTTACTTTTGACTGGGAGTCTCTGAAATATTAAAGCACTTCCAAAGAACGGTTTTTAAAAAAATGGCCAGTCTTGGGGCTCCTGGGTGGCTCAGTCAGATGAGCGTCCAACTTCGGCTCAGGTCATGATCTCACAGTCTGTGAGTCCAAGCCCCTCATCGGACTCTGTGCTGACAGCTTGGAGCTTGGAGCCTGCTTTGGATTCTGTGTCTCCCTCACTCTCTGCCCCTCCCCGGCTCATGCTCTGTCTCTCTCTCTCTCTCTCTCTGTCAAAAATAAGTAAAATATTAAAACAATTTTTAAAAATGGCCAGTCTTTCCATATTGATTCTTTTTTTTCTGAAGTCATTAAAACTTTTTTTTAAATCCAATGAATCTTATTTTTTGTTGTATTACATATGGGTGCTTTTTTCTAAAAATAATAAATATGCAACCTGGGAAAGTCTGGGGAGGTTGCAATTATATTCCTTTATTTAGGAGCCTTGGTTAGTTTTCATTTTCTATAAAAACATTCTTTCTGTTTTGCATAGTTTCGCAAAATAGTATGCTCTGCAAAAATACAGACCTTAGAGTTGTAGGTTTGCCATGAAAATATGCTTATTGGTAGGCTAGCCTTCAACTTCCTTAGCTCTAATCAAGAATGTCCAAAGCAATAGTGTGACAGCTAATGACAAGATGAGCTGCTTGTATTTGGAGTGTATTTTCTTATCTGTGAACTGAAAACTCTCCTGCCTTTTCTTGTGTTTTAGATTTTCAGTAGTCCTTGGAAAAATCCAATCTCAAGAATATTTCTGAGGAGCTACATAACAGACAGAAAAATATGTAGTCATTGTCATTGATGTACTACTCTTAAAGCCTATGGTATAAATCTCTGCTAGTATTTTCAACTTAGCTTTCAAAAAGGGAGGCAGTTTCCTTTGTGCATTCTCTTAGCCATATTTTTTAGTATCATTGACACATGAGGTTATATCAGTTTTAGGTTTACAACATAGTGATTCAACAACTCTATATGCGATGCTGTGCTCACCACAAGTGCAGTTACTGTCTGTCACAATGCAACACTATTATAACACCACTGACTGTATTCCCTAGGCATACCTTTTATTCTCAAGACTTGTTCATTCCCCTTCACTAGTTTTTCCTATCCCTCCATTCTCCTCCCCTCTGGCAGCTGTCAGTTTGTTCTGTTTTTATAGGTCTGATTCTGTTTTTTGTTTATTTATTCACTTGTTTTGTTTTTTAGATTCTGCATATAAGTGACATCATATGGCATTTGTGTTTTTATGTCAGACTCATTTCATTTAGCATAATATCCTCTAGATCTATCCATGTTGTTGCAAATGGCACAGTCTCACCTTTTTTATGCCTGCGTAATATATATACATACATACATATCTATCTATCCGCATCTTCTTTAGCTATTTACCCATAGACATTTGGATTGTTTACATATCTTGGCTATTATAAATAACTCTGCAATAAGCATAAGAGTGCATATGTCTTTCGAATAAGTGAATTAGCATTTCTCCTTTATTTGGGTTAACACCCAGTAGTGGAATAACTGAATATTAAGGTATTTCTAGTTATCTGAGTAGGCCTCATACTGTTATTTGTAGTGGCTGCACCAATTTACATTCCCGCTAACAGTACATAAATGTTCTCTTTTCTCCACATCGTCCCCAATACTTATTTCTTGTTTTTCTTTTTTTTTTTTCTTTTGATACTAGCCCCTCTGACTATTGTGACGTGATATTTCACTGCAATTTGGATTTGATTTTCTGATGATTTGTGATATTGAGAATCTTTTCATGAGTCTTTTGGACATCTGTATGTCTTCTTTCAGAAAGTGTCATTCAAAAATACAAAAATAGGATTGCCTGGGTGGCTCAGTTGGTTGAGCATCCAACTTCAGCTCAGGTCATGAAGATCTCACAGCTTATGGGTTCAAGCCCCGCATCAGGCTCTGTGCTGATGGCTCAGAGCCTGGAGCCTGCCTCAAATTCTGTGTCTCCCTCTCTCTCTCTACCCTTCCCCCACTCACACTCTGTCTTTCTCTGTCTCAAAAATAAATAAACATTATTTTTTTTTTAAATGCAAAAATAAATACATTAATTTTATTTATTTTTTTGTTAGAATTTTAAAAATTCCAGTACAGGTAACATACAGTGTTATATTAATTTCAGATGTACAATATAATGGTTCAACAACTGTATATATTACTTAGGGTTTATCAAGATAAATGTACTCTTAATTCCCTTCACCTTTTCCCCCATCCCACCACTGACCTCCCCTCTGGTAACCATCTGTTTTGTTCCCTGTAGTTAAGTCTGGTTTTTGGTTTGTTTCCCCCCCGCCCTTGTTTTGTTTGTTAAATTTCACATATGAGTGAAATCATATGGTTATTTGTCTTTCTCTGACTTACTCAGTTAGCTTGATACTCAATAGATCCATCTGTGTTATTACAAATGGCAAGATTTTATTATTTTTATGGCAGAATAATATTTGTGTGTGTGTATACACCACATTTTCTTTATTCATCTATTCATAGACACTTGGGCTTGTCTCTAAATTTTGGCTATTGTGAATAATGCTGCAGTAAACATATGGGTGCATATGTCATTTTGAATTAGTATTTTCATATTCTTTGGGTAAATACCCAGTAGTGCAATTACTGGATCATATGCCAGTTCTATTTTGAATTTTTGGAAGAGCCCTCGTACTGTTTTCCAGAGTGGCTGTACCAGCTTGCATCCCCACCAAAAGGGCACAAGAGTTCCTTTTTCTCCACATCTTTGCCAACACTTGTTCTTTCTTGTGTTGTTGATTTTAGCCATTCTGACAGGTGTGAGATGATATCTCATTGTAGTTTTGACTTGTAGTTCCCTGATGATGAATGATGTGGAGTATCTTTTCATGTGTCTGTAGGCCATCTGGATGTCTTCTTAGAATAAATGACTGTACGTGTCTTCTGCCCATTTTTTAAGTGGATTATTTGATTTTTTGGTGTTGAGTTGTGTAAGTTCTTTATATATTTTGGATGCTAACCTTTTAGCATAAATGTCTGTACATGTCTTCTGCCCATTTTTTAAGTGGATTATTTGATTTTTTGGTGTTGAGTTGTGTAAGTTCTTTATATATTTTGGATGCTAACCCTTTACCACATATGCCATTTGCAAATATCTTCTCCAATTCCATAGGTTATCTTTTAGTTTTGTTTATTGCTGTGAAAATGCTTTTCATTTTGACGTAGTCAACAATAGTTTATTTTTGCTTTTGTCTACCTTGAGTCAGAAGATTGTTGCTAGATAAATGTTGCTATGGCTGGTGTCAGAGTAAGTAATTCCCGTGGTCTTTTAGGAATTTTATGATTTCAGATCCCACATTTAGGTCTTTAATCCACTTTGAATTTATTTTTGTTTATGGTGTAAGAAAGTGGTCTAGTTTCATGCTTTTGCATGTAGACATCCAATTTTCCCAGCATGATTTGTTGAAGAGACTGTCTTTTTCCATTGCATACTCTTTCATCCTTTGTTGACGATTTAATTGACCATATGATCATGGGTTTCATTTTCAGCTTTCTAGTCTTTTGTATTGATCTATGTGCCTGGTTTTGTGCCAGTACTATACTACAGGTTACTAAAGTTTGGTAGTATAACTTGAAATCTGGTATTGTGATACCTCCAGCTTTGTTTTACTTTTTCAAGATTGCTTTGGCTATTCTGGTCTTTTGTGTTTCTATACAAATTTTAGTGTTGCTATACTAGTTCTTTCAAAAATGCCGTTAGTATTTGGATAGGGATTGCAGTAAATCTGTAGATTACTTTGGGCAGTATAGACATTTAAGAATATTTGCTCTTCCAATCCATGAACATGGAATATCCTTCCATTTCTTTGTGTCGTCTTCAATTTTTTTTCATCAGTGTTTTATAGTTTTCCGAGGTCTTTTACCTCCTTGGTTAAGTTTGTTCCTGGATATCTCATTATTTTTGGTGCAGTTGCAAGTGGGATTGCTTTCTTAATTTCTTTCTGCTGCTTCATTATTAGAGTATATAAACGCAATGGATTTCTGTACATTGATTTTGTATTCTGCAACATCACTGAATTCATTAAGAAGTTCTAAAAATTCTTTGGTGGAGTCTTTAGCATTTTCTACATATAGTATCCTGTCATCTGGAAATAGGCACAGTTTTATAACTTCCTTATTGGGTTGGATGCATTTTATTTCTTTTTGTTTTCTGATTGCTGTGGCTAGGGCTTCCAGTACTGTGATGAATAAAAGTGGTGAGAGTGGACATCCTTTTGTTTCTAACTATAGAGGAAAAGCTCTCAGTCTTTCACCATTCAGTTGATGTTAGCTGTGAGTTTTTATATGTGATCTCTATTATGTTGAGGTATATTCCCTCTACATCTACTTTGTTATTTTTTTTTAATCATGAATGGATGTTGGACTTTGTCAAATGCTTTTTCTGTATCTGTTGAGATGATCCACAGTTTTTATCCTTTCTCTTACTTTTTAATTAAAAAATAATTGAGTTTATTTATTTATTTTGAGAGGGAGACAGAGAGTGGTCATGGGAGGGTCAGAGAAAGAGAGAATCCAAGCAGACTTCATTCTTTCAGCATGGAGCCTGATGCGGGGCCCGAACTCATGAACTGTGAAATCATGACCTGAGCTGAAACCAAGAGTCAGAATCTCAGCTGAATGAGCCAGCCAGGTGCCCTTCCTTTTTCTTATTAACATGATGTGTCATGTTGATTGATTTGCAAATATTGAACTATCCTTGTATCCTGGAATAAATCCCACTCGATTGTGCTGAATGAATTTTTTAATATATTGCTGTATTCAGTTTGCTAATATTTTGTTGAAAATTTTTGCATCTATGTTCACCAGAGAAAATAGGCCCTAGTTCTCTTTCTCTGTCTCTGTCCCCCCCCCCCCTCTCTCTCTCTCTCTCTCTCTCTCTTTTTGAAATGTCTTTATCTTGTTTTGGTATCAGGGTAATGGTAGCCTCATAGAATGAAATTCAAAGTATTTCTTCCTCTTCTATTTTTTGGAATAGTTTGAGAAGAATAGATATTAACTCTTCTTTAAATGTTTGGTAGCATTCACCTGTAAAGCCATCTGGTTCTGTACTTTTGTATGTTGTGAGTTTTTTGATTACCGATTCAATTTTATTGCTGGTGATCAGTCTGTTCAAATTTTCTATGTTTTCCTGCTTCAGTTTGATAGGTTATGTTTCTAGAAATTTATCATTTCTTCTATGTTGTCAAATTTGTTGACTATAATTTTTCACAATATTCTCTTATAATCCTTTATATTTATGTGTTATCAGTTTTTATATCTTTTATTTCTGATTTTGAGTCCTTTCCCTCTCTCTCTCTCTCTCTCTCTCTCTCTCTCTCTCTCTCTTTCTCTCTCTCTGATGAGTCTGGTTATAGGTTTATCAATTTTGTTTATCTTTTTAAATAGCCATTGATCTGTTCTAGTGTTGCTTTTGTTGTTGTTATTGTTGTTTTAACTTTCTATTTTGTTTATTTCTGCTCTAATCTTTATTATTTCATTCCTTCTACTGGTTTTGGATTTTTATTTCTTCTTTTTCTAGCTCCTTTATGTGTAAGGATAGGTTGCTTATCTGAGATTTTTCTTGATCCTTGAGGGAGACCCATATTTCTATAAACTTCATTCTTAGAACCATTTTTCCTGCATCCTAAAGGTTTGGACCATTGGGTTTTCATTTTCATTTTTCTCCATGTATTTTTTGAATGTCTCTTTGATGTCTTGGTTGAATCATTCATTGTTTAATATCATGTTATTTAAGATATTTTGCTGTCTCCAGATTTTTCCCTGTGGGTTGATTTCTAGTTTCATAGTATTGTGGTCTGAAAAGATGCATTGTATGACTTCAAAATTTTTAAATATTTTGACTTATTTTGTGGCCTATAATGGGATCTATTCTGGAGAATGTTCCATGGGCTCTTGAAAAGAATGTGTATTCTGCTGTTTTAGGTTGGAATATTCTGAATATATCTTTTAGATCCATCTGGCCCATTGTGTCATTCAAAGCCACTGTTTCTTTGTTGGTTTTCTGTTTGGATGATCTACCACCGATGTAAGTGGGTTGGTAAAGTCCCGTGCTATTACTGTATTCTACTGATTACTGTATGTTTGTTATTAACTGCTTTTTGTGTTTGTGTGCTCCCATGTGAGATGAATATTTACAATTGTTATATTTTCTTGTTTAATTTTTCCCTTTATGATTATATAGGGTCTTTTTTTTGTCTCTCATTACACTCTTTGTTTTAAAATCTATTTTTTCCAATATAAGTATTGCTACTCCAGCTTTCTTTTGATATCATTTGCAAGACAAATTCTTATCCATCCATTTACTTTCAATTTGCATGTATCTTTAGGTCTGAAATGAGTCTCTTGTAGGTACTATATAAGAATCTTGCTTTTTTATCCATTCCTTCACTCTATGTCTTTTGACTGGAGCATTTAGTCCATTTACATTCAAAGAAATTATTGATAGGTAAGAATTATTGTGATTTTATTACTTATTTTATTGTTTTGTAGTTTTTCTGTTCCTTTCTTGTTTTGTCATCTTCCCTGATGATTAATTGTCTTTCTTAGTGAAATATTTGGATTACTTTCTCTTTATTTTTTGCCTGTTCCTGGTTTTTGATTTGTGGTTACCATCCAGTTTGTGTGTAATATCTTCTGCATATGGCAGTCTATATTGAGTTGAACCCATTACTTACCCGTCTCCCCCATCATGTTTTGGGCATATGGTGTCATAGTCTACTCCCTTTTATTTTGTGAGTTCTTTCACTGATTTTTGCAGATATATTTATTTTTGCAGCTTTTGTGCTTCCTACTTTTCTTATTCTTACTTACAGTCTTTCCTTTCCACTCAGAGTCCCATTAAACATTTCATATAAGGCTGGTTTAGTGGTGATGAATTCCTCTAACTTTTGTTTGTCTGGGAAACTCCTTATCTCTCCTTCTTTTCTGAATGATGGCCTTGCTGCATAGAATATTCTTGGCTGCAGATTTTTTTTCCTTTCAGCATTTTATATATATCATGTCACCGCCTCACGCCTGCAAAATTTCTGCTAAAAAAATCTTCTGATAGCCTTATTGGGTTTCCCTTGTGTTGAACTTTTTTTTTTCTCTTGCTGCTTAAAAAAATTTTTTTATAACTACTTTTTGCCATTTTAATTACTACATGGCTTTGTGTGGACCTACTTGAGTTGATTTTGTTGGGGGATCTCTGTGCCTCCTAGATCTGAATTTCTTTTTCCTTTCCCAGATTTGGAAAGTTTC
This sequence comes from Puma concolor, assembly GCF_028749965.1. Classification (NCBI taxonomy): domain Eukaryota; kingdom Metazoa; phylum Chordata; class Mammalia; order Carnivora; family Felidae; genus Puma; species Puma concolor. Next base: position 47,645,799 of record NC_141671.1, on the reverse strand, counting down.
CAGCCATTATTACTTCAATTTTTCTTTCCCCTTTTCTCTCTTCTTTTTCTTCTGGGATTCCTATAATGGGGATATTATTACACTTAATGGTGTTGCTGAAATCCCTAACCTATTCTTATTTGCATAATTCTTTTTCTCTCATTTTAATTATTTTCCATTTATCTGTCCTACATGTCATTGATTTGTTCTTCTGCTTGTTCTAGTCTACTCTTTATTCCATTTATACATATTTCTAAAATTCACTTATTGTGTTCTTCACCTCTGATTGGTTCTTTTCTTAATCTCTTTCTTAAAGGTCTCACTGAGGTCTTCCATTTTTTTTTTTCAAATCCAGTATCTTTTGGTCATTATTTTAAATTCTCTGTCAAGCATATTATGTACCTCAATTTTACTTAGGTCTCCTGCTGTGATTTTGTCTTGTTCTTTCATTTGAGACATATTTCTCTATTTTCTCATTTGTCTAACTCTCTGTCCTGTTTCTATGTGTAGGAAAGTCAGTTACATCTCCTGGACTTGAAAGTAATTAGTTTATAAATAAGAGGTCCTGTGGTGCCCTGCTATGTAGTGTCCCTTGTTCTCCAGAACCTGCTGCTTCAGGGGTGTCTCTATATGTGTATTGTGTGTACTCTGCTGTTGTGGCTGAGCTGTTTTTGTTTTTGTTTTTGTTTTTATTTTTGTTTTTTCCCTTCAGGCCAGTCATCTGCAATGGTTCTCTTTGCCTGTTGTAGGCATTGTTTGGTCTCATGGTGTTAGTGGGCCAGTCTGGAGCTGCTTTGGGTTTGAGTTGCAACAGATGAAGCATTTGCCAGAAATGTAGCACCAAACTAGAGGGGAATTTTCCTGTGTCATCCCCTGAGAAGCTTTCTCTTGTGGGCAAGGCCAGCAGTCCTGCCTTCATCCCACTGCTGTGGCTGCAGTCATCTTGGTGTGTGTGGTTATTTTCCCATCTCCCTGGGGTGGGAGTTACCTTAGTGTGGTGATGGTCCCTGCCGGGGCTGCTTGCACACTGCCAGGCTTGTGCAACCACTTTGGATGGGCTGGCCAAGGGCATATTGGCAGGGGCAAATCTGCAATGTTCATGGGGTAGGAGGTGTGCTGTAAGCAAGGTTTGTGTCTTCTGGTGGGGAAGGAGCCTACAGTGCAGGGACTGAGGCAAGCCTCGCTGGGGCAGCTAGGGTGACATCTGCCCAACCCCGACGGTGGGGGGGGCGGTGGTTGTGGTGAAATGTATGGTGTTTGTGTCAAGTGTTGACATTGCACTGTTTCCCTCAGGTGGCTGTGTACTTATATGCGGGTGTGTATATATATATATATGTATATAAGTATATATACATATACTTATATGGGAGTGTGAAATGGCACCTGCCATCTCCTTTGTTTCTGGAGGAATCTCCCAAGGATCTTTGTCCCTCCAGAACAGGCTCTGAGGTTAGCAAACCACTCTTTCCCCCATACACCCCAGGCATTTTTCAAATAGCTGCTGCTATGGTATATCTTTTTGGGCTCTTTTGTGTTGTTTCTTTAAGGGCAGGGATGCAGTTTCCTCTCACCCTCCCAACTCCCCCAAAGTGGAGGTCACTGATTTTTGAAATTCTGGGTTTTGGGGTGACTGGGTGGCTCAGTCAGTTAAGTGTCCTACTTCAGCTCAGGTCATGATCTCATGGTTCAGTTTGCGAGTTCAAGCCCTGAATCAGGCTTGCTGCTGTCAGTGCAGAGCCCACTTCAGATCTTCTGTCCCCCTCTCTTTCTCTGCCCCTCCCCTGTTCACACTCTCGCTCTCAAAAATAAATAGACATTTACAAAAAATGCTGAGTTTGAAGTACCATTGATTATAAGAACTCACAAAGTTTGATCCCTCTGGTTTTCAAAATCAAATGATATGGGGATTTGCCTTCCCTGCGTGGGCTGCTTAGTGTGAGGGCCTGTTTCTCTCCCCTCTCCGTGCCAAGGCTTCCTTCCTTTCTGTGGACAGCCCTCCTAGTTAGTTTAGCTTCCCACTGCATCTCTACCCTTCCTTCTTAGCCCCTTCGATGTGGTCTTTTCTCTATATTTAATTGTGGAGTTTGTTCTGCCAACCTTTGGATCATTTTCTGGGTTATCTAGTTGAGTCCATGGGATGAGGCAAGCTTAGTAAGGTCCTCTTTCTTTGCCATCTTCCCTGGATCTCAGTACATTCATTATAAATGTGGAGTTTGATAAACTTTGGGAAACATATGTACCTTTTTAATCAATATTTTTATTGCCCCTAAAATATCTCTACGGTCCTTTTTCAGTGAACCCAAACAAGTACCAACCCCAGGTAATATCTCATCTTTTCTCTGGGATTATCAGTTGGTTTGTCCTGCCTTATAATTTCAAATAAGCTGAATCCTACTCTAAATATCCTTTTGAATTGGCTTTATTTTGTCAAAATGCTTTTCAAATTCATGCATCTTGTTGCATATATCAATAGTTTGCTTCTCCTTATTTCTAAGTGGTATTAGCTTTGTGGATATACCATAGTTTTCAGTTCTGAGTTATTATAAATCATGCTGCAATTACTATTTAGGTGTGCATATCCTTGTGTTGATACAAATTTTATTTCACTTGGCTAAAACCTAGGAATAAAATTCCTGGGTCATATGGTAAGTGTATGTTGAATTAAATAGGTAACTCAATTTTCAAAACTGGTTGTACCATTTTACACTCTCATCAGCAATGTATACTGTTTACAATTGCTCTACATTATTTCTAACATTTTTTTAAAGTCATACTAATATGTGCATAGTGGAATTTCACAAAGGTCTTCACATTTTCCTGAAGACTACCAATGTTGAGCATCTTTTAAAAATGTATTTACTGACAAGTTATATATCTTCCTGAGGTATATAATTCTTGAGGTGTCTGTTCAAATATTTTACCTATTACAGCAAATGCCAAAATGTCCCTGCTAATTGCTAGTGTTCTATCAAACACCTGTTACTGAATTCTGTAACTGTATGGTTGTATAAAATGTATAAAACTAAACACTAAAATCAAACAAGAAATATTTCAAAAATTTAAAGTTAACCAGAGGGGTAAAAATAAAATATTTTGAGAAAAAGCAAAATGGTAAGAGAAATTTAAAAGCTCCTGAACGCCTAAGGTATAGAAAAAATTCTCTAAAAACTAAAGATCTAACATATAGGTGTTGAAGAAACATAGAAGGAAAGCTTATTATAACACAGCCTCAATATTAAGGAAGATAAAGATTCACCAGTTTTATTTTTCAGTGATTCTAGACCTTGAGTGAATGCTGTTGATTTATGGTTCAAAGTTGAGACTAGAAATTGGAGGGTAATTGAAAAGACCAAGAAACAACAACAACAACAACAAAAATTGAGCATGAGAATTCTGCTCTGGCTCTACTTTCTGCTTACAAATTTAATTTCTTTCTTTTTTTTTTTTTAATTTTTATTTATTTTTGAGAGAGAGAGAGACAGAGAGCATGAGCAGGGGAGGAACAGAGAGAGAGGGGGCGGACAGAAAATTCCAAGCAAGCTATGCTGACAGTAGAGAGCCTGATGTAGAGCTTAGACTCATAAACCATGAGATCATGACCTGAGCCCAAATCAGGAGTCAGATGCTTAACGGATTGAGCCACCCAGGCACCCTGAGATAGTTGGGGTTTTTTTGTTTTTTGTTTTGTTTTGTTTGTTTTTTCTATAAGGGATTCCTATTTTAAAGCATGGTGCTGGGGTGCCTGGGTGGCTCAGTCGGCTAAGCATCCGACTTCGGCTCGGGTCACGATCTCATGGTTTGTGAGTTTGAGCCCCACATCAGGCTTTGCGCTGACAGCTCAGAGCCTAGAGCCTGCTTCGGATTCTGTCTCCCTTTCTCTCTGTTCCTCCCCTACTCATGCTCTGTCTCTCTGTCTCTCTCAAAAATAAATAAACACTTTTTAAAAATCAAAAAAAAAAAAAAAAAGCATGGTGCTAAGGTGCACATGGATGGCTCACTCGGTTAAGCATCTGACTCTTCGTTTTAGCTCAGGTCATGATGTCACAGTTTGTGAGTTTGAGCCCTGCATGGGGGTTCTCCGCACCTACAGCAGAGAGCCTGCTTGGGATTCCGTTTCCCTCTATCTCTGCCCACCCCCGTCAAATAAATAAGTAAACATTAAAAAAATGCTTTAAAGCATGGTGCTAAAACCAGCATTTTTTTGGGTACTCAATAATTAAGAATATTTTTTTTCAATATTATATAGCATTATTGTTAAATGTAATGTAATGGGCCAGGTATAAATTTTATAGAAAATAGAACTTGGTTTTAATATATTTGCTGCAAAACCACTTATAAATAAATGAATAAAACAAAGACATTGGTTTTATATTTTGTTGTTTACAATGACAGCCTAGTCATTTCATGCTTCTTACATAAATTTATGTGCTATAATTAAGTTTTCATTTATTTTAAATTCACATAAGAAATTTTGTCATTGGTCTTATTACAATCATCTTCCTTTTCTCAAGACGGTTACTCATTTCGCAGCCTTTAGATCCTGTAAGAATTAGCAGATATGTAAATGATATGTTAATGACAGCAATTAGTATGACAGTGCAAGATTCTGAAAATGAAGCATTCAATAATATACTAGGAAGAAAACTCGGTGTGAAACCATCTTGGGATATATATTGGGAATGAAAAGTATAGGAAAAATAATAAACATAAATATCAAAGATAAAATAAGCTTGAAAAAAATAATATGCTTTTCTCACTTGAGAGAAAACTGAAAAAAAATTAATCAGCAAATAGATATTTGAAAGAATCCCACTCAGATCAAAACCAATTTTTGTGTTTTTAATGGAACTTTTCCTTTTAATCTTAGACTTTTCTGAGGGTTAGTAAGCTGAGAGAAACCATATTTTCTGAGCACGTATATGTCAGTTTTTTTTTTTTTTTTGCATTTGTGCATTGAAATTTTGGAATGCTGTAAAGATTGAAACACCATTCAAAATAAGGGATTCAAAGTAGCTGTTTTCAAATCTTAGAGCTACAATAATCATGTAAGTATGGTATTGGAGAAAAAAATAGTCATATAAATCAATTCCAACAATAGATTCCAGTGACATATAGGCATTTTTGATAGACATATAGACATGTATGCTGTATATGACATAATTTATATATGATTAGTTGATTTTCAGTAGAGATGCAAAGGCAAGTCAATAGTGGAAACAATAGTCTTTGTAACAAATGGCTCTGAGACAATTACACAGCTATATGAAAAAAAGGGAAACCTCAACCAGTTCCTCATACCATATGTAAAAAATAAAGTGTATTTTATATTTCAGAGAAGATGCTCTTATCTGTTATAGTTCATTTGGATTTATTTTATATTTTTAATTTATCTCCTGACATTTGCATATTTTCATCTATACTTAAAATATAGATCATATTAATCATAAAGTTTTACTTTCTTATTAAATGCATCACATTTGTCACTTATGTGTCCTTTTGTTTATTGAGTTTTCTTCAGGGTATAGTTTATCATTTCCCACTTCTTTGCCTTCCTGGTTCTTTCTTTCTTTCTTTCTTTCTTTCTTTCTTTCTTTCTTTCTTTCAACTGGTTGCTGTGCACTGTGCATTTTACTTTGCTGGGTCCTGGGTGTCAGGTTTTTATTTTATTTTTTAAAGTTTTTTTTGTTTTTTGTTTTTTGTTTGTTTGTTTGTTTTTGAGGGAGAGAGGTGGGGGTGAGGGGCAGAGAGAGAGGAGGACAGAGGATCCAAAGCAGGCTTTGTGCTGATAGCAGTGAGCCCAATGCAGGGCTGGAGCTCATAAACCATGAGATAATGACCTGAGCAGAAGTCAGATGCAAAACTGACTGAGCCACCCAGGCACCCTTGGTGTTTGCTTTCTTAAATCACTGCTGGGCTGTGTTATGGGACACAGTTTTTATTTAATATATGGCTAATTGTCTCACTCTAGAACAATCTCAGTTTGGGGACTCTGCCTAATGATCTATATATTAAGAAGCTTTTCTACCCTGACCAGTACAAACTGTTCCCATTCCTGTCAAAACTCAGGAAATTGTTTGGCTTACTGGTCACCAGTGGCATTCAGTACAGATCAGTACTCAGCATGAGACTCAAGGAGAACCCTCTAAATATCTCTGAGATCTCTCTTTGCAGTTTCCTTCTCTCAGAGATTCTGCCTACAAATTCTAGGCAAGCTGGGCTCCCTGAATTTGAATCCCTGTCTCTTTGACTCAACAAGATTGCCTGCTTCTTTTTTCTCCCTTGTGGTCTGGAAAGTACCCCGGGCAATTAGATAATTATCTTTTCTCAAAGGTCATAGTTCCTTTCTCTCAGTTGTTCAGTATCTGAAAAAACAAACAAAAAAAAAAGTTTTATGTAAGTTGTATCTGGTTTTCTACTTGTTTAATGCGAAAGAGTAAATCTGGTCCTATTTCTTTGCTACCAGAATCAGAAATTTCTACACAACTTTTAATATACAGAAAATGTAAATTTGCCATCACCACTGCCAGAAATGGTGTGAATTGGTGAATAAATGAATTACTGAGCCAATAAACTATTGTTTACTGTGTTTCTGTGTTACCACTATGTATTCTGTCCTTTGCCATGGCTAATCTGTGAATCCCAGTGTCTTGATGGTGGAGTTTTTAATCTATTTAGGGCTCTAAAACTATCAATCATTTAATAACATAGTAGATATATGTTAATTAGTTTTATATAGCATAAAAGTTCATTAGCGGTGCAAGGAATATAATTCTTGTAGCTTAGAATAACTGAAGTTCTATAAACAAAGAACTGTAATTAAACCTTGAATTATGGATGATAGATGAGTTCAAAAAGAGAGGGTGCCATATAAGTGGAAGAAAGATGATACCTGAATGCACGATGTCAAAGTAGGCAGGTGGGGAAGTAAATGGGGCAGCTACCCTGAGAAGAGCAGCCTGATAAGAGAGTCATGTTACATAATAAAACAATGCAGACATTAAAAAAATAAAATTAGGACTTTAAAGTTATCTATGTTATATTTGAAGTGCAACCATACCAATGACTGAAACTCTTCTCTTATTATAAAGATTTTTGTAATTCCAGTAGGCAATATTAAGCAAACGACCCATTGGCTATAGTCCTATATTATTTTAAAATGTAATCATTTCAGGGTGACTGGGTGGTTCAGTTGGTGAAGCACCTGAATCTTGATTTCAGCTCAGGTCATGATCTCCCATTTCATGAGTCCACATTGGGCTCTGTGCTGACAGCGTGTGGAGCCTGCTTGGGATTCTCTCTATCCCTCTCTCTCTCTGCCCCTTCCCTGGTCATTCTTTCTCTCTCTCAAAATAAATGAAAATAACATAAAAAAAGTAACCATTTTATTTACATAAATGACACTGATATTACACATTTATGTCTCAGACATAAAGCTTGGGAGCTCTAATTTTTACTAATCATGTTGATCCCCTACTTTAATTTTATTTTTAATAAAAATTACATATATTTAAGGTGTACAACATGATTTGGTATATGTAGTAAAATGGTTATTGTAGTCAAGTTAATGTATCTTTTCACAAAGTTACTGTTTCTGTGTGTGTGAGATGATGGCACATGAAATTTACTCTTAGCAAATTTCCACTATTTAATAATGTATTACTAACTACAACCATCATGCTCTACATGAGATTTCTAGACTTATTTGCCCTACATACTGCAACTTTGTACCCGTTGACAAATTATCTCTTCCTTTCTCGCCTCTGCCTTTTCCTGATAACTACTGTTCTCTCTGCTTCTATGTATTTGACTTTTTTAGATTTCACATGTAAGTGAGAGCGTGAAGCTTCTTCTTTTTGTGTCTGGCTTATTTCACTTAGCCTAATGTTTTCCAGGTTCATCCATGTTGTTACAAATGGCAAGGTTTTTTTTTTTATGAATAACATAATATTTCTATATATGTATATCGCACATCTATTCTGTCAATGGACAATTAGTTTGTTTCCATATCTTGGGTATTTTGAGTAATGCTGCAACAAACATGAGAACACAGATATCTCTTCAAGGTACGTATTTGGACTTGGCAATGAATTTTGGCCATTACATGCAAATTTCAGGCAACAAAACAAAATTAAACAAGTGGGATGACATCAAACTAAAAAGCTTCTGCACAGCAAAGGAAATAATGAACAAAGTGAAAAGAAGCCTTATGAATGGAGGGAAAATAATTGCAAGCCATATATCTGGGAAGGGGTGACTATCTAAAATATATAAGGAACTTGAGGCACCCGGGTAGCTCAGTCAGTTAAGCGTCTGACTCTTCATTTTGGCTCAGGTCATTATCTCATGGTTCATAAGCCCTAGCCTTGCATCTGGCTCTGTACTGACAGTGTAGGGCCTGCTTGGCATTCTATCTCTCCCTCCTTCTCTGTCCCTCCCCTGCATGCACTCTCTCTCTCTCAAAATTAATAAATAAACTTTTTAAATAAATAAAATATAAAAGGAACTCATAAAACTGAGTAGAATAAAAACAACTCTATTAAAAATGGGCAAAAGGATCTGAATAGACATTTTTCCCAAGAAGACATACAAATGGCCAACAGCTGTATGAAAACATTCCTAACATTAATAATCATTTTGGAAGTGCAAATGATAACCATGATGAAATACCATACCTGTTAAGATGTCTATAATATATATTTTTTAGTGTTGATGAGGATGTGGTGGGAAAAAACAAACCCTTGTTTACTGTTGGTAGGAATGTAAATTGATGCACGCATTATGGAAACCAGTATGGAGTTCAAAAAACAAAATATAGAAGTACATATGATTCAAAACTCCCTCCTTTCGGTATATAACGGATAGAAAAGTCTAAGATTTTTATTTTTTCCTATTTAAAGAGACTTACTTCTGGTTATTTGGAAAATAATTAAACAATTGACCCTTTTCCAGTTCCAGTTGTTTGTGCCCAGCATTCTATAATTCAAATATATCTCTATAAAAAGGACCATTATAAACTGACATTTTTTTTTAATTGAAGTATAGTTGACATACAATATTATATTAGTTTCAGGTGTACAGCATAATGACTCAACATCTATATACATTATGAAATGATCACCACATTAAATTTAGTTACCATCTGTTACCTTACAAAGTTATTACAATATTATTGACAATATTCCCTATGCACTACTTTACTTACCTGACTTAATTATTTTATGACAAGAAGATTGTACCTCTTAATCCTCTTCACCTGCTCACACCCCTCCCTTCAGAAAACTTTGTTTTCTGTATTTATAAGTCTGTTTTTGTTTTATTTGTCCTTCTGTTTTGCTTTAAAGATTCCACATATACATGAAATCGTATGGTATTTGTCTATGTCTGATTTAATTCACTTAGCATAATTCTCCATGTCTATCCATCTTGCAAATAGTAATATTTCATTCTTTCCATGGCTGGGTAATATTCCATTGTGTGTATATATATATATATATATATATATATATATATATATATATATATATAATATCTTCTTATCCACTTGTCTATGGATGGACATTGAGGTTGTTTCCATATTTTGGATATGCTGCAAAACATAAGAGGCATGTATCATTTTGAATTAGTATTTTCATTTTATTCAGGTAAATAGCCAGAAGTAGAATGATTGGATCTTAAGTTATTTCTGTTTTCAATTTTTTTAGGAAACTTCATACTGTTTTTCATAGCAACTGCGCCAATTTTTATGCCTACCAATAGTGCACGAGGGTTCCATTTTCTCCACATCTTCACCAACACTTTTTATTACTTGTTTTTTTGATATTAGTCATTCGGACTGGTGTGAAGTGATCTCTCATTCTGGCTTGATTTACATTTCTCTGATGAATAGTGATATTGAGTAATTTCTTATGTTAGCCATCTCTATGTCTTCTTTGGGCAAAATGTCTATTCGGATCCTTTGTCCATTTTTTCATTGGTTTGTTTTTAGTGTTGATTTGTATGATTCTATTTTGGATATTAATATTTAATGAATATATCAGTTGCAAATATAGGCTTCCATTCAGTAGCTTCTTCATTTTGTTTATATTTTCCTTAACTGTGCAAAATCATTTTAGTTTGATATAGTCCTAATTTCATGGTTTTGCTTTTGTTGCCCATGCAACGTGAAGAGACAGATCCAAAAAAAAAAAAAAGAAAAAAAGAAAGAAAAAGAAAATAACATTGCTAAGCATGATGCATATATTTTCTTTTGGAGTTTTATAGTTTCAGGTCTTAAATTTAAGTCTTTATTTCATTTTGAGTTTATACTGTATGTGGTATAAGAAAGTGGTCCAGTTTTGCAACACTATTTATTAAAGAAATGATATTTTCTCCATTGTATTTTCTTGCCTCCTATAATGTAATTGACCATAGAACCTCATTTTTTTCTGGGATCTCTATTTTAATCCACTGATCTGTGTGTCTGTTCTGAGGCTGGTACAACACTGTTTTGATATTTATAGCTTTGTAGTACATCTTGAAATTTAGGATTGTGATGCCTTTAGATTTGTTTTTCTTTCTCAAGATTGCTTTGGCTATTCAGGGTGTTTTATGGTTCCATACAAACTTTAGTATTATTTGTTCTGGTTTTGTAAAAAATACTACTGGTATTTTGATATAGATTGTATTGAATCTATAGATTGCATTGGGCAGTATGAACATTTTAGCAAAATTAATTCTTCCAGTCCATAAACATGATGTATCGTTTCATTTATTTGTGTCATTTTCCATTTTTTTCATCAGTGTCTTATAGTTTTTACAGTACCAATTTTCACCTCCTTTATTAAATTTATTCTTAAGTATGTCATTATTTTTGATACAATTCTAAATGGTATTGCTTTCTTAATTTCTGTTATTGTTAGATTATTAGTGTATATATACACAACAGATTTCTGTACAATTTGGATTATGCAAGTTTACTGAACTCATTTATTCTAATAGCTTTTTGGTGGAGATTTTAGGATTTTCTATATATTTAGCATCATCTATAAATAGTGAAAATTTTATGTTTTCCTTATCAGTTTGTATGCCTTCTGTTGTCTGATTATTGTGGGTCGGACTTCCAGCACTATGGTGAATAAAAGTGGTGAAAGTAGACATCCTTATTTCCTGATCTTACAGGAAAAGCTTTCAGTTTTTCACCATAGAGTATGATGTTAAATATATGTTTATCATACATGGGCTTTATTATGCGGAGATATGTCCCCCCCTTTATAAGGGGAGATATGTCCCCTCTAAACCCACTTGGTTGACATTTTTTCATGAACGGACATTCATTTTTTTCTAATGCTTTTTCTATATCTTTTGTAATAGTTATATAATTATCTTTAATTTTTTAATGTAGATAACATTGATTGATTTGTGGATACCAAACCATGTTTGCATCCTTGGGAAAATCACATTTGGTCATGGTGAATGATATTTTAACATAAAATCAAATTTGGTTTGCTAATATTTTGTTGGGGATTTTGCCTTTATATTCATTTTAGATATTGGCCTTTTTCATTTGTTTGTTTGTTTTTGTTTTTATTCTGCTCTGCTCTTTATTTTTTTATTCTAACATTGGGCTTTTTTTCTAACATAAGTGTAAGTTTAATTTGTTTATTTAAAATTATTCTTGGGGCGCCTGGGTGGCTCAGTTGGTTAAGCGGTCGACTTCGGTTCAGGTCATGATCTCGCGGTTTGCGAATTCAAGCCCCGCGTCAGGCTCTGTGCTGACAGCTCAGAGCCTGGAGCCTGCTTCAGATTCTGTGTCTCCCTCTCTCTCTGCCCCTCCCCCGTTCATGCTCTGTCTCTCTCTGTCTCAAAAATAAATAAACATTAAAAAAAAATTAAATAAAATTATTCTTGTTTCTTGATGTTCATCTGTATCAATATAAACATCACTTTTAGAATTGCTTTTGCTTTGTCCCAAAGATTTTGGACTGTTTTGTTTTCATTTTCATCTACTTCCATATATTTGTTGAATTCCTCTTTGACTTCTTTGTTAATCCATTGGTTGTTTAGGAACATGCTGCTTAGCCTCTACATATTTCTGTGTTTTCCATTTTTTTTTCTTTTAATTGATTTCTAATTGCATACTGCTGTGGTCAGCAATGATACATTATATATCAAATCAAATTTATTGAGACTTATTTTGTAGCCTAACATGTGAGCTATCCTATAGAATTGAAAAGAATTTTGAAAAGAATTTTTCAAAATGTGCACTTGAAAAGAATTTTTGTTCTGTTTTTATTTGGAATGGTCTCTATATATGTGTCAGTCTATCTGGTCTAATATGTTGTTCAAATCCACATTTTCCTTATTGATATTTTTGTCTGGATAATCTGTCCATTGATGTAAGTGGGGTGATAAAGTACCCACTATTATTGTATTACTTGAAATTTCTCTCTTTATGTCTGTTAATACTTGCTTTATAATGTGCTCCTATATTGAGTGTGTAGACCTTTACAGATGTTATATCCTCTTGTTGTATTGTTCCCTTTATCATTCTGTAGTGCCCTTCTTTGTGTATTATTACAGGTTTTACTTTAAGCCTATATAGTCTAATAGAAGTATTGCTGCCCTAGCCTTTTTTTTTTTTTTTCACTTCCATTGCATGGAATATCTTTTTCCATCCCTTTACTTTCAGTCTGTAATTGTTTTCAGGTCTGAAGTGAGTCTCTTATAGGCAGCATATGGAATGGTCATTTTTTAAGCCATTTAACCATCCTGTGTCTTTTGATTAGAGCATCCGTTCATTTGCATTTAAAGTAATTACTGATAGTAATAAACTTATTGTCATTTTGTTGTTTCCTGGTGGTTTTTGTAGTTCCTCTCTGTTCCATTCTTCCCTTTCTTTCTTCTCTTATAATTTGATGACTTTAGCATTATACTTGGATTTCTTTCACTTCATTTTTTTTTTTTTTTTTTTTTTTGTCTATTATAGGTTTGTGGTTTGTCATTACCTTGAGGTTTATATAAAGTGTCCTATGTACATAGTGGACAGTTTAAATTGATGATTGTTAAAGTTAAACACACCTGAAAGTACTACATTTTTACTCCCCTTACCCACATTTCTGTATTCAACATCATATCTTACATATTTTTATTTTTTTAACTAATTGTAGATAAAGTTAACTTTACTACTTTTGTCTTTTGGCCTTTATACTAGCTTTACAAGTGATCTACCACCTTTGTATTTCTTTTTAACAGTGAAAATTTTCTTTTATAATTTTCTTCTTTCTGCCTAAAGAACTCACTTCAATATTTCTTTTATGACTGGTTTAGTGGTAATGAACTCCTTTAACTTTTGTTTGTCTGGGAAACTTTTTTCTTCAATTCTGAATAATAACATTGATGGTTATAGTATATTGGTATAGGTTTTTTGTTTGTTTGTTTGTTTGTTTTTCCTTTCAGCAATTTGACTATATCATATCATTCCCTTCTAGCCTGCAAAGTTTCTGCTGAAAAATAAGCAATAATATTATGAGTATTCCCTTATAGGTAACTAGTTGCTTTTCTCTTATTGCATTTAAAATTTTTTCTTTACCTTTAATTTTGCGATTTTAATTATTATGTATTGTAGTGTGGTCCTCTTTGGTTTTATCTTGTTTCTCTGGGTTTCCAAGGCCTGTATATCTTTTTTCTTCCCCAGGTTAGGGAATATTTCAGCTATTGTTTCTTCAAATAAGTGTCCCGCTTCTTTTCTCTCCCTTCCCCTTCTAGAACTTCTGTACTGTGAGTATTAGTTCCCTTTGTCCTATGGTTTCCTTAACCTATCCTCTTTTTTTTTTAATTATTTTTTCCTTTTGCTGTTGAGCTTGGATGATTTATACCTGCCTTCCAGATCACTGTATCCTCTAATCTGCTCTTGATACACTCTAATGTTTTGTTTTGGTTTTTTTCCTCTCTCATTATTGACATTTTCATTGAGTAAGTCCACCCTTCACCCAAAGTTGGTGATAAATTTTGTGGCCATTATTTTGAACTTTTAATCAGGTAGATTACTTATCTCTGTTTCATTTAGTTTTTTTTTTCTCTAAGGTTTTTTCTTCTTCTTTCATTTGGAATATATTCCTGTGTATCCTCATTTTGTCTGGGTCTCATTTTTTTGTTTCTATATTTTAGGTAGATGAACTCTATCTCCTGGTCTTGAAAGTAGTGGCCTTATGCAGAAAGTATAATTTGGGGACCAGATTTTCCAAGAGTGTCCCCTGTCTGGACTGATGCATTCTCCTGTTGTGACTGCGCTGCGACTGTTGTAGACATATTGATGGATGGGGTTCCCCCCATGCCCAGGCATGAATTGCCTACAAAGTAGTACCTGTGGACAGTTTGGGCAAGGTACATTCACAAAGGAATACAGTGGCAGGGTGAGCTCTGCTAATAAAGTAAATGGACTGCTACCTACCTATGTCAGACTAGCTAGGCTAGAGGAGGGCAAGAAAAATCACTTCTTCCAACTCTTCTGTTCCCAGAGAAAGTTCCTACAAGTCTATGTTCCTCTAGCCCACACTCTAAAATTAGTCAGTAGATGTCCTTCACATATGGTCCAACTATTTTTCAAACTGCTGCCTCTATAGATCGTGTGTAGGCACACTAAGAATGGCATTCCAGTTTCATACAACCCTCCAACTTTCCCAGAGTTAGGGCCCACTGATTTTCAAAGCCAAATGTCTGGCGGGGGGGGGGGGCTTATCTTCATGGTGCTGATCCCCATGGCAGAAGGTGCCCAACAGGGTACTCAGATCCCTGTTCTTCAAGGAGAACTTCTGTGCCTGTGATATCCCTCCCACTTGTAGGTTGCTCTGCTGAGGGTCAGACCATGTCTCTGCCCCCAACATTTTCAATGTGTCTTTTTCTACAGAGCTTTAGCTGTGAAAAAGTTGTCCTGCTAGTCTTCCTGTCATTCTCAGAGAGAGTTGCTTGATGTGCAGTTGCAGCCTTGGTGTGTCTGTGGGAGGAGGTGTACTCAGGATCGTCATATTCCACCATTTTTCTCTCATTCAGAGAAATTCCTTCAATAAACTGATACTTGAAACCTAAAAATATTTTGTACAATAGTTGAAGTACAAATATCCAATTATCTTTAGTTTATTGGCTAAGAGAAACCTTAACAGTAGGATGTTATGGATATATTCTCAATTACTACTAATACCAATATTTCTGTCACTTTCGGATATAGCAATCTAGTAAATTGTTTTTAGTTGTAATTTTTGTCATACCTATAACAGAGTTAAGTTACCTACTTGCCAAGTCATTCTAGCACTTCTAGGCTGACATTATTGAAAATAAGACTTTCAGAATTGTCTCCAGAAATCTCCCAGTTCCAAGCACAGTATATTTAATACTCTTTTCCCCCTAATTTATGAATGCAATGGGAAAATGGATGATACTTAATTTTTCAATTCACTGCATGGGTCTATAAATTTATTATAGCAATGACCTAAATATTTTCTTAACTTTATTTTAGAAAACTTTGGAGAAGTATTAGCATAATTTTAAATATCTACAGTGATGGCAATGTCTTTTTTTTTTTTTTTAGCAGGTGGAATTTATGTTTAGGAATAGTCAAAATTTGCAGGGCCCAACACTGGTAAATAAAGTATATATGGGTGAAAGATAAATCATGAAAATAAACCAAAACAAAACAAATCTATAAATAATGAGATCAAAGATTTTCTGTGACACTTTAATTTCCAGAGTCCATTTACATGGTAAAGTTCCAGAGAAAGCTTAATCAAAATAGCATAAAGTAGTCGCTAAAAATGAGACTACCATGAGATAGAACACTTGATCAGACATGTAAGTTGTGATGTGCTTCTTATAACATGACTAGTAATTTTGTAGCTGTACCTTATGATGTGACGTACATTACGTAGTTGTTTTTGGTTGGTTTTCTGGGTTGCATACAAACTATCACAGGTGGTATTTACCTTGAATTTTCTTGTTTAGTTAGAAATAATTTTATTTTATTACCTTTTTCTTTATTTACTTTTTATTAAATATTTCATTTATTTGTTTATTTATTTACTTATTTATTTATTTATTTTTGAGAGAGAGGGAGAGAGAGCAGGGGAGGGGCAGAGAGAGATGGAGAGAGATAATCTTAAGTAAACTCCATGCCCCGCAAGGAGTGCTTGACAGGGCTCATCCCATGACCTAGAGATCATGACCAGAGCCAAAATCAAGAGTTGGATACTTAACTGACTGAGCCACCTAGGCACCCCCCCTCTTTAGTTTTAAACATTTTTGATAATTAGAGATAATTTTAAAGTAGAATATAATAATATAGAATACACTTTATGAAAACGTAATAAGTTCCCAATAATTCCAGATGCACTATCCATTTGAGCCTCTAGGTTTCTTCTTGTGAAATTTTTTTGTTAATCATCATACTTGATTATGTTACATTCCCAATCTACCATGGACTAAGCCTCTAAAATATACGGTGTGGTGTGAATTGACTGAATAACTTACTTACTTCTGCTTCATTTTTCTGTTTTTTCTCCACCCCCACATTCTTATTTGTATCCCCTTATTCCTCACTGAATTTCCCACTCCTATCAACTATTAGAAAACATCTGAAGCCAAAAGAATGCTATTAGATATAGAAAATAAAGATTGAGTTTGCTTTGCCTCAGGGTGAACATGAAAATTTTCAGAAATGTGTGCAGATTTATGTAAAAGAACCAGGAGAAGAACTGACAAAGTGATGAAACGTATTATCATATCATTGGGGAAAGTAGGAAAAAAGAATAGTGGACAACTAGTATACTTGTGTCTTTAAACGTTTGGCTGTGCATTAAATTGCTAGGAAAGCCCACGTACCACGGACACTCTCTTTCCGTCTGTCTCATCTTGAATACCTTTGCCACAATGCTAAATATTCCTTCACAAGTCCTTCCTTTCACTTGGTATGCTAAAAGCAATCTTTATTTATTTTTTTTTTAATTTTTTTTTCAACGTTTATTTATTTTTGGGACAGAGAGAGACAGAGCATGAACGGGGGAGGGGCAGAGAGAGAGGGAGACACAGAATCGGAAACAGGCTCCAGGCTCTGAGCCATCAGCCCAGAGCCTGACGCGGGGCTCGAACTCACGGACCGCGAGATCGTGACCTGGCTGAAGTCAGACGCTTAACCGACTGCGCCACCCAGGCGCCCCTAAAAGCAATCTTTAGATGTAGCTTTATCTGACACATTCAGCACTTCATACCCATTAGCTTTTCATGGTTAAATTGCACTTTACTTTCTTAGCTCCATAGAAGAGTCCATAACCAATTGAAATCTATTCAGAAGCCTCACCTGTGTCTCCTAAGATATAAAGCATTTTCACACATCAGGCTCAGATGAACATTAGAGAGTGTGAGAGTTAATAATGTGATGCTTGGTCTAATATGTATATATGTATGTACATATCACACCCTACACACACTCCCAACTGTACCCTATACTAAATACTGAACTCTATAAGCATTCTGTATTTTATCACATCATTATACAGGGTCTAATTCTGAGACCTGCACATTTTAAAACTCCCTCATTCAAATGTTACTTTCTACCATGTGTTGATTTACAATGACTAAAAACAAAAGTGATTTATGTATCAGGAAATCCATTTATTATTCACAATGGGACATATATCTAAATCTTTAGGAAGCTCTTCCTTTCCCAATATCTTGGCACTTGGAAAACTTTATCACTAAGAAGAAAGCTGCTAGCTAAGTAAGAACTTTCTGAGTAGTAGACAGATGCCCTTAAAATATTTTCACAAGACTGATATTCTATAAAACTGATATTGGTGAGTCACTATTCCCTAACACAGACTTCAACCTACCATGCTGTTTAAATATACAAATACTTAATATATATTCATATATAGTGTAATTACATATATTTTATTTATGTAAAATATATATAATATAGATTACATATATATAATCTTTTTCCACAGATATTATCAAAGTGTAACGTGAAATTCCTTGATAGTCCTCCATTTTCTCTTTACAGATACCATGAGAATCACCATACTTTTTATGGATTTTTATTATCTACTCTTATTTGTTTCCCATATGATCATAATATTCAATTCAACTCAGAAAATACAGACTTTAGAACCATAGCTTTTAGCTCTGAAAGAGTATTGAATACTTCTGGTACCACCACCATAGTCTCTCAAAATACTTCTGAGTTTAGCTACTGCTCTTGTTAATAGTTCCATTCTGTACCTAGTGAGAGTCTCATATGTTTGCAAACTGAATACCATATACTCAGGTCAAAGAGAGATCAAAGAAAGAGGCAGAGCGCTCCTGACTGGTCAGGTGGCATTTTAGTAAGCAATGGAACTTTGGAGGCTCATTTTAGGTGGCTACAAAAGGAGTAGGTCTCTGTTTTGATCTACTGGAATCTTAAAAGTTAAATGGAGGCCTTACCTGGGTATCAGTCATATATAGTATCCAGGTGGCCTCAACCACACATTACTATCGCAATGCTATGTCTAGGGGCAGATTACAATGCAGGGAAGACAGGTGGAGGTGCATTCCAAGGAGAGGAGGTGGTGAGGAGACTCTGATTGCCTGAGTCCAGCTTGCTAGTGGTCAACTGGCAATCATATCCTCTCAGTGACCTCCTCTGGCATTTCATTTCTCCTGACCAGTTCTTACAATCTCATAGATCTCCTCCTTCTGCAGTGTTCCTTAAGTAATCAGAGGATTTTATTAGCATGGAGGTGGCTCATTTGGTGGCTCTCTGGCTCCACTGGAGGCAAATGCCACAACAATACAGTCATATGTAAGAGAAACATAGTCAGACACTAATTTCTAAAATCAGTGGCAACTTTTTCCACCAAGATCCCCATGATTCTAACCACTGATTTATTAATTTTCCTAGCCTGAGGGTGGGCACACTTAGGGCATTTACTTGTGTTGTTATGTGTTTTAATAAAGATGACACATTAGCAGACTCATCAGATATGAACACATAACATCTGTTTGGGTAATGGCACAGGTGCCTCGTTGTGAGGCAGTAATAATATCCAAAGCCATACTATTTTGGAGGACAGCTTCTCTCATTAGAGACATTTCACTGTTCAATAAGGACAGGCTCTTTTGGCTATCATTTAAGACTTGTTGGTTGAATTTAGTAAGGACTTCTGTGTGTGCTCTGATGTCCTCCAGGTCAATGGAGGGAACAAAGATGGCTACCAAATGATAATACCAGTGGAAAAGAGAACATGTGCAAATGGCCTTGAAGGAGATAGAAGTTGTCAGTTGTAGGAAACTGACCTGGTTGTGCATACCATACACATTGCCAAAGTGAGTAGTCTTAGGCATGAGGGAATGGACAGGTGGTGGGATATGCCAGACCAGAACCCCTACCTTTTCCCCTCTTTCAATGGTATATGTTCTGTTCTAGGCATAGTGTGTTTCAACAGCTTGCAGCAGGACAGTGGGATTCCAGTAGAAATTGAATAGTTCTCCCTAGCTGAGGGAAGTAAAGTAACTCACCCATCCTAGTGGGATGTCCCAATGCAAATTTCAGTAGATGATGCCTTTCTCAGGAGTGATGGAGCTTGGTGTTCTCAGCAACATACCATGTTGTTCCACATTGAGAATTAGAACAATGGCTGTTTCTCTTGACCTCCATATTTTATGGTACTGTGGTACAACAGTGATCCCCAGTCTAGCATATGGATAGGCCCTACTAATTGATCATTCAAATGTATTAAAACCTCAGAGTACTCTAGCCACCAGAGCCAAGATGATTTTTTCTATCATCAGTTTTATCTGTTGCTTTAATATTCCATTTTTCATTTTTTACCAACCCTGCTCATGTGGGTTCCAAGGGAGATAAAAACTCTCCATTTAATGTCATGTTCTTTTGCCCAGTCTTGCATTTCATGACCTTTGAAATTGGCCCCCTGATCACAGTCTATTTGACAAGGATATCTGTAAATGGTATTCAGCTTCTCTAATCCCCTAATGGTACCATCCTGGCTTGTGTGGCAATAGGGGAAAGCTTGGATTAAGTCAGACTCAGTGTCTGTACAAACCAGGATATGTTTAGAACATTCACATGAAGAGAGAATGCTAATATAATCCATCTTTCAATCCTTCATCTGTTGGGAACTCCGATGGATGACCTCCGACATCTTTGGTAGTTGCCATGGATGTTGTGTAGAACACACAGCCTACTGTTATTGTGTTAACCAAGTCAGTGTATTTCAAGGGCAATCCAGTATCCTTGTCAGTAAACCATCCCACACAGGCACAATAGTGGCCACTTGGGCACACAGTCTACTATATCTTCTGAAGGGTCACTTGTTAGAGTTTTCACCCAGGCTAGAGCATCAGATTCCTGATCACCAGGGGGTGTCAGTGCCTTATGATCTAGGACATGGAAGACAGGAATACTTTCTGCTTTTGCAGGTGAACCTAAATGTCCTCACACATATCCTGACCTCAAAAGGGCCCACTAATGATCATGCTTCCCTTGGCTTGCCGTTGTACGAGCCTTAGGAATAATCACTTTAGAACAGCCCAATTGTCAATGTAAAGGGTTAATGGCCAGGGCTCATGAGTGTTGAACAGCCAAATCACTCTGCATTTAGTCCACTGGCTACTGTGTGAGAGGCTCTTCATGGAGAAATGCTGTGTACACTTCTAGGAGCTATTCATTTATGGAAGTATATTGGGTTTCTGATCCCTTCTAGAGCTGGGACCAAAATCCTAAGGGTCCTCTCCTTCTGGTGTCTCTGTCATAGCTCTCAACTCATACCTTCTCAAGTCAAATATGCATCTAACTCAAATGGTAGCCCTGCTTAGATGATGCTCAGAGCTTTAATTTGCTTCGCTAGTATTTTTGCCTTCTCAAAGGTAGCTTGCTGTTTCAACCTCCTAGTCTCACATGTGCCCTTTCTTTCCAGGTGGTAACAGATGAAGGCACTATGCCAGATGGGGAATAAAAAGTCCTCTAAAACCTCCAAAACCATACAAAGGCTTGCATCTTTTTCATCTTCTTAGAGGTTAGATTTATACCTTATCAATCACAACTTCTGGGACAACACACATTTTACATAACCAAATGATTTCCAAAAACTTTACAGTGAAGTCTGAGCCTTGAATTGCCTACAGGTTTAATTCCCATCCTCTCCATCATAGATGTTTCAGCAAAATCCGCATGTGGCCTGCAGGAGAGGCAACCCTTCACATGTTAACATTGTGTTGTCAAAGTAATGGACCTATTTTACTGAAGTGGGAAGGAGAATAGGGCCAGATCTGTTTACGATCCCATAACATGGTATGGCTGAGCATGTAGCCTTGGGGATACATTTGCTGAGTCCATTGTTGCCCCAATCATGTGAAGGCAAACCGATCTTAGTGATCTTAGTTATCAGGGACTTGAAGTTGTCAGTCTTTTCTATGAAACTCCTTAAAGATGAAGCACTTTTGTAGAAGTGTCAGAGAGAAATAGGAGCTCTGTAAGTGACAAAAGAATGAAAAATTCTTGTCATTTAATTTTCTGATAAATTTTATTGGAATTTAATTTGCAAGGAAATATGCTTATTTTTGTGACATTTTAAAATTATGACTGATAACCTTATACCAGGACAGGTCAATTTTTTTAGGAATTTCATATAATTATACCCTAAAACAGTATAGCATTATCTATTTGACATGCTTGCCATGTAATTTAATATATGAAGTGAGCCCAATTAGTTTAATATATCTCTTTTGCAAAGAGAACACATCTTTTGAGATGTTTCAGGGACCCTCTGGAATTTCCCAAAGTTAGTTCAAGGTCAACAAGACTTCACTTACAATTTGATTTTTGGGAACTTTGTCACAAATATCAAAAGGGTTAAAACACTTGATTATATAGGAACATAAATACTTGTTTAACCAAAATAACAAATACCTCAAAGGCAAATACAGGAAGTTGCATAAGTATAAAAAAACTTTTAATAGAATAGAATATATTCCATTTTATTAAGTAATCAAAAACCTGCTAAAGCAATGTGAATCACAGGGAATTATTTTGAGAAAGCAACCTTTCATAATCCCACAAGAATAGACCAATAGTCCAAAAAAAAACTTTATCCTTCAGCAGATAGAAGAAAATTAAATTTGTTTTATATAACTACACCTTGATCTTAAAACATTTTTTAAAAATTTAATGTGTATTCATTTTCAAGAGACATAGAGCATGGGGGGGGGTGAGGGGTGGAGAGAGGGGGAGACACAGAATCTGAAGCAGGCTCCAGGCTCCAAGCTGTCAGCACAGAGCCCAATGCAGGGCTTGAACTCACAAACCCTGAGATTGGGCTCAAACTCACGAACGTGAGATCATGACCTGAGCCAAAGTCGGATGCTTAGCCAACTGAGTCACCCAGGCACCCTGATATTAAAGCATTTTTAAATCAATTAAATAGAGCTCATTCAATTTTGGTAATACTCTCCAAAGGTAGAAAAATATCACATATACGTAATATATAACCCTAGACAAACATAAAAACACAAACGGATGCACCATGGCTTTCATTCTAAAACTTTGGCCATGATTTAGGTACCCACACACATGGCTAAATACTCTTATTATAGTATTTGTGGAGAAGGATTTCAAGATTTGTATTTGCCCTTGGTAAACAATCTTCTGGAGGCTGTGAATTAGATCTTGTAGGAGGGAACTTCTACAGCGATTGTATTTTACAAAGCCTCTTTCCCTCTCTGTTTTGTTTTCCTCAGTCTCTGTGGGCAGTGTTTACATTTCACAGACAAGAGATTTACAATTTCAAGAGGCAGAGAAAGGATGCAAGTTTTCTCCTAGGCATTTGGGGTATATTTCTGTATTATCAGAAGTCTAGGGTAATTGCTATTTTAAATTTCTTTTGTTTCAGGGGTCAGACAGCCTGAGGCATTTTGTTTGTTTCACTGTCAGTCATGACAACATTCTTCCCTTTAATCTCACTTTCCCAGGGATTCCATCTCTTAGCATCCTAATC
This sequence comes from Puma concolor, assembly GCF_028749965.1. NCBI lineage: Eukaryota > Metazoa > Chordata > Mammalia > Carnivora > Felidae > Puma > Puma concolor. The sequence continues at coordinate 47,622,802 of NC_141671.1, read as the reverse complement.
AGGCTTTGTCATTAGTGCTTAAATCTTAATCTGTGGCGTTTTGAGCCCTCCTAACTTTGCAAAATGGCTGATGCTAAGGTCTCCAATTTATTATCTTGCTCTTCAACTTTGACTGCCAATCCTGAGGCTAGCAGAATGAGGGACAACCACACATTCTTCCCTAATCTCAGTTCTTCCAACTTTCTAACTCAAGATTTAGCCTTTAGTTGGGTATTGGTGTCTGGCTGAACTTCCCACAGTAGAGGCCAGCCCACTGTGGCAAGCAGTCATTTCTCTTTGACACAATATGCTATTTGCAGTCCTTCAAAAAAGTACATTAACGCACCTGGCATTATTAGGGTGTTCTGACCTTCATGTGGTGGTCCACTACCATCTTCCATGTGGGCCATTCTTCCCTATACAAAGGTCTATAAACAAGTCAGAATTTCCCCCACAGATGCCTCTTTTCCAAAAACCATTTCTTTGGTCTCCTGCCTGCCTCACCAATTACTGGTTCCAAAACTCGACATTGAACGTGGAGGGCAAGGAGAGACCAAAGAAAGAGGCAGACCACTCCAGGTCAGTAGATAGCAGTGTTTATAAGCAAGGGAACATGTTTACAAAGCTTGTCTTGGGTGTCGACGAGATGAGTAGATCTCTGCACCTGTCCACCAAATCGTAAAAGTTTATATAGAGAGAGACGTTAATGGGGTTCCGTCACGTATACCATCCAGAAAGTCACAATACCACATTACTATCCCAAGACTGTGTCATTGGGCCACTTCAGAAACTGGGGAAAGCAAGCGAAAGACACATTCCAAATACAGGAAGGGTGCTGAGGAGCCTCTGATTACCTGTGTTCAGTCCTCAGTTCAGCTGAAGGCCACATCCTCTCAGTGACCTCCTCCAATGCCATCGCACTCACCAAGCATAGACATGACTGTAATATGCACCCACTGCACATGGCTTTGCTCTTCTCTTTTATAGCTTTCTCTAAAGCCATGGGTTCCTTCTTGGCTCCAGTCAGAGCCCAGGAGCAGCCCAGATGTGGGGGAGTGTTAACTCATTCAGGGAAAGTCCTCATCCAATAGGGAATAATAGTATGACCATCCTTTGGACAATCGTATCATGGAGACATTTTCACAGTGTTCAGGGGTATGAGGTTGATACAGTATTAGTCTTGATTGTACATTTTTATTATAGTTTCTTTCTCTGGTCTCTCTTCCTGCTCCCCAACTCCTGCTTCTTTGAATTAATCCCCAAACTACCTGCACCTAGGCCCTCATTTCAAGGTTTTCTGATAAGGGAATCCAAATTAAGAAAGCACAACCTTAGAAATACAGTTCTTCTAATCTACAGTGGAGGGAAAAAAAGCACATTAGAATTCAAGTAACTTGGCTAATGACATAAAACAGAGTAGTGGTAAAACTCATACTAAAGCAAGTAGGTATAGCTTCAATTTTATGAGCTATTGTCACATTGGCTCTGAAATAGAGATGAAGAGATATGAGCCTAGTCCTTGCCATTCATATATACGTATTATTTATAAACATAATATTAATCCCAGTATTTCTCAGCAACTATAATCTCACCTCCCACACACATTTCATACACAATAGAAATTATCAAAGACTAATTTGAAACATAAGTTTATATCAATTACAACCTTAAAGATATACAATGATTACTATACGTTTTCCTGATTATACTAAATATTCAGTAGATAGATGGATGCTTTGCTCTCTGTGTTAAAAATGCCAGTTTTTCTCTTTGCAAGGTCATATAATCATATGTGACTCCCTGTGATCTCTGGATAGGCCTCAAAAATGTAATGTCAGAGGAATTTTTATGAAGTGTAAAATAAACACTTGGATATCAGAAACATAAGCATGAAAGATAACTAATATAGGTCTGCGGCAACAGTAAGACAAATCAGTGAATTTCTTTTAACAATAGAAATCTTTTCTGTGATAGCTAGCTGCAGCAGAAAATTACTGAGGCAGACTGAGAGGCAAGAGCTCTTCTAATGCATCAAGTGTGTGTCCATGAAGGAAGTAATAAATTGCTTAGAAACATGAGAGAAAGCAGAGAGTCTCAGTTTACGTTTCGGTTTTTATTTTTCCTTTTAGGTTTCAGTTTATGCCTTAAAGACCAAGGCGTATGAATATAAGGAGCTATGTCACCATTTAAAATATCAATATTTGGAAACATACTTCTTTTTTAAAAAAATTTTTTTTTCAACATTTATTTATTTTTGGGACAGAGAGAGACAGAGCATGAACGGGGGAGGGGCAGAGAGAGAGGGAGACACAGAATCCGAAACAGGCTCCAGGCTCTGAGCCATCAGCCCAGAGCCCGACGCGGGGCTCGAACTCACGGACCGCGAGATCGTGACCTGGCTGAAGTCGGACGCTTAACCGACTGCGCCACCCAGGCGCCCCGGAAACATACTTCTTTAAAGTTAACATTTTTTATATGATAACTATGTGTCCAAAGAATAGTAAAATTTTATACCAGTTCTGGTAAAGGTGGCTCTTCCCCAGATGTTTCTTTCATTAGTAAGTAGGGCAATTGTCTGGGCATAGATGGGACTGATGAACGTCTGTCCTGAATCTCCATTCCTGATGGGACTTTTCTGTACCTTTTGTCCAGCCTCGTAGGGCATTTTGCACAGTGTGGACCCTCACAAAAGGCTTGAAGAAGTAGATTGGCTGCTATCACATGACCTTTCTATCACTTTACTATTCTTCATTGGCTCTCTTCAGCACTATCTCACTAGCAGCAAGGATAATATCTAGAAACCAAAAGGCACTCAATACTTGTTTGTGCAAAGAATGCACTACCCCCAACTTTTTAATCCCTGATTTTTTTTCTAATTTTTAAAATATTAGTAATTTGGGGCGCCTGGGTGGCGCAGTCGGTTGAGCGTCCGACTTCAGCCAGGTCACGATCTCGCGGTCCGGGAGTTCGAGCCCCGCGTCGGGCTCTGGGCTGATGGCTCGGAGCCTGGAGCCTGTTTCCGATTCTGTGTCTCCCTCTCTCTCTGCCCCTCCCCCGTTCATGCTCTGTCTCTCTCTGTCCCAAAAATAAATAAACGTTGAAAAAAAAAAATGCCATTTATAAAATATTAGTAATTTATATGCAGAACATTAATTATTTTAATGTACAGTTCTGTGAGTTTTGACACATGTATATAGTTATGAACATACAACTCAAAGTACAGAACAGTTGCAACACATCCAGAAGTTTCCCAGCAATCCAGTACCAGTGCTTGACAACCACGAATCTCGTTTCTGTCCCCTTTTTGTTTTACTTTTATAAGAATGTCATATGAGTGGAAACACTCAGAATGGAAAAAGTCCACTTTTACTTAGCATTCTATATTTTAGATTCATCCATATATGGCATGTAAATTATCTTTTAAAGGTAAAGCCCTCAGGGTGCCTGGGTGGCTCAGTCAGTTAAGCGTCGGACTTCAGCTCAGGTGACGATCTCATGGTTCATGGGTTCCAGCCCTGCGTCGGGCTCTGTACTGACAGCTCAGAGACTGGAGCCTGCTTAAGATTCTGTGTCTCCCTCTCTCTCTCTGCTCCCCCCACTCACGCTCTGTCTCTGTCTCTTTCTCAAAGTAAATAAACATTAAAAATAAATAAACAAACAAACAAATAAATAAATAAAGGTAAAGTCGTCAATTAAGCCAGGGGAGTAGGTATCATGCATTTATGTAGAAATCATCTTTAATTTTTTTTTTACCTTCTAAAGTGTATCATTTGGGATTGTGCTAACATTCATTAAAGAAACAGGATCAAGTCACAATTAACACTTTTAAGAAAAAATACTACTTTAATACAAATTTTAACTCCAAACAGATGATTTATTTGGATCTTCTTTCATGTAGTGCCACTTATTTTCAGGTTGGGATCCTAAAATGGAAAGCAAGTTTGATCTGGTGATGTCAGGAGAGTAGTGCAGGTAAGGAGTCAGAACTGAGAAACTAAAGAAAGAGAAGAAGCGGCAATAGTTAGGAGATGATTATCTAGAAAAGGGGCAAAAAAGTACGTCATAATACACGCATTTATTTACTAGTAAGAAACAAGACTATTTGCATGATTTTGGCTCTAGATTTTTTTTTTTTACCTTATTAGGTAAAATATTAGATAACAGGAAGTTTTCTTGGGCTGGAAAATTTACATTGCCTGGATGGATTCCTGTGGGTAGAAAAACACTAGATCTTAACAGCCTCATTGCACAGATCCTAGGAGGTCCTTTTAATACAGTAACTAGTGATTCCCTCAGTTCCACACAAGGTAGAGGCAGAATCGTTGGACACAAGGAATGGTGATTATGAATGGAAATAGAAAAATGATTACACTAAGAATATATTTGAAACAGAGCAGCTGTTCCACACAGCCCAATTCATTAGGCATATTTTTTCAGTAATTTTTGTAATATTTTTAACATTCTCCTATGAGCCAAGCATGACTAATTAGAAAATTAGATAGGATCAGATTTCTGCCCTTGAGGATCTTGAACTCTAAAAGGGGATGTAGACAGAGAAGCCATTAGAATAGAGTGAGTTAAGGAAAGAGTGGCAGGTATGAAATCACCTAACAAAGGGGACAGGATGATTATATGTGTGAGGAAGGAGGAAAAAGTCCCCAGATATGAAGGCTAGGTCAGGAGAGATTGAAAATACAGAAGAGATAATAAGGATAATTTAATTGAATCAAGTATGGAACAATGGGAAGGAGATGTGCAGAAAAGGGTTATGTTGGCCTGGGCTGCTCAAACCACACATTCCCAAAGTCTTCGGCACTTGCCCTGTATTCAGTTCCTGGGAGATGACCTCTGCACCCTTGGATTACTCTGCCTTAGAAGAGTATCTGTATACTTGAGGCCTTGGGCCAGGTCAGATACTTCATGCTAACAATATGATTTATGGTGAACACCTATTTCTGAGGCTTTGGGCCATGCTCTATCAGGGTGACATTTGGGAGGCTGGAGTCTGAATAGCTAAATGTGTCGTGCAAGTGCCTATATAACTACGGGCCCGTATAACTGAGCCCCAGTAAACACTCTGGAAACAATGCTAATGTGAGCCCTCCTGGTTGGCACCATATATTATCATACATTGTTGAGAAATGAAAAGCCTCCTGTGCTAGTCTACTGGGATAGGACAACTGTAAGCTCACATGTGATTTTTCCTACACTTGGCTTCATTCATCTCCCTTTGCTGAGTTTAATCTGTATTCTTTTGCTAAGATAAACTATAACTGTGTTCATCATAGTTTTTTTTTTTTTCTCTCTGAGTTTTTTGAGCCATTCTCATGAGTCATAAATCCTGGGGGTGGACGTGGAGGTCCCTGACACAGGTAGAGTCAGAGTATCATTGACAGAGGGAAGAAAGAAAAATTCTGGGTCTAGGGACATTTATGGACTGAGCAGGTGGAAAAGGAAAAGAGTTGTAGTCTGCTGGCTTGCATAATTTCCTCTGAAGGTCTATTTTGCTGAAATAGAGGAGAGTGTAGGGGTTAGGAAAAGGGCTCCAGTTTTCAGGGAGTTTATAGGAATTGAAAATTAAAATGTTGAAAGTCAGAGGGCAAATGTGGGAAAGATTGTGGCATTTGGAGAATATCGAAAACTTAATATTTAAGGTCGTAGATCCTGAATTTAGTATGACCTCCATCTACAGAATTGTAGGCTTCTCTTCAGCTATGCCCTATGATTCATTCTGGGTTTGGGTTATGACAGGACAATGACACTAGCCTGATAATATAAAAGTGGTTCATTTCATCTAAACAGAAAAGGGAATACAGGAGCCTGAAAGCAGGAAGAGATCAAGGGGTCAATGGGTTGTGGGTCTCAGTGGGATAAAAAAACAAACAAAAATCCAAATTAGTATACTGGATACACTTGAGACACTGAATGAAGCTAACAGTTATGATATGAGATGAGATAATAGGATGACTGAAATCAGTATTTCAGCTAAATACTTTGTCTTTAGCAATGGTAACAAGGGATGTTACAAGGAAGAAAATGATATCTAACACTGTGCCAAAGTCATGGAGAAGCAGACTAAATGCTTATTTATTTATTTTTTTAAATTTTTTTTAACATTTTATTTATTTTTGAGACAGGGAGAGACAGAGCATGAACAGGGGAGGGTCAGAGAGAGGGAGACACAGAATCTGAAACAGGCTTCAGGTTCTGAACTGTCAGCACAGAGCCCGATGCGGGGCTCGAACTCACGGACCGCGAGATCATGACCTGAGCCAAAGTCGGCTGCTTAACCGACTGAGCCACCCAGGCACCCCACTAAATGCTTTTTTAAATGATTGGGTAAATATTAATGTTTGTTTTCTTATTAATATATTCAGGTACTTGTATGGAGGAAAAATAAGAAATGATAATGCTTAGGTATGTAGTGTATACATTTCAAATTGCGATCCATGCTCAAAGGAATGCATGAGAGTTTACCCTCATTCACAATCTTATCAAATCTGATAATTTCTTATAAAAAAATATACTAAAAATTGGTATTTCTTTAATAAATTGTCCTGTATTTTAGTGAGTTAAAATATATATAGTTCTTCTTGCATTTTATATTCTATCTATACATATTTTCTTATGTTTGTCATCTTTTAGCTTTGTTTTTCATGCATTTTGTCATAAACTTGTTTGATTCTGATGTGCTCTAATTTATTCATATTTTCCATCATAGGTTGTGAGTTCCAAATCTTATTCATAAGTATTTTCCATCCCAAGTGTCCTAGAAATGTACTTTGTATTTATTATAAAACTTTTATTCTGTTGTATTATATATTTAAGTTATTGGTGAATCTGGACTCTATTTTTACTAACAGATAAAAATGTAACTTATTTTACAGAAAATCTAATCAGCTCTCCAATTTCCTTATTAAATGCTTTGGTTTTTATCCATGCATTTGAAATATCACATTATAAATTTACATATATAATTGACCCACATATCTTTTCCATTGATATACTTATCTATTCTAGATGGTATTACTTTATCTTTATAATGTCTTCTGATATTCCTCTGTTATGTTCTCTTTTAAGATAATATTTAAATATAGGGGCACCTGGGTGGCGCAGTCGGTTAAGCGTCCGACTTCAGCCAGGTCACGATCTCACGGTCCGTGAGTTCGAGCCCCGCGTCGGGCTCTGGGCTGATGGCTCAGAGCCTGGAGCCTGTTTCCGATTCTGTGTCTCCCTCTCTCTCTGCCCCTCCCCCACTCATGCTCTATCTCTCTCTGTCCCAAAAAAATAAATAAACGTTGCAAAAAAATTTTTTTTAAAAAATAAATATAATTGATATACAATGTTTTATTTTTTAGGTACACGACATAGTGATTCAACAATTCTGTACATTACACAATGCTCATCATGAAAAGTATAGTTACTATCTGTCACCATACAATATTATTGCAATGTTATTGACCATATTCCCAGTACTATACTTTTGATTTCCTGACATGTTTATTTTAGAACAGAAGTTTGTATGTATTAATCCCTTTCACTTATTTCATCCATCTCCATACTAGCTCTGCTCTGGCAATCACCAGTTCTCTGTATTTATGACTGTTTTTGTTTGTCCATTTGTTTTACTTTTGAATTTCATATGTAAGTGAAATCAAATGATATTTTTCTTTCTTTGACTGACATATTTCACTTAGCATACTACCCTCTAGATGTATCCCTGATGTCACAAAAGGCAAGATCTCATTTAAAAAATTTTTTTCTAAAGTTTATTTATTTTTAATTTTTTTTAAATGCTTATTTATTTTTGAGAGAGAGACAGAGCAAGACAGAGCATGTGTGAGGTAGGGGCAGAGACAAAGGGAGACACAGAACCCAAAGCAGGCTCCAGGCTCTGAGCTGTCAGCACAGAGCCTGACATGGGGCTTGAACTCACAAATGAACTGTGAGATTATGACCTGAGCCAAAGTCAGATACTTAATCAACTGAGTTACCCGGGTGCCCCCAAAATTTGTTTATTTATTTTGAGAGAGAATTGATGCATGCACATTGGGGAGGGGCAGAGGGACCAGAAGAGAGAGAGGAGAGTTTGAGCCCCGCACTGTCACCACAGAGTCTGGTGAGGGACTCAAACTCATGAACCTGGAGATTATGATCTGAGCTATAATCAAGAGTCAGCCGCTTACTGACTGAGCCACCCAGGCTCCCCAAGATTTAACTTTTTAGGACTGAATAATATTCCACTGTGTATATATACCACATCTTTTTTTGTTTGTTTGTTTTTTACAGAAGCAAAATTTATGTGATATAGTCCTTGAGAAATTTTGTGGTCAAAAGAACACAGTACACCAAAACAAAAATTAATTCAAAATAATGCAAGTCCTTTATGCATTTTCCAAAACTGTGAACATGGACTCCTAAATATTTTATTTAAATTTCAGTTAGGTAACGTACAGTATATTAATGTCAGGTTTATATTATGTGATTCAACACTTCCATACAATTCCCAGTGCTCATCACAATGAGTGCACTCCTTAATCCCCATCACCTATTTCACCCATCCCCCTCTCCCCTCTGGTAACCATCAATTTGTTCTCTATAGTTAAGAGTCTTTTTCTTGGTTTCTCTTTCTCTTCTTTCTCCTCTCTCTCTCTCTCTCATTTTTTTCCCTTTTGCTCATTTGTTTTGTTTTGTTCCTTAAATTCCACATCTGTGTGAGATAATATAGTATTCGTCTTATTCTGACTTATTTTCTTAGCATAATACTCTCTAGCTCCATTCATGACCTTACAAATGGCAAGCCTTCATTTTTTATGGCTGAGTAATATTCCATTTTGTGTGTAGGTGTGTGTGTGTGTGTGTGTGTGTGTGTTTATGTACACAGTTTATGTACACACACACACACACACACACACACACACCCCACATCTTTATCCATTCATCAGTTGATGCACACTGGGCTGTCCATAGTTTGGCTATTATAGATAATGCTGCTATAAACATTGCATGTTTCCCTTTGAATTAGTGTTTTGGTAATTTGGAGGTAAATATCCAGGAGTGTGATTCCTTCTAGTTTTAATTTTTTGAAGAATCTCCATTCTGTTTTTCACAGTGGTTGCACCAGTTTTCATTCATTCCCACCAACATTGCAAGAGGGTTCCTTTTTCCCTATATCCTTGGCAATACTTGTTCTGTTTTTGACTTTAGCCATTCTGTCAGGTAAGAGGTGATATCTCATTGTTGCTTTGATTTGTATTTCCCTGATGACGAGTGATGTTGAGCCTCTTCCACGTATCTGTTGGTCATTTTTATGTCTTCTTTGGGAAAAAGTATGTTCATGTCTTCTGCCCACTTTTTAACTCGATTATTGTTTTTTTGTGTGTGTTGAGCTTTAGAAATTCTTTATGTATTTTGGGATAATAACCCTTCATCAAGTATGTCTTTGGCAGATATCTTCTCCCATTCCATAGGTTGCCTTTTAGTCTTGTTGATTGTTTGCTGTGCCGAAGCTTTTTATTTTCTTAAAAACTTTTTTGAAGTTAATTCATTTTTAAGAGACACAGACAGAGGCACAGAGAGAAAGGGATATACAGAATCTTAAGCAGGCTCCAGACTCTGAGCACAGAGCTCAGCACAGAGCCCAATGTGGGGCTCGAACATATGGACCACGAGATCATGACCTGAGCCTAAGTGAGAAGTTTAACTGAGCCACCCAGGTGCCCCAGAAGCTTTTTATTTTGATGTATCAAATAGTTTATCTTTGCTTTTGTTTCTCTTGCCTCAGGAGATATATCTAGAAGGAAGTTGCTATAGCTCATGTCAAAGAAATTACTGCCTGTGTTCTCCTCTAGGATTTTTATGGTTTCCTGTCTCACATTTAGGTCTTTCATCCATTTTGAATTTATTTTGTGTATTTTAAAAAAGTGGCCCAGCTTTATTCTTGTGCATGTTGCTGTCCAGTTTTCCCAACACCATTTGTTGAAGAGACTGTCTTTTTATCATTGGATATTATTTCCTGCTTTGTTGAAGTTTAATTGGCCATATTGTTGTGGTTCCATTTCTGAATTTTCTATTGTGTTCTATTCATCTACATGTCTATCTATGCCAGTACCATACTCTTTTTTTTTTTTTTAATTTTCTTTTTAACGTTTTATTAATTTTTGAGACAGAGAGAGACCAAGCATGAACGGGGGAGGGGCAGAGAGAGAGGGAGACACAGAATCGGAAGCAGGCTCCAGGCTCTGAGCCGTCAGCCCAGAGCCCGACGCGGGGCTCGAACCCACGGACCGCGAGATCGTGATCTGAGCTGAAGTCGGACGCTTAACCGACTGAGCCACCCAGGCGCCCCAGTACCATACTCTTTTGATAACTACAGCTTTGTAATGTAACTTGAAGTCCAGTATTGTGATGCCTCCGACTTTTCTTTTCTTTTTCAAGATGGCTTTGGATATTTTGGGTCTTTTGTATACCACATCTTCTTAACCCATTTATTTACTGATGACTGCTTTGGCTGCTTTCATGTCTTGGTTATGGTAAATGATGCTGCAAAGAACACAGGGGTGCATATATATATATTTTTTTCAAATTAGTGTTTTAATTTTCTATGGTAAATACCCATTAATGGAATTACTGGATCACATGGTGTTTCTATTTTTAAATTTCTGAGGAAAATCCATACTGATTTCCAGTGGCTGTACCAATTTACATTGCCACCAACAATACATGACAGTTCCCTTTTCTCCACATCCTTGTCAACACTTATTATTGCTTGCCTTTTTGATGCTAACCATTGTGGTTTTTATTTGCATTTCCCTGATGACTGGTGATGTTGAGTGTCTTTTCATGTGTCTGGTGGCCATTTGTATGTCTTTGGAAAAATGACCACTCAGGTCGTTTGCCCATTTTTAACTGGATTTTTTTTTTTTGGTGTTGTAATAGTTTCTTATATATTTTTGATATTAATCCTATATCAGAAACATTTTGTAAATACTTTCTCCCATTCATTAGGTTGCCTTTTCATTTAGTTGTAAGTTTCCTCTGCTTTGCAAAAGATTTTAATGTTGGTGTAGTCCCAATAGTTTATTTTCTTTTTTTTCTTTGCCTGAGGTGACATGTCCACAACTATGTTGCTAATGCCAATGTCCAAGAGATTAATGCCTGTATTTTCTTTTAGGAGTTCTGTGGTGGTGTCCACTTTCACATTTAGGTCTTTAATCCATTTTGAGTTTATATTTGTGTGTGTATAAGAAAATGGTCCACTGGGGCACCTGGGTGGCGCAGTCGGTTGAGCGTCCGACTTCAGCCAGGTCACGATCTCGTGGTCCGTGAGTTCGAGCCCCGCGTCGGGCTCTGGGCTGATGGCTCAGAGCCTGGAGCCTGTTTCCGATTCTGTGTCTCCCTCTCTCTCTGCCCCTCCCCCGTTCATGCTCTGTTTCTCTCTGTCCCAAAAATAAATAAACGTTGGAAAAAAATTTTTTTTAAAAAGAAAATGGTCCACTGTCATTCTCAGCATCATTAATTGAAGAGACTTTCTTTTTACCATTTTATATTCCTACCTCCTTTGTTGTAAATTAATTGACCATATAAGTATCAGTTTATTTCTGGGTGTTTTCTCCTGTTCCACTGGTCTATGTGTCCACTTTTGTGCCAGTACTATTCTCTTTGCTTACTATAGTTTGGTTGTACATCTTGATATCTAGGATTATGCTATCATCAACTTTGTTCTTCTTTCTCAGGATTGCTTTGGCCATTCCAGGTTTTTTGTGGTTTCATATGGACTTTAGGATCACTTGTTCTAGGTCTGTGAAAAATACTGTTGGTATTTAAATAGAGATTGCATTAAATTTGCACATTGCTTTATGTAGTATGAAGCTTTTACCAGTATTCTCCTATCCATGAGCATGGTACATATTTGATTTCATATTCAATTTCTTTCATCAGTCTCTTATAGTTTCCAGAGTATAAGTTATCTTCTTGGTGAAACTTATTTCTATGCAGTTTATTCTTTTTGATACAGTTGTAACTGGGATTGTTTTCTTTATCTTTCTGCTACTTTATTATTAGTGTACAGAAATGCAACAGATTTCTGTATTTTAATTTTGTATCCTGCAACTTTACTGAATTCATTTATTCTAATAGTTTTTGGTGGGGTCTTTAGAATTTTTTATATATACGATCATGTCATCTGCAAATGGTGAAAGTTTTATTTCTTCCTTATTGATTTGGATGCTTTTTATTTCTTATTGTCTGATTGCTGTGACTAGGACTTCCAGCACTACATAGAATAAAAATGGTGAGAATGGTATCTTTGTTCCTGAATTTAAGAAAAAACTTTGTTTTTCACTATGAAGTATGATATTGGCTGTGGGTTTTTCACATAGGGCCTTTAACCTACTTTATAGATAGTTTTTATCATGTATATTGAATTTTGTCCACTACGTCTTCTGCATCTATTGTGATAATCATATGCTTTGTATCCTTCATTCTGTTAATGTGTTGTATCACATTGATTGATTTGCAGATATTGAAACATTCTTACATTCCTAGAATAAATCCCAGGTGACTGTGGTGAATAGTACTTTTAAAATAATGTTGACTTTGGCTTGCTAATATTTTGATCAGGGTTTTTGCCTCTTTGTTCATCAGAGATATTGGCCTGTGGTTTTCTTTACAATGTCCCATCTGGTTTGAGTCTCAAGATTATGGCGGCTTCATATAATGGATTTGGAAGCCTTCCTTCCACTATTATTCTGGGGGGTGGGGATATTTTGAAAAGCACTCTTTAAATGTTTGGTAAAATTCACCTGTGAAGCCATCAGTCCTGAACTTTTGTTTGTTGTGAGTTTTTTGATTACTGATATATTTACCTTACTGGTAATCAGCCTGTATAGATTTCCATTTCTTTCTGGTTTAGATTTAGTTTTTAGAAATGTATATATTTGTTCTATATTTTCCTATTTGTTGGCCTATAATTTTTCAGAGTAGTCTCTTAAAATTTTTTTGTTACCCTGCGGTGTTGGCTGTTACTTAGGTTCTCCTCTTGTTTTTCTTGATCAGTTTGGTTAATGGTTTATCAATTTTGTTTATTTTTTCAAAGAACCAGCTGCTGGCTTCCTTGATCTGTTCTTCTTTTCTTTTTTTTTAAATTTTAGTTTTTATTTATTTCTGCTCTATGTTTATTATTTCCTTCTTTCTACTAACTTTGGGATTTGTTTTCTCTTTCTAATTCCTTTAAAGTGTAAGTTTAGCTTATTTGAGATTTTTCTTATTCCTGGAGGTCGACTTGAATTGCTATAAACTTGCCTCTTAGGATTTCTTTTGTTGTGTTGTAAAGATTTTGGACTGTTGTGTTTTCATTTCATTTGTCTCCATATATTTTTTATTTTTTTAATGTTTATTGATTTAGAGAGAGAGGCAGAACAAGCAGGAGAGGGGCAGGGAGAGAGAGCGAGAGAAACCTAAGCAGGCTCCCCACTGCCAGTGTAGAGCCCACTGCGGGGCTTGAACTCAAGAACAGTGACATCAAGGCTTGAACTGAAATTAAGAGTTGGAAACATAAATGACTGATCCACCCAGATGCCCCAACTCTATATATTTTTAAATTTGCTCTTTGATTTCTTCATGGAGCCATTGGTTGTTTAGTAGCATATTGTTTAGCCTCCACATGTTTGGGTTTTTTTTCCAGGGTTTTTCCTGTAGTAGATTTCTAGTTTTATGTTGTTCTGGTTAAAAAAGATATTTGATATGACTGTGAGGTTTTTAATTTTTTTGAGATATATTTGTGGCCTAGCATGTAATTTATCCTAGTGAATGTTTCATGACCACTTGTAAAAAACATATATTCTGCTGTTTCGGGATGAAATATTCTGTACATATTTAAGTCCATCTGGTCAGGTGTGTCATTCAAAGCCACTGTTTCCTTATTACTTTTTGCAAGGATGATCTATCCATTGGTATAAGTAGGGTATTAAAGTGTCCTATTATTATTGTATTACTGTTAATTTCTCCCTTTGTGTCTATTAACATTTGCTCTATGCATTTATTTTTATTTAATTTATTTTTTACATTTGAATCCAAGTTAGCATATAGTACAACAATGATTTCAGGAGTAGATTTCTTAATGCTCCTTACCCATTTAGCCCATCTCCCCTCCCACAAACCCTCCAGCAACCCTCTATTTGTTCTCCATATTTAAGAGTCTCTTATGTTTTGGCCCCCTCCCTGTTTTTATATTATTTTTGCTTCTCTTCCCTTATGTTCATCTGTTTTGTATCTTAAAGTCCTCGTATGAGTGAAGTCATATGATATTTGTCTTTCTCTAATTTCACTTAGCATAATAACCTCTAGTTCCATCCACATGGTTGCAAATGGCAAGATTTCATTCTTTTTGATTGCCAAGTAATACCCCATTGTGCATATATATATATATATATATATATATATATATATATATATATACACACACACACACACACACACACACATACCACATCTTCTTCTTCCATTCATCCATCAGTGGACATTTGGGCTCTTTCTATACTTTGGCTATTGTTGATAGTGCTGCTATAAACATTGGGATGCATGTATCCCTTCGAAACAGCATACCTATGACCCTTGGATAAATACCTAGTAGTGCAATTGCTGGGTCATTGGGTAGTTCTATTTTTAATTTTTTGAAGAACAACCTCCATACTGTTTTCCAGAGTGGCTACACCAGTTTGCATTCCCACCAGCAGTGCAAAAGAGATCCTCTTTCTCTGCATCCTCGGCAACATCTATTGTTGTCTGAGTTGTTAATGTTAGCCATTCTGACAGGTGCAAGTTGGTATCTCATTGTGGTCTTGATTTGTATTTCCCTGATAATGAGTGATGTTGAGCATTTTTTCATGTGTCGGTTGGCCATCAGATGTCTTCTTTGGAGAAGTGTCTATTCATGTCTTTTGCCCATTTTTTCACTGGATTATTTGGTTTTTTTGGGTGTTGAGTTTGAGAAGTTCTTTATAGATTTATAAGATCTTTATCTGATACGTTGTTTGCAAATATCTTCTCCCATTCTGTTGGTTGCCTTTTAGTTTTGCTGATGGTTTTCTTCCTGTGCAGAAGCTTTTTTATTTTGATGAGGTCCCAGTAGTTCATGTTTGCTTTTGTTTCCCTTGCCTCCGGAGACGTGTTGAGTAAGAAGTTGCTGCGGGCAAGATCAAAGAGGTTTTTGCCTGCTTTCTCGAGGATTTTGCTGGCTTCCTGTCTTAAATTTAGGTCTTTCATCCATTTTTAGTTTATTTTTGTGTATAGTATAAGAAAGTGGTCCAGGTTCATTGTTCTGTGTGTCGCTGTCCAGTTTTCCCAGCAACACTTGCTGAAGAGACTGTCTTTATTCCATTGGATATTCTTTCCTTCTTTATCAAAGATTAGTTGGCCATACATTTGTGGGTCCATTTCTGGGTTCTCTATTCTGTTCTGAAATCTTGCCATTTCTAGTGACATGGATAGAGTTAGAGTATTATGCTAAGTGAAATAAGTCAGAGAAAGACAAATACTATGAATGTAAGAAACAAAGTAGGTGAGCATAGGGGGAAAAAACAGAGAGAGAGGCAAACCAGAAAACAGACTCTCAACTATAGAGATCAAACTGGGGTTACTGGAGGGGAGGTGGGGGGTTGGGGATGGGTTAAATAAGTGATGGAGATTAAGGAGGGCGTTTGTTGTGATGAATGCTGGGTGTTGTATGTAACTGATGAATCACTAAAGTCTATACCCGATGCTGATAATACACTGTATGTTAGCTAATTGGAATTTAAATAAAAAATTGACAAAGAAAAATAAGGTATAATGTAAAAATAAAGATGTTTATAATACAAACTGAGAGAATTATCTTCAAAAAAGAAAATTCTAATCTTGAAGTACTTTCAAGAAAAAGGAAAAAAATCCCCAAATCAGGGCCTAGGTTACAATAGAGTATGGTGAGTAAAGAAATTGGTAAATATTTGAGCTAAATTTAATCTAACATTGTCTATATAAAACAATGATTATCAATAATGTGTATGTTAAATGTTAAGGATAAGGCTAAGATGTATATTTAAATATGTTACATTTGCATGGTAAGAGTTTGTCTTAAACATTAAAAGAAATAGAATTCAAAACAACTGAAATACAAAAAAGAAAAACCAAGAAAGAATTATAAACTTAAAAATGTTTAAAAATGCATGATATGTGAGACAGTACAATCATAAGGTAGTAGAAACAGTTGAAATGTAGCAATAGTAAAAATAAATATAAATGTAAACTCACCAGGTAGAAGATATTTTCCAACTGGATTTTTAACACTAATCATCACCACCATCCATCTGGATGTCTCCTTTGGAGATGTGTCTATTCATGTCTTTTGCCCATTTCTTCACGGGATTATTTGTTTTTTTGGGTGTTGAGTTTGCGAAGTTCTTTATAGATTTTGGATACTAACCCTTTATCTGATATGTTGTTTGCAAATATCTTCTCCCATTCTGTTGGTTGCCTTTTAGTTTTCCTGATGGTTTCCTTCACTGCGCAGAAGCTTTTTATTTTGATGAGGTCCCAGTAGTTCATGTTTGCTTTTGTTTCCCTTGCCTCCAGGGACGTTTTGAGTAAGAAGTTGCTGCAGCCAAAGTCAAAGAGGTTTTTGCCTGCTTTCTCTTCAAGGATTTTGACAGCTTCCTATCTTACATTTAGGTCTTTTATCCATTTTGAGTTTATTTTTGTGTATGGTCTAAGAAAGTGGTCCACGTTCATTTTTCTACATGTTGCTGTCCAGTTTTCCCAGCACCACTTGCTGAAGAGACTGTCTTTATTCCATTGGATATTCTTTCCTGCTTTGTCAAAGATTAGCTGGCCATACGTTTGTAGGTCCATTTCTGGGTTCTGTATTCTGTTCCCTTGATCTGAGTGTCTGTTTTTGTGACATTGTTCTATGCATTTAATTGGTTCCATATTGGGTGCATAGATACTTACAATATTTATATCTTTTGGTTGGATTAATCACTTTATTATTTATTATTAATTCCCTTCTTTGTGTCTTGTAACAGTCTTCCTTAAAGTCTATTTTATTGAATATAAGTATTGGTACCTTGACTTTTCTTTGTTCCTTCCATTTGCTTGGAATAACTTTATCTATCCCTTCACTTTCTGTCCATACGATCTTCAGATCTGCAGTGAGTCTCTTATAGGCAACATATACATGCATCTTTTAAAAAAAATTATTCAGTCACCCTATGTCTTTTGAATGGAGTGTTTAGATCTTTTACACATAAAGTAATTATTAATAGGTGTGTCCTTATTGCTATTTTGTTAATTGTTTTCTGTGGTTTTTATAGGCCTTCTCTGTTTCCTTTATTCTCTTGCTCTATCCCCTTCTGTTTGATGACCTTATTTAGTGTTATGCTTGGAGTTCTTTATCATTATATTTGTATCTATTATGGTTTTTTGACTTGTGGTTTCCATGAGTTTTATATGTAACATCCTAAATACATAGTGATCAATATTAAGTTGATGGTGGCTTCAGAGTTGATTAAGTTGATGGTGGGTTAGTTTAGAACATATTCCTAAAGTACTGCATTTTTACTCTTCTTTCCATGTTTTATGTATATGATGTTATACTTTACTAATGTTTATTTTGGGTATTTCTTGGCTAATTTTTGTAGATATAATTGGTGTTACTACTTGTGTCTTTGAACCTCCATACTAGCTTTATAAGTGATGTCTTACCTTTATTGTATATTTGCTTTTGTTAATCTTTAAAAATATTTTCCTTCCAGTTATAGCCTTTTTTGCTTAAAGAAGTCCCTTTATCATTTTTTTCTAAGGTCATTTTTGTGGTGGTAAGCTACTTTAACTTTAGTTTGTCTGGGAACCTTCACGTCTGAATGATAATCTTGCTGGGTAGCGTGTTCTTGGTTATAGAAATAATCTATAATACTTAGAATATATTACATCACTCCCTCCTGGCCTGCAAATTTTCTGCTGAAAAATCAGCTTATCACCTTAGGGGTTTTTTCCTGTATATAACTAGATGTTTTTCTCTCACTGTTTTTATGATCCTCTTTTTATCTTTAATGTTTGACATTTTAAGTATTATGTGTCTTGGTATGGACCTCTGTGGGTTCATCTTGTTTGGAGCTCTGCAATTCCTGGGCCTAGATATCGATTTCCTTCCGCGGGTTGGAAAGTTTTCAGCTATTGTCAAGTAAGTTTTATTCAAATAAGTTTCAGCTAACTTCATTGAGTTTTCTGCCCCATTCTCTCTCTCTTCTTCTGGAAACCCTATAATATGAATGTTAATAGATTAATGTTATCCCCGTGATCTCTTAACCTATGCTTACTTTTAATTTTTTTTCCTTTTGCTGTTCAATGTGGATACTTTCTAATAATCTTTCAGATCACTGATTCATACTTCTGCATCCTCTAATCTGTTCATTTCCCCTTCTGTATTTTTCATTTTTGTTATTATATTCTCTGATTCTGATTGGTTCTTTTTTACATTTTCTCTCTCTTGGTTGAAATTCTTGATGAGTTCATATACTCTTCTTTCAAGTCCTTTGGCCATCTTTATAAATATTTTGTTGAACTCCTTATCAGTTATATTGCTTATCTCTGTTTTATTTAGTTCTTTTTTTTTTTTTCTGGAGTTTTGCCTTGTTTTTTCATTTGGAACATATTTCTTTGTCTTCTCATTTTATTTGACTTTGGGTTTGTTTCTGTGAATTTCGTGAAAGAGCTTCTTCTCCTAGACTTGAAAGAAAAGTCTTGGGCGGAAATGTTCCCTGTGTAGGCTGGGTATGCCTGGCAGCTTTGGCTCACTGGCTGGCTGGAGCTGGGAGCTATAGTGGGTGTGAGCGGGTTGTCTTGGAACTCTGCTCCTGGGCCACTTTGGTAGAATGGCTAGAGCTGAAGGGGGAGGTGGGCTAGGGGTTCCAAGGTGCTCTGAACAGTGGTATACTAACAGAACAGCTGGAGCTGAAGCAGGCACAGGCCTGGTGGTTGGGGTGGTCCATACAGAGTATGCCCTGGTGGGGCAGCTGGAACTGAGGCAAGTGAGGCACAGTTGTTGATGTGTTCCATGAAGGGAGTACCCTAGCAGGACAGCTGGAGCTGAAACAGGCTCAGTCCTTGTGGTTCATGTGCTTCATGCAGGGGGCACCCTACTGGGATGGCTAGAACTGAGGCAGGCACAGGTTGGGAGGGCTTGGGGTATTCCACACAGGGGCTGTCCTCATGGGACACCTGGAGCTGAAACACGTATGGGCTGGGAGTTGCTGGGGTGCTCTAATCAGGGCGTAAACTTGCAGGTCATCTGGAACTGAAGAGAGTATGGGCCTGTTGTATCCCTGGGTGCTCTGTGCCTGTGTTATACTGGTATGATGGCTGGATGCATACTGGGTGCTTTCTGGGGGTGTCCTGGTGTGCACTGTGCTTGGGCTGTTTTGGGTTCAGATTATTCGAAGGAGCCTCCTCAGAGACAGCAAGGGCTGGTGTGGTCAAGCTGCTCAGGGCTCACTGAGGCAGCCAGATGGCCAGGTTGCCTGTACCCTGCTCCCATCAGGGCTCACTGAGGCAGCCAGATGGCCAGGTTGCCTGTACCCTGCTCCCACCTGTGCTATCAAAGCGGAGTGGAGAATAAACAATGGTGTTCACTAGACCCTCCAACCCTGGAGAGTGTTCCACAGGTCTCTTATCACTTCACAGACACTCCAGGCCTGGTTTGTTTAAATTTTAGTTGCTATTTATCTATTTATTTCTTTATTCATTCATTTATTTTTAAAGTTTATTTATTTTGAGACAGAGACAGCATGAGCAAGATGGGGGCAGAGAGGGAGAGGGGGAGAGAGTGAGAATCCTAGCAGACAGCAGACAGCCTGAAGGAGGGCTCAAACTCACTGTGAGTTCATGACCTGAGCTGAAATCAAGAGTCCAATGCTTAGCCAACTGAGCCACACAGGCATCCCAAATTTTGGTTGCCTTTTAAACCATATTTTTTTTTCTTCTGTGTCCCATGATGTAGGTACCAGTTCCCATGTACTGTCCCTCCTTACTGCGATCCCCGTTGTTGGGGCTGAGGTTCTTAGGTTATCATGTCTCTATCCCTCTGATGTTCTCTATATGGTCCTTGTATAATTTATTGTGCACAAGCTGTTCAGTCAGCACCCAGTTATTCTTCAGAGGAATTGCTCTGTATTTAAGTATACATTTTGTGTGTCTATGGAAGAGGTGAGTTCAGGACCTTCATACATTGCCATCTGGGGCCAACCTCTGGTTACGTTCTCTTTAGTCAGAATTATTGGCCATCCTCTCCCATATCACTTTCATATGCATTTCAAAATCATTCTGTACAAATTCCTGGAGAAAACTATTAAGAATGCATGGAAATTTTTTGAATTCATTTATTAAAATGAAGAGAACTGACCTTTTCACTTTGTTTCTTCTTATTCAATGACCTTGTCTGTTCATTCAGCTCATGTGTACTTCAAAAGATTTATACATGTATTTTATTGGTAAAAAGAATACATTTTGTAGCTTTGAGATACAAGGGTAAGTTTGAGTTGACTTTTTCTCTCTAAAAAGTCCTTGGATATTTGTCATTAATTTCTAGATAGTTATTATTATTTTTTTTTTTTGCTGTTTCTGTATGTCTTAATTATAACATTATTAAGTTTTGTGTTTTTCCCTAGTATTCAACAATAGTTTCAATCATTTGATATAATAGTTTATCAAGTAAATATTCTGGATTGTCTACATAGATAGTTGTATATTTTCAAATAATTGTAGTGATACCCTTTTCTAATTTTCATACCTATTTTATTGATTTTTCACATCATTACTAGGAAATTCAGCTTAAATTTAATAATAATAAATAATGTTCAATTAAAATTCCAGTTTTCTGGGGTTCCTGGGTGACTCAGTCACTTAAGCATCTGACTTCAGATCAGGTCATGATCTCGTGGTTCATGGGTTCAAGCCCCACGTTGGGCTCTATGTTGACAGCTCAGAGCCTGGAGACTTCTTTGGATTCTGTGTCTCCCTCTCTCTTTGCCCCTCCCCTGCTTGTGCTCATCCGCTCCCTCTCTCTCTTTCTCTTTCTCAAAAACAAATATTAAAAACAATTAAAAAATAAAATAAAATAAAATTCTAGTTTTCTTCTCCCATGTATTCCTTAGAATGTCTACTCCATGGAACACTATCTTTGTTTTCAAGCTCAGCTTTATTCGTTCACATTTAAAACCACTTCTAGGAGTTTGATGCCAAAAAGGCAGGTTGCAAAGTATGCTTAATTTACCATCTTGAAAAGGAAATCAGAAGCTCATATTTAATTTCTAATTAAATTATGCACACTAAACATACAGGATTAGTGCCACCAAACAAGCACTCTCTGGGCAAAAAATACTTTCTTAAATGAGAGCAGAAATGCTAATATTCCAGGTCCTCATCGGCTTGCAACACTTTGAGTTAAAAGTCCCTAATACATTAAGAAAAGGTGAGAGGAGAGAATCCTTAGAATTAGGTATACTCTTTGAAACCTTTTCTTAGCTCAAAGTATTGTTCTTAAACATGTAGAAAAGGAATCTCTGGGAGGTGAAGAAACTTAAAAACCATTTGTCAAGGGGTAGCATTAGACTGGAATCAAACTCTCATGATCTGATGCTCCGCTACTGCCTCTTACTTGTGCAGAAATTAGATTTAAGGAGGGCTGGGTCTCTGGCGCATGGTTCCGGATGCCAAGCCCTGTGGGGTAGATATCTTAATTTCTTTTGTTAATCGCAGATATTTAAGAATCCGATAACCACCACTTTTTCCTCAGAATTTTGCATAAACATCAACATAATTGGATATTCAAACTCCTAATCGACAACCGAAATTTATCCCTGTGTCCATATAAGCTAAGAATATCTGTTTAGAAAAAACTCTACAACAGGTCTAAGCAGATGACCTGTGTCACCAAAGATAAAGGTTCTTGTAAACACTTGTGTTCTTTTCTCCCGATTCTTCTATTATTTTGAAGTACTTTTGCAATGGAAATAGCTGAGGGCTTCAGTTATGCTAACTCCTCCCGAACTAGAGAGTAGAAAAGAAGGAAAGCATTTACCCGTATTATAGATGGTAAACAGGTTCTTTTATGTACATTATCTGTCTTTGGGAAATACAAAATATTGAAGACAATGTATTTAAGCATAAAAAGTATTTTCAAACGGGCTGTAAATTAAGTTATTAAAGAAAAAATATATTTTAAAAATATAGATGTGAATACGCTATATAAATTATACATTATATCTTTATTGTAATCTTAAAATAGAACATATTTATAGATATGTATATATGTGTGTGTATATATTTCTTTATAAATCATGTCATTTCTTTACAAATTATGTTATATTAAGGAGCATGAATTAGTAGTGTTGACTAACAAAATGAGAAAAATAAATCTCTCCTTCCTTTGGTCTTTCCTAGGATATGTTCGGTTTCCTTAGAAGTTTGATTATTCCGAGCATATTTTTCCTTTTGCTGCTGGTTCTTGCTTTCTCTGATAGTATTTTATATTACTCTTGCCTTTCTATTTTGGCCTACGTATCTTTATACATTTTTGTGTTTAATGTTTCATTCCTCTTGTATCTACTCAGCACAGATGCTTGAACAGAGCTGTCACTGACATGGCTTTGGGTACTTAACTGCTTTTTCTTGTTTTAACAAAACTTGAACTTAATGAAAATGTCTGTTTTTACTCCCTGTCCCTAAAATATTGCTCGGAAGGGTGGCTCATATTTTAAAATATGACTGTACTTGTTAGAAATCATGTATGGAGATCTGGTATTCTGGGCACATAGCAATGCTGTTACATTTATCCCCTTGAGGAAACAATTCTTTGGCTTAGTTCCAGATGTCAAAATGAGATTGGATTTTCAGGTTTAATCTGTTCTTAAATCACTTTTAAAAACGTATGCAGTTTCTTTGGGTAACAGTAAAAACTGCTCTTTAGGAATTAGAAATGTCCCTGCTTGTAGGGTCAGAAAGCACTAATTAAATTAGCAATTCATTTTGGGAAAGTTTCGTTTTGTTTTCACATTCCTTCTGGCAAACCGAATCTTTATACTTCTTTCAAATTCTTGTTGCCTTTTTCCTTGTTGTCTAGGAGCCTATTGCTAATATGTTTCTATCTTACTACTGACATGCTGAGAAAGCAATACTTTTCCATTCATTGCCTCAGCTACCCTAGTAAATTCTAATTTCCTCTGGGTTATTTATCTCTCCTGGGGGGACATGGGAAGTACAGAGGGAAAGTATAAAATACAAGAATGAAACAAAATTTGAAGTTGGAGTGAGAACTGATAGTCTATGTAAAGTATTATTTCCCTGTATTGACATACATTTAAAATAATACTCTTAAAATTGAATCCTTCTCATAACTAAAATCTAAATCTTTGGTTTCTCTCTCCTATTTTTCACAATGGATTTCTAGGCTCTTTGAATGTATAAAAATGATTATTGAGTTGATCTGAAATAGTGTCATTTAGAAAGAAAAAGAAATGAAAAGGACGGGACTCTCAATGCGTGGTAGGTTTCCTGGTAATTCAGGGAAGGGTTTTAGGGCAAAACTAATTTGGGAATGGAGCATACAAGTACACTTTTTTTCTGGATCACTCTGTTTCCCTTAAAATGAAACAATGATGATATCCTCAATTATAGGTACTTAGGCCTTTGTGAGCTCTGTTTATCCACATCTCCTGTAGTAACTCACTCAACTGCTTTGTCCCCTAGTCAGCATGAAGTCAGTTAGTAGAGTAGCCATTTAATGACATTCCTATCTTCCTTATATATGTATACATATGTATATACATATATATATGTGTGTGTGTGTGTATACATATATATAATAAAATTCTTTCATTTTCATTTGCTCAGCTTTGTAAGTTTCTTTTAACCATCTTTTCTAAATGCTAATACAAATCAGCTTAATACTATTTTTCCCAAATAATAAAACACATCAGATAATCTGAAACCCCATTTTCTCTATATCCTACCAACCAGGGCCCTCCCTGCACTCCTACTCCTATCTGAACAGGCTTCCCTGGAGAACTGACAGAGAACTGTCAAAATGGAACTTGCACTCACCACTTTCTGCACTGGGCACCTGTTTTCTGAGTCCAATGACCTGTCTTGCTGAAGAAGGACTTTGTTTTCCTCATTCTTATGAGACCAATTATCTGCAGCTTTTTATTTGAGAAAATATTCTTTATCTATCATACACTTGTTTGATAACCTGCTTGAGTATAGATATATAGAGTGGAAATTATTTTTACTCAGTATGTTAAGAGAATTTTCTCTAGTAACTTCTAGCATCCAAGTTTGCCTGAAAGGATTCTTCCCCCCCCCCCCACCCCACCCCCTTTGTTGTAAAGAGTAAAGCTAAGGAAATATTAATATGTTTGGAATACTAAAAGGACTAACTAAATACTAGCTATTTCACTAATTCTCTATATCTCTATACTTATTTCATTGTGCTTTACAAACTACTATTTAATTCCTCTAGGATTAATTTCTCTTTTTTTTCCTTTGCTTAGGGAATTTTTATTTTTAGTTTTCTTATCATTTTTTTTCCATCCTGATAAGTGTACTCTTTAATCCTCATCTTCTATTTCCCTTATCTTCCCACCTAACTACCCTTTGATAACTATCAGTTGGTTGTCTATACTTAAAAGAGTTTGTTTCTTGTTTTGTCTCTCTCCTTTTTGTTTTCCTGTACTCGTTTTGTTTCTTAAATTCCACATATGAGACCATATGTTATTTGTCTTTCTCTGACAACATATTTCACTTAGCCTTATACTGTTCAGTTCTATCCATGGTGTTGTAAATGGCAAGATTTCATTCTTTTTTATGGCTGAGTAATATTCCTATATATATATATATATATATATATATATATATATATATATATAGGAATATATATACACATATGTATATACATATACATATATATTCCATTATATATATATGTATGTATATATATATATATATATATATATATATATATATATATGAATGACATCTTTATCCATTAACCAATCAATGGAAACTTAAGCTTCTTCCATACTTTGGCTATTGTAAATAATGCTGCAATAAGCAACAGGGTGCATGTATCCCCTCAGATGAGTGTTTTTGTATTTGGGGGGAAATACACTTTAGTGCAATTACTGGATCACAGAGTAGTTCTATTTTAATTTCTTGGAACCTCCATTTTCCACAATGACTGCACAAGTTTATAGTCCCACTAACAGTGCAAGAGGTTTCCTTTTCCTCTACATCCTCGACAACACTTATTTCTTGTGTTTTTTTTTTTATTTTAGTCATTCTGACAGGTATAAGGTGCTATCTCATTGTAGTTTTGATTTGCACTTCTCTGATAATGAGTGATGAGTATCTTTTCATGTGTCTGTTGTACATCTGATGTCTTCTTTGAGAAGTGTCTGTTCATGTCTTCTCTCCATTTTTAGTTGGATTATTTGTTTTTTGGGGCTTGAGATTTATAAATACTTTGTACATTTTGACACCAACCCTTTATCAGATATGTCATTTGCAGGTATCTTCTCCCATTCAGTAGGCTGCCTTTTAGTTTTGCTGATGGTTTCCTTCACTGTGCAGAAACTTTTTACTTTGATGTAAAAAGTTTTATCTTCCTTGCCTCAAGAGACATATCTAGAAAAATGTTGCTATGGCTGATGTCAGAGATATTACTGCCTATGCTCTCTTCGAGGATTTTTATGGTTTTAGGTCTCACATTTATGTCTTGAATTCATTTGGAGTTTATCTATGCATATTGTGAAATAAAGTGGTCCAGTTTCATTCTTTTGCATATTGCTATCCAGTTTTCCCAACACCATTTGTTGAAGAGACTTTTTCCCATTGTATATTCAACCCTCTTGTCAAAGATTAATTGACCATATGATTGTGGTTTTCTCTCTGGGTTTTCTGTTCTATTCCATTGATCTGTATGTCTATTTTTATGCCAGTACCATACTGTTTTAATTATTAATGCTTTAGAATATAACTTGAAATATGAAATTGTGATACCTCCAGTTTTGTTTTTCTTTTTCAAGATTGCTTTGGCTATTTGGGGTCTTTTGCAGTTCCATACAAATTTTAGGATTGTTTGTTCTAGCTATGTGAAAAATGCCATTGGTATTTTGATAGAGATTGCATTAAATCTATGGATTGCTTTGGGTAGTATAGGCATTTGAACAACATTTTCTCTTTCAACCATGAGCATGGTATGTCTTTGTATTTCTTGGTGTTGTTTTGTTTTATAGTATTCAGAGTACAGGTATTTTACCCCTTTGGCCAAGTTTATTCCTAGGTATTTTATTGTTTTTGGAGCAATTGTAAGTGGTATTCTTTTCTTTTTTTTTTTTTTTTTATTATATATGAAATTTATTGTCAAATTGGTTTCCATACAACACCCAGTGCTCATCCCAAAAGGTGCCCTCCTCAATACCCATCACCCACCCTCTCCTCCCTCCCACCCCCCATCAACCCTTAGTTTGTTCTCAGTTCTCAACAGTCTCTTATGCTTTGGCTCTCTCCCACTCTAACCTCTTTTTTTTTTTTTTTTTTTTGTTCCCCTCCCCCATGGGTTTTTCTTAAGTTTCTCAGGATCCACATAAGAGTGAAAACATATGGTATCTGTCTTTCTCTGTATGGCTTATTTCACTTAGCATCACACTCTCCAGTTCCATCCACGTTGCTACAAAAGGCCATATTTCATTTTTTCTCATTGCCACGTAGTATTCCATTGTGTATATAAACCACAGTTTCTTTATCCATTCATCAGTTGATGGACATTTAGGCTCTTTCCATAATTTGGCTATTGTTGAGAGTGCTGCTATGAACATTGGGGTACAAGTGCCCCTATGCATCAGTACTCCTGTGTCCCTTGGATAAATTCCTAGCAGTGCTATTGCTGGGTCATAGGGTAGGTCTATTTTTAATTTTCTGAGGAACCTCCACACTGCTTTCCAGAGCGGCTGCACCAATTTGCATTCCCACCAACAGTGCAAGAGGGTTCCCGTTTCTCCACATCCTCTCCAGCATCTATAGTCTCCTGATTTGTTCATTTTGGCCACTCTGACTGGCGTGAGGTGATACCTGAGTGTGGTTTTGATTTGTATTTCCCTGATAAGGAGCGACGCTGAACATCTTTTCATGTGCCTGTTGGCCATCCGGATGTCTTCTTTAGAGAAGTGTCTATTCATGTTTTCTGCCCATTTCTTCACTGGGTTATTTGCTTTTCGGGTGTGGAGTTTGGTGAGCTCTTTATAGATTTTGGATACTAGCCCTTTGTCCGATATGTCATTTGCAAATATCTTTTCCCATTCCGTTGGTTGCCTTTTAGTTTTGTTGGTTGTTTCCTTTGCTGTGCAGAAGCTTTTTATCTTCATAAGGTCCCAGTAATTCACTTTTGCTTTTAATTCCCTTGCCTTTGGGGATGTGTCGAGGAAGAGATTGCTACGGCTGAGGTCAGAGAGGTCTTTTCCTGCTTTCTCCTCTAAGGTTTTGATGGTTTCCTGTCTCACATTCAGGCCCTTTATCCATTTTGAATTTATTTTTGTGACTGGTGTGAGAAAGTGGTCTAGTTTCAATCTTCTGCATGTTGCTGTCCAGTTCTCCCAGCACCATTTGTTAAAGAGGCTGTCTTTTTTCCGTTGGATATTCTTTCCTGCTTTGTCAAAGATTAGTTGGCCATACGTTTGTGGGTCTAGTTCTGGGGTTTCTATTCTATTCCATTGGTCTATGTGTCTGTTTTTGTGCCAATACCATGTTGTCTTGATGACAGCTTTGTAGTAGAGGCTAAAGTCTGGGATTGTGATGCCTCCTGCTTTGGTCTTCTTCTTCAAAATTACTTTGGCTATTCGGATCCTTTTGTGGTTCCATATGAATTTTAGCATTGCTTGTTCTAGTTTCGAGAAGAATGCTGGTGCAATTTTGATTGGGATTGCATTGAATGTGTAGATAGCTTTGGGTAGTATTGACATTTTGACAATATTTATTCTTCCAATCCATGAGCAGGGATGTCTTTCCATTTCTTTAAATCTTCTTCAATTACCTTCATAAGCTTTCTATAGTTTTCAGCATACAGATCCTTTACATCTTTGGTTAGATTTATTATTAGGTATTTTATGCTTCTTGGTGCAATTGTGAATGGGATCAGTTTCTTTATTTGTCTTTCTGTTGCTTCATTGTTAGTGTATAAGAATGCAACAGATTTCTGTACATTGATTTTGTATCCTGCAACTTTGCTGAATTCATGTATCAGTTCTAGCAGACTTTTGGTGGAGTCTATTGGATTTTCCGTGTATAATATCATGTCATCTGCAAAAAGTGAAAGCTTGACTTCATCTTTGCCAATTTTGATGCCTTTGATTTCCTTTTGTTGTCTGATTGCTGATGCTAGAACTTCCAACACTGTGTTAAACAACAGCAGTGAGAGTGGGCATCCCTGTCGTGTTCCTGATCTCAGGGAAAAAGCTCTCAATTTTTCCCCATTGAGGATGATGTTAGCTGTGGGCTTTTCATGAATGGCTTTTATGACCTTTAAGTATGTTCCTTCTATCCCGACACTCTCAAGGGTTTTTATTAAGAAAAGTTGCTGAATTTTGTCAAAGGCCTTTTCTGCATCAATTGACAGGATCATATGGTTCTTATCTTTTCTTTTATTAATGTGATGTATCACGTTGATTGATTTGCGAATGTTGAACCAGCCCTGCATCCCAGGAATGAATCCCACTTGATCATGGTGAATAATTCTTTTTATATGCTGTGGAATTCGATTTGCTAGTATCTTATTGAGAATTTTTGCTTCCATATTCATCAGGGATATTGGCCTGTAGTTCTCTTTTTTTAGTGGGTCTCTGGCTTAGGAATCAAAGTAATACTGGCTTCATAGAATGAGTCTGGAAGTTTTCCTTCCCTTTCTATTTCTTGGAATAGCTTGAGAAGGATAGGTATTATTTCTGCTTTAAATATCTGGTAGAACTCCCCTGGGAAACTATCTGGTCCTGGACTCTTATTTATTGGGAGATTTTTGACAACCGATTCAATTTCTTCGCTGGTTCAGGGTCTGTTCAAACTTTCTATTTCCTCCTGATTGAGTTTTGGAAGAGTGTGGGTGTTTAGGAATTTGTCCATTTCTTCCAGGTTGTCCAGTTTGTTGGCATATAATTTTTCATAGTATTCCCTGATAGTTGCTTGTATCTCTGAGGGATTGGTTGTAATCATTCCATTTTCATTCATGGTTTTATCTATTTGGGTCATCTCCCTTTTCTTTTTGAGAAGCCTGGCTAGAGGTTTATCAATTTTGTTTATTTTTTCAAAAAACAACTCTTGGTTTTGTTGATCTGCTCTACAGATTTTTTAGATTCTATATTGTTTATTTCTGCTCTGATGTTTATTATTTCTCTTCTTCTGCTGGGTTTAGGCTGTCTTTGCTGTTCTGCTTCTATTTCTTTAGGTGTGCTGTTAGATTTTGTATTTGGGATTTTTCTTGTTTCTTGAGATAGGCCTGGATTGCAATGTATTTTCCTCTCAGGACTGCCTTCGCTCATCCCAAAGCATTTGGATTGTTGTATTTTCATTGTCGTTTGTTTCTATATATTTTTTAATTTCTTCTCTAATTGCCTGGTTGACCCATTCATTCTTTAGTAGGGTGTTCTTTAGCCTCCATGCTTTTGGAGGTTTTCCAGACTTTTTCCTGTGGTTGATTTCAAGCTTCATCGCATTCTGGTCTGAAAGTATGCATGGTATGATTTCAATTCTTGTATACTTATGAAGGGCTGTTTTGTGGCCCAGTATGTGATCTATCTTGGAGAATGTTCCATGTGCACTCAAGAAGAAAGCATATTCTGTTGCTTTGGGATGCAGAGTTCTAAATGTATCTGTCAAGTCCATCTGATCCAATGTCTCATTCAGGGCCCTTGTTTCTTTATTGACCGTGTGTCTAGATGATCTATCCATTTCTGTAACTGGAGTGTTAAAATCCCCTGCAATTACCACATTCTTATCAATAAGGTTGCTTATGTTTGTGAGTAATTGTTTTATATATTTGGGGGCTCCCGTATTTGGCACATAGACATTTATAACTGTTAGCTCTTCCTGATGGGTAGACCCTGTGATTATTATATAATGCCCTTCTTCATCTCTTGTTACAGCCTTTAATTTATTTTATTTTATTTTTTTTTTAAATTTTTTTTCAACGTTTATTTATTTTTGGGACAGAGAGAGACAGAGCATGAACGGGGGAGAGGCAGAGAGAGAGGGAGACACAGAATCGGAAACAGGCTCCAGGTTCTGAGCCATCAGCCCAGAGCCTGACGCAGGGCTCGAACTCACGGACCGTGAGATCGTGACCTGGATGAAGTCGGACGCTTAACCGACTGCGCCACCCAGGCGCCCCCAGCCTTTAATTTAAAGTCTAGTTTGTCTGATATAAGTATGTCTACTCCAGCTTTCTTTTGGCTTCCAGTCGCATGATAAATAGTTCTCCATCCCCTCACTCTCAATCTGAAGGTGTCCTCAGGTTTAAAATGAGTCTCTTGTAGACAGCAAATAGATGGGTCTTGTTTTTTTATCCATACTGATACCCTATGTCTTTTGGTTGGTGCATTTAGTCCCTTTACATTCAGTGTTATTATAGAAAGATATGGGTTTAGAGTCATTGTGATGTCCGTAGGTTTCATGCTTGTAGCGTTGTCTGGTACTTTGTCTCACAGGATCTCCCTTAGGATCCTTTGTAGGGCTGGTTTAGTGGTGACAAATTCCTTCAGTTTTTGTTTGGGAAGACCTTTATCTCTCCTTCTATTCTAAATGACAGACTTGCTGGATAAAGGATTCTCGGCTGCATATTTTTTCTGTTCATCACATTGAAGATCTCCTGCCATGACTTTCTGGCCTGCCAAGTTTCAGTAGAGAGATCGGTCACGAGTCTTATAGGTCTCCCTTTATATGTTAGAGCATGGTTATCTCTAGCTGCTTTCAGAATTTTTTATCTTTGTATTTTGCCAGTTTCATTATGATATGTCATGCAGAAGATTGATTCATGTTACGTCTGAAGGGAGTTCTCTGTGCCTCTTGGATTTCAATGTCTTTTCCTTCCTCAGATCCTGGAAGTTCTCAGTTATTATTTCCTCAAGTACACCTTCAGCACCTTTCCCTCTCTCTTCCTCCTCTGGAATACCAATTATGCATATATTATTTCTCTTTAGTGCATCACTTAGTTCTCTAATTTTCCCCTCATACTCCGGGATTTTTTTATCTCTTTCTCAGCTTCTTCTTTTTCCATAATTTTATCTTCTAGTTCACCTATTCTCTCCTCTGCCTCTTCAATCTGAGCCGTAGTCGTCTCCATTTTATTTTGTACCTCGTTGATAGCATTTTTTAGCTCCTCCTGGCTGTTCCTTAGTCCCTTGATCTCTGTAGCAAGAGATTCTCTGCTGTCCTTTATACTGTTTTCAAGCCCAGCGATTAATTTTATGAGTATTATTCTAAATTCACTTTCTGTTATATTGTTTAAATCCTTTTTGATTAGTTCATTAGTTGTTGTTATTTCCTGGAGATTCTTTTGAGGGGAATTCTTCCGTTTGGTCATTTTGGATAGTCCCTGGAGTGGTTCGGGACTGCGGGGCACTTCCCCTGTGCTGTCTTGAATAACTTGCGTTGGTGGGCGGGGCCTCAGTCAGACCTGATGTCTGCCCCCAGCCCACCGCTGGGGCCACAGTCAGACTGGTGTGTGCCTTCTCTTCCCCTCTCCTAGGGGCGGGATTCACTGTGGGGTGGGGTGGCCTGTCTGGGCTACTTGCACACTGCCAGGCTTGTGGTGCTGGGGATCTGGCATATTAGCTGGGGTGGATCAGCAAGGTGCACAGGGGTGGCAGGGGCAGGCTCAGCTCGCTTTTCCTTCAGAGATCTGCTTCGGGAGGGGCCCCTCTTCCGTGGGCCTCTCGTCTGGCTTGGCTCCGGAGACAATATTCTGCTCGTCTTCTGGCGGTTTTCTGGGTTATTTAGGCAGGTGTAGGTGGAATCTAAATGATCAGCAGGACACACGGTGAGCCCACCTTCCTCCTATGCCACCATCTTCCCAGGATCCCCCTTATGTTTTCTTCTTTAAATGTTTGTTAGAATTTGCCTGTGAAACCATCTGGACCTGGACTTCTGTTTGTTGGGATTTTTTAAAATTATTGTTAATGATTGAGTTTCATTGCTGGTGATTGATCTGCTCAAATTTTCTATTTCTTTTAGCTTTAGTTTTGGTAGGTTATATGTTTCTAGGGATTTAACCATTTCTTCCAAGTTGTCCAATTTGTTGGCATATAGGTTTTCATTATATTCTGTTACAATTGTTTGTATTTCTGTGATGTTGGTCATTATTTCTCCTCTTTCTTTAGTAATTTTGTTTATTTGTGCCCTCTCTTTTTTAATGAGTCTTACTAGAGGTTTATCAATTTTGTTGATCTTATCAAAGAAACAGCTCCTGGTTTTGTTGATCTTTTTAATTTTTTTGTTTTGTTTTGTTTTTAGTTTTCATATTATTTATTTCTGCTCTAATCTTTATTATTGCCTTCCTTTTGCTGGGCTTGGGTATTGTTTGTTCTTCATTTTCTAGTTCATTCTGATGTATGGTTATGTTATTTATTTGAGATTTTTCTTGCCTTTGAGGTAGGTTTGTTTTGCTATAAACTTCCCTCTTAGAACCACTTTTACTACATTCTGAGCGTTGGACCATTGTTTTTTCATTTTCATTTGTTTACATGTAATTTTTTTTATTTTTTCTTTGATTTCTTGGTTGATCTATTCATTGTTTAGTAGCATGTTACTTAACCCTCATGTATTTGTCATCTTTCCAGACTTTTTTCTTGTGGTTGATTTTTAGTTTCATTGTATTGTGGTCAGGAAAGATGCATTGTATGACTTTGACTTTTTTTTTTTATCATCTTTTGAGACTTGTTTTGTGGACTAATATGTGATCTATTCTGGAGAATGTTTCCTATGCACTTGAAAACAATGTATACCCTGCTATTTTAGGATGGGAAGTTCTGAATATGTCTTATAAATACATTGGTCTCATGTGCCATTCAAAGCCACCCTTTCCTTGTTAATTTTCAGTTCGGGTGACCTATCCATTGATGTGAGTGGGGTGTTCAAGACCCCTACTATTATTATATTATTATTGATTATTTCCTTTATGTTTGTTGTACATTGTTTTATGTATTTGGGTGATCCCACATTGCATATTTTAAATTGCTATATCCTCTTGGTGGATTGTCCTTTTTATTATTATATAATGTCTGTCTTTGTTTCTTGTTTGTCTTTGTTTTAAAGTCTTTTTTGCTTGATATAAGTGTTACTACCCTGACTTTCTTTTGGCATCAGTTTTCATGATAAGTGTTTCTCTATCCCCTCACTTTGAATAGACCAGTGTCTTTAGGTCTGAAAAGAATCTTGCAAGCAGCATATAGATGGGTCTGTTTATTTATTTATTTTTTAATTTACTCTGTTACCATATGTTTTTAGAGTAGAGCTTTTAGTCCATTTATATTCAAAGTACTTATTGATAGATATATATTTATTACCATTTTGTTACTTGTTTTGTGGTTGTTTCTACAGATTTTCTGATTCTTTTTTCTCCTGCTCTCTTTCATGGTTTGTTGGTTTTCTTCCTTGATATAAATGGATTCCTTTATCTTTATTCTTTGCATATTTATTACTGTTTTTTGATTTGTGGTTACCATTTAGTTTATATATAACAACTTATGCATACAGATAGCAGCAGCCTATATTAAGCTGATGGTCACTTAAGTTCAAGCTCATTTTTTTACTCCTTCCCATGTTTAGGTATATGGTATCATATTTTACATCTTTTTATTTTATGAATCCCTTGACTTGTTTTTAAGGGAATATTTATTTTTACTGTTTTAGTATTTTAGTTTTTTTTTTTTTTAACTTTTCATACTATCACTTATGATATTTCCTTTCCACTCAGAGAGTCCCCTTTACTATTTCTTGTATGGCTGATTTAGTGGCCATGAAATCCTTTATTTTTTGTCTAGGAAGTTCTTTATCTCTCCTTCTACTGTCAGTGTGATAACCTTGCTGGATAGAGTATTCTTGGCTGCAGGTTTCTCCCCATTCAACACTTCGAAGTTATCATGACAGTCCCTTCTAGCCTGGAAAGTTTCTCCTGAAAAATCCACTGAGATCCTTTTGGGGTTTCCCTTGTATGTAACTGGCTTCTTTTCTCTTCCTGCTTTTAATTTTGTTTTGTTTTGTTTTGTTGCTGCTTTATGCCATTTTAATTATTATGTGTCTTGCTCTGGACCTCTTTGGGTTGAATTTTGGTGGTGGTGGGGGGATCTCTGCCTCCTCTATGATGATGAAAGAATGAGTATTTTCTCCCCAAAATTAGAAACAAGACAAGGATGTCATTCTTACCACTTCTTTTCAAAATCATATAGGACATTTTAGCCAGTGCAGTAAGAAAAATAAATAAAAAACATGTTGATTGGAAAGGAAGAAGTAAAATAGATTTGCCTCACAGATGACATGGAATTATCTTTGTAAACTTTTAATTAAAAAATGTTTCTAGAAATAATAAATGAGCTTACACATCTATCAGATACAAGGTAAATATACCAAAATTAATTGTATCCCTGTACACTAGCATGAAACAATCAGAAACTAAAACACATAGTAAAAATTACAATAACATCAGAAAGATGAAATACTTACATAGAAATGTGACAAAGGTGTGAAAGACCTGTCCACCAAAAACTACAAAACACACATGAAGGAAATTAAAAGAAA
The DNA here is from genome assembly GCF_028749965.1 of Puma concolor. Classification (NCBI taxonomy): domain Eukaryota; kingdom Metazoa; phylum Chordata; class Mammalia; order Carnivora; family Felidae; genus Puma; species Puma concolor. The sequence goes on along the minus strand of NC_141671.1, from coordinate 47,587,960 downwards.
AAACTTTAATTAAAGGGATCAATATAAAACTTGGTTCATGGGTAAAAGACCTTAATCTACAGATTCAATACAGTTTCAATCCCAATCATAGCTGGCATTTTTGCAACAATTGACAAGCCGATTTTAAAATTTATATAAAAGTTAAAGGCTAGAGTAGGCAAAATGCTTCAGAAAAAGATTGATATTAGAATGTGAACACTGCAATTTTCAGGACTTTGGCATATTGACATAAAGATATGCAAACAGATCAGTAATATAAAATACAGATTCCAGAAATAGACCGGAACATGTGTGGATATTTAATTACTAGTAATAGTGTAAATGCAATTTAGTTGACAAAGAATGATCTTTTCCAAAAATTTTGCTGGAATATTTAATTATCTCTATAATTGTTTAATAATAAAAACTTGGATCTAGACCTCTCATAAGAAAAATTAATAAAATATTAGTCTTCTTTGAGGCAGTTTTCTTCAACTCAATACCAAAAACATAATACATAAAGGAGCAATTTGATAAATCAAACTTTATCAAAATTTTAAGAAATTGTATTCTTCAAACAGTTTTGTTGAAGACCTAAAAAGATAACTATGGCCTGGAAGACAATAATATATATGATATTAAAATCATATATATGATTAAGCACTTGTATATGTGTATTCATACACATATGCATGCACAAACACACACAGTTTATATACATGTGTATACTCAATAGTAAGAAAACATAATCTTTTAATGTACAAAATACTTAACACCTCACCAAGAAAATATAGCAAAATCAAATATGTAAATTAAAATATTCTCAGTAGCAGTAGTCATTAGGGAAGTGCCAATGAAACTACAAAGAGATACTACTGGAAAACCATTAGAATGATTAAAATTGAAAAACTCACTGTGCCAAATGTTGGCAAAGACATAGAGGAATGCGAATTCTAATGCTTTGCTGGTAGGAATTTTAAGTGGTAAACTACTTTGGAAAGCATTTTGGTAACTTGTTAAAAAATTAAGTATATGTTACCATCTGATCTATTGCACTCCTAGCTATCTGCCCAAAAGAAATGGAAGAATTTGTCCATATGAATACTTGTACACAAATGTTCATACCAGTTATAATCAAAACTAGAAACAGCACAAATGTCCATCTACAGGTGAATGGATAAAAAATATAAATTTTTTTAGCTCTAAAAAGACATTATTCATCCATGTTACAATATGAGTTAATATCAAAATAATTATTTTGAGTGAAAAAAATCTAACCCTTTCCAAAAAAGTACATAGTATATGATGCCATGAATATAAAATTTTATAAAGTGAAAAGTATCTTTTATAACAGCCAATTTATGGTAATTATGAACTTTTGGCAATGAAGAAGATGAAGGAATTGCAAAAAATAAAAGGAATTTTCTTTGGACTGATGGATTTATTCTTTTGATAATGGTGATAGTTTCACAGATACATACACAAGCTAAACCTTATCAAATTGTATACTTATGTTCAGTTTATTGCATTTAAGTTAAACCTCTGTAAAAATAAAAAACAAGGTCATTCAAGGACAACCTGATGGTTAGGTGTCACATCATGAATATATAGATGTAAACTTTATGTTCTTAAAATTATTCACAAAAGAGAATGTCTCAACTATAAAATTAGAATTTTTTATTAGGATATATGTATTTTTTTCATTCTAACAAGCTTAAGAATGGTCTCAGGAAAAAGAGTTTGAAACCACCAGTATGTAGTTTCAAGTAAGATTTTTCTGTAGCTTGTCATTCTTTGTTTAGGCAGAAATAATTTAGCCATAAGTTTGACATGTAAATTTCACTGGTAATTCAAGACACATTAACAAACCTTCTAAAAATAAATGCTGTACTTGTAAATAGTGTATAATGGAGAGCAAACTCATTATTGACCAGCAATCTATCTTTCATCTACTGTTTCAAAATTTAATAAGTGTAAGCATATTATACAGCATGACAAATGTATATCATTACAGACCCCAAATTATTGAAGACAATAGACAAAAAAGGAGAGGGATATTTTTCGCATTGAAGGTGCTTGTTGTATGTGTTACACAGATAATAATTATGAATTCACCCCAGAAATAAACCCATTCCTCAATGTCAGAGTTAAAATATCATGCTGTAGTGTGTTGTGCCTTTGTTCTTGCTGTTTATATGACCGAAAATTTATTTTCCTTTTGCTCTGACCGTCTAAATCCCACATACTGTTTATGATTCTGTTCAGTGATTATCTCTTAGAAGACTTCACTTATCCTCCAGGGATAGATTAATACCTCTCCCCTGTATCTTTCCTGTTTCACACCACTGATTCTGTAGCATTAATACATAGTACTCTAAGATTTTCCCCCACTCTATCTGCTTAAATTGCCCATAAACCATGTGAAGAAAACACTTTTCATGAATTAATTACAGCTTTGAGGTAAAAAAAAAAAAAAAAAAAACAACATAAATAATACCTTCTTCATTTTTCCAAAGCTTATTTTAAGAAACATAAGTTAAAAAAATAACTTAATAGACATGTTTAACCAAATCGTTAATATGAATCATAAAATTGTTAAAATATAGGTTCCTCAAAATAGCTTAGGGCAGACACTAAGCTTATGACATAAGAATTTCCAGACAGTGTAAGTCTCAGAAACCTGAAAATGGCTCTTTGTAGAATTTAATGGAAATTCATTTTTGACCTGCTTAAAATTATGCCATTTTTAAAAAATCCTCTGCTAGACTGTTATTTTTTCCCCCTCCAAACTGGAGCTGTGTGGAATGAACATTTGTACAAAGCCTGAAGACAGCTGAACAGCTCTGCCAGATGTACAGTTTGGTAGATACAGCTTCCCCTCATTAAAGTGGGACTTGCTCTTTGGGAAGCTGGCTTTCTACCTTGGGTGACAAAACATCAAGCAGGCAGATTTTAGCTCTGTGTTATGTAGAAACTGCACAGGCAGTTGTGGGAAATGGAATGTTAGCTATAGAATTCATGGTAGAGTTGACAGATTTTAGAGAGATTTAGATTCTCCTATAGCATTAGAGGTGAGAGAAGGGGAAATACGGCATATATCTTGTCATTATTTTTGACATCTTTAAACCAGGAAGTATGGTAACTCTTGATGGCTTTCTTTAGGTATAATATTAGTAAAATAGCACAAAGTCTTTCCTCAGATCCTCACTCTCATGGCTTCTCTACTATGTAGTATCATCAAAGAAAAAGACCATATTTAAAAGGGGGAAGGTCATAGAATTTACTCATATGATTTTAAGTCTGCAGTATCTCCAGAACTTTGTATATTATATACCATCATCAAAAAATCTGGGTCACTACCATGAGTTTTTTAAGTGACTTTCCCCCAACAAAGTGGTTTGTATGTTTACCATATTGCGTTATAGTTCTAAAGAATAAAAGTTGCAATAATTTGGAGGTTCATTTTGTTGCTATAAATTCTAATTTCCATAAAAATTCTGCATTCTAGCTAAACCAAGATATGTTGACCTCAACACAGTTGATGTTTTGGGATGGATTATTATTTTGGGCATTGTAGGTATTTAGCAGCATCCCAAGCCTTTACACACTAGATGCTAGAATAATCCCACAGTTTTGACAATAAAAAATATCTTAAGAAATTGTTAAATGTTCCATGGTGGTAGAATCCCCAAACCCCACTCAAAATGACAGCAGTGTTTCTCAAGGGTGGTGCATACACAACTGTTTGGGAAGGTAAAAAGAGCTAGGACTTTTCATGGAAATAAAACTGAGTTCGAATCCCAGACCTATCATTTAGTGCTTCTGTGAATTTGATGAATTTATGTAATCTCTGGGAGCCTCATTTTCTTTCTTGGAATTTAGGAATAATAAACACTAAAATAAATTACAGGTAAAATGTGTAGTAAATGAATAATAACCTAAAGGCTCCACTGGTTTTATATTTAGCAATATTTTTCTTAATTACCAGCCATGCTAACATTAAAATACTTTAGTGATTTTGAATTTCAAGTAATAGCTTTATCATAAACATTAATCTCCACTCCCACCAGTTATCCAATTAAAATGATAAAGAAATAAGGATATTTCTACAGCAAAATGGAATAGAATGTGGTAAATAGTAGACAAGGAATTTCAACTCCTATCTAAGGAATGAGAAGTGAATGAGGGGGAGCTATGGCTTATGAAAATGGAAGCACTCTTCATTCAGAAAGTCATCAAAATCCGTTAGTTAACAAACCTCATCCATACAACTATATCTCACAATTATCTTCTTTGTTGCTTTGTCTTTAAACATGAAACAAACTTGTCGGTAATTAGGAATATCTGAAGAAGGGAGAAAGGAAAGATAAGAAAAAGTCTAGGACTCTAAATAGTTGGGATATACAAAATAATAAAAATACAAGTGTTACGAAAGTAACCCATAATGGACCTAAAAGCAATAATATGACTATTTGGAAGGAAAATGGAGGGATGGTAGAGATGGCATTATGAGTGACCTAAACTCTAAAGAGCAGTAGGATGAAGAATATACATGACTAAAATTGAGAAATCAAACGGGGGGATATAAATACTATTAAATACTGAAATACACATCAGAGGAAATATTTAAAATAACTGTTTATTTTCAGAAAATAAAACTGGAGATAGGGAAGAGTGTGGTGAGAAGACATTGTTTTCCATTACAAGTCATTTGGTATCATTTTAATATTTTTATGGATTTTATACCGTAAAAATATGGTTACAAGGTCATTCTCTCAAAACTCTCACTCACATATAAAGGCATTGGCTAAGTAATTCAAAAAACAGTTTGCTTAATCATTTCCTGAATTCAAATGTGAATATGGATTTGGGGGATTTTCAGCCTTCAAATATAGAAATCAAAGTCACCTTTCAGCATAAGTCTCTCTTAGCAGGAGATACACACATAGCTTTTATTTTTTATTTATTTTTTTTATCTATTTACACTTATTCATCTATCTGCCCACTTTTACCATCCTCTTGCAGCCTCATCTTCTTTTCTTTATCCTGTCTTCACTCCTTCCTCCATTTCATTGACTTAGGATGTATTGTGAAAGCCTTAGGAAGCCAGTGCTTTTTCTTTTATTTTTTTTTTTTTTTAATTTTTTTTTTTCAACGTTTATTTATTTTTGGGACAGAGAGAGACAGAGCATGAATGGGCGAGGGGCAGAGAGAGAGGGAGACACAGAATCGGAAACAGGCTCCAGGCTCTGAGCCATCAGCCCAGAGCCCGACGCGGGGCTCGAACTCACGGACCGTGAGATCGTGACCTGGTTGAAGTCGGACGCTTAACCGACTGCGCCACCCAGGCGCCCCAACCAGTGCTTTTTCTATACCCATTGCAAAGAAAATGAAAACTTCTATGACTTCCCTTGTTGTGGGGGAAAAGGAAGATCAGATACCAATGATGGGAGTGTCAAAGAAAATAAGACAGTGGTGGCAATAATAACAGTTAACATTCATTAATGTCAAATAAATGCAGGGCACTTTATATTCAAAATCTTGTTTAAGGATAAACTCTCAAGGATTATTAGCTACTTTACATATAAATACACTAGGGTTTATGGATGTTAAGATAAGACTAATAAATGTTGAAGATTGAATGTGATCCTAGTCCTGTCTGAAATCAAAGATTTTGATTTGTCTTTGCTCTTCACCAAATTGTTAAAAAAAATAGATTTTTGGTTTTATTATAAGATTTTTATTTGTTTATTTCCCCTTATGGTTAAATTAAGTACCTTATTAAAAAAAAAAAAAAAAAGCAAAACCAGTCTTGTATCATTATGGTCAATGCTGTCTTTAGATGCTTATCTCAGTTTAAATTCTTTACAGTGTCCTCCAGGTAAATGCTTGTTCTTCTGTTGAGTTAGGATCTAGGTCTGTCCACCTTGCTTCCCTAATTTCATTTGTGTAGGCTGGTAATGTAAAGATTTCTCAGGGGTGAACTTCAACGTATAGTGCCAGGAAAGCAGAAATGGCATGCAGAGTAATATCAGCAGAAATAATAAGATTAGGAAAAGTCAATAGGAGTTTCAGAGATAGGGAGGCCATATTTAGAGATGTAGATGCCCCTGAAGAGGCAATGAAAGCAGACATAAACATGGATGTGACTGATAAGCACTGGAAGGTCAATGTGGAGTACATCAGTGTGATACTGCTCTTTACCTCCTACTTCAGGAAACATGACACGTAGTTGACTCTGAATTTCTAAGTTATTGTTTTGTTTCTATTCTGAGCCACACCAACTTGATTTTCAAAAAATAAAAATAACCTCATAGTAAAAGCTTATAAGAAGTCAACTATCATGTCAGACAAGGAAAACTGGCAGGGTTTAGCACAGATCAGGGAGAAAAAAAACATAATATCACACTCTATCTTAATTTGAGTAAAATATGAACCCACAGTAAGAGTTTCTTTATACGTGAAAATTATTTCATAGGAAAGTTCTGTGACATAGTTGTCTGATCACTTTAAATTAGACTCTATAACATGATAGAGTTCTGATAGTAGTTCTAAATTTCAGATTTTGCTTAAGCTACAAATCATTCAGATATGAAGTTACCAAATAGTACCGTTTATATACACACATGCATGTGCATGCACACAAACATAGGATTTGAAATTTTGCATGGCACTTGAACAACATATTTTATTACCCTTCTATATAGTATGTTTCTTCTTTTTCCCGTTTTCTCTGCAAATGCAAACCCTTCATAGACCAACCCTCAGCTCTGAAGGGATTTTTGAAAATAAATATATGAACATTTGTTATGCTTTAGATATGTGAAATATGTCACGCCCTTAGAAAAATCCAGCTCAAAAAATATAGCTCAATGATAGATCACAAAGTGAATACTACATGGACACAATTAGTCTAACAAAAGAAGTTATTGCAGAATCACAAAATCTTTCATTATATCCTCTTCCAATCACTACCCTTCCTCCACCAATAATCTGAGTTCTGTATTTTCATACAATTCTAGAAAATACTCAGCATTTTACTTCCTAAACTTTCAACCTTAAATAGCATAGTATAGTTGTAGATATTTTGAATTTTGTACAAATACATTATATTGTATGTGGTTCTTGCTTTGGTCAGCATTATGCATGTAATTTTTTTTTCAAATTGTTAGGTATATCACTTTCAGTGTTGTAGAATATCCCATTTTATGAATATGCCATTCTAAGTTTGCTGGACACTTTTGGTGTTTCGAATTTTTTGTCATTAGGATGCGACTATGTTACTGATGTACATTCTTATACATGTTTTTTTAGTGAACACGCACAGGCATTTTCAATGGATATAGGCTTAAGAGTACAACTGATTGGGGCATCTGGGTGACTCAGTCAATTGAGCATCTGACTTTGGCTCAGGTCATGATCTCTCAGTTTATGAGTTCAAGCCCCACATTGGGATCACTGATGTCAGTGCAGAGCCTGCTTCAGATCCTCTGTCCCTCTCTCTCTGCCCCTCCCCTGCTTGTGTGTGCTGTCTGTCTTAAAAATAAATAAACATTAAAAAAAAAGAGTGTACAACTGATAAATCATAGCTGTCTGTTTAAAAATTCAGTTTGTAATACCAGTTTTATTATTGTAAATTGAGTTACTAGAAAATAAGTTGAATGCCCTTTTTACTGAGTAATAGTAAAAGCGCTGAATGGCATATATATTACATCTTCTCCCATCCCCAGTGTGGGATGTATCTTTCTGTACCTTTGCTCAGTGGCTTTGTCTCTCTGGTTTGTCAGGTGTTTGAAATCAATGGGTATGTGAAATGACTTGGTCCCTGTGCTTCTTCTCCCAGAAGGAATCTGCCATTTAATTTTATCTTTAAATTTGTAATGAATGACCCAGCATCCTATGAAGGAAATTTCAGGTCTCATTTTGAGGAAGAACTTCATCCAAAAACTTTGACGCTGCTCCATTTTTGAGGAGTCTACTGTTCATGCATACTGATGATCCTGATCAGCAGGATATACACTTGAGTGATTTTTCTCATCAAAGTGAAAGTTTTAATTGCGTGGCCTCCTGTCATATCACATATCTGGCTATGGTTACACCTGCAGTAGGTCTTTGGAACACAAATATGTTATTTTTTATGTTCTGTGTAGGGAGTGAAATTATTACATGAACTTTATTAACACCCCTCTGCAAATAACTAAACAGCATGGCATACCAGCCTTACTGCACATAGATTAGAAATGTGTGAAATAGAAAATTACAAGTTCTTTGTTAGGTACATGTTAATGAAATATATTTTAAAATGAATGGAAGAAAATAAGACTGGACCAGCATACCAGGTAACTAGCCCATTGGATTCCAAATCACAAAATTCTAAAGACTTTTTTTTAAGTTTATTAATTTTGAGAGAGAGAGAGAGAGAGAGAGAGAGCAAGGGCATGAATGGAGGAGGGGCAGAGAGGGAGCGAGAATCCCAAGCAGGCTCTGTGCTGTCAGTGCAGAACCCAATGCAGGCAGGGCTCTATCCTGTGAACTGTGAGATCATGACCTGAGCTGAAACCAAGGGTCGGATGATTAACTGACTGAGTCACCCAGGCTCCCTGAATGCTCTTTTTAAATGGAAGAATAAATGGCATGACATCAAACTGAATCATTAGACTATGACTAAATTGAAGCCAGGTCTCTGTATCAGGTTATTTTACTCCATTAATGTCAGTGGAACTTACAGTGAAGTATCGTAAATCCACATAATAATGAACACACATATACTGAATTTTGTAGTATCTGTCAATTAAATTTAAAAAGGTCTGGGAGATAAATGACAAATACTTTTGTTACAATAGTCCGAGAAGTACCTTAATTAAGGACACAGATAACAGAAAATGGACTCTGTAAGCGACATGCCTGTTTAGACCTCAATTTTTCCTGAAGATTAGGAGGAATACTCACTATTAGTAGAATAATCTACTCAACCATAAAGGATGGCATCAGCCTATAACAGTATTAAACACATTTCAGAAATTTTCACATTTTCCGAGGAAGGAATTAGTGATGATTTCGTGTCAGAATCAGTCCCCTGAAGGCTTCTTTTTCTTGTAGCTCTACACGTCTTTGGGCCTTGATGAATAGCTTCTACTGATTTTCAGAGAAAATCAATAACTTATGGAACCTGTTAAGCATACATTAAAGATTCCATTGATCTTCTATAATCAAAAGTTCAGCACAGTGCTCATCCCTCAAAATTGACAAAAATAGGTTGGACTGTTGTAATGAACTGTGATTGAAAGTTTCCCTACGTGATATCAGTTTTCTTTTGGAACCGAATGTAGTGCCCTATGATGTTTTCAGATATGATATATTTTATTGTTAAAAAAAGGTCATGTTTAGTGTAGGATCCGGGTGATGGGCAGTGATTAGTATAAGGGAGAGCGATTACTATTTACCAAAATATTCCTCTGTGCCAACTGCTTTTCTTTTATTATCTACCATATTTCCCCAAGCAACACTTTATGAAATCAGCATTATTTCAGATAAAGAGGTAGGTAATTGGGTGGAAAGAAATTTGTCCAAGGTAATGCACCTTGCAAGCTGGGGAGGACGTCTTTAAATTTAGAACTATCTAGCCCCTAAGTCAATGATCTTTCTTCTACGGCACACCAGTTCTGCAGAGAAATGACAATTGTATTTTAATAGTAAAAATTTTCTCTGTGAGGTAAGCATCATTATTTATTGCAATAAAATATTTGGCAAATTTAACTTTGGGGAAGAATAAAAACGTATTTATATTTTATGCTCTTAATGAGGCAATTATTTCATCATTTTTATAGTTAGGAAGAATTGCATATTTGTTGAAATGAGCAATAAATCAATGAGAAAGCTGGCAAGAATAAGGCAGAGATTGTGCAGAATAGTCCGTCTTGTCCTTCCCTTGACTAGACTTACATACTTCCTGATGTTTATTTTGCACCTTTGAGCAGAATTGGAGAAAGGGCACTAGGGCCAGTCAAGGTGCTCTGTAGCACTGTGGAGTATCCAGATGGATAGAATGAGGAGGGATAGGCAGAGGGATTAAGATTCTCATTTAATAGCTCACTGTTAGGTGATACAGTGAACTTGAATTAGATACTCACCTTCATTTTCCTGTATCTCTCAAGTGATTGCTTTTGAAAATAAATATGTGCTCATCCCCTCTGAACTATAAAATCCTCCCTCTGTCTTCACATTGTCATAATCTTCCAAAATCAGATCAGGCTAACTCAAACTTCTTTCATATTTGTTTAATGGTTTTAAACCTCACTCATCACTGCCCTTGAATTGATTTTGCATGTTGAGGTAACCTTAGGAATGACATAAAGATCAATGAGACTAAAATATGCTCCAGAAATCTTTAAGGAAGTCAATTGTAGACTTTCTGAATGCTATTTATCTCATCTTTTTTAATAAGATAGTAAATACATTCTTATAAATGAAAAGATGTAATCAATACATTATTTGCCCTCCAATGTTGTTGAGAAAAACCTCTATAGTAATTAACTGATATAATTAAGTATCTTGCATGTGCTCAATATGAAATAACATTTTAAGATGCAAACTTAAGAAATGATATGGTGAGAAATAAAGCATTGTGCATGGCAATATATTATAGGAATACAAGAAGTGCTATTCATAGAAAAATATAAGCAAAACACCAGGAAGAGATTTTGTGAGTTGAATTGATCCAAGACAATCATACAGGAAAGATGTAACTTGGAGGAGTCCTGAAAGGTGGTATAGAGAGTAAAGGAGACTATCACATCTGGGAGACTTAAATGGGCAAGATTACAGTAGCAGAAATTTACATAGGATGTTTCAAGGGCAATGAGAATAGTGCAGCTGAAGTAGAAATACTATATTGATAAGTAGATATTCTTGGAAATAAGAATTAGGATATTTTGTAGTACCACAAATGTCAGATGCAGACTCAACCACAATCCCCATTTTGATTATGTTGCTACTGCTTATATTACCATAATGGAGTTATATCAGTTGTGGGTTTCAAATGAGCACGTGGGGCTTAGATCTGATGATATGTGTTCCCTTAAAGATTGAAAAGTCTGTGATCCTAAGATTCCAAGATATTTAGACTTTAACTGCAGGCATTGGGGGGTGGGGGGGATGATAGATATTTCTGAATGAGGATGTCTCTGACAAAGTACAGTTTGAAGTAATTTTTCTGGATGAGAGGGAAGAGATTTTAGACCATATAGCAATAGCATTAGTCTAACCCCCAAATACTGTGATAGCATTGACATTAAATTAAAAGGGTATGAGGAGTATATAAATTGAGTGAATCAAAACAGAAACCCTCGTGGTGGAATTCACCACCACCTCAAATTTATCTAGGGTTTTTACCATTGCTCTGACCCCCATTGGAACTCATATGAAGGAAATAAGAGCAAAAGGGAAGGTCTCCTGATACTCTCTCAAAGATACATGTCAATGTTTAACTCTCTCTTTCTCCCAATGCTGGGGTCAGAATAGGGGAGAGGGAGGAACAGTGATTTTATTTATTTAGGCTAACTGTTCCTCAGCTTATGACTCTCTGGGGACATAGTAAGAAATATAAAACCTCTGTCGTGTATCCTCTAACAACAGTTCTCGAACATTTTAATCTGGGTATTCTTTATAATATAAAATAGTATTGATAGGAGAAGATAGGATTCAGTAGGCAGAGAGGGAAAGATCAGGACCTGAGCTTCCTGGGTAGAGAAAAACACCTCTTTTGGAACAATGCTGGGAATGTCAGACCACAGCAAACCCCCTCAAGCATAAGGTTCCTCTTAAGAATGTAACAGACCCACCTACTCCCCCTCAGGTTTACCTCAGGAATTTGACCGAAGACCTAAGTATGGCATAGACCACCCCTCATACAATGGAAATGAGCCAATCAGGAATGGACACATAGCACCTAGAACTATCAAGCCAGTAAGGGTAGAACTGAGAAGAACCAGGAGGAGAGGAAGGGAGGGGGTGACCAGAACCTTATAAAACAAAGGCCCTTGTTTTATAGTCTATAGTCCACAGACATTCAGTTTCAAGAGTCCCCTCTCTGTAAAGAGAACTTTCCTACTATTCTTCCTTTATACTCTTACATTCCAATAAACTTTTGCCTGCTGCTCATTTCATTCTTTGAAGCAACGAATCCCAGGTATTATAGTAAAAAATCCTGCAATAATAGTTGCAAAAATTCTGCAACAACTAAGAAACCAAAAAAAATTTTAGCTATATCTACTATATTAGAAACTAAAACAGAGAATTAAAAAATACTCATCTAACATAAAATCTATTACTTGTTAATATGATCAATCTGCTTTTAATAAATGTTTGTTTTTCAAAACAATAAAAATATTAGAAGAATGTTTTTTTTATATTTTTGCAAACCTATTAGTGTGTATTCACTTACCAGTATCACATACTAGGTCACCTGTAGAAAATTCCACCATATATTAGTGAGAAAATAGGATTGAAAAGGTAAATTATGTTTTAGTATTACTATGAAGATAGTTTTCATCTTCCAGGTCCTCTGTATTGGAATCTCCAGACCACACTTTGAGAATCCTTACACAGGAAATTTAAAAGGGAAAGAAATGGATTATCTAGATGAATACACAATAAAAATGGCAATGAATTAGCAAATTCTGAAGGAGATAAAAGAGGGACTTATTTTTATCAGGGGAATTATCAGCTAATCAGTGTTTCCAGAATGTTTATACATACATAAAAGGCATAACATTTCCCAGCTATCAGCTCTGTTATATAAACGTACATAAACTCATTTGCACCTCTAGAGACCAACAGTTCAACTCATGAGCATCTCATGATTGGTTTCCTGTAATTTTGATACTATAGGTTTTTTTTAAATTTTTAAAATGTTTTATTTATGTTAGAGAGACAGAGAGAGAGAGAGAGAGAGAGAGAGAGAGAGGAACAGAGAGACAGAGCATGAGCAGGGGAGGGGCAGAGAGAGAGGGAGACACAGAATCTGAAGCAGGCTCCAGGCACTGAGCTGTCAGCACAGAGCCCAATGTGGGGCTCGAACTAACAAACAGAGAAATCATGACCTGAGCCGAAGTCGGACACTCAACCGACTGAGTCACCCAGGTGCCCCGTTTTGTTTTTTTTTAATATTTTTATTGATACTATAGTTTTAATGCCGTATTAGTTTTTAGTTGATATGTAACTCTTTAATAGCCTATTATGGGTACACAGTTGTATCCTGCCTCTGCCAGGCCTTCATATGTGACCAGTGTTCTTGTGATTCTAAGGAGTGGAAAACAATTACTACAAATATATTTTCGTTACATCATGTCCTGACCCACACAGGAAGAAACACTGTGATGTTCTACAGAAACAACTGAATATTGCCTGAGAAACAAATAGTGTTATAGTATAATCCTTATGCTGGCATTAAAAGAAAAAAGGTGTTGGGGATAAAAAAGAAAAGTCAAAGGGTGCTTGCTGCCTTCCCTCTGTCTGATATGCAAGTTAATGAGTTCATCCCTCTGGAGTAACTGTGACTGATTGACTAAGATAAGCCCTGTGACTGAGAAGCACCGCTCTGGTGAAGGTTATTGTGGGGAATGTTTGTTATCAGTACAGTGATGGCCTGAGACCTTCTGAAAATAGGTGTTTTGTATAATTGGAGTTGGAATTAGAACAGCTACAGTATGGAATTAATGCCAAAGAGAACAATGTGTATTTGATAACGTGAAAAAGGAAGAAATCCTGTCACAGTAAGAATGTTAATAGGAAAGACAGATTAAAGGTCTCAGATATAATGATTCTAAGATTTGTAAGAACTCTAAGATTTCCCTGATTAGGTAAATTCTGTGATGAAATTGCATATGTATTTAAAACAGTTATTGACCATGACTCACTCCCTCTCCTCACTCCTTTCCTCCCTCCCCCATATATATATATATATATATATATATATATATATATATATATATATATATATATTTCCCTTCAAACAATGTCTTTGATTTTATTTATTTATTTTTTCAGTTTCCTGGATATTTCTGTCATCTTCCTATACCTGTGTGAGTAGTGTGTGTGTATACATATATATATATGCCTATTATATATTATATATAATTATACATTTGTATATATGTATATATAAATATAATTGTCCATTATATAATAGAGCTACAAAAATGTCTTCAATCTCAGTACCCAACTGCAGTGGCTGTAATAATGTGTTCCACATCATCATCTGGAAAAAAGGGATCAAATAGTGTTAAATTATTCATGACTATATCACATGGATCCCTGTATACAGAATACCTATAAATTTGTTCCTAAAGGTGTCTAACACATCTAAAAGATGAATTGTATTCAGCCATATTTATATGTAATATACACCTTCTATAGTTGTGGCAAAGCATTGTAAATTAACGGGAATTAACTGATAAGCAATTTCAGTTCTCATATGTTCACATGACCATCCATAGAAAATGTTTATAACACTTTCTCATTTATAGACTATTTATGTATTATGTACTTGGTCCATGCAAAGGCATGAGGTAGGAAAGGTGGCTGTTGGCTTAAGAAAACAGACTTAAGAGTGCCTGAGTGGCTCAGGTGATTAGGCATCCAACTCTTGGTTTTAGCTCATGTCATGATCTCATGGCTTGTGAGATTGAGCCCCACATCAGGCTGTATGTTGACAGTGTGGAACCTGCTTGGGATTCTCTTTCCCTCTCTCTCTGCCACTCCCCCCACCCATGTTCTTGCTCACTTTCTCTCCCTCTCTCTCCCAAAATAAATAAATAAATATTTTAAAAAATGGACTCGAAGATACCGTGTGCCATGGTTAAGATAACATAGTTAGTAGAGAATAAAGCTAATACAGTGTTTGACTCTGGATCTGATTCTCTTGTATTAGATTCCTGAGGCTGCCATATCAAAGTACTACAAAGTAGGTTCTTTAAACAACAGAAATTCATTGTTTCATATCTCTGGAGGCTACAAGTACGAGGTCAAGATGTCAGTAGGGTTAGTTCCTCGTGAGGGTTGCAAGGGGGAATCTGTTCCATGCCTCTCTCCTATCTTCCAGTGCTTTGCTAGTGTTCCTTGGCTTGTAGATGCATCACCATGTTGTCTGCCTTTATGTTCACTTGACATTCTCCCTGTGTGTCTATGTCCAAACTGCCTCTTCTATAAAGTCACCAGTTGTATTGGATTTGGCCCGATTCTATTCCAGTATGACATCAGCTAACTACATCCACAAGACCCTATTTCCAAGTAAGGTCATAGTCTGAGGTCCTAAAGTTTAGGACTTCAATGTATGAATGTTCAGGGGATGCAATTCAACCCACAACAGTCAGGAATACAGATTTCTTTCTACCATAGATGTCATATACTTTCTTGGACATCTCCATGGTCTCCAGGAAAACAAATGATACAGAAGAAAATAAAACAGGAAGCAAAACCACAAAACAATCAAGTGGCCCCTGCAGCAGGACTAACTTGTCTATTTTATGTGAAGGCATCTGGGCACATTCTTCTACATAAAGAGAGAAATTGCCTTTACTTTGTTATCAACACTAACTATGCAGCAACCTACCACACATAGCTAATTAATACAACTACAAACCTCATCTCGTCTGCAGTAACATGTTCCACATGCAGGAGCGCATATCAAATGGAAAAAGGGATAGTTATTTTTACCTTTAATAATATCCCCTTTGTTTAGATATTTATAGGTTAAAACACACTTCCATAGAGGTCATCTCATTTAATTTTTATAAACGGCAGAGGCAGGGTTTATCTTGTCCTCATGGATAGTGAGTGAGCTCCGACTCACTAAATGCCCTGACCCCCTCAGAAAGCCAGCAGGGGGCAGAGCCAGGCAGAGGGGTAACCTTTCAGTCTCTGTTGCCTAGTCTTTGACACTTTTGCAGCCTGCTATGTTTTCTCTCCAGAAGTTCTCTATTTATTTATTTTTTCAAATCCCAGGCTTTCCCTGACTATTCCTTCTGAATGTCATGCTTCTCGCTTCAATGTCTTTAATCTTGCTTTTTCAGTTGCCTGGATATATTCGTCATCTTCTCTTCACCTGTGTAAATTCTATATATCACCTAATACTCAGATGAAAATTTCTGCTATTTCCAGGTATCTCAGTCCACACTCATCTTTTTCTCCTTAAAAACCTAAAAAATAAGTGCATATACTCTAAAATTGAGTGCTAGATTGCTCACTAACGGTCTCTCCCAGTTTTACAACTAGTAGTTTTACAACCCGGTTAGAGTTGATTTTCTCTTTTACCTTTTTTCTTTACCAGATGTTAAATTATCTGAAGTCGTAAGATCGTATATACAAACACAAATACATACACACATGGATGGGTGTGTGCATTTTTCTGGTCATAATATCATATGTACAAACACACACAAATGTATACACACATGGATGAGTGTGTGCATTTTTTTTTTTTCAGTACCAATTTGCGTGGCTAAGTGTTTGGTCTAAGAAGGGCACCAAAGGACTTTCTGTTCATTGATTAATTTATGCTCCATCTCCTTGACAGGATATTTACTCATCCTTGACTTGCTTAGAGTATCCAGACACTGTACAAAATAGATGTGCTTTATTGGATACTTTTTGAATTAAATTGAATGTATCCAGTCACAAAATGTTAGTTTATAATGATTAAGGAAATGCCCTTGAGCTTTCCTACAGGTATACCATGAACTAGTTCATGCATACTTCTCACACAGTAAGAAAGCTAGTATACAAAGTTATTTTTATGTAATGTTAATGAAAAAAAATTATCTGAGTCACCAGCTTTAGTTTTTAGTTAATTTAAAAAATTAATGTTTATTTCTGAGAGAGAGAGGGAGAGAAAGAGAGTGAGTGAGAGAGGGAAAGGAGAGAGAAAGAGGGCATGAGTGGGAATGGAAGAGACACACAGAATCCGAAGCAGGCTCCAGGCTCTGAGCTGTCAGCATAGAGCCTGATGCAGGGCTCGAACTCATGAACCGTGAGATCATGACCTGAGCCAAAGCCAGATGCTTAACTGACTGAGCCACCCATGCACACCTTAATGTTTTTCCTGAGGCACTGAAACTCATTTTAGTGAAACCATTATATTTTTTTTCTATTTTTATACCCTCTTTTTGCTTCAAGCATGTTGTTACTACATTAATCTTATTATTATAGTTAGATAGTAAAATAGAATAAATTGCAGAGATATAGCCTCTGTTTGTTGGTTTCATAATTAAAAACAAATAAGGAAAAATAGAAATAAAAATAAAGACAAACACTTCTGTCTTCTGCTTTAGCTATGGAATTTTACTTACTCAGAAAATAATAGTCTAAAAAGGCCCATTAGCACATAGACTTATCCCACTGCCAGTAAAATCATTAAAGATATTGCATTTTCTAGTATAGTTAGGAAATAGCACTCTTACATACCTGGGAGATGTTGCAGGTCTGCATTTTCTTGTTGATTCATAGTCAGTTTATATTGGAATTATAGCACATTAAAAAGCAGTCACTTAGCCATCCCTTTATTAATGATTTTCAGCATCTCAGGAAGGCTGCTTTCTGCCCAGGGCCACAGAAGACACGCACGATGTGCAAAGATTAGACAAAAGTTCTAGACAATCACAAACATGCTTCCCCACCTCTCTCCTGCTTTCCAAGAAAACATTATCAAAGCCAGGGTGGTTCTTAAGCCAAATTGAATGGCACGTAGGTATAATGAATAGAGGCTTTATCAAAGCCCAGGGAATGCCTAAATCCAGACTACTTTGGATGACAGAAAGGAAAGGGAAAGTGCTTATTTTGAGAGGTGCTAAGGTGGGTGGTTCCACTCTGAGAACACTGCTGCTGACTACACTTTCGTTATGTCTGCATTCGGTCAGGCCTTCTTGGTTGTAAGAAGTGGAGTTGAATCGATGTACTCTGGCCCCCTGGTGACCAATGGGTCCCAGAAATGGGAAACAGAATTAAAAGAATTGTAGTCCTTACTATCAGTGTCTTCTCACATCCCTAATCCTCCTTTGTAAGAATTTAGACCACTCTTCAGTCATTCTGAGATGCTTCTCTTTAGGTAAATTTACAGACAGGCTGCATACTTGATAGTCTCCTTTGAAAACTTAAAAAAAAAAAGTTTTATGAAATAAGTAGTGCGTAAACATATAGACCATCGGTGCACATTTAAAAAATCAACCGGCAAATCCCACCCGGAGAAGGAATTAAATATTGCCTGCATTGTGGATACTGTTTGGCTCTCCCTAGCTTATCTCCACTTCCCAAAACTAGGTACCATCCTGACACTGGTAAAATCACTCCTTGGTGTGTCTTTTAGTGTTTTTAATCTATATATACACTAATAAACTATATGTTAGTTGTTTTCATATATTTTATATGTATGGAAGACTTTATTGTTTTGTGACTTGCTTCTTTCACTTTACCTTTTTGGTGGGATCTATTCCTATTTTTTAGTTCTGTATGGTGTACTACTATATGAATTTGCCACAACGTATCTGACTATACTTGTCTTACTGGACATTTGTGTTGGTTCTACTTTTACCTGTTTTCACATTGCTCCTGTGAACATTCTAGTGTCTGCTGACAGCTATTTGAAGAGATCCTTGAGGATATACAGTCAACCTTTGAACAGTGTGGAGATTAGGGTGCTGATCCCCCCCCCCACAGTTGAAAATCCGAGTATAACTTTTGACTCCCCCAACGGTTAAATAATAATAGGCTACTTTTGACCAAAGCCTAACTGGTAACATGAACAACCAAATTAACACAAATTTTATATGTTTTATGTATTATATACTGCATTCTTATATAAATTAAACTGGAGAAAAGAAAATGATAAGAAAATGCTAAGGAAGAGAAATATATTTATGGTACCTTATAAAAAAAAATCTGCATGTAAGTGGATCCATGTAGTTCAAATCGATGTTGTTCCAGGGTCAACTGTATACAACTATGGGAGAAATGGATTGATCATATTTTGACATTACCAAGTAATGATGCGCTGCTCTCAAAGGGAATTACACAAATTTACGTATCACCAGAAGTGTTCAAGAGCTCCTTCGACCCAGACTCTCAACAACTCTGAGTTTTTAAATATTTTAACATTTTCTAAAGCAGTGTGTGTGATTATTTTCCAATAAGGTTTTAATTTGCACTTCCCAAATTGCTACTGGGGTTAAGTAATCACTGTAGTTTCCTCTTTTGTGAAATTTGTGTTAAAACTTCTCTACCTTTTAAAATTATTTCTTTACTGTTGATTTGCAGGAGTTCCTTTTTTATGTTTTGAATACTGGTCTTTTGTCAACAATATGTGTGGTGAAATCTCCAGAATTCTTCTATGTGGTGGCTTGTTTTCTCATTCTCTTTATGATGTCTTTTGGAAGAAGTTAATGTGATCTATTTTTACCTTAGTGCTTTGCTTAAGAAATCTTCCTTCCCAAGATAATGAAGACCTTCTCTTACATGATATTTTAATGTTAGAGATTTTCTTTTTGGTTTAGTTCAATCCACCTAAGGATGCAATTTTTCTTTTTCCTGATAAGGCTAACAAGTTTTTTGCTACTATTTATTGACAAAACCATTATATCTTCACTTCCCTTTTCATCAACTCTGCCATTTACCAAATGTTAATATATTCATGAACACATTTCTAGGCTCCTTATATTATTTAGGCTACATTTACATTTTGTCCCGTTATTAAGTGGCATGATTCTTCTATCCTGTCCTTATTATTTTCATAAAGCATCTTGATTCCTCTTGTTTCTTTGCATTTTCACAAACATCTCTTAATCCATTTGTCAAGATCCACCACAAAAATATCAATATCTTGCTTACATTGTAAATAAATTTGGGGAGATCTGTTATCTTCAAATTTCTTAATTTTCAGTATATAACTGATCTCTCCATTTAATTGTAGGTTTTAATAATATCTTTCAATAAAATGCTATCAATTTCTTTATGAAGATTTTTTGTTATTGTTTGTAGCTCAGTATTTGTTTTTGTTTTTGGAAAATGATAGAATTTTTAAAATTTTATTTTGTTTCCTTTTTTTACATTTTATTTTTTTACTCGTTGCTGGTATACAGAAAAATAATTTTATATGTTGAATTTGTATTCAAGTAACTTGTATACACTCATAATTTTTCATAATTCTTTTGCTGATTCTTTTCTACTTTCCCCTGTACATAATCATATCATCTGTGCATCTACAAATAATGGCAGTTTGTTTTTACCTTTCTAATATCTTCTATTTCTGTTTTTTCTATATCTTCTTTCTTTTCTTTTTTTCAGTTCAAGCATAGTTAACATACAGTATTACATTAGTTTCAAGTGGATAATATAGTGATTAAACAATTCTATACATTACTCATTCTCATAATGGTAAGTATACTCTTAATCACATTTACTTATTTCACCCATCCCCCTACTGACCTCCCCTCTGGTAATCATCAGGTTCAGAGTCTGGTTTTTGGTTTGTCTCTTTTTTTCTTTGTTGGTTTGTTTCTTAAATTCCTCATGTGTGTGGAATCATATAGTGTTTGTCTTTCTCTGACTGACTTATTTCACTTAGCATTATAACTTCTAGATCCATCCATGCTGTTGCAAATAGGAAGATTTCATTCTTTCTCATGACTAATATCCCATTGTATATGTGTACAGTATCTTTCTTATCCATTCATCTATTGATGGACACTTGGGTTGTTTCCATAATTTTCCTATTGTAAATAATGCTTCAATAAACATAGGAGTGCATATCTTTTCGAATTAGTGTTTTTGTATTCTTTGGGTAAATACCCAGTAGAGGAATTACTGCATCATATGATAATTCTATTTTACATTTTTTGAGGAACCTCCATACTGTCTTCCATAGTGGCTGTACTCATTTGCATTCCCACCACCAGGGCATGACTGTTCCTTTTTCTCCACATCCTCACCAACTCTTCTTTCTCGTGTTTTTGATTTTAGTCATTCTGACATGTGCAAGAGATATATATATCTCTGTATAATTTTGGTTTGAATTTCCATGATGATGAATGCTGTTGGGCATCTTTTCATATGTCTATTGGCCATCTGGATGTCTTTGGAGAAATGTCTGTTAGTGTTAGTCTGTTAGTGGAGAAATGTCTGCCCTTTTTAATTGGATTGAATTTTTTTTTTTTTTTTTTTTTTTTTTTTTTGGTTCAGCTCTCACATTTAGGTCTTTAATCCATTTGGAGTTTATTGTTTTGTAGGGTATAAGAAAGTGGTCCAGTGTCACTCTTTTGCATATAGCTATACAGTTTTCCCAACACCACTTATTGAAAAGACTATTTTTCCCCCATTGCATATTCTTTTTTGTTGTTGTTGTTAAAGAATAATTGACCATATGGTTGTCAGTTTATTTCTGGGCTCTTTATTCTATTTCATTGATCTATGTATCTATTTTTGAGTCAGTACTATACTGTTTTGATTACTAACTTTATAAAGTATATCTTGAAATCTAGGATTGTGAGACCTCTGGTTTTGTTTTCTTTTTTCAAGACTGATTTGGCTATTTGGGGTCTTTTGTTACTCCATAAAATTTTGTTTTATTTATTTATTTATTAAAAAAATTGTTTATTTTTGAGAGAGAGACAGAGCACA
This sequence comes from Puma concolor, assembly GCF_028749965.1. Taxonomy (NCBI): domain Eukaryota; kingdom Metazoa; phylum Chordata; class Mammalia; order Carnivora; family Felidae; genus Puma; species Puma concolor. The sequence continues at coordinate 47,566,318 of NC_141671.1, read as the reverse complement.
AGCAGGAGAGGGACAAAGAGAGAGGGAGACACAGAATCCGAAGCAGGCTCCAGGCTCCACGCTGTCAGCACAGAGCCCAATGCAGGGCTCAAACCCCCAAACTAAGGGATCGTGACCTGACCCAAGTTGGACACTCAACCAACTGAGCCACCCAGGTGCCCCATATAAAAACTTTAAAATAATTTTATGAAAAAGGATTATGTGGGGGAGCCTGGGTGGCTTGGTAGGTTAAGGGTCCGACTTCGGCCCAGGTCATGATCTCACAGTCCGTGAGTTCGAGCCCCGCGTTGGGCTCTGTGCTGACCGCTCAGAGCCTGGAGCCTGTTTCAGATTCTGTGTCTCCCTCTCTCTCTGCCCCTCCCCTGTTCATGCTCTGTCTCTCTCTGTCTCAAAAATAAATAAATGTTAAAAAAAAAAATTAAAAGAAAAAGGATTATGTGTTCTAGTTCTGTGAAAAATGCTCTTGGTATTTTGATAGGAATTGCATTAAATCTATAGATTGCTTTGGGTAGTATAGACATTTTAACAATATTGGTTCTTCCAGTCCATGAGCATAAAACATCTTTCCATTTGTGTTGTTAATTTCTTTAATCAGTGTTTTATAGTTTTCAGAGTACAAGTTTCTCACCTCCTTAATTAAGTTTATTTATAGATAATTTATTCTTTTTGGTGCAATTGTAAACAGGATTGTTTTCTTAATTTCTCTTTCTGCTACTTCATTGTTAGGTATAAAAATGCAATGGATTTCTGTATATTGATTTTGTATCCTGAGATCTTACTGAATTCATTTATCAGTTCATATATATATATATATATATATATTTTTTTTTTTTGGTGGAGCTTTTAGAGTTTTCTATATATAGTATGCTGTCATCTGCAAATAGTAAAAGTTTTACTTCTTTCTTACCAATATTGATGCCTTTTATTTCTTTTCTTTGTCTGATTGCTGCAGCTAGGAATTCTAGTAGCTTATTGAATAAAAGTGTTGAGAGTGGACATTCTTGTCTTGTTCCTGAACTTAGGGGAAAATTCTCCATTTTTCCCCATTGAGCATGATATTCACTGTGGGTATTTCATATATGGCCTTTATTGTATTGAACTTTATTCCCCCTAAACTTACTTTGTGTATAGTTTTTATCATGAATAGATAGTGTACGCTGTCCCATGCTATTTCTGCATCTGTTGAAATGATCATATGGTTTTTATCCTTTCTCTTGATGTGATGCATCATGATTGATTTGCAAATGTGAACCACCCTTGCATCCCAGGAAGAAATCCCACTTGATCATGGTGAATGATTTCTTTAAATGTATTGTGGATGTGGTTTGCTAATATTTTGTTGAAGATTTTTGCATCTGTGTGCATCAGAGATATTGGCCTACAGTTTTCTCTCTCTCTCTCTCTCTCTCTCTCTCTCTCTCTCTGTCTCTCTTTCTTTTTGTAGCATCTTTACCTGGTTTTGTTATCAGGGTAATGCTGCCCTCATAGAATGAATTTGGAAGTTTTCCTTTCTATTCTATTTTTTTGCAATGATTTGATAAGACTGGGTATTAACTGTTCCTTAAATACTTGGTAGAATTTACCTGCAAAGTGTTCTGGTCCTGGACTTTTGTGTGTTGAGAGGGTTTTGTTTTTTTCTGATTCAATTTCATTGTTGGTGTTGGTCTGTTCACATTTTCTTTCTATTTCTTCCTGATTTAATTTTGGAAAATTATGTTTCTAGAAATGTATCCATTTGTCAAGGCTGCCTAATTTATTGGCATACAATTTTTCATAATATTCTCTTACAATCCTTTGTATTTCTGTGATATCAGTTGGTATTTCTTCTGGTTTCTTTCTGATTTTGTTTATTTGAGTCTTTTTTTATGAATATGGCTAAAGTTTTATCAATTTTGTTTATCTTTTCAAAGGACCAACTTCTGGTTTCATCTCTTCTATTATTTTAGTTTCTATTTTGTTTATTTGTCCTCTTTTTTATTTTTTTTCATTCCTTCTACTGGTTTGGGGTTTTCTTCATTTTTCTTTTCTTAGCTTTTTTAGGTATAAAATTAGATAATTTTTATGAGAATTTTCTTGCCACGTGAAGTAGGCCTGTATTGCTACAAACTTCCTTCTTAGTTCTACTTTTGAATGAAGGAGGGAAGTACCTAGGTTTAAATTCTGTATTTCAAGAATTAAGCCAAATATTTGCTTGAATGCTAGGTGAAAAAATGAAGAAAAACAAATCTTCAGAAGTATAGCCTCAAGTTATTCATAGGCCTTACAAAAAAGAGTATACTGAATCCTTTAAAGACATGATGCCAGACGACTTATTTGCCTTTGAAGACAGATTATCAGAGATCTGCTCTTTCTTCCTCGTGAGGATATCTCACTGTCTAGATATGTATAGAGGTGTATACAAGTATGCTCAGATACTTATAGAGAGCGAGGGAAGAATTCTTTACTGCTACATACAGTTGACTAGCTACTTGCTGACAGTCATACTGACATGGTGAAGTTAGGTGCTACTAGAATAAGAAAATTCTCAAGGAAAGAGATTGGAGAGACTGAATTAAACCAGATCTTTGGTGATATCGTTTAGCCAATTGTTCATGCCTGTGTGCACCACGCACCTATAGTTACAACAAAGAGTATTCTTTCCTTCTTATTCATGCACATTTTATTTTCATTACTTACTATTTACATCTTAAAACAACCTAACTAATCCAAACACTGGATATGTGCCTTTTAGGATTTAGCTAGAATTTCACATTATTAAAACAAACAAAAGAATAGGTATTCTGTTTGAAGAAATAAGTGGGTTGTCAACACACAGATATGATTTTTTCCCCCGGAGGGGGCATTGAGCTAAGGGCATACGATATTAGTAAGTTAGGTTGTGACACTAAAACACCTACTTATGAGATCTAAATATTATAAAAGTCCTCGCATCATTTTAGGCAATGATCTTTGCGTCATAAAGTCTACAGTTGACATAAAATTCATTACTATAATGTTTACTTACCATGTTATGCAGCAAATTTATAACACAAAAGTTTCATTCTCTATTTGCATACTATACAGAATAAAACTTACCAAGAATATATGTATAGAAATTATAAGCTTATGGGATCTATGAATGTTCACTGATAGGGAAGAAAAAAAGGGGGGGATACATTTTCAGATATTAAAAGGCTGTTGCCACTGAGAGTATAGAAACATTAGACTATTCATGGAGCTGCTACAATCAACCTTTTTACATGTTTGTTTATTTTTGGCTAAGGACAATGATAATGGATAAGCATTTAAGATTAAACTATGAGAAAGGGGGAAAAAAATCCTACTAGACTTTGAGGTTTATTGAATTGAGGCCCATTCATCTTAAAATTTATTCACTTATATGGGGTAAAACTGCAAAAAGGTAAATGATGTAAGAATTACTCTGCTCAGTTGTGAAAATATCAGAAGAAATTTAGCTCCTGTTTACAAGTCCATTACCAAGCATGTACTCACATAAGCAAGAAAATCAGAATTTATATTCATTGGTTTTTCTTTGCACACAGCAGAAAATGGGTTACTGTGAACAGTATTTTCATGATTTATTATGGTTGCAAAATTTTTTCACACAGATACACAAGTTAGGGCAATAAAAATTAATATTTTTTAATAATTATCTCCAAGAGTCATTCATTACCCAACTGATTCTCTATGAAAACAAACAACAGCAACATAAACATTGTAAAGACTTTCTCATTTTTGATGCTTTAGAAATGAGCAGCTAATAGGAATATTTCTTCTTGTAGACAGAGGGCATGAGCAGGATTTAGAAATAGGAGATAACAAAGAAAAATAATAACGCTTTTCTGAGACTCACTGCTTAGCTTTACTATTTTATTTTCCATATCCTGTTTTCTAATAAAGCTAAAGTAATGTAGATTGTCCTCCCTTATGAATACTTGTACCATTTACTAAATATTACTGTACATTACAATCATACACTGATATCTGGTTCTCTTCTCCTTTCAGGCACATGGGAAACTGCACTTTTCAGACCACTTGCCATTGAGTGAGTAATGGGATTATTAGCCTATGTCCATTATAAAATGTGAATACAAATGATATTTACCATAGCTTGGTGGTAGAAAATAAAATAAAATTCATGGTTCCCTAATCTCTTCTTTCCTCTTACATAGTGACCAAGATGGTTATATTTTCAGATAAAAGTTGCTGGTGCCTTTATCCATAGGTTCCTGAGTGAGAGTCCTCTAACATTTTGGGTAGGACATATGGCATGAGCAGATACAAACTTTTAATTTGTATTAAGCAATGGAATTGGGTGGGAGGAAAAATTGGTTGGCTGGCCAAACCGTATCCGCTTATATAATTGAATGCTAATGGGAATGAAACACCTCCCTAGCCCATCCTTAATTCTTGATATTGATTGTGCGTATGTGTATATATGTTTGTGTAGAAGCCCTATATCCTTGTTTCACACATTCCTGGTTTTTTTTTTTTTCTTTTTATGCAACACATTGATGTATATCATGAGTAAGATGTTAATGGCGACATTGTATTAAGTCTTGGACATTTGGCTGCTTTTGCCTAGGGGGACAGACCGTGTCTGCTTCCATTTCAGTTTGGGACATTATGAGTTTATAAGGCTGTGCAGTGTCCAGGGAGAGCTTCCCAATTGGCAAATACTTTAGAAACTTTGGGCCTCCTCCAGAGGAATCTATATTAAAGGTATAGGTTTGGGAGCCATCAGACTATAGCTAATAGCTATTGAAGTAGTAATATGTAAAAGTATTTAGGAGAACACGTAGAATAAGATTTTTTGAGAGTTAAGAGATGGGGAGGGGAAAAAAAAGCAGAAAAGAGAGTCACTGAAAACAGGCTGTTTGAGAAAAAAGAGAGAGATGAGATGCCTGCGTGGCTCAGTCAGTTAAGCATCCAGCTCCTGATTTTGGCTCAGGTCATGATCTCATGGTTCGTGAGCCCCACAGAGGGCTCTGTGCTGACAGCGAGGAGCCTGCTTGGGATCCTTCCTCTCTCCCTCCACAACCCCCCCTCCTTCCCTTCATATGTGTGCACTCTTTCTCTCAAAATAAATGAACTTAAAATAAAAAGAGACCACTTTTTAAAAAGAAATGAGAAAGAGTATTGCAACTAGAATAATATTTAGAAAAAATGGAGGTTCCTTCCCCTCTTTTTCTGTGATATGTGAGTGGCTTGAATTAGAATATGTATCTCAATGGGAGACAAAGGGTACAGTGGACGTTGTATGCCCCCTTGTGTGCCAGGGTACTACCACAACTCAGAACTGAGTTTCCTTTCCAGATTTGTTGTTGGCTGAAAGGAGCTTTCTTACAAGATTACACCCATTCCCGTGGGACAGCCCACATTCCATGACTGGTTGATAAAGCGCTACAGAGTTCACCTCTGCCTCGCTTGAGACAACTTTGACAAGCCGTCAGCTCCAGAGCCTCCTACAGGATATGTGGAGGCTTTGCCGCCATGACTTTGAAGTTTCACTTATGTTTCATCTTGCTTGCTACATGCCTCACAGTGGTTGAGCCTCAGAGTAGTCCTTAGAAAGCCTCCTAAGTACATGCCTCGAACTGAGACAGACAAGAGACACAACAGCATTTGGTAGAAGGCTTCAGAATTGGCACAAGGGAACACAATTAGAGGAACAAGCAGGCGAACTGATTAATCAAACGGATGTAAGCTTATCTTGCAATGGAAAAGACATGAGCATGTGGGTGGAGGTAAATGATGATGAAATGGGACAATGAGTCTGTTTATGTCTGAGATGCTTATTTATTTATTTTTCTATGTAATTGACCATCTGTTCTGTTGAGGTGGAAGAGGAGATAGATCTTTGAGGTTTGAGGAAAGTTAGGAATTTTTAATACAGTAGGTATGGAGAATGAAGGAGGAAGGTGACCGGGACAGGTAAAATGATTGTTTAGACCAACACTGAGGACAAAACTGAAGTTGGAAAGAACACAAGACTGTAAAGAGCAGAGATGTCAAATGTTGGCTGAGTTATTTCACATGAATTGGTAATCTGAGTTTCAGTCTTTCATCTAAATGTTTCGAAGAGAAATACTAGCCCTTGTTATTTCACAGAATTATTGTGCTGGTGAATACGGTATTGTATGTTAAAGTGAATTTTAATAAATTATAGCAGTCAAATCCATGCCAATAGTTGTTTTAGTCAATGTGAAAAAGTATTGACTACAGTTGGAAAAGAAAATTGAACAATGTGCAGAGAATATGGAAGTGAAAAATCTTAAGCATATTAATGTAAAACCTTAAAGTCTGTGCTATGAAGTGTCACTCACTGTTCACTTGCATAAAACCTCTACCAAGTGATAGGAGTTTGAAGGTGATAAGGAGCTGTGTTTGAAAGATTTATAACTGGCTACCTTTGGAAAAAGAGTACCCTGCGTAGATCAATGCACTCTAATAGAACCACTTATCACTGCACTAAACGCCATGATTATTTTTGCTATTTGATTCTATTCTTCCTCCAGTCTTGGAATCCAGGTCATCTCTGATTGGTCTGTCTTGTCTTGGCCTGAGGCACCGCCATGCAAGTCAGTGCAGTTTGAATTTTTTTCTCTATTTGCTTTGGTCACGGTATCAAAATTGATTGCATTAGATTTGTGTCCTGTTCATTCTCTGGAAACCTCCTGGGTAGCAAGGGTACAGTCAGTATATTGGCTCCCTTTGTTTTGAGCTGGGAGGAAGTCTGAATACAATGCATCTTAAAAAAAAATATATATATATATATATATGTATGTATATATACATACACATACACACACACACACACACACACACAAGACGAAAAAACTTTGCAAGGAAGACTTGTAGCTTGGCTCTCAATTTATAGACTAACTGTGTTTCCAGATGCAGAGAGAGGAAACACAATGAATAGTGCACCACAAATATGCAATGGGTTATTTTAAAAAAATGCTATGCACACTCCTCTCTTCACATGCATGCACTAGCACTCTCACGCTCTCTCCCCATCAATTGCATACTGAAAAAATACAAAATAGATAAAGTTTGATTTTGAATGCCAACACTCAGGCTAAGCCAGTTTTGATAGTGCATATTTTCCCTCTCTCTCCTTTTTCCAGGAACCCAGCCCTCATCTCAAACATTTCCCAAACATAAAAAAAAAAAAAACTAGAAGGTTAAAGGCCTTCCAAGTGCTATTGCAAGCTGAAGGAATATACAGGTGACCAAGACATGGTTTTTCCAATAGGAAATTCAGTGCCTAATAAGGCCTTGGACATAACTTCTGACAAGTGGCTTAGGAAATACAAGGTGAATTAGAAAGAAGACTCCACTTGTTCATTTGAGAGAATAACCCTTTATTTTCTAATTGGGGGATGACAGAGGATAATCAACTTCATTTAAGTTAAATAATTATTATTTACCAGGTATTAGCCTACTGATTTTAAATCTGTCAACTTGTTTTATTATCACAATAAACTCATTTGATGATGATTATTTTCATGTACTTCTTCATACTCCTCTTGCTAAATTAGTAGCCTAAATAGCAAACTCATTATGCAGGTACTGTGATGTTAAATGCTTTCCTAGGAACCCTAAAGTCAGTGTGATTGCTCACCACCCCATATCATAGTTGAAAAATACTGAGGTTCAAGGTCATATCTTAACCATAGACGATGTACAAGTAATAGAGGCACACTTGTTTATAAATCCTTAGAGAAGTTTTATTAAATATTTCATTGTCTCCAATAAGATTACATTTTGGGGGGCATGTGGGTGGCTCAGCCGGTTAAGCATCCAACTCTTGGACTCAGGTCATGTTCTCATGGTTCATGGGTTCAAGCCCCACAATAGGTTCTGTGCTGAAAGCATAGAGACTGCTTTGTATTCTCTCTCTCTCTCTCTCTCTCTCTCTCTCTCTCCCTCCCTTGCTTGTGCTCTGTCTCTTCCTCAAAATAAATAAACTGAAAAATATTTTAAATAAGATTACATTTTTAATTTTTATGAAACTTTCATTTTGGGAAAGTTAATGGCAGCAGAAGAGTGAGGAGACCTCAGATAATATTCTTTGAAGAGTTTCAATACATTGGGGTTATAAAAAAGGTTTATGGCATTTCAAAAAATATTGTAAATCAGTTATCACTGATTTAGGGTTACCTAAAAAGCACAACATATTTCCCTGTTTTCTTTTCTACTAATGACTCAAGAATTTTTCAGATCATTTTTTTTTCTTTTAATTTAGTGAAGTACTTAATGCTGGACCTATGATTTCATCAGCGCACTGATTATAGGTGAGAGGTTTGTGAAGTGATGGGGAGGGAGGAGGAAGAGATTTAATCAGCTCAAAACATAGTCCCTTTATCCCTTCTCTAAAAATATTCTGCTAGATTTGTAGTGATTAAATAAAAGATGAATCAATTTGCTGTTTATACAGCTTAAGAGATCAGCATTAGAGGACATTTTTGCTTTTCCTTTTTCTTCCAGCAAATAGAGAAGGACAAAAGGTTAGCAATCCTTGGGAGATTTATTAGAAGAAAAGAATTTGGATTCTAGCTAAAATAAATGCATTAGCAAATGCATGTGTGCGTGTGTGTGTGTGAATATCATTACTTAGTATTTACCAGAGCTAAAATAAAATATCTCACTTCAAAGTTTTTGGGGTTTAGGCAATATTCAGTCAAAAAACTGGCATTTGTTCACAAAACATAAGTAATAAAGCTTGAAGTACTTCCTTGAGAGGGAGAGTCAGGGTTCCTATGTGACTATAAAATGGTATGAATATTAGGGTGATCTTCAATTATCTGCTGATAACACACTGAGTTAAGAAATACTAAGTCAGTAGCATTTTGTTATAAAGCTAAGGGAACATACATTCTTACATAAGCTGCCAGTGGTGTTGTCATACCATCTGATATAATCATATTCTTCAGTAGTTGCAAGGAGTGTGGAAGTGTCCACCACCCTGCGAGATGTTGGCAGAAATGAAAGCAAATGAGGTTGCTGTTGGGTCGGGAGCCAGTGGGGAACGTAAAGTGAACAGGGAGGAGGTCCACAGGGCCATGATCTGCCATTAAAGTGACGGAGGCTCAGAGCCCTGCTCACAAATGAATGTATTCTGAGTGGCCTTCTGGTCTTGAAATCAATTTCTTTTTTTTTTTTTTTTTAATTTTTTTTCAACGTTTTTATTTATTTATGGGACAGACAGAGACAGAGCATGAACGGGGGAGGGGCAGAGAGAGAGGGAGACACAGAATCGGAAACAGGCTCCAGGCTCCGAGCCATCAGCCCAGAGCCTGACGCGGGGCTCGAACTCACGGACCGTGAGATCGTGACCTGGCTGAAGTCGGACGCTTAACCGACTGCGCCACCCAGGCGCCCCTTGAAATCAATTTCAATTAATTTCTCCTTCATTTGCTGTTGTACTTACTAATGTGTTTACTTTTGTATATGATTCTCATCTGCTAGTGAAAGCACAGTAAGGGAGAACATGGGATATGGAATCAGGGTGAGCCTGGGTTCATCTCCTGGCTTAAATACTGACGAGTTATGTTCTGTGCAAGTCAATTAACCATCCTGTGCCTCAGTTTACTTCTCTGTAAAATGGGTATATTACTAGTACCTACTACACAGGGTTGTTTTAAGAAATAAATATGTTAATTAGGTGAAGTAAATGAATTCAAAGAAAGAAACACTGGATATTTCCTCAAAACAGAGGTTGATTGGTGTGACTCAGTTTGGGGATTGATTATAAAATTGGCAGAATGTAAAAATAAATTGAAGGTTTTGAGCAAAGAAGGGAGAAAATTAAAGATGTCTCTGATCTTTCTTATTTTCATCACAAGTGAAAAAATACTACTCATGGAGATGGAGGAAAGTGTAGAATAAAACGTACAAGGGGATTTTAGTTTTGGAAGGAGCAGAGGGAAGAGGACATTTCTCTATTTACCACTGTATAAAAGACACAAGGTGGCTCAGTCGGTTGAGTGCAGGTCATGATCTTGCAGTTGAGGAGTTCAAGCCCCGAGTCAGGCTGTGTGCTGACAGCTCAGAGCCTGGAGCCTGCCTGGGATTCTGTGTCTCCCTCTCTCACTGCCCCTCCCCCACTCATGTTCTGTCTCTCTCTGTCTCAAAAATAAATAAACATTAAAAAAAAATTTTAAAAGATACTACACTAGGCCCTTTAGCTGTATTGTTTGTTAAGGTCAAGTTCACAGATGTAAACACATAACAGAGCAGAATTTACTGGATGGATAAACAAGAGTTAATATAGGAGAACAAGAATCATCAACATGGGTGTAAAGGAGTACAACGTGAGTACCTTTGAGGACAAAGAGGGAAATTTTCTCAAGAGAGGCAATGTTAGTAATGTCAAATACTACACAGATACTGGATGGAATAAAGATCTGGTGCATTGGAATAGCAGTTAGGATGGTCTTCTTGTTGTTGTTTTCTTTTTAGTTGATTGTAGTATCTGGAAACATTCTTAGTAGTTGTAAAAACATCAACTGATCATTTAACTTTGTATCATGCTTGTTCCTCTGGTCAGTGATCCTTAGAAATAGTCTGAAGCACTAAAAAGCCCAGGTGGCTTCTAACTGATGTCTGCACCCTGATTATTTCACCCAGGTAGAGTTGGATTTTTAGAACCCCAGCTATTTATATTATCAACTGTTGCTGCAGAATCTGTTAGAATCACTAGCTGAGCCAGTAGGAGAAAGGGGAGAAGAAGTTGGATCTCATATTTAACCCAACTCTTTTTTTTTTCTTTTCCATTGGGATCTATAGAGAGCCTTAATAGGACTGTATAATCAAAAAGAATTTTCTTCTTTCTTTCCAAGATTTTCTACTCCTTATCATATAGCTTATTCCAAGTTGGAGAAGACCCTTTGTGGCCAAAGTATCTCTCTGCGCATGCTTGCCAGTTTTTCTGTTTTGTATATATTTGGCAAATGTTAAAGTACCATTGATTCACCTCCTGTTGGAAGAGTCTTCTCTGTTGGGGTGGGATGTGAAAAGGATGAATAAACATATAGTCTACTTGTCTCTATGAAGAAGTGAAGATATACGGGGAGAAAATGAGTAAGTTACTTTGCTTGGCTTCCCCAAGAAACAAAAAGATTAAAGAACAAGGAGTAAAGAACAACAACAACAACAAAAAACAAAACAAAACAAAACAAAAAAACAAGGAAATGAAAGCCTTGTAGGCAGCGGTGTATTGTTACAATGGCTTATCAAAAAAAAAACGTGTTATGTAGCATTTGACAATTTCTGTGTCATAAATACTCTCACCAGGACCAATTTTGAACTATCAAGAGTTTAGCAACCAGTGTGTACAATGTCCGTGCACTTCGCAATCAGGTCTAGTAGATCATCCAGACAGCTTCAGCACACCCTGCCTGTGTAGGCCATGTATGCACATGTGTGTGTTTAGGTCAGAGAACCAGGTGTATTTTTTTGGTAGAATATTTACCATTTAAAAAAATTATTTTTGTCTCTTCTATGTGCCTTTCTTGAACTTGTCTGTGCACTGAGAATAACTATTAATATCTCAACCATCTCTGCTTTTTCTACATTTTCTTTCGGAGATATGGTAGACCTTTATTGCTCTCAAGACAAAGAGTAAGGACCAACATTGAATGGCAAATTTCATGTTCTGTTCCTCATTAAAGCACGTGTAAACAGAGTTCCCTGAATGCTCTGAATTGACTTGTGTTTTGTGATAGGACTAAAATAAGCCCTTGTTTATTGTCTGTTTTTAGGTTTAATCAGGACATCTTGCTATTAGTTATTATTATTGGTTATTACTGGTCACATATGTGAGTTCAATTTAAATTAAGAGAAGTATATTGTCCAGGCAACCAAAAGTAACCTTTCAATTCAGAAAAACATGTGAAAAATTAAGATAAAAATAAAAGGATAAATACATCTTTGATTAGTTTTTTATAATGTACAGCCTAGGAATAAATACATAGAGATTACAGTCTTTAGATTGTAATAAAGAGTTCTACTGTCAATAGTAAGTGTATATAAGAATCAGGAATATATATAAAAATCAGTTTAAAGAGTTTATCTTAAATTGCAATCAAAATAAGCTGCTATTTTCAAGCTTTGGTTTTTCATCAATTAGTATTTCATAAAAAGTGATGTGAGGGGATACAGTTAAACTTTTTTTTTTAATTTTCATACCACAGACTCTATTATTAATATGTTTTATTGTTGCTAATGGTTTATTGACTTTCTCAACACTGGTAGATATTGACTTTATCTAATCATTAGTTATGACATTATTTGGGTGTTTAAAAATTATTCTCTTCAAGTTTTTCTGAGCTACAGAAAAAATATATATATAATTAAGGTGTTTGTGGTTAACCTTGTTAAAACCTCCTTTTAGCTTAATTAAGATACTGCTAATGTTAATTCATATTATATAACATGCTTTTACAACTTTGCCTGGCTGAAGTTTTCACTGATCTTTATATCACACAAATTACTTAGAGATAATATGTTTGGAGCGAAAACTTTCTTAGAAGTAAAAACCTGTCATATTTTGACCTCTGGTGTTTAAGAACCTGTTCTTTTTGATGACTTTGATAGCAATCACCAGTGTCTGATGATGTAACGGGGGGGTGGGTAAGGCAAAAACAAAGACAAGGGAACGCACTGAGAATTTTTCCAGGTCTCATTTTAAAACTTTGTGAACCAGGTTGACTAGATAGGACCAGAGAAATGGAGTGTAGAAAACTGCAATAAGAAATCATACCTTCCCTCAGCTTCACACAACCAGGACCTTCTTGAGCACTTGATAAACCAAGGTTAAAGAAATGTCTGCTGAACTCTAAACAAAACATATGCAAAACTTTTCTCTGCCACCCGCCAATAATAAAAAAGAGCTCCCAATGTGTTGTAATAAGCAATCTCTTATCACATTATGACAGGAAAATGTTAAGAATGAAAATATTTAAAGGCTTAATTGCTTTAAGAAGTAAATATTTAAAAAGTTAATCTTGATAAGTGAAACTATATTTCTTTCCTACTAGTTCACTGCGTGTGTGTGTGTGTGTAAGCATACAACTTTGTGTCTTCTATAATCACTTTCCAAATAATACAAATAGTATTAACTACTCTCTGGTTTGGTAGATAGAGAGGTAATCTGATGCGCTCTAAAAATTCTCATCTTTCAACTTTTCTAAATCTTGGGGTTCATGTCAAAAAAGCTAAGGAATTAGGATTCTTGTCTTTCATAAATGTTCTCGTGTTGGGTAAAATATGACAAGTGATAAATTTGTTATTAAGACATGCATGCCATCAACACAACCTCTTTTCAAATAGTGAGATATAACTCCAGCTGCTTGGAAATTTACTAAACTTATCACAGAGAAACTGAGAATAACTATGGTAGATCTGTTAAATATTTCATAAAGACAAGGCAAATAAATAGAAATTACCTACTGGAAATATAGGATACCCTCAAGCTGCCAGAGGTTCTCATCAATATCTGCTTTGAATAATTTATTTTTCTGAAATCATCCAGAATATAAAAATATGTTCAAAGTCTCCAAAACATTTTAACTTTAATAAAAGCAGATCAAAAATCAAGCTTTATTAGTGAGTACTTAATTTTGGTTTAACAATGTACTGCATAAATTTAAGGTAATATCTTTTAATTCTTCCTTTCAATTAAATTCAATTCTTTCATCTTCTTCTACAAGGTAAAATATCTTCTACAACACAACATATTCTGAACCTTGTTCTGTACACAATTTTTTTTTATTCCAGAATAAAAATAATTTGTTTCAGGTGCAAAGTGTTCATATTTCAGGTGCACATTGTATATATCACACAGTTTGGCATAGGTTTTAAAAGACAGTCTCTTAAGACATCTTTTTTTTTTCCTTTTATAGTTTCTTCTTTGTTGTTGTTGGAACACCTTATCTATTTCTGCCTTTTGCTCCCTCTCTTTCTCTCTCTGTGTCTCTTTCTTACACACACACACACAGACACACACACACACACACACATCTAAGATCCATGTAGACACTGGATCCTTCCTGTTACAGTTTCAGGTTTATTCCAAGTTAACCTCATCCTCTAACTACACAACTAATTTGTTCATATCTCCTGAGCTCTTGTCCAGTGTATAGTTGACCCTTGAAGAGCACAGGTTTGGACTGTGCGGGCCCACTTATACATAGATATTTTAGGTAAATACAGTTCAGTATTTTAAATATATTTTCTCTTCTTTAAAGTTTTCTTAGTAACTTTTCTTTATTGTAAGAATACAATATATAATACACATCACAGCTAAGATTAATTTATTCTTGGGATGAAAGTTTGGTTTAACATTTGAAAATCAATGTCATTCTCCACATTAACATACTAAATTAGAGAAATCATGATAGCATATTTAGAATAAAAAGTCTTTGATAAAACTTAAAATCCATTCATGATAAAAAAAAGTTTTAGTAACTTTGAAACATAAAAGAACTTTCTAATTAGGTGAAGTAAAGGGTATTATAAAAAAAATGTTGTTACCTTAGTTTAGAAATGAGACAATAATGCCAGCTTCTTCATTTCTACTCTGCAATACAGGGGGTTACTAAGTAATTTACTAAGTCAAAGGAAAGGAATAAAAAGTATGGAAGACCAGAAAGCAAGAAATATCATATTCACCTATAACATAAATGTGTATGAATAAAATCTAAATTATCCACAGATATATAGAATTTATAGTTTAATAAGACTGCTGATGGTGTGCCTGGGTGGCTCAGTCGGTTAAGCATCCAACTTCAGCTCAGATCACGATCTCACAGTTCATAAGTTCAAGCCCCACATCAGGCTCTGTGCTGACAGCTCAGAGCCTAGCGTCTGATTCTCTCTCTCTGCCCCTCTCCCACTCATGCCCTGTTTCTCTCTCAAAAGTATACATTAAAAAAAATTAAAAACATAAGCAAACTAAGACTGCTAGATTTAGTCTAAAACAAAAATCTATTTAGATTAGCATAAATAATTAAAAAAATTAATCTCAAAGATATTCACAATATCAAAAAATTGAGTAAAAACGAATCTGTTGTAAACAACACTTACACATAAAACTATGAAACACTATTAAGAGAAGCTAAAGATTACTTAAATAAGTGAAAGAATGTGTAATATTTATAGTTTGGAAGACTCAATATGGTGATAAAGTCAATTCCTCCTAAACTGATCTATAAAACTAATAAAATCCTAACCAATATTTCAGCATGTTTCTTTTTATCATAATTGACATGCTAACTCCAAGTTTATGAATATGCAAGGCAATTTTGAAGAATAAGGTAGGAGGAATCACTCTATTGGATATCAAGCTTTATCATACAGTTACAGTGATAGTGTGATAATTGTGTAAAAGTTGCAAAGGAGACCAGTCATAAGAACGGAGCTTCCAAATATAGACTCATACAAATATAATAGTCTGATTTGTTACAAAGTTGGCTCTACAAATCTATAGCAAAATAATGGTGTCTCAACAAAAGTGGTTGTTCAGTTGGATATGCATAGGGAGAGGGAAAAAAGCTTCTTAAACTCTCCTTCATACTAGAAGCAATTTCAGGTGCATTGTAGATCTTAATTTGCATGACAAAATAATATGTATGTCCTATAAGAAAATATTTTTTAAATCTTCAAGATGTTTAGTTTTATAAAGAAAGTCTTAATCATAAAGGATATTGATATTTTGGTCTATATTAAAATAAGAATTTATGGGGGCGCCTGGGTGGCTCAGTCCATTGAGCGTCCGACTACAGCTCAGGTCATGATCTCACAGTTTGTGAGTTTGAGCCCCGCATCGGGCTCTGTGCTGACTGCTCAGAGCCTGGAGCCTGCTTCAGATTCTGTGTCTCCCGCTCTCTCTCTCTCGCTCTCTCTCTCTCTGCCCCTCCCCCACTCGTGCTCTGTCTCTCTCTCAAGAACAAATAAACATTTTTAAAAAAATAAAAAAATAAAATAAAATAAAATAAGAATTTATGTTCATCAAAAGACCACTTCAGCTGAGTGAAAAGGCATAACATCTGCAAAACATACAGCAAACAGGATTCGTGTTTAGCATATATACAGATTTCCCACACAACAGCGGAAATAATTTGGGAATGAAACTTGATTCAGTGCTTAAATAAAGAATTTATTTAATGACCATGAAAAATAAAAAAGTACTCAATATCATTAGTCATCCTAGAAATACATATGCAAACTAAAACCACAGTGAGAAAACACTATGCACTAGTCAGAATATTAAATTATTTTACTATATCTAGTATTGGTGATAATGAAGAGAAATTGGAATGATTAGCTTAGAGGTCTAAATTGTTCCTACTAATTTGGAAATTTGCCTAGTAGTATTTACCTCAGCAATACCACTTCTAGTCACATTTACACAAAAATACATTCATATGCCCAAGAAAGACCATGCATGCAAGCAATATTCCTAATAATCCTAGATTGAAAACTACCTAAATGTCCATCAAGAGAAAAATGGATGAAAGTTGTGAAATATTTGCACAATGGCATATTATAGAGCACAAAAATACACTTATTGCTAACAATAAAATGAATCTCATAAACATTCTTTTGAGCAAAAATGGCCAGACCACAAAAAATGTATGCTAGGTGATTCCACTTTTACAAAGTTAAAAGTGGTATAAGAATATTTAATATAGTGTAAGAACTCATTATATTGGTAACCATTGGATGATGAAGAGAAGAGGGTAGAGATAGAGAACTTGACTGAGGTTTTGGGTTGGCAGTGCTATTCCCTTCTAGATCTGTGTAGATGTTACATAGATGTGTTCTTTTTATGTGAAATGAACCAAAAAGTGAATAAACAAAAAGCAGAATGAGACCTATAAATACAGAAAACAAACTGATGGTTGCTAGAGGGGAGGGAGATAGAGGGAAACAGGCAGAATGTGTGACAGGCAGTGGGAGATACAGGTTTCCAGTTATGGAATAAGTAAGTCCTGGGAACAAAATGTACAGTATAGGGAATATAGTCAGTGGTCCTGTAATAGAGTTGCATGGTGACAGGTGACTTGTGAGCATAGATTAATGTATAGAGTTGTTGTGTACTGAAACTAACATCATGTGTCAACTATACTCAAAAAAATAAAAGCAAAAATAAAATTAACCAACATTTCACCTACCTCTGAAAAGTATGTCACAATTTAATAAAAACAATTTATTAAAGAAATAGTTATTTCTTCTTATCCCAAGAAAGTTACTTCCATTGAAAATGTTAAGATATAAATGTTCTCAGATGATTATAATATGAAGTCAATGTTGAGAACAGCTGCTCTGAGTAATAGTGCTTCTCTTGTCAGTCTTAATGACACTGATCATAATCAATTGATACTAAGGTCAATCTACATAATTTTGTGAAAGCTCTGAAAACCAATAAGTATTAATCTGTGTGGCTTATGTCCATCTTTGTAGTCAACAGTTATAATAACTTTGAGAAATCCTCTGACTTCTTCTGATTCTCTTGCTCCCTCTGAAAACTCACCGTGTCTCCTCTCCATTCCACTGTTCTTTCTATGCTCTGTAACCCTGTATTTCTAGCTTCACTCAGCCCTACTTCCCCAAACCATCCCCCTTTATTTACTCCCTGCCTAAATATCTCCACACCTTTTGTTAATTTTGTGTCTCCTAAACTATAACATAATCTGTAGTATAGTTCCTAGCCAAGTAGAATATTTTCTTCCCCATTTCACTTGCAGCAAAACCTAATTTCCTATGCTTAGTCTTTCAGACATAGGTGGGTGAATGATTATGTGGTGCACTAATTCCAGTCAGAGTTTATAATCTTTTTTGGTGATAATCTTTTATTTTATATTTTCTGTCTCAATCAAAATCAGTAAATAGGAGTAGTAGTAATTCCAAATAGAGTTAGAACATTGGGAAAGAATTTCTACAGGAGAACCTTTTGATAAGAATCAAATCATATTTATTAGAGATCTTTTAAGATAGGTCTACCCTGTATCTGGAAAGTGGACAGGTACAAAACATATTCAAACTGTCCCCCAGGATTTTACAGGCTAGGTTAGAGAATACTATAATATGTCTTGTAATATTGGATCCTAAAGTTTAAAGTATGATTAGATTTTTGATGTGTTATAGATTTTGCTGAACTTGTACAGCTCACATTCTATTTATATAGAAATAGTTTTAGAGTGAGATTTGCCTAAGCCATCCTTTTCTAAAATATGGCTTGGGGTACCTGGGGGCCATATCGGGCTCTGCACTGACAGCACGGAGCCTGCTTTGGATTTTCTGTCTCCCTCTTTCTCTGCCTTTCCCCCCGTCTCTCTTTCTCTTAAAAATAAATAAATAAACATTAAATAAAGAATGCATAACTCTTTTACCCTAAAAACATTGACATGGAAATTAAGTGCATTTTGTGTTCTTGGTTCAAAAGCCATTTGGATTACCAATTTGTATCAGTAATAACATTTGCCTGTGGATTTGTCAATCAATTTTAGAAAACAGGGTGGCTTTTATGGTAATTGAAATATGGATCATCCTGAGAGAAGTATTCTAAGATTATTTATAGTCCATTCTCTCATATGATTTTGTGAGTTACTGCTCATGGTAAAAGCGAGCTAGCATTTACACTGATCTTAGACCTGGTCTAGGTATTTTATGAACCCTCAAGACAACCTGTGAATTAAATACTATTATCACTTATTTTGCAGATAAGGAAACTGAGACAAAGACAAGGCATATAACTTGTCCAATTTTGCACAGATGGTAAATGCTGAGCCAGGGCTCAAATCTGCAATCAGTTTTTGAACATCAAGTGCATTACTGCTTCAAAACACTGTTCATCTGATACCTGATAGAACCTCCATGCTCTTTGGAAGCAGGTTGCTATTTAAGCTTATGTGCTGACTAATAAGAAGGCGATACAGCAGAAAAATCCAAAACTGAAATGGACAGAGTAGACGAGTTAACTGTAAATCTCACTTTGGGGGGAAAAGACTTATGTACAAAATCATAAAGCAGTACAGTGTTAGGAAAGCATCTTATACATTTTCTTCTTTTTTCTGTAAAATAACATATGAGAACATATTTATCAGTTTCCTTCCACGACATTTCCTAAATTCTTACTTACTTCTTTTGGAGATAAGAAGAAAAGGCCTGGAAGTCAGAAACATTGAGAACCTACTTGACACCTTAATTTAATTGTGTGCATGTGATACACTTGTCATGCAGAACAAACACTGGCCATGCCTACACTCCATCTGGCAATATACTGAGGAAGGTGTAGGACAAGGAATGACACGGCATGGTGGTGGGTTTTCTATGACATAAGTGTTTTATTACTCCAGAAAAAATTCAATTGTACAGTGTAAGAGAAGCCCGATAACCATTATCTTCATCTCTTCCAGAAGGTAGTTAAATTTACAAATTCGTTTTCATAGCTTAAACTCTTCTCACTCAGTGAAAGAACATATTTTCCCAACCTGATTCTATATATATTTTTTTACATTTGCTTCATAAAGTTTATAGATTTACCTTTTATATTTAAGTATTATAAAAAATAGTTAATTGCATGTAATTAAATACACATTTAATAAAATTAATAATTTTAATAATGCATTTTAATAAAAATCTATTACAGAATCAGTCATTCAATAAATTTTGGTGGCTGCTCAGCTTTAAATTAAGCTTTCACATGTACAAGCATCAGTTTCTAGGTTATATATTCCTATAGTTTATCTTCATGTCAAAAGTCTCTATGTTTATTACCATAAATCTTGTTATAGGAGACAGAATTCTACTCACATTTAATATTCATTAGGAACTGAATTAGCTATTGTACCTACTCTGATATTAAGATTGCTGCCTTGGGGCACCTGGGTGGCTTTGTTGATTAAGCATCCGACTCTTGATACTGGCTCAGGTCATGATCTCATGGTTCATGAGTTCAAGCCCCTCCTGGGTTTCTGTGCTGACAGTGAAGAGCCTGCTTGGGACTCTCTCTCTCTTTCTGTCTCCCTCCCTCTCTCTCTGCCCTTCCTGTGCTCTCTCTCTCTCTCAAAGTAAGTAAAATAAACTTAAAAATTATTTAAAAACAGGATTTCTGCCTCTGCTTTACTTAAATATGAGTTTTCTTGGAGTACTTCCACTTACTTTCATTTTCAACTTTTTTGAATCATGCTGCTTAGATTATGATGCTTGTTTATATAAATAACTGGGCTCTGCTTTTTGGTTCAGTGTTTAATTAGGGAGATAGGCCCATTTACATTAGATGAGATAACATATGGGGCTTATCTCCATTCTGACATTGTGTTTCTTGTTTGGATTTTTTTTTTTTTCAATTTTTTTTTTCAATGTTTATTTATTTTTTGGGACAGAGAGAGACAGAGCATGATCGGGGGAGGGGCAGAGAGAGAGGGAGACACAGAATCGGAAACAGGCTCCAGGCTCTGAGCCATCAGCCCAGAGCCCGACGCGGGGCTCGAACTCACGGACGGCGAGATCGTGACCTGGCTGAAGTCGGACGCTTAACCGACTGCGCCACCCAGGCGCCCCTGGATTTTTTTTTAAATTCTTTCCCAAGTGGTCTTTTTTTTTTTTTTTTTTTTTTTTAATGTGTGTGTGTTCAGGTGCATGTATATAATAAGTGCTTGGTTCCTTGGACATTTAAGAAAATAAGTATATGGTCAGAAGAGTTAAGATGGCAGAGGAGTAGGGGGTACTGGGATTTCCCTTGTCCCTCAAACACAGCTATATTGAAGTCAGAACTCTTGAAACACCCAGGAAATCAATCTGCAGAGTGACAGAACAATTTCCACAGGTGGAGGGAGATAGCTTGGTAGGACAGAGGTGCAGGTATATGAGTTGTGGGAGATAAAACAGTATAGGCATGGAGGAGAGGGGACCCTTTCTGTGGAGAGACAAAAAGGAGAAAAAGAGAGGCTGTGGATTGCAGTATTGAGTTAGTACAAGACAAACACCTTTCCAGACCACAGACTGGGGAATGGGAAATACGGCAAGTGCCAGTTTCTACTTTGCAAACAGCTTTAGGAGCTGAAGATTGGAATTTTCAAAAGTGCATGACTTTCTCCAGAACCAAGCCTGGCCATGTGCATTGTGCCTTGGTGGGAAGGAGCCAGCTCCTGGGTATGGTAGCAGTCTCAGGGGCACACTGGGAGAGAACAGTCCCCTCCCTCCAGTACTATGGGAAGAGGGTTTATTGCCCTCCCTCCCCCAGGACAAAAGACTGTTCAGACACCAGCCAAAGGCCCTTTATTGGCAGGGCTGAGTGGCACTACACCAGAACAGAGTCTGCATGGTGCTGGGCCCCTTAAGACCTCCAGTTTTGAATCCCAACCAAATGCCTAGGAGGTGAGGGAGACTGTGGAGCAGGACAAGCGCTACTCTGTGAGGACTGCCTGAATAGCATGGTTTGAGACACCCGCTCTGGGGAGGAGAGAATGGGGTGTCACCATTTTTCTCCCCATCACCAACACAGTGGGGCTTCAGTGAAGAGGATAGCAGCCCCCGGTGGAGGTGCACTTGCTTACACCAAAACCTTCCCTTCCATGCCTAGTAACTGCTTATCTACTGGAGTGAGATTGACACTGACCAAACCAGATGACTCCTCTTCCAGACCAGCACACCAACCAGTCCCAGGCAACAATAGACAACTGTCCTGTGGTTTTGTGTTAATCTGTTTCTCTTTTTTTCCTCTCCCTCTTTTCTTCTCTTTTCTTTCTACCCTCTTCTTCTTTCTTTTTTCCTTTGAAATCAGACTCATAGTTTATGATTTGATTATTGGTCAATTCTTACCATATATATGTATTTTTTTCTCTGTTTTGCTTGTTTGTTTAATCAGGCGTTTTTACTCTATTCTTTTTACACCTTTTCTATATCTCTTCCTTCTTTATTTTTCTTTCTTTCTCTCTGGATTAAGCCTTAGAGTTCCTTTGATTCCCTGCTTGGTCTTTGTTTTGCCCCTTTTGTTTTTCTCTTTCTATGGGATCAGGCTCCCCGCCCTTTTTTTTTTCCCCAGGGTTCCTCAACAAACAAATCAAAGCACATGTGGTGGGAGATCCAAACAATCCACCATTACAAGCAAGGAGAGGCTTTGTAGAGGACTGACCAGTGGGATAGAGCAGCCAAATATGCACCAACAGAGTGCACATAAAACATTCCAAAAACACTTCCTGAAGTACCAGGTCCTGGACAGTGTATGATCCTTTTAATATAGTAGTACTGGCAGGTGCAAGACACATAACAAGCTATTAAAGCAGATAAAAGACAGAAACCTAGCCAAAATGATGAAACAGGAGAATTATCCTCAAAAGAAAATCCAGGAAGAAATCACTGACAGAGAATTGCTCAAAACATATATAAACAATATATCTGAACAAGAATCTAGAATAACAGTCATAAGACTAATAGCTGGGCTTGAAAAAAGCATAAAAGACAACAGATAATCTATTGATACAGAGATCAAAGACCTAAGAAATAGTCACAATGAATTAAGAAATGCTGTAAATGAGATGTAAAATAGACTAGATACAGTGACAGCCAAGATGGAAGAAAAAGAGGAGAGAATAAGTGAAATAGGAGATAAAATTATGGAAAATGATGAAGCTGAAAAAAAAGAGGAAAAGGAAATTACTAGACCATGAGGGGAGAATGAGAGATCTAAGTGATTCAATCAAATGAAATAATATCCATATCATAGGAGTTCCAGAAGAAGAAGAGAGAGAAAAGAGCAAAAGGTTTATTTGAATAAATTATAGCTGAGAATTTCAATAATCTGGGGAAGGAAGCAGACATCCAAATCCAAAAGGCACAGAGAACTCCCTTCAAAATCAACAAAAACAGGTCAACATCATGACATATCATAGTGAAGCTGACAAAATACAAATATAAACAGATAATTTTGCAAGCAGCTAGGGAAAAATGGTCCTTAGCCTACAAGGGTAGACACATAATGGTGGTAGCAGACCTGTTCACTGACATTTAGCAGGCCAGAAGGGAGTGGCAGGAAGTATTCAATGTGCTAAATGGGAAAAATATGCAGCCAAGAATTCTTTATCCAGCAAAGCTGTCATTCAGAATAGAAAGAGAAATAAATGCTTTCCCAGACAAACAAAGCCAAAGGAGTTCATGACCACTAAACCAGCCCTGCAGGAGATCCTAAAGGGATTCTGTGAGTGGAAAGCAGCAAAGACTACAAAGCACTGGATATATCAACACAAGCAAAAAAAACAAAAACCAAAAAAAGCCAAAACTACAGATAACACAATGACCCTAAATCCCTATTCAATAATCACTCTGAATGTAAATGGATTAAATGCCCCAATCAAAAGACATAGGGTATCAGAATGTATCAACAAACAAAACGAAACAAAACAAAACAAGATCCATCTAAATGCTGCCATACAAGAGACTCATTTTATTTTTTTTTTATTTTTTTTTTAACGTTTATTTATTTTTGAGACAGAGAGAGACAGCATGAATGGGGGAGGGTCAGAGAGAGGGAGACACAGAATCTGAAACAGGCTCCAGGCTCTGAGCTGTCCACACAGAGTCCGATGCAGGGCACGAACCCACGGACCGCGAGATCATGACCTGAGCCGAAGTAGGCTGCTTAACCGACTGAGCCACCCAGGCGCCCCAAGAGACTCATTTTAGACCTGAGGACACATGCAGATTGAAAGTGAGGGGATGGAAAACCATCTATCATGCCACTGGAAGTAAAACAAAAACAAAAACAAAAAACAACAAAAAAAGCTGGAGTAGCCATACTTATATCAGACAAATTAGATTTCAAAACAAAGACTGTAACAAGAGATGAACAAGAGCATTATATATCATAATTGAGTGGTCTTTCCATCAAGAAGAGCTAACAATTGTAAATGTTTATGCCCCCAACATGGCACACCCAATATATAAATCAATTAATCATAAACATAAATAAATGTATAGATAATAATACCATGATTGTAGGGGACTTTAATACTCCATGTACAACAATGGACAGATCATGTAGGCAGAAATCAATAAGAAAACAATGTCTCTGAATGACGTATTGGACCAGATGGACTTAACACATATATTCAGAACTTTTCATTCTAAAGCAGCAGAATACACATTCTTCTTGAGTGCACATGGAACCTTCTCCAAAATAGATCACATACTGGGTCACAAAAGAGCTCTCAATAAGTATAAAAGGATTGAGATCATACCATGCATATTTTCAGATTACAATGCTATGGAACTTAAAATAAACCATGATAAAATATTTGGAAAGCCCCCAAATACATGGAGATTAAAGAAAATTCTCCTAAAGAATGAATGGGCCAACCAGGAAATTAAAGAAGAAATTAAAAATTATATGGAAGCAAATTAAAATGAAAACATAACAGTACAAACCCTTTGGGATGCAGCAAAGGCAGTCCTAAGGGAAAAATACATTGCAATTCAGGCCTAGCCCAAGAATCAAGAAAAGTCCCAAATAAACAACCTAACCCCACACCAAAAGGAACTAGAAAGGCAGCAGTGAAGAAAGCCCAAAGCCAGAAGAAGAAGAGAAATAATAAAGATTAGAGCAGAAATAATATAGAATAAAAAAAAAAAAACCACACACACAAACAAACAAACAACAACAACAACAAACCAATAGAACAGATTGATGAATCCAAGAACTGGTTATTTTAAAGAATAAACCAAATTAATAACCCCCTAGCCAGACTTCTCAAAAAGAAAAGAGAGAGGATCCAAATGAATAAAATCACCAATGAAAGAGGAGATATCACAACCAGCACCATAGAAATACAACAATTATTACAGAATACTATGAAAAATATTGTGCCAATAAATTGCACAATATGGAAGAAGTGGACAAATTCCTAGGCACCCACATACTACCAAAACTCAAATGGGAAGAAATAGAAAATTTGAACAGACCCATAACTAGTGAAGAAATTGAATCAGTTATCAAAAATCTCTCAACAAATAAGACTCCTGGCCAGAGGGCTTACCAGGGGAATTCTACCAGACATTTAAAGCAGAGTTAATACCTATGCTTCTCAACCTGTTCCAAAAAATAGAAACTGAAGGAAAGCTTCTGGACTCATTCTATGAAGCCAGCATTACTTTGATTCCAAAATCAGACAAAGCCCCCACTAAAAAGGAGGATTACAAGCCAATATCCCTGATGAACATTGATGCAAAAATTCCCAACAAGATACTAGCAAATCAAATTCAACAGTATATTAAAATAATTATTCACCATGATCAATTAGGATTCATTCCTGGGATACAGGGCTGGTTCAATGTTTGCATATCAACCAACATTAATAGAAGAAAGGATAACAGAAATATTATTCTGTCAATAGATGAAGAAAAAGCATTTGACAAAATACAGCAGCCTTTCTTTTTTTAGAATGTTTTTTTTTTTCAACGTTTATTTATTTTTCGGACAGAGAGAGACAGAGCATGAACGGGGGAGGGGCAGAGAGAGAGGGAGACACAGAATCGGAAACAGGCTCCAGGCTCTGAGCCATCAGCCCAGAGCCTGACGCGGGGCTTGAACTCACAGACCGCGAGATTGTGACCTGGCTGAAGTCAGACGCTTAACCGACTGCGCCACCCAGGCGCCCCCAGCAGCCTTTCTTAATAAAACCCTCAAGAAAGTTGGGATAAAAGGAACATACCTTAACATCCAAAAGCCATATATGAAAGGCCCATAGCTAATATCATCCTCAATGTGGAAAAACTGAGAGCTTTCCCCCTGAGATCAGGAACACAACAGGGATGTCCACTCTCACCACTGTTGTTTAACATGGTATTGGAAGTCACAGCATCAGCAATCAGACAACAAAATGAAATAAAAGGCATCCAAATTTGCAAAGAATTCAAACTTTCACTCATCACAGATGACATGATACTGTACATGGAAAATCTGAAAGACTCCACAAAAAAAAACTGCTAGAACTGATCCATGAATTCAGCAAAGTCACAGGATGTAAAATCAATGTACAGAAATCTGTTGCATTTCCATACACCAATAGTGAAGCAACAGAAAGAGGTATCAAGGCACTGGTCCCATTTACAATTGCACCAAGAACCGTAAAATACCTAAGAATAAACTAGCCATGGAGGTAAGGGATCTATATGCTGAAAACTATAGAAAGCTTATGAAAGAAATTAAAGAAGATACAAAGAAATGGGGAAACACTCAATGCTCATGGATTGGAAGGATAAATATTGTTAAAATGTCGATACTACCCAAAGCAATCTACACATTCAATACAATCTCAATCAAAATAGCACCAGCATTCCTTACGGAACTAGAACAAACACTCCTAAAATTTATATGGAACCACAAAGACCCTGAATAACCAAAGTAATGTTGAAATGAAACCAAAGCTGGAGACATCACAATCCCAGACTGTAGCCTGTATTACAAAGCTGTAGTCATCAAGACAGTATGGTATTGGCACAAAAACAGACACATAGATTAATGGAATAGAATAGAAAACCCAGAAATGGACCCACAAATATATGGCCAACTAATCTTCGACAAAGCAGGAAAGAGTATCCAACGGAAAAAAGACAGTCTCTTTAGCAAATGTTGCTGGGAGAACTGGACAGCATCATGCAGAAGAATGAAACTGGACTACGTTCTTACACCATACACAAAAATAACTTCAAAATGGATGAAAACCTAAATGTCAGACAAGAAACCATCAAAATCCTACAGGAGAAAACAGGCCGCAACCTCTTTGACCTCAGACATAGCAACTTCTTACTTGACGTGTCTCCGAAGGCAAGGGAAATAAAAGCAAAAATGAACTATTTGGACCTCATCAAAAAAAGCTTCTTCACAGGAAAGGAAACAATAAAACCAAAAGACAACTGATGGAATGGGAGAAGATATTTGCAAATTACAAATTGGATAAAGGGTTAGTATCCAAAATCTATAAAGACCTTACCAAAGTCAACACCCAAAAAAACCAAATAATCTAGTGAAGAAATGGGCAGAATACATGAATAGACACTTTTCCAAAGAAGACATCCAGATGGCCAACAGACACATGAAAAGATGCTCAACATCGCTCATGATCAGGGAAATACAAATCAAAACCACATTGAGATACCACCTCACACCAGAGTAGCTAAAATTAAAA
Organism: Puma concolor; assembly: GCF_028749965.1. NCBI lineage: Eukaryota > Metazoa > Chordata > Mammalia > Carnivora > Felidae > Puma > Puma concolor. Next base: position 47,539,124 of record NC_141671.1, on the reverse strand, counting down.
ACTGAGGAAACAACAGGTGTTGGCAAGGATGTGGAGAAAGAGGAACCTTCTCGCACTGTTGGTGGGATATAAACTGATGCAGCCATTCTGGAAAACAGTGTGGAGGGTTCCTTAAAAATTTAAAAATAGATTTACCTTATGACCCAGAAGTTGCACTAGTAGGAATTTATCCAAGGGATACAGGAGTGCTGATTTGAAGGGGCATATGCACCCCAATGTTTATAGCAGTGCTATCAACAACAGCCAAATTATGGAAAGAGCCCAAATGTCTATCAACTGATGAATGGAAAAGGAAGATGTGTATATATACATAGTAGTTTTCCATTGTATGTATGTATGTATGTATGTATGTATGTATATACATACATACATACATACATACATACAATGGAAAACTACTTGGTGATGAAAAATAATGAAATCTTGCCATTTGCAACAATGTGGATGGAACCGGAAGGTATTATGTTAAGCAAAATAAGTCAGTCAGAGAAAGACAGATATCGTATGATTTCACTCATATGTGGAATATAACAAACTTAACATATGACCATAAGGGAAGGGAAGGAAAAATAAGATAAAAACAGAGAGGGAGGCAAACCATGAGTCTTAAATACAGAGATCAAACTGAGGATTGATGGGGGTGGGGATTTGTGGGGGTGGGGGAAATGGGTGATGGGCATTGAAGAGGGCACTTGTTGGTTTGAGCACTGGGTGTTATGTGTAAGTGATGAATCATGGAAATCTCCTCCTGAAGCCAAGACTATACTGAATGTTACATAACTTGAGAATAAATAAATAAATAAATAAATAAATAGGAAGTATATTTATGCTAGTGGTTAACTTTAAGACTCCCTTTATATTGTGGAAGTACCTGTGTACATATGTGTGTGGGTATATAATTTATATTAACTCTTTTATATAACATATGTATGCATGTATATAGTAACATGTATATATTATCCTTTTTGTATTATATATGCATTTATATATTTCTTACTCTATAGTTCTTCTAAGGATGTTTCATATAAACAATAATGAAATGAGACTTTCCTCCTTGTCCCCTCTCTTCTTTCCTCAAATCTTAGTACTAATGACTAAAGTTATATTATATATATTTTTAATTTTAATTTCAGTATAGTTAATATACAGTGTTATATTAGTTTAAGGTGTACAGTATAGTAATTTGACAATTCCACATATAACTCAGTGCTCATTATAAGTATACTTCTGATCTCCTTCACCTATTTCACCCATCCTGCCACCCACCACCCCTCTGGTAACCATCAATTCTCTAGAGTTAAGAGTCCGTTTTTTGGTTTGTCTCTTTTTTATTTGTTACTTTGTTTTGTTTCTTAAATTCCACATGTAAGTGAAACATATGATGTTTGTCTTTCTCTGGCTTATTTTACTTAGCCTAATGGTCACTAGTTCCATCCATGTTTGTTGCAAAAGACAATATTTCATTCATTTTTATGGTTGAGCAATATTCCAGTGTGTGTTTGTGTGTGTATGTGTGTGTGTGTGTGTGTGTGTATCTTACATCTTTTTTTTTTTTTTTTTTTTTTTTTTAATTTTTTTTTTCAACGTTTATTTATTTTTGGGACAGAGAGAGACAGAGCATGAACGGGGGAGGGGCAGAGAGAGAGGGAGACACAGAATCGGAAACAGGCTCCAGGCTCTGAGCCATCAGCCCAGAGCCCGACGCGGGGCTCGAACTCACGGACCGCGAGATTGTGACCTGGCTGAAGTCGGACGCTCAACCACTGCGCCACCCAGGCGCCCCTATCTTACATCTTTATCCATTTATCTATTGATGGGCAGTTCAGCTGACACATAATTTAGCTATTGTAAATAATTCTGCAATAAACATCAGGGTGCATATATTTCAAATCAGTGTTTTTGTATCCTTTGGGTAAATACCTAGTAGTGTGATTTCTGGATCATAGGATAGTTCTATTTTTAAGCTTTTGAGGAATGTCCATAATGTCTTCAGAGGGGTTACACCAGTTTGCATTCCTACCAACAGTGCATGAGGGTTCCTTTTTCTCCGTATCCTCACCAACACTTGTTGTTTCCTGTTTTTATTTTAGCCATTCTGAAAAGTGTGAGGTGATAGCTCATTGTTGTTTTGATTTGCATTTCCCTCATGATCAGTGATACTGAGCATCTTTTCATGTGTCCGTTGTCCATTTGCATTATTATGTGTCTGTTGGATTATTTGTATATTGGGTGTTGAGTTGTATAAGTTCTTTACTTATTATGGATACTAACACTTTATCAGATATGCGATTTGCAAATATCTTCTCTCATTCAGTAGGTTGTCTTTTTGTTTTGTTGAATGTTTTCTTTGCTGTGCAGAAGACTTTTCTTTTGATGTAGTCCCAGTAGTTCATTTTTGCATTTGTTTCCCTTGCCTCAGGACACATACCTAGAAAAATACTGCTATGGCTGATTTCAAAGAAGTTACGTTCCATGTTCTCTTTTAAGATTTTTATGGTTTCACGTTTCATACTTATGTTCTTAATCCATTTTGTGTTTATTTTTGCGTATGGTGGGAGAAAGTAGTCCAGTTTCCCCAACACCATTTGTTGAAGAGACCATCTTTTTCCCTGTTGTATGTTTATTCTTTCTTCATCTTAACTTAATTGACCATATAATTGCAGGTTTGTTTCTGGGCCAATTATTCTTTTCTATTCTTCTATGTGTCTCTTTCTGTGCCAATTCCATGCTGTGTTAATTACTACATCTCTATAGTGTATCTTGATATCTGGGATTATGATACCTCTGGTTTTATTATTCTTTTTCAAGATTGCTTTGGATATTCAGGGTCTTTTGTGGTTCCATACAAATTTTAGGATTATATTTTCTAGTTCTGTGAAGAATATTGTTGGTATTTTGATAGGGATTGCCTTAAATGTGTAGATTTCTTTGTACAGTATAGACATCTTACAATATCTGTTTTTCCAACCCATGAGCATGGAATGTCTTTCCATTTCTTTGTATCATTTTCAATTTCTTTAATCACTTTTTTATAGTTTTCAGAATACAGGTCTTTCACCTCTGGTTAGGTTTATTCCTAGGAGTCTTACTGTTTTTGGTGTAATTGCAAGTGCATTTGATTCCTTATTTTCTCTTTCTGCTGCTTCGTTGTTGGTGTATAGAAATACAACAGGTTTCTCTATGTTGATTTTATATCCTGCAACTTTATTGAATTCATTTATCCATCTAGCAGTTTTTTGGTGAAGTTTCTTGAGTTTTTTGTATCTTGTTTCAAATCTGCAAGTAGTGGCTTTAGCTGCGGGTTTTTCATATTTGTGTTTGTTATTATGTTGAAGTATGTTCCCTTTAAACCTGCTTTATTGGGGGTTTTTATCATGAATGTATGCAGTACTTTGTCAAATGCTTTTTCTGTACCTATTGAAATGATCATATGGTTCTTTTATTAATGTGATGTTTGATATTTATCGATTTGCAAATATTGAACCACACTTGAAATCCACGAATAAATCCCACTTGTTCATGATGATTTTTTGAAATATATTGTCAGATTCAGTTCGCTAGTATTTTATTGAAAATTTTTTCATCTACTTCTTGGTTGCCACTTTGGATGCCTTTTTTTTTTGTATTTGCTGTAGGTAGTACTTCCAATACTATGTTAAATAATAGAGGTGAAAGTGGACATCCCGTCTTATTTATGACCTTAGGGGAGAAGCTCTCAATTTTTTCCTATTGAGGATGATATTAGCTGTAGGGTTTTTTGTATATGTTCTTCATTATGTTGAGGTATGTTCCCTCCAACCCTATATTCTGTTGAGGATTTTTATCATGAATGGATGTGGTTCTTTGTCAAGTGCTTTCTCTGCATCTATTGAGAGGATCATACAGTTCTCCTTTCTTTTATTAACGTGGTATATCATATTGATTGATTTGTGAATATCGAGACACCCTTGCATCCCAGGAATAAATTCACACTTGATCGTGGTGAATGATTCTTTAATGTAGTGTTGCCTTCATTTTTGCTAGTATTTTATTGAGAATTTTTGAACCCATGTTTATTAGGTCTATTGGCCTGTAGTTTCCTTTTTTAGTGAAGTACTTACCTGGTTTGGGTATCAAGGTAATGCTGGCCTCATAGAATGAATTTGGAAGTTTTCCTTTCTTTTTTTTCTTTTTCTTTTCTTTTTTGAATAGTTGAGATGAATAGGCATTAACTCTTCTGGAAATGTTTAATACAATTCATCTGTAAAGCCATTTGGCCCTGAACTTTTATTTGTTAGGAAATTTTGATTACCGATTCAATTTCTTTGCTGGTTATCAGTCTGTTCAAGTTTTCTGTTTCTTCCTGTTTCAGTTTTGGAATTTATACATTTCTAGGAATTTGTCCATTTCCTCCAGATTGCCCAATTTCTTGGCATATAGTTTTTCATAATATTCACGTATGATTATTTGTATTTCTATGGTGTTGGTTGTTCTTCCTCCTATCTCATTTGTGATTTTATTTATTTGGGTCCTTTCTCTTTGTTTTCTTTTTTTCTTAAGTCTGGCTAGGGATTTATCAATTTTATTAACTTTTTTTTTTTTTCAAAAAGCCAGTTCCTTGTTTCATTAATCTGTTCTGTTTTCTTTTCTAGTCTCTATATCATTTATTTTTGCTCTAATCTTTATCATTCCATCCTTCCGCTGGTTTAGACATCATTTGTTTCTTTTTTCTGGCTCCTTTAAGTGTGAGGTTAGGTTGTTTATTTGAGATTTTTCTTGCTTCTTCAGGTAGGCCTGTATTGTATATACTTCCCTCTTAGAACTGCTTTTGCTGCATCTCAAAGTTTTGGACCATTGTGTTTTCATTTTCATTGTATCCATGTTTTTTTTTTTTTTTTAAATTTCTTCTTTGATTTCCTCATTGACCCATTCATTTTTACTGGCATGTTGTTTACCCTTCATGTATTTTCATCTTTCAATATTTTTTCCCCTTGTGGTTGACTTCTAGTTTTGTAGTGTTGTGGTCAGAAAATGTGCATGGTGTGACTTCAGTCTTTGTGTATTTGTTGAGGCCTGTTTTGTGACCTAATGTATAATCTATTCTGGACAATGTTCCATCTGCACTTCAAAAGAAAGTGCAGTGTATTCTGCTGTTTTAGGATGGAATGTTCTGAATATATCTGTTAAGTCCATCTGGTCCAGTGTGTTGTTCAAAGTCCTTGTTTGCTTGTTTCCTTCTTTATTTTCTGTTTAGATAATCCTTCTGTTGATGTAATTAGGGTGTTATAACCCTTTACTATTATTGCATGATTATCAATTAGTTACTTTGTTATTAATTGTTTTAAATATTTGGGTGAATCCACGTTGGGTGTGTAAATATTTACAATTGTTAGATCTTCTTGTTGGATTGTCCCCTTTCTGATTATATAGTATCCTTTTTGTTTCTTTTTACAGTCTTTCTTTTAAAATCCAGTTTATCCAAATAAGTATTGCTATTCCATCTTTCTTTTCACATCAATTTGCATGATAAATTCTTCTCCATCCTTTCACCTTCAGTCTGCATGTATCTTCGGGTCTGAAATGAGTCTCTTGTAGGCAGCATCTTGATTAGTCTTGGTTTTTTCATGTATTCTGTCACACTATGTCTTTTGATTGGAGGATTTAGTCAATTTAAGTTATAGCAATTATTTATAGTTATGTATTTATTACCATTTTGTTACTTGTTTTATAGTTGTTTTTGTAGCTCTGTTCCTTTTTTGTCTTCTTTCATGGTTTGCTACCTTTCTGTTACCAACTTTTTGATTTGTGGTTACCATTAGGTTTGTATATAACATCTTATCCATCTAGCAGTCTATGTGAAGTTAATGGTAGCTTAAGTTTGAATCCATTCATACCCACCCCCCATTTTACATATATGGTATCATACTTTATATCCTTTCATTTTATAAACTCCTGGAGTCATTTTTATAGATATACTTAATTGTACTGCTTTTTGCGTCTTACTTTTCTTACTCCCATGTATGCTCTTTTCTTTTCCACTCAAAGAGTTACATTTAACATGTCTCATAGAGTTGGTTTACTGGTGATCAATCCTTTTAACTTTTGTTTGTCTAGGAAACTCTTTATCTCTCGTTCTATTCTGAATGTTAGCTTTGCTGGATGGAGTATTCTTTTTTTTAATGTTTATTTATTTATTATTTTTGAGAGAGAGAGAGAGAGAGAGAGAATAAGTAGGGGAAGGGGGGAGAGAGAGAGAGAGAGAGAGAGAGAGAGAGAGAGAGAGAGAGAGAGAAACACAGAATCTGAAGCAGGCTTCAGGCTCCGTGCTGTGCTTTTAGTGTAGAGTACAATGCGGGGCTTGAACCCATGACCCATAAGATCATGATCTATGCTGAAGTCAGATGCTCAACTGACTGAACCACCCAGGCGCCCCTGAGTAGAGTATTCTTGACTGCAGGTTGTTTTCTTTCAGCACTTGACTATATCATGCCACTCCCTTCTAGCCTGCAACGTTTCTGCTGAAAAATCATCTGATAACCTTATGGGGTTTCTCTTGTCTTTCCTTTTGTATTTTTCTCTTACTGCTGTAAAATTCTCCCTTTATCACTACTTTTTGCCATTTTAATTCCTATGTGTCTTGGTGTGAGCCTCCTTGGTTTGATTTTGGTGAGGGCTCTCTATGCCTCCTGGATCTGGATTTCTGTGTCTTTGTTAAGGGTCTCACTGAGGTCCCCACTCTTTTCTCATAAAGAAAATAACCCAAAGGCTGGCAGAACCTTTATGACCAATACTTTGGGTTTTCTACCAGGTATATTATTCATCTCTGATTCATTTAAGTCTCTTGCTGTGATTTTGTCCTGTTCTTTAATTTGGAACATATTCCTTTGTCTCCTCATTTTGTCTAACTCTCTGTGTCTGTTTCTATGTGTTAGAAAAGTCAACTATGTCTCCTGTTCAGCTGTCAGCACAGAGCCCGGGCTAGAACTCATGAGCCATGAGATCATGACCTGAGCTGGAGTGAGACTCTTAACTGACTGAGCCACCCAGGTGCCCCACTTCCCAGATTATCTTGAGACTTTCCCTAGTTTTATCAGAAAATATTTCCCATACTACACACACTTAAGAACTTTGTGTGTCAGTGTTTTCTTCTTATATCCTTTCCTTCAATGAAATATTAATTGGTTGCCTACTATTTATAGAACATTATTCTAAGTATCAAATGTAATTGAGAACCCAAAGAAACAATTCCTGAACATATAGTGAATATTATTTAGTGAGGGAAATAAATAATTAGCAATTATCTCATTGTCAAGACATTTGAAGAAAACAGTGAGAAGGAAGAAAGTAATTGTTTTAGTGTATATATTTTAGGGGATGTGTGGGTAAATTGAGCTAAACAGTGTGGTAATTTAGAATACCATATCTTATCCACTAGTTTATGTGATGAACATTTCTTTATTCCTCAAGACCAGCTTATGTTACCTGCTTTATGTACCCTTTCTTAGTCCTAGAAGGACATTTCTAATTACAGTTTTGAGGAAGAGTGTGAGTGTGTGTGGACATATAGATAAATATATATTCTTTTATTAAAACTCTTTAGGTGGGGGAAATCCAGATGATTAATTGTAAGCACTTACTGCAAGCCCAATATCTAGTAGACTATAAACTCATGTAAAATGTCCATTAGTATATCTATAAAAGACAGAAATATGAATAGAATTTTGGTGTGTGGTAAGAACATTCTGCTAGGACGATCTATGGTAAGTCCAGGCAATAGAAAATAACTCTATGTGATTAATTTATAGTATGTGTGGAAGTGTAGTAATAATTTAGATAGAAAATTTCCTAAGTCTAACAGCAAACATATCTCATTGGTTGATTCAAAGGCACCTCAACCTCAGTCCATCTTCATACTCATGATTTTCTCCCACAAATATGATCTATTGTTAATGTTCTCTTTTGCAGAACAAGGCCTGCTAATCCCTCCGGTTGCACTAGCCAGATACCTAAGAATCAATCTTAACCCTTCTTTCCCTTTCACCTTTTATATTCAATCTATTATCAAGTTCTGTAGAATTTATTTTCTAAATCCTGCAGGTATTTCCTTTCCACTAAATTAATTTCCTGTTGAATGAATCCAATATTCTATCTTTACTACCGCCAACCAAGACGTTGGTCCTGTGTCCTTATCAGCAATTGTTTCCTAATGGATACTTCCCTGTCTGCCCTTTAATCTGAACCAAACATCCTTAATATGGCCCCCAAGGCAACCCACATATCAATCCCTTGCTTACCTCTCCAGCCTCATCTTTACCATGTCCTTACCCCTCTTGTTCTCCCCATTCCAGATGAGATGAACCTCTTTCAGTTTCTTGTCCTTAAGTACCTGTGTCACAGGGCTTTTGCACCCACTCTTTTTTCTGCCTAAAATGAAGGTACTCCTCTTAACTTATTTAATTTCTATCAGTTATTCTTTTTTTTTTTTTAATTTTTTTTTTCAACGTTTATTTATTTTTGGGACAGAGAGAGACAGAGCATGAACAGGCGAGGGGCAGAGAGAGAGAGGGAGACACAGAATCGGAAACAGGCTCCAGGCTCTGAGCCATCAGCCCAGAGCCCGACGCGGGGCTCGAACTCACGGACCGCGAGATCGTGACCTGGTTGAAGTCGGACGCTTAACCGACTGCGCCACCCAGGCGCCCCACTATCAGTTATTCTTACCTGAGTTCTGGTATCACTTTCCCAGGGCAGGCTTCAGTTAGCTCTTGAGTGCATAATCTCTCTCATAGATATTCTCAGAGCACTACATGCTAGTTATTTTCAGCAGTTATAATAATTGAAACTTCCTATTTTTTTGCATCTGAAATTAATGACTGTTTTCCCTTTGGAAATAAACTCCATATAAGTCAGGGTTTTATCTATGCTTACCATTATGTCCTTGGAGCTGAGACATAGAGATGCTCAAGGACTTGTACTAAGAAAATTAAGTTTTGGAGTCAAATTTGGGAGACAACATTAAATACTAAAATGAGGAATTTAAATAGTTATCAAATCATCTGCTTTGATAAGTATTAAAATTATTTTAAGTGCTTACAGCTGTAACTCTCTTGATTGGGTAAAATGAATTGGAGAGGTGAGATTTTGCTGTCAAGTACAAGCTAGGGCATTATCTGGAAAACAAAACAAAACAAAACAAAACAAAACAAAACTATGGGAGCCTGAAGTAAAACTGCTAGAGTCATAGCGAAACAGGTGGGAATGATGTGAGAGGAGTTGTCAAGTAGACACTGCAGACTTTGTTGACTAATTGAATATAGAAGGAAAAATTTTAAAAGAAGGGACTAAAAATGACTCCAAACAGGTTTAGTGCATTTTACAAATAGAACAATGATGAACCTGTAACGTACATAGAGACTGTTCTTCTCTGGAACTTCATGCATCCTCACGTTTTATTTTCCTTTCTCATGCATTGTTCTGGTAAAAAGAGACTGCGAATCACCTAAAGCAAGCACCTGGTCTTTTGTTAAATTCCACATTCAGCAAGATTATTACTTCCCTGAGTTTGGATGGAAACTTGCTTAAGTGTGTAATTTAATGATGACTTAAACATATCTGAGTTTTATTTCTAAAATTAAAAACACAGTAAGCCCAATTAAGGATCTTGCCCTAAAGTGATAGATACGATTAATAGAGCACAAAATGTATCACCTAATATTTTCAAAAAAGATTTTTAAATTCATCATGTATATGAATAGTGTATAATTCTGTAAAGTCTAGAAATTAATATTGGATAGAGCAGAACTGGGATTAAACATCAGTTCTGGAGAGTGGTCTCAGGTCTGATCTCTTTCTACTCAAAGGTTCCTGAAATTTTCCCATTATCTGATTGCATATAGGGATTTTAAATTCAGTGACCTAGAGGAAAGAGGAACATTCAGCTGTGTGACCTGGGATACCATTAACAATATTTTCTTTATTTTTGTGGCCTACTGGTGATTCACTGCTGATTTTAGGAAGGAAGGAAAGGGAGGGAAGTGAGATGATTAATTTTTTTTACATTTATTTATTTTTGAGAGACAGAGAGAGACAGAGCACAGAGAGAGACAGAGCACAGATGGGGAGAGACAAAGAGAGAAGGAGACACAGAATCTGAAGACATAGGCTCCAGGCTCTGTGCTGTCAGCACAGAGCCCCACGCGTGGCTTGAACCCACAAACTGTGAGATCATGACCTGAGCCGAAGTCTGATGCTTAACCGACTGAGCCACCCAGGCGCCCCGAGATGGTTGATTTTTAATTTCCATTATTTAGAACACAGAAAAAGTCAACGGATTAAACTGGTAAAGTAGAGGGAGAGACATGGAGAAACCGCTACTCAAATATAAAGGTGAATTGTTAAAGGTGATTAGATCGATGCCTCAAGAAGAAAATGGATGAGCCCTGGGTGTCATATGGAAGCCCATTTGACAATAAGTTGCACAAAAAATAAATTTAAAAAAATGAAATGGAGGCAAAGGGAGCAAGTAGAAAAAAGGTGGGAGAAAGAGTGAGAAAGAGATGGAAGGAGAAGATTGGGAGAGGAATTGAGAGACTAAGAGAAAAGACGAACCATTTCAGTCTCAGCTACTGTGCTGTTATGGGTGTGCATCAGTGAAACAAACTTGTGGGCTTCATGCGTGACTAAGAGTCATCCCTAAAGAGATGACAAATAAATCAGTTTACGCCCCGCTTGAAAAGTAACCAGTAAGCCCTTATTCTTTCTGGGTGGTCGTTACTGGTTCTAACTGCGTTATGGGTAATTATTAGAGAGTGACAGTATTTTAGGAAAGATGGGATTGTACATTTCAAATAAGACAGTGGCTCTAAAGAAGAAAATGCCTTATGTGACCAGGGAATGTCTGTTGTATTCCTAGGTGAGGCATAAGGTGACTCTTTTGAGAATCAAGTGCCCCGTATCGTTTTAGGAATGTAGTCCAAGGTCCATGTTCACTTGAGGTTGGAACATGGGATCATAACCCACTCTCTCTCATTAAGTGATTTGTTATCTGACTAATGTATTTTCCAGGTCCTTTATTTTCAAAGTCTTTCTTAATCTTGAGCTTCTAAAACAGTAGGAGTAGACTCCCAGTTATGTGTAACAGAAAACAGAGGGACCAGGGCCTGAGGAACTTTTGGAAATTCAAATACAAATTCTAAAATTACCCAATTTAAAATTTTATCAAGTCAAATTATTTGTGGTCATTGTTACCTTGAAAGTTCTACCTCAGAAAAAGTCTTCGTCATTGTCTTAGAATCTCAGCAACCAAAAGGAGGAGCCTAATTGAGCCACTAGTAGCAGAATCATCTGTCAGAGTGTAAAACAGAATCCTGTGCTCAAGCATGGCCAACGAAGAAGAATATCAGGAAGCAGGACTAGAAATATGCATTTTTTAAAAAAAAAGTACAAGAGGGTTTTGTTTTGTTTTGTTTTCTTGTTTTTTTTTTTTTTTAATTTTTTTGTAAATGCCTTCTTTTGTTTAGGAACCAAGGTCTCAAACTGGAACTCTCTAAAGCTTTGGTTTTCACTTTTTAACCATTTTATTAAAAGCCTTTTCCTTCTATTGAACTCCTGTCTTTTCCTAATGCCCTGCCCTTTTTCTTAATTCTGTAAAACCAAAGCAAATAGAATCCCTCGTTAGCAAGATAACTCTTCAAATAATCACAACAATGTGATAATGTATCTTCTTCATTAGTCTCACCTTCCAAATTGCTTCAATTATTCTCCATATGGCATGATTTATAGTGTCTTCAAGATTGCTTCTGACAATGTGAAAAGACTATATTTACCAATTTATGTTATAATCACAAACGTAGTTTGGTATACATGTTGGGAGTATGCTATAAGTCTTCAATTTCCAGCCTCAAATCCCATTAAATTATGCTCCTTCCACTATAATTCTCTTTTTTTTTAATTTTTTTTTAATGTTTAGTTTTTATATTAGCGAGAGAGACAGAGAGAGAGAGAGACAGAGAGTGAGCAGGCGAGGGACAGAGAGACAGAGACAGAATCTGAAGCAGGCTCCAGGATCTGAGCTGTGAGCTGTCAGCAAAGAGCCTGATGCAGGGCTCGAACTCGTGAGCAGTGAGATCATGACCTGAGCTGAAGTTGGACGCTTAACTGACTAAGCCACCCAGGCACCCCTATAATTTTCTTTTTATATCATTTCACCACATTTGCATCTGGGAAACAAACACAGTTTTTCTGTATTCTATATTTAAAAAAAAAATAAGTGTGGGGCGCCTGAGTGCCTCAGTCAGTTGGCATCTGAATTCATGTCCGGTCGTGATCTCACATTCCTTGAGTTTGAGCCCCACATCGGGGTCTGCACTGATAGCTCAGAGCCTGAAGCCCACTTCTGATTCTGTGTCTCCCTTTCTCTCTGCCCCTCCCCTACTCACACTGTCTCTCTCAAAAATAAAAGAAAAACATTAAAAATATTAAAAAAAAAATAAGTGTGCTATATAACACAGTTTCTTTTGACATTTATCATTTTAAAGTATATGTTTGTCATTTTTGAGAATTAAAGGGGGAGTCATTCACTTCCTTTTTTATAAAACAGAGGCATTATCTAACTTTGAATAACGTTACACCTTCAAATACTCACAAGTCACAAGGCTCTGTCCAATGTATAAAACATGATGGACCTAGATTGTAATTTTTAAATTATCACAAAACAGGGGCGACTGGGTGGCTCAGTCAGTTAAGCATCCGACTCTTGATTTCGGCTCAGGTCATGATCTCGCCATTGGTGATGAGACGGAGCCTCTTATCGGGCTCCACGCTGATAGTGCAGAGCCTCCTTGGGATTCTCTCTCCTCTCTCTCTATCCCCACTCATGCTTGCTCTCTCTCTCTCTCTCTCTCTGTCTCTCTCTCTCTCTCAAAATAAATAAACTTTAAAAAAATCACAAATCACCTTATATATGTTTGTGGCCATAGTCTGAATGTTTGTGTCTTTCTCACATTCCTGTATTGAAAGCCTAGTCTCAAACATGATGGTATTTGGAGGTAGGACATTTTGGAGGTGATTAGGTTATAAAGGCAGTGCTCGCGTGGATTAGATTAGTGCTGTTATAAAAGAGACCCCAGAAAGGAAGCCTCCCCCTTCCCCCGTGTGAAGACACAGTCACCTATGGACCAGGAAGCAGGCTTTCACCAGGTAACAAATGTGCCTATACTTGGATCTTAGAAATTCCAGCCTCCAGAACTATGAGGAATAAATTTCTGTTGTTTATAAGCAGCTACTCAGTCCATTCAGACTGACTCCATTTGTCAAATCAATCAATCAATCAATCAATCAATCAATCAATCCATCCATCTATGTATCTATCTATGTATCTATCTATCTATCCATCCATCTATTCATTCATTCAATAGACATGTCTTAGTCATAGATAAGGAATTAGAAAAAGTTGTAGTTAGAACTATTAACACAGTGACTTGGATTCTGTTTTCTATGTTTAGGGCATAGAGGGAGCACTTTAGTAAAATAAGGGAGAATAATAATTGTTTTGCTAAATATATACACACACACACATATATATATATACATATACACACACATACAAATACACACATACATATATACATGTATACACATATATATATATATTTTAGTGAAATGTTTTTTGGCCATTAATATGCATATTTTTTAAAATGATTATTATTCTTTTCTTCTGAAAATGATTTCTGCTAGACACTGCAGCAGGCAGGTAGCTAAGACTGGTATAGCAAATTTTCAGTCAGATTTTGTCACTGTAAATGTTTTGCCTGTGAGTTCATTAATAAGGGAGCTGGATGACATCAAATGGATGCAAATATTTGTAAAGTAGTTAATCATTTTGTACTCCCGTTGCTCTCCAACCAGGAAAGCACTTTTAGGATTACTATAAACCACAAAAGTGGGAAGGGAAAATTACATAATGCATAAATTGGTTAAAGCATTTTTTAGAGAACTACAGCAATTAGCTTTGTTCCCATTGTTTCAGTTTCTGGCCTAATTAGCCAAAGTGGCTAAAGAAAAAGAAATTATCATCAGTAGCCCTGCATCAAATAAACACAATAAATTCTAAAAGCTTTGACAGAGAGCCCTATATTTAGGGAAAGCCGAGAAAAGGAGAGGTGAACTGGAACTCACACTTGGGCAACCAGTGTTTCCCTCACCCTAATCCTAACTTTGACCTGAAAGCTAGATTCCCCAATCTCCACCCTGAGATTTGGATTTAATATGGTAGAGCCAGGATATTGGAATCTTTAAAAATCTCCCCAAGAGATAGTAGAGTACAGCCACATTAAATGAACTGACAAATGATTAGTTATTTAGCTTAGGGATTCCAGAAGAAAACAAATAAATAACCACCTCATAGCGCTTGTCATACATCAAATTACAAATATGAAGTATCTCCACATATTTAGACATATAAGCAAACTTGGATACTTTTATCATATCAATAGTTTTTATTGGTTAGTCATGAAGGGGGGGATCATTACTATTTCATAGGATGGCTTGAAAATCAAGCTTTTCTGGGGCCCCTGGGTGGCTCAGTTGGTTAAGCAGCCAACTCTTAGTTTCAGCTCAGGTCATGATGTTGTGGTTCCTGAGATTGAGCCCCATGTCAGTCTTGCCCTGACAACAGGGAACCTGCTTGGGTTTCCCTCTTTCCTCTCTCCCTCCCACTCCCCCTGCTAGTGTGTGTGCTCTCTCAAAATAAGTAAATAAATAAATAAATATTCTTAAAAAATAAAATTAAATTAAGCTTTTCTTATTTATATAATTCTGTGGTAAACATAGATTTAGTTTATCTCAAATTACTGCAGTTACCATTGGGAAGAAAAGAGGGCATGCTAACCTGGAAGTTATTTATGACTCTGTCCAAAGCAATTTATATTAAAATATAATGATGTTAGAATTACATTAGATAAAGATATCAATAGAATTTAAAATTTAGGCCCATCTTCTATGGTCTACATCAAAAGTTGGCAAATGTTTTCTGTAAAGGGCCAGAGAGTAACTGTTGTATGTTTTGTGGGCTGTATGGTCTCCATCACTGATCAGCCCTGCCATTGTAGTGTAAAGTTGGCATAAATGAATGAGCATGGCCATGTTCCCATTCAGCTGTATTTATTATTTATAAAAAAACAGATGGTGGACTGGTTTTGGACCACAGGCCAGGCCATATTTTGCCAAACCCTAATTTACATTAGTTGAACTCTCCCTCATTTTTGAGTCTGGTAGTAAATGTTTAAATAGCAGAAATGTGTATTGAAGGCATCATTTGTGATCTTTTGGGGCTGGTCCAGCTAGAGTGACACTGGTGAGTGGAGTGGGGCACTGGCATCAGGCACAAATTTCAGGAACATCCCCTCAAAAAAAAAACCTTAGTAACTAAGATAGGTAATATTTATGCTATATTAAAACAAAGCAAAACAGAAAGACAAAAAATGGCAAGCTGCAGCCCAAAGGTCCACTGTCTGCTGTTGTAAACAAAGTTTTTATTTGAACCAGGGCTAGGATTAAGTTGAGGTTAGAGGAGCAGGGTCGTGCAAGTGAAGAGTGGGATCATGTCTTTATAAAATTTTGATATTTTGTACATTATGGCTTTTTTGCATTGATGTTGATTAATCTTTTTAAGTTTATTTATTTATTTATTTATTTATTTATTTATTTATTTATTTATTTTGAGGTGGAAGCAGATAGAGAAGGAGAGAGAGAGAATCCCAAGTAGGCTCCATGTTGTCACCATGGAGCCTGACGTGGGGCTTAGTCTCATGGTTCATGTGATTGTGACCTGAGCTGAAATTAAGAGTTGGATGCTTAACTGACTGAGTCACCCAGGAGCCCCTTGTTTTTGTTTTTTTAATAGAGCAATAAATGTTATTTATCTTAAGTGTTCAGTTTGGCTCTTCAGACTTTGTTTCCAAGGCAAGTTCTTCACTTCCATCACCCTGCTTGTGACCCGGTTTTGGTTGACATACTTTAGCATCACCAACATAATTTCTTAAAATATTTACAAACGACCTTAATACATTTACTTATGATCATAGTCTGTGATAGTTCTAGACTATTTAAAGTATTTCCCTTCTAATAGGTCTTGATTGAGAGGTTCCCAGTGTGCTGAAAATGAGTTGCAGGTTTGCCTTTGAGAAAGTTAGATATTGCCTGGCATACAAACAGTATAATTTTGTTATGTGCCTGCCACAAAATATGTTAGAAAACTCAGGCTACGTGACTGATTTGACACTTCCATTAACCACTACTAGCTTTATGAGAAGATCTGGTTTTTTGTTACATTTTGTTTTAACTTATTTTTTAACTTACTTGTATTCTATTTTCAATTGATATATCATGTGTTCATTGATGTTCAAAACTCTATACCTAATACACTTGTTAAATCTATGTGTTGTACAACTGAAACTAATGTAACATTGTGTCAACTATACTTTGACAGATCATATATATATATATATATATGTATATTTTTATATATATACTTACCTATATATACATATATATAGGTATGTGTATATATATATATACACACATATATATATATAAATTATACATTATGTATAATCTATACCTAGATATTTTTAGGTACCCAAAGAAGGAAAAGATCCTAATTCTTGGTTCTTACACTGTGTTTGCTGTGTAGAGAATATGTATTCAGTAAATACCTGAGTCAATTAACAAACGTTTATTCTGTGGCCACTATTGATTGGGCAAGATACAGTGCTGGGTGACCTCTAAGAAGCAGAAAAACTGTTCAGTAGTCATGGTGAGCATTACGTTAAAGAGAGAAATGCCTATGAGTAGGTAAATACCATAGAAAAAGAGCCTATTGCTATACTTGATTTTAGGAGGGGACATGAGAGGGCTATAGTTGGTGCCAGTCCATGTTCACCAATCACACTGGGGAAAGATAAAGAAGGTAAAAGTTTCTAATACCAATTCCAATATGTGTGGGGGTAAGCATTTTCCCATGTCCAACAATTCTCATGAAATCAACTGGGTGTCCTAGAATTCAACTTAATTTTGACACTAACTACCTGGAGATAGCATCAGAGTCCACAGGTTAAGGGTTCAGTCCCTCAGGGAATCCTCCCTCACCCCCACCCAGCCACACACAGGCGCACGTGAACGCGTGCGCGCACACACTCACACACACACTTAAGAGGCCAATTGCAAGTCCAGGTTATAACCTCTGCTTCTGACCCAATGTGCTAGACATGACCAGTTCCAATTACCCCCTCCTTAGATTCAGTTAATTTGCTAGAACAGCTCATAGAATTTAAATAAACATTTTACTTGCTAGAATACTGGGCTTTTCTAGAATTCTGGGCTATATACTGGGATATAACTCAGTAACACTCAGATGAAAGAGGTCATAAGGCAAGGTATGGGGAAAGGGTAGGGGGCTTCTATGACCTCCCCAGGTGTGCCTTTCTCCCCAAATCTACATGTGTTCACTAACTGGGAAGCCCTCTGAACCCCGTCTTTTTGAGTTTTTAAGGGAGGCTTTATTATATAGGCATGATCACTTAGATCATTGGTCATTGGCGATTCAATCTGGAAATCAGGGAATGAGACCGAAGGTTCCAACCCTCTATACCAAATACCATCTGGTATTCAGGGCGGGATCCCTTGTCAATAGGCCTGCATGCTTAGGTGCTTTCCAAAAGTCACCTCATCAACATAACCCAGTTGTGGGGTAGCGTGGCTTGTTATAAATAACAAGACACCTATTTCACCTTTATGGTTCGAAAACAATTTCAACTGAGGACAAGAGACCAAATATTAGGACTGTCAACCTTAAGAAACAGTATAGTCATTTTAGCGGCAAAACGAGTTTATTTGGGAATAGCAGAAGAATGGCAACTTGGGAGAAGCAAGCTGTGGTGAAGCATAGACATGTCCGAAGAGACAAGGGGAAGGTCGGCTTTTATTAGATTTTAGGAGGAAATTGATGAGAATCCTTTGAACAGAAGTTTACTGCAGAAGAACAAGAGTTTGAAGTTCTGATGGTTTCTCACTGGCTGCCAGCAGTTGTTAGCAGGAGATACAATTCTTATGGAAAAATATCCTCCCTTTGTAAAATACTTTTCTGCTTCTCTTCCTTCCGGTGGTTGTCCAGGCTGCAACGAGAGGTATGTGCACTTCTTCGGGCCTCCCCCGCTCCATTTTAAATAATGTTTCTTTTACACATTTTGATAAGACAAAAGATGCTCCCAGGCTCAGGAAGTTCCAAGGGTTTGGGAGTTGTGAGCCAGGAAGCACAGACAAAGACCAAATATATAAGAAATATACTTTGGTCATCTGGCCAATGATATCATTGCTATAAACCACGGTATTTCAGAAGGGCACACACTTACTGCATACCTGACTCTACCATCATTTCTTTTAGCTGGCTTCCCGAAAAGGGCAACTCTTCTCTTTATAGACTCCTTGAGGAATCGTGGCTTCTTTATGTCACATAAATTGTAGTAGAGTTGTCAGTATTATGTTTTAATTTATTTCCCTAAATATAGAAAGAAAGACCCAGGGAAGTTAGGAGAACTGGCAATGCCACTAAAATATAAACTACCGTTTTGACTCTGGTGGTGACTCAGGTAAGTCTCCATGCTAGTATAATGACATGATTTTGTGCAGCTCATAGGAATGAGTTCTGAAGAATGTGAATCTTCCTAATTTTCTCCACCAAGACTAAGACCCGTATATAATTTCAGGTAGACTTTATTAAAGGTTAGGCATAAAGTAAGTAAAACAGACAACCTAATGGAAATAAAACAGTTGCTAGAGTTTATTCTAATATTCCATAGACTGAATTCAGAATCCCTTACCAATTCAGTTTCTGGCTTAGCAATTACTTGCTCCTGTTTCAATTGCTAACTCACTTCCACCACCAGAAATGTTCCCACATTGCTATCCCTCAGAGTTCTACTTCAACTTGACCTACCCTTCAGAAAGATTTTCTTTCATACTTCAATTAGCATTTTATATCCGGCTCCAGGATTAAGATATTCTGAGGAAGACAAACAGTGGATTATCCTTCCCATTCTCCAGAATGCTTAATTCTCGAAAGTGTCAGTTAGTGCTCTATCTTAAGTTGTAATCAATCAAGTATCTTAATTATAACAGTGCATTTCACATTATTTGGACATTTTACTTAGTCTTTGAAAACAGCAAGAGGATAGTCTGGATTCTGATGCACCAAATACCATCTGGCTCTTATATTATTTTTTCCAGTGTCAGTGACTAGAAATCCCAAGTCTTTCCTTTATAGATCGGTCTACAAGAAAGATTATAAAAACATCTGGATTAGATTAAGAAAATAAATTCGCCATCTTTGTAGAGGGATACATCTGCCACAGTAACATTCAATTTATACCACGAAATAGAAAGTATTGCTTCATTCTGAATCATGTACTTTTGTAGGACTTCTGTGAATTCATGGTTTTCATGAAGATAGTGATAGATACATAACTACATAACCAAAATGTTCACTAAAGGGTTGACTATAAAACAGAGTAAGAATCAGCTCCAAGGCAAATTTCAGTTTTTTCACTGAATGCATAAACGGTACTAGTAGAAAAACTTATGTTTTTTTCCAGTGTACCAAACAAAAAGTTTGGTATTTCTATATCTTACACGGATTATAACTAGGTTATGATGACTGGCCTGTGTCCCCTCTATGCTATATCCTTGAATAAATTTTGATGATTTTTAAAAAGTGTTTATTTATTTATTTTGAGAGAGGGGAGGGGCAGAGAGAAGGAGAGAAAACCCCAAGCAGGTTCCATGCTGCCAGTGCAGAGTTCCACGGGGCTTGACCTCACAAACCATGAGATCATGACCTGAACTGAAATCAAGAGTTGGATGCTTAACCGACTGAGCCACCCAGGTGCCCATGATGATATTTTTAAGTAAGAATGAAGAGATAAAACTTAATTTGGATGTTAATACTTTACTTACACAATGTTAATAATATTTATTAGAACTTAAATTACAAAATCTAGTAAAATAAAGAACTCTAAAGTAGAGTTTACTGCCTCTAACATTTGGGCTGTAATATAATCTTTGGATGTGGATATATTTTTTTCCAGATTAATTATGGTTTATGTCAAATGCCTTCCCCACCCAAAATAATATATTTATGAGATAGATGTTTTTTAATAGCCCATATTTAAATGTTAGAGAAGAAATCTAGAAAGAAAAATTGCATCCTTTATGTTCTTAAATTAAATGATAAATAGTGCCTGTTGTAGTAATTTATTGCTGCTTAAAACACTACCCCAACTAAGTGGCTTAAAACAGCAACAATGATTTATTTTGCTCATAAATCTGCAATTTGGGCAGGGCTCACCAGGGAAAGCTCTCTTCTTTTCCATGCAGAAGCTGCTCAGAGGCTGGTGGTAACTCATTTTGTAGGGGCTGAAATAATCTGAAGGCTCTTTTATTCACATATCTGGCAATTAATGGTAGCTACCGGCTAGAACCTCAGCTGATACATGAGGTTTTTCCTTGTGAACACGACCTTCTCACACCACAGTAATTGGGTTCTGATAGTAAGTGTCTGTAGAGGAGGAAAATAATTTTTCCTCTACATTTCTAGGTTCTTGGCTAAGGTCCCCCCCTCACCCCTGTGTAATAAACAGATTAACAGGAAAAAAAAAGTTTAATGACATGTATACCTCCTGTGTACATGGGAGATACCCAGGAAAATTGAGTAACTCTCCAACTTAGCTGAAGCCACCATTGTAAATAGCATCTCCAGCTAAAGACAAAAGAAGATGTTGGGAAGTGGGGAGGACAGTTATGGGAGGTTACCAGGAAAAAACACAATAAACACAGGTAAGGTTGTTAAGCAGATCTAAGTTGTTGCCTTCTTCATAATTGTTGATAAATCTTTCTAGAGAGTTATTCTTCTCTTCCTAATACAGAGAAGGAGACATCCTTACACATGGAGATTTCCCTTATAAATGTAAATGTGTCTTATAAAAGGCTAATTTGTATTGTTTTCTGAGCTTCTCCTGTGTTTGCAGTTTCATAAAAATGATCATATTGGAATAATTCTTATGTCAAAGAGAGACTTGGGGGTGGCATATTTCTGCTCCTCTTCTCATGCTAAGAGGAAAAACTAGAAGTGAATGGCAACCACTTCTGCCATATTCTATTGGTCAAGTTAGTTACAAAACTCAACCTAGTTTCAAAGGCAGGGTAGACAGACACCATTACTCTATGGTTATATAGCTCCCCCTAATATTTTAACACTACAGTAAAACAAAAACAAAAACAAAAACACACTCCAAATTCCCAGAGATGTCAAGCAACCATTGTAGAAGTTATTTTGCAATAAAAAATAGCAAATAACTATCATCTTAAGACTAACCATCTAAGATTGGTGTTAAAATAACTAGTCATATCTTCCAAGTTTTGGAAAATAAAATATATAATTTTTTTTACAAATATTACAACATCATGCGGGATGAAATTTATAGATGGTATATACATAAAATGTGAAATAGTTGTATTTTGTTAAATGTGATTGAGGGAACTCAAAATTCAGCTGATGGTAGTGCCTTTTACAAGTTCAGCAACTGACCCCTATAAAGAAAATTATCTTTTGACAGTTAGAGATGATTATATTTGACTAAGAGTTTTTACATTTTCATTGGTCATTTCATTATTCAGAGCCATTGTAATCTCTGTAATATTTGAAAACTATTACAAAAAGAACACGTGCAATTATTTATTTTTAATTGAAGTGACAAAGTGAATATCACTTAATCATGGTGAGAAACAAGAATTTGATGGTCACATGGCTGCATCCAATCTAGATATTTCATTAAACTGCTAAAGAAGAGAATAGAAAAGAAAAATATCACTGCCTAAAGCTATCTAAGTTCTGAACCAGGGATACTATTTTTCCTAGTCACTAATGTCAAAGCAAAAGAAGCAATTATTTATTTATACTACTCCAAAGTTTCTGTATTCAGTGCTTCTTTAGTTAGGATTTGTGCTGATTCTTCTTTTCTCTCTGTCCTTGTTTTCAAAAATGTTCATGCCACATGTCAGATAAGAGGAATAAGACTTTGAAAGCAGTAGAAAACATAATGTATAAAAATGTTGATTTTCTATCACTTATATCTATCATTTATTATTCCAAGAATTCAAAAAATATTTTTGAAACGCTTTTATATGCTAAGCCTTGGGTGCATATTGAGTAACAGTAAACAATACAGCCATAATCTCTGCTCCTTGGGGTTTATGCTTTAGTTGGAAAAAAAAACAGGTATTACACAAGAAACAACTTGTCTTACAAGCAAGTGATTAATGATAATTAAGGAAAAGGGCAATGAACAAATAATATCCCATAACAAAGATCTTAAAGACTTTTCCTGTTTTTCAACCTTTAATTCCTGCCACTGGTGCAGGATATTGAATGGATTAGCAAAAAAATGGTACTGCTCTTGTCTATTTTCTAAAGAGAAACTTTTATGGAAGCAACTTTTCTGAAGGGTAGAGTATAGTAACATACATCTTTGGCCAAAACAAGAACTGGGAGCCACATTTAAAGAGGGGCTTAGATTTGTATTACAGCAGAGAGGATGTCACTCAAATTGCTTCAAAAATGAGGTCCTCTGAATTTATGCTGAGGTCCTAAGGGATATCTAGCAACATTATAAAAAAGGACGAATGACCTCTGAGATTCATGTATGAAATACAACGAGTAGGCCATACTTCAACGTGAGCCCATTACACAGGTAAGCCCTGTTAGCCCTGTTTGAGTTAAATGAACTCCGAGGTAATTTGCAAAGCAGTGAACTGCTCCATAGTAGCCAGAACATTGTGCTAAAGCAATGTACAACGTAGAGACAACCTTATATTCTTGGCCTTCAGGAGAGAAGATGAAAAAAAGGTGGTTATCATGGAGTGGCTAGAAGGTCTATGTTAACCTATGGGACATCTCCAACTAGTTTGTGACACTTTGCTGCCTCCATTTGTAATGTTATAACTCTATGTTATAAGAGTTACATAAACATGTTTTCTAGGAGAAAAGAATGGGGTTTGTTAATTAATTTGAATATAATATGTAAGAGACAAGGTAAAAATTGTATTGACAATTACATATATTTCTAAGCAAATATGTGTTTATTATATACGATTAAGAGGGAAGGACTGAATTAAACATAAATGTATATTGCTAATGCTTCTCTAACACTGAGCAACAAAAAGTGAGAGCTAAACATGTATAAATAGTTTAGGGGTATAATAAAGTATACATAAAGTTAATATGACATAATATACACATCATGCACTACCTGCGAATTGGCATTGCTGGTATGCAATTCACATTAATGATAATTTGTTTTGCTTTTGCAAATCAAAAGAAATTTCTTTTTGTATTCTCTCTATGGTAGGTCAAAATCAGCATCTCTATCAGTTCTCTTTTTTTGGTTCACATCACATTTACAATTTATGTATCTACCCATTATTATTATCAGATAGAAGATATTTATTTGCCTCTGACCTTCTCCCAGGTCACAATCCCTTCCTCACCATAGATACACTTTATGAATCTTCAAGTGCATACTCCTTGTTTCCTATGTGTCAGTATCCTGTTTTTAGAGGACTTGAACATGAAAGATTAAGCCATAATTACATTCCTGTTATTTTCTTTTAGAATTATAGCACACTTAAGCATTTTGTACATGTGCAGTTTCTATTCTCTTTATCACTGTATCCTTAATTTTATTGTTAATCAGTGTCCAGTTATATATATGCAGGTTTATAGTTCCAACTGAGATCATGAGTCAATATATAACCTGTTCTCATCTAGACAACCAACAAAGCCTCCACATAATTTTGTACTTATGATAGTAGCAAAAGGAAGTTCTGTGGTTTTTTTTTAAATTTTTTTAACCTTTATTTAGTATTTTTTTTTTGAGACAGAGAGAGACAGAGCATGAATGGGGGAGGGTCAGAGAGGGAGGGAGACACAGAATCCAAAACAGGCTCCAGGCTCTGAGCTGTCGGCACAGAGCCCGACACGGGGCTTGAACTCACAGACCCTGAGATCATGACCTGAGCCAAAGTCAGATGCTCAACTGACTGAGCCACCCAGGCACCTTGGAAGTTCTGTGGTTTTATCAATACCAGTGCCTCCCATTTCCATGGGGAAGGGTTCATACTTATATGGACTCTCTTTTGCTTGGGTCTTGTGGTAGGCTCAGTTTCTTTGAGTCCCCATCCTTTGATGGCACTAGAGCCTACTAGGGCACCTCTGATCTGTACCAACAGCTGTTTTTCTACTTCCATACTTCTAGATACATCCTATAATTGGTTCCCAATTCCTCTGTTCTTCGGCTTTGGTTTCAGATTAAGAGAAAACTTTGTGGGTGCCTGGGAGGCTGAGTCGGTTAAGACTCTGACCTCGGCTCAGGTCATGATCTCGTGGTCTGGGAGTTTGAGTCCCACATCAGGCTCTGTGCTGACAGTTCAGAGCCTAGAGCCTGCTTCAAATTCTGTGTCTCCCTCTCTCTCTCTGCCCCTCCCCCTCTCACACTCTGTCTCTGTCTCTCTCTCAAAAATAAATATAAACATTAAAAAGAAAACTTTGAAAAGTACTTCACTGGACTATAAATTACTCAAAGACTAGGAAATTTTTTTTGAACCTCTAGCCATGTATTGATTCATTCATTTATTTATTCAATAGATACTTATTAAGGAAACACTTAAGAGGGTAATAATGGTACTGGGCGAAAAAGATAATGTTAAAAATGTTAGACATTATGTCCACATCCCTAGAATAATACCTAGTAAATAAAAATCAAAAGAGTTTATCTTAAATCTTCCCTCTACTAATAGTGAATTAGTGTTCACTGTTGATACTGATTTATCATCAATCATGTATATGGATTATTGTTTAGTCAATAAACAGAAAGCTCCCTAGATAGTTCAAGCAGGGGAATTGAATGCAGGAAATATAGGGAAGGAAAAAAAATTGGGATACCTGGTACAGAAAAGGGAGCAACAGCTCAATATCAGGAAGTTTCTATTTCTCCAGGAAAGAAGGAAGAAAGAGAGATGATGGTATCCATCAGAAAATACAGTGACACTATCTCCCCTTGAAATAAATGCATGAGTCACACATGCCCTGGCTGCTGCTGCAACTCCAGCCCCTGCTACTCAGTAAGAAGCTCCATGGCTGCTTTCGACTGTGTTGGGCTCACTCCCACCAAAGCTACTGCGGGATCGGTTCTCATCTGAACGATCTTTCCACAGAGATCAACCATAAACGTATCTATGCACAAACCCCAAAACAAATACAGCTACCTGAAAGCCCTGGAGAGTGAACAGAAATAGGCAGATACTGGAGGAGAGTCAACACTTAGAAGAAAGAAACCACATGGGGTAAGATTCCTATTGGTCACCTTTTTAGCCAAGGCAGTGCCACACGTGGCAGCTTTGACTCTAGCATAAAAAACACCTTCTTGCTGCTTTGGAGAAACTAGGGGGCAGGTCAGGGCAGCCACAACGGCTGGAAAGTAAGGGGAAAATGGAAGAAAAAGAGAGCACTACAGAGCTTCAAAGTATGTAAATAAACACCACCTACATTTCTGGGGAACCCTGAACTAGACACATGTGAGGCAAGTATCAAGCAGCCCAGCTAAGTCTAAAAGTCTAAAAGAACAGCTAAGATTTCAGCTGCTGCCCAAAAGTGCAGAAGCAGAGTTTGCAGGTTGGATTTAATGGCATGAACTGCCTATTGCCTATGTGGTTTTTGTTGTTGTTGTTGTATACAGAAACATAAACCACAGAATATCATCATTACTGCCCCAGGATGCAATCCAAAATTACTCAGTAACTGAAAAAAATAGAAGCATAAGCACAGGAGTTGGGAAACTTTTTCTGTGAAGGATGATATAGTGGATATTTTAGGCTTTGAGGCTCCGCAGTCTGTCTTGCAAATATTCAACTCTGCCGATTGTTGTGGGAAAGCAGCCATAGACAACAGGTAAATGAAGGGGCATAGATGTGTTCTAATAAATATTATTTAGAAAAGCATGTGGAAAATTGAATTTGACCTGTGGGGTACAGTTTACTGGCACCTGGTTGAGAACTCAATGGAGAGACCCAGAGATGACAGAGATGTTAGACTTTGCACACAATGGTTTTAGATGGCTTTTCTAATTAGGCTAAAAGACAAAGAAAAAACATAAGTATAAGGAATTAAAAGCAGAAAATTTCAGCAAAGGAATAAAAGCAATTTTTAAAAGAATCAAGTGGAGATACAAAAAGTTTTATATATATATGTGTGTGTGTGTGTGTGTGTGTGTGTGTGTGTGTGTGTATATAAAATCTGATATTGGAAGCAAATCACCTAATGGGTTTAAAAGCAAAGGGGAGAAACAGAAGAGTTCATAATCTTGAAGATAGATTAACAGAAATTATTATCTAGTATGAAGAAAAAAGATTGAAACAATAATTAATAAAGCCTCAGGAAACAAATGGACAATATCAAGCAGTAGAACATATGGTTAATCAGAATCCTGGAAAGAGTTGGGGAACTGTAAGTTGCTCACATACAAAAGAAACAAACAAACAACAAGTAAACAAAATGCCAAGGTACCATCACATCAAACTGCTATAAACCAAAGACAAAAAGAAAATCTTGAAAGTAGTCTTAGAAAAATAAGCCATTTTATTCAGGGTAATTTTTTTTTCTTCCAATATTTTATTTAAATTCAAATTACTTAACATATGGTGGAGTATTGATTTCAGGAGCAGAATTCAGTGATTCAACACTTACATATTAAAGTGCTCATCAAAACAAGTGCCCTCCTTAATCCCCATCACCTATTTAGCCCATCTGCCATCCACCTCTCCCTATCAACCCTCAGTTTGTTCTCTATATTTAAGAGTCTCTTATGGTATGTCTCACTCTCTGTTTTTTTTGAAGTGTGTTTTTATTGATTTTGAGAGAGAGAGAGAGAGAGAGAACACGCACAAGCAGGAGAGAGGCAAAGAGAGATACAGACAAAATCCCAGACAGGCTCCGCACTGTCAGCACAGAGCCCAGTGCTTGAACTCAAGAACTGTGAGATCATGACCTGAGCTGAAATCAAGAGTTGGATGCTTAACCAACTGAGAGCTACCCAGGCATATCTCTGTTTTTATCTTATTTTTCTTCCCTTCCCCTATGTTCATATGTTTTGTTTCTTAAATTCCACATATGAGTGAAATCATATGGTATTTGTCTCGCTCTGACTGACTTATTGAACTTTTTCCACCCATGTTGTTGCAAGTGACAAGATTTAATTCTCTTTTGATGGCTGAGTAATATTCCAGTATATGTACAGACACACACGCTACCTCTTCTTTATCCATTCATCAGTTGATGGGAATTTGGGCTCTTGCCATACTTTGGCTATTATTGATAATGCTGCTGTAACCACTGGATGCACGTACCCCTTCAAATCAGTAGTTTTGTATCCTGGATAAATACCTAGTAGTGCAGTTGCTGGATTGTAGGGTAGTTCTATCTTTAAATTTCTGAGGAAACTCCATACTGTTTTCCAGAGTGACTACCAGTTTGCATTCCTACCAACAGTGTAAGAGGGTTCTCCTTCCTCTGCATCCTTGCCAACATCTGTTGTTTCCTGAGTTGCTAATTTTAGTAATTTTGACAGGTGTGATGGAGTTTTGTAGTTTTGATTTGTATTTCCCTAATGATAAGTAATGTTATCCCAGTGACTACTAAATTCATACCGGAAACAATAGAAAGAGTGAAACACATATTAAAATGCTGACAGAAAAAAAAAATCCTTTCCAGAATTTTGTATCTAATGAAATATCCCTCAAGGATAAAAACAAAATAAGACTTATTTACAAAATAATCTTGGATAATTTGCTAGCTGTAAGCCTTCAATATAAGATATGCTCACAACAATTCTTCAGACTCAAGGGAAATATTACCAGGTAGAAATTCACAGTCTCAGGAAGGAATAAAGGGCATCAGAAATTACAAATTTGTTGATTAACATAAAATATTACTTTCCTTTTAATTTTTTCAAATGCAGATGATATTTTAAAACAAACTTTTAGGGATGCCTGGGTGGCTCAGTCAGTTAAGCATCCAACTTCAGCTCAGGTCATGATCTCACAGTTCGTGGGTTGGAGGCCCACACCAGGTTCTGTGCTGATAGCTCGGAACCTGAAGCCTACTTCAGATTCTGTCTCCCTCTCTCTCTGCCCTTTCCATGCTCAAGCTCTCTCTCTCTCTCTCTCTCTCATAAATAAACATTAAAAAAAATAAAACAAACTTTTAGCATTTTACTATAGAGTTGATAATGCTTATAGATGTCATACATATGAAAATCATTGCATAAAGAATGTGGGTTATTGAGTAGATCCACATCTCTACATTTTGCATATTAATTGGAAGCAGAATGTAAAATTTAGGAATGGATATTGTAATCCCTAAAACAATCACTAAACATAATCAACATGGTTTAGCAAAAAAGAACAAAAAGCAGAACGTAAAAAAAAAAACAAATAGTAAAATGGTAGACCTAAGTTCAGCCATATGATAATTACAATAAATATTAATCAACTAAATACCCCAATTCAAAGATAGAAATTATTCAAATTGAAAATAGAAATAATTCCCAACTGTATGCTCTCTACAAAAGATGTACCTTTAATAAAAATATATAGATAAATTGAAAATAAATGGACAGAAAAATATATATTCAAATAGTAAGCATAAGAATTCTACAGTGTCTATATTAGTATCAGATCAACTGACTTTTAATAAAGAATTATCATTAGAAATAGTTTCATAATGGTAAAAATATCAATCTATCAGGGTGACAAATTATACATGTGTATGTTCCCAATAACAGTGTTTAAAAATACATGTTTCATATATGCTTGCCTCACCTATTAGTTTTTTGAATTTATTTATTTAAATTCAAGTTAGTTAACATACAGTGTAGTATTGGTTTCAGGAGTAGAACCCAGTGATTCATCATTTACATACAACACCCAGTGTTCATCCCAGCAAGTGCCCTCCTTAATGCCCATCACCCATTTAGCCCACCCACCTCGTGGGTCTCAGGGATGATTCAATATTCACAAATCAATCAGCATGATACACCACATTAATAAAAGAAAGATTAAGAACCATGTGACCTTTTCAATAGATACAGAAAAAGCATTTGGCAAAATACAGCACCCTTTCTGATAAAAACCCTCAACAAAGTAGGGATAGAGAGAATATTCCTCAACATCATGAAGGCCATATATGAAAGGCTTATAGCTGATATCATCCTTAGTGGGGAAAGACTGAGAGCTTTCCACCTAAGATCAGGAACATGACAGGGATGTCTGCTCTCATCACTGTTGTTCAACATAGTACTGGAAGTCCTAGCCTCAGTGATCAGACAAGAAATAAAGAATATAAAAGGCATCCAAAATGTCAAAAAAGTCAAACTTCTACTTTTTGCAAATGATGTGATACTCTACATGGAAAACCCAAAAGACTCCACCAAAAAACTGCTAGAGGTGATATGGGAATTCAGCAAAGTCACAGGATATAAAATCAGGGAATTCAGCAAAGTCACAGGATATGAAATCAACGTACAGAAACCAGTTGCATTTCTATATACCAATAATGAAGCAGCAGAAAGAGAAATCAAGGAATTGATTTTATTTACAATTGCACCATAAATTATAAGGTACCTAGGAATAAACCTAACCAGGGAGGTAAGAAAACTGTAGAAAGCTTATAAAAGAAATTGAAGAAGACACAAAGAAATGGAGGAGTATTCCACGCTCATGGATTGGAAGAATATTGTTAAAATGTTGATACTACCTAAAGTGATCTACACCTTCAATGAAATCCTTATCAAAATAACGCCAGCGTTCTTCACAGAGCTAGAGCAAACAATCCTAAAATTTGTGTGGAACCAGAAAGGACCCCAAATAGACAAAGTAATGTTTAGAAAGAAGACATCACAACTCTGGACTTCAAGCTGTATTAATAAGCTGTAATCATCAAGACAGTATGGTACTGGCACAAAAACAGATACATAGATCAATGGAACAGAATAGACAACCCAGAAGTGGACCCACAAATATATGGCCAACTAATCTTTGACAAAGCAGTAAAGAGTATCCAATGGAAAAAAGTCTTTTCAGTAAATGATGCTGGGAAAACTGGACAATGCAGAAGAGTGAAACTGGACCACTTTCTTACACCATACACAAAAATAAATTGAAAATGGATGAAATACCTAAATGTAAGACACGAAACCATCAAAATCCTAGAAGAGAAAACAGGCAGCAACCTCTTTGACCTCAGCTGTGGCAACTTCTTACCAGACATGCCTCACCTATTAATACTTTAATTGACAGAATTAAAGAAAGAAACAATTCCACAGAATTGAAAATTTAATTCTCCTGTCAACTACTGATATTTCCCCAAAAAATAAAAAAGCAGGGTGAAATCCTAAAATATCAAAACAACACTATCAACCATGTTGACCTAAGGAGCATTATGGAACACTAAAGCCAAGAATTCCATAGTTCACATTTGTTTCAAGTACACATGTACATTCACCAATGCTACTTAGGATTGTAGTAGCTGCTTCTGTGCATAAACCACCACTGCCACTGCTAGACTAGCAGTTTCCTTCTGCATATGGTGCCAGAGCCTCCATTGCCAGCATTGGTGCATCCCTGAGCCACTGCTGCTAATGCGACTGGAATCTCAGCCACCAAAGCAGAGTAACTACTGCTGCTTTCATAGATGACCCCTAGAAACAAAACAGCATGACTTCTATCTCTCTTCAGCCTTCAGATATGTCTTGAGTTATTCCCCTTGGTAGAACCTAACCAGAATCCAAGTGGCAGGGGAGCCTACATAATACAGCGTGTGTGTTAGACGTCCAGAGAAAAAATACGTAAAAACAAATTGTTCCGGTAAATTACAGTTCCATTAAATTACAACATCTTTTTACTTGCATTTATTTTTTGTTTCTTATTTTTTGAGAGAGACAGATCAAGACAAAGAGAGAGTATGCATGAGCAGTAGAGGGAGAGAGAGAGAATCCCAAGCAGGGTCCATCCCACGACGCTGAGATCATGACCTGAAATCAAGAGGCTGACACTTAACCAACTGAACGCCTCAGGTGCCCAATATCCGTTTTATTGCTGGTGAAGCTTAATGGAAAAATATGACTTAGCCAAAAAACAAAATTTGACTTTTAACCCTTTCTCATTTCCTGTCCCCAAACTAGAACTTAAAACTCACTCTAGGGAATAGTGGATCTTAATGTAGAAATTTACCTGGCCAGCTCCTTTGAAGAACGTGTCCTGACTCATATTCCTTGAATGCAGGATAGAAAAAGCCAATAAGAATGTCAGTCTTATAAGTGAAAGACACATACCTGCACCTGTGAGCTGTACACACACATACGTCAGGAGGAAAAAGAGCTGAAAGTCCATAATTTGACACATTGCAAAACATGGCAGCAACAGTTTTGACACTAATCCCAGCAAAAAGTACAGACGACATTTCCTCCTCTTGGATTATGAGCAGTTTTATGACTTCTTTGGTTATTAGAGAATGGCAGAAGTAATGCAATATGACTTCTGAGGCGAGGTCATAAAAGTCCATTCAGGTTCCCTTTTGTTCACTGGAAACTCACTTTTAGAGTCCTGTTATGATGTGTAAGAATTCTCGCTATCCTGGGGCACCTGGCTAGCTAGCTCAATTGATAAAGCCCACGACTCTTGATCTTGGGGTTGAGTATTGGAGCCCTGCGTTGGGTGTAGACATTACTTTAAAAAGCAATTCCAGCTATCCTGTGGCCAACGTCGTGTGAGAAGTCCAAATCACATAGGCTTGTTAACAGTGCCAGCTGAACTCAGCTTTCAAGAATCCTCTCCTAGGCACCACATATGTGAGCAAAATAGCTTCTGTATATCCAAGTTGTCCTCAGCCCATTGGGTCTTTCTGGCTGGAGGCCCAAGACCTTGTAGAGCAGATACAAACCATGACCAACAGAACCAGCACACGTGACAAAGTAGTGTTGTTTTAAGTCACTAAGTGTGAGGTCTGTTAAGCAACAATAAATAATGGGAGGGATAGATGAGTTAGAGAGTTTGAGCTAGAGGGTGGGCCAGCAGGATCAATAAGCTTTCCTTCAGTTTTCTCAATCAGATGAATGATTTCCTCCTGTGAAAAATAGCGGAGCTATCTTCCCTTGTACCTTAACACAGGTTCCTTTTCTAAGGGCTGAGCAAAAACTCAAGGCGGAAAAGATGACAATCTACAAATGGGAAGATAAAATGAAGGAAGGAATGTGTAAAATGTAAATTCTGTGTTCTTAAGATATTAGGTATTATTTTAGTGACTACTTACATCTGGCTAAAAATGCATGTATTTAGGGGCACCTGGGTGGCTCAGTCAGTTAAGCATCTGACTTCAGCTCAGGTCAAGATCTCACAGTTCGTGGGTTAGAACCCCACATGGGGCTCTGTGCTGACAGCTCAGAGCCTGGAGACTGCTTTGGATTATGTATCTCCCTCTCTCTCTGCCCCTCCCCCACTCTTGCTCTGTCTCTCTCAAAAAATAAACATTAAAATTTTTTTAAAAAATAATTCCAATAGAATGAAGCAAATCTCTTTGGGAGAATGCAAATCTGGATAAATGTTCAAGAAAGCTCAGAGAAACATAAACATGTTGAGTTCCTCTATGTCACGTTTAATCATATACAATGTATAATCATTTAGATTCTTTACATTTTTTTTCAGATTCTTCATTTTTTAAAGAAACAAAATCATTGTCTATACATAGCACGAACAATTTTATTGTAAATGAAAGTATTTTAATTGTCTATTTTTATTGCCCTTTGTAGAAAAAACAATATTTTTTTAGACATGTTGTCGGCGTTTTCACATTATGGCAGTGCAAAAAAAAAGCCCATCTACATTTTTTATGAAATGGTGTTGATCTATCTACCACAACCGTACATTTTTTAAACTTGTTTTTCAACTGCTTCAAATTATTGGTCTTCAAGCTGCTGCCTCCCTTAATAGTCCTATTAAAATTAAACCACCTGCTTTCCAATGACCAAGTGAAACTCATATTTAATAATTATGACCTCATTCCAAATGGCACCTTCTTGAAAGAAAGACTTTCATTGAAATGGAAAAATCAAGTGTTAGCAATAATGGAAATGTCTCCTGTTTTTCAATTGCTAGTTTATTTTTCTATTCCAGGTTACATGGTAGGTGTTAAAAAATATAGCACTTAACAAATCCCCAAATATTGAATACATATTATAAACAAAGCACTAATCTAAGGTGTTATCTTAACTAAAAAGCCTACAGGACAAAAAAATACTGTCATTACCACTTTGCAGGTAAGGAACTGAGGCTCATGTTAAGACGATTGGTCAAAATCACTCACATAGCTGGAAGTGCCAGGTCCAGCATTCAAATTTAGGTATTCTGGCGACACTGTCTGCAGTCCTAATTGCCATGTTGATATCCTGTCGTATCATAAAATTCAAATATGTTTCATTATAGAGCACTGAGTGACTAGGTTGGTTGATTTGAGCTGAAATCTTGATTCAGCTCAGGTCATGATCTCAGGGTGGTGGGATCAAGCCCTGTATCAGGCTTGGCACTGAGCATGGAGCCTGCTTAAGATTCAATCTCTCTCTCTCTGCCCCTCTCCCCCACTCCCAAGTTCATTGTCTCTCTCTAAAAGATATATACATATGTATATATTTATATATATACATATATATATATACATATATATGTGTGTGTGTTTCATTATAATTATTATATTTTATATTTATAATAATTATAATTATTAAGTACAAATGTAATACTACTACAACTATTTATATATGACCTTCATAAGTGTGCTCATTTTGGAGCAAAGAAACACTTGACATAATTGGAGGGCATGATCTGAATCACAAGGGCTCTGTGACAATATTAATAAAATGTATTTTAAAGCTGTTTTATATTTATACATGTACAGTTCATTGGTGAAGTTTTGAATGAACAAAGATACGTGTTTGATTTTAAGTAGACACAACTCAAACTTTTCTTGGAATGCACAGAAATTAAACAGCTTATCACTCATTCCAAATTTAATTCCCCAAGAAGCTTGCTAATGTTCAGATTATGAGATGAAACAAATATATGTTGAAAGAGTAGTGTCAGTATGCTACTTAAATCCATAATATGCTCATGCCACATCAAGGATAGCTATGTATTTAGGAAATTCTCCAGAATACTGATTATCACAGAAAGAAGTTACATAGTTACAAATAAAATGTTTCTGATTTAGTACAAATCTTTCATGAAACCAATATTAATTTCTCTATAGAATTTAACTATCATCTCATAGCTCCTAAAATGCCTCATCAAATGATTTACAACATTTTCCTGGTTCTTGTGTTATTTATTCATTTGTGGTATTTGCTCATTTACCTATTCTTACATATATTTACATACATCATCTCTGTTACTAGGACACAAAGGGCCTAGAGGTTAAGATTATATTTGCGTTCCCAGCACCAAGACATGGTGCCTGACATAAAGCAAATACTTAGGAAGTCTTTTTGAATCAGTTTTTGGTATTTCCTTTGTAGATGATAGACACTGCTGATTATAAGCCAAGGAAATATCTTGAAGAGAATATTCCAGGCAGAGGAAAGAGGAAGTAAAAATTCTGGAGGAAGGACTGAGCTTGAAGTATTCAAAATCATCAAGGAGTAGGGAGTATAATTAGTGAGAGGGTAATATTTGGCATTGAAGTCCAGGAATTAGCCAGGGTCACTCTTGTGCATGGCTTTGTGGATCCTAACAAGAACATTGGATGCCATTCCAGAGTTTAGAATGTAGGAAAACATATGGCAAAAAATGATATGTCTGCATATCTGCTTTGGGAATATATATATATATATATATAACCACTTAAATATGTATGTATATATACATATGCATAGAGAGAGTATGTACGTACATATATGTACATACATATATATATAGAGAGAGAGAGAGAGAAAGAGAGAGAGAGAGAGGGAGAAACAGTGGGACCATATATAAGACCTTCGTATTATTTCAAGAGACAATTAATTAATGGTAATATAGTCTAGGATGTTAAAAGTGGATGTCATGAGAAATATTTATTTTCTAGTTATATTTCAGAAGTAGAGTACTACATGGGTTTATTGATGGAAATAGCAAAGCTTATAAAATGATTTAGAGATAGCTTCTCATTTTTAGAGTTGTGAATCTGGGTGGATTGAGGTACTATATCATGAGATAGAATAGAGATTAAATTTAATTTTAAACATAGTTTTGTGGTGGCAAGAAAACCCATATGTAAGATAGATTAATTACAGTAGTAAACTCCACTGATTTCCTAATAAGGCTGCCATTTATTTAAAAATAATCTATTTTAATTTCTTCTGAGACTATTTTTTATTTTTTTTTAATGTTTATTTTTGAGAGAGACAGAGACAGAATATGAATGGGTTAGGGGCAGAGAGAGGGAGACACAGAACCTGAAGCAGGCTCCAGGCTCCGAGCTGTCAGCACAGAGCCTGATGTGGGGCTCAAACCCACGAGCTGTGAGATCAGACCCTGAGCCGAAGTTGGATACTGAACTGACTGAGCCATCCAGGCACCCCTGAGATTATTTATTAGGGTTTGTTAGAATACTGCTGGAAATTCTATAGTTAAATCATATGGTGGAATATTGCCATAATTACTCATTTACTGTTTAATTTTATCTGTAATATTTATTAAACAGTTATTTTAACCTGACCCTGTATTAGAACTTCCTGAAGTAGTTCATTATGCTGTGTATGATTAATAATATAGGAAAATTGCAAGTTTTTTTTTTGAGCAGATTATCACTTATCAATCCTAAGGGAGTAGGGCACTGTGTCCCTGTTACATATCCCAGGGGAGATATGTACATGGGGGATAGCACAGATTGTCAAATACCAGGAATGTAGTCCAAACACTTCTGCCCACTGTATCTTAGTATTGAAGCCAACAAGAACACAGTTAGTCAAGTACTGGATGGAACAATGCTTTACTCATATAGAGAAGAAACAGGGTAAGATCATCTTCAGTAGTGAGCATTAGTCCCCCTTGGCCGGTGAGTCAATCCTAGCAGCCAACAAAGAACAAATTGCCTATGCACACCCCTCTTGTGCCACAGTACAAGGATCCTACCCCCTTCTCTTCGAGGGCACATATAACATCAGGATTGGCTAGGTTTCATATGGCACATATGCTTTGAGCAAAAGAACAATTATTGAGCCCAAAACAGGCAAATATATTCCTATGCATGTGCTAAACCTGGCACAGGCTGAATGGTCTCCCTACTTTGGGGAAACTGTTCCAAGTCACAGGCCCATGCTTATGTGGTCAAATGGGGCAGAAAGACTTGTAGGCATGAGACTGACTTTCCCGAAAGTTTTCTATAGGCTTCTGTAGGAAATAGATTAAATCAGGTAAGAGGTCCAGTGGAGAAAGGGTAACTTGAACTGAACTAGAAGGGCTAAGTGAAACTGGAGTCTGGTGAAATGTAAGGAAGGAACAATGGAATGAAGAGACATACTGGGAAATACATTATAACATGTAGAAAGAGAAAATTTAGGACATATATGGTGTATATTTTAATGGTGGTTAAAGATAAGACAGAAAGGACAAGCTGAGAGTGGCATTTTGAATGCCAAGAGAAGAAAGTTTATCTTTTGTTGTTGTTATTGGTGCCACTTGTTAATTTTGCTTAAAAAAGAAAAAGGTAATAATAGTTTAAAACTATGCATTATAAGAGGATATATAGACACTAGCTAAAAGACAAAATGGATAATTAAAATCCAGAGAGTCTCCAGGAAATCTGGTACTGCAATGCTTTTCTGCTCATGATTTATGAAATATTTAGTTAGTTCCTTTAAGCTCTTCCCATAATTCTTTCCATAGCTGGTACAGAGATAGAAGGATTTACTGAATTAAATTACTTCAGCTTCATATTTCTGCTAAGAATGAGGGACATCATCAATAAACTAAAAAACACAAGAACTACGACCAAAATATATTTGAAGTAATTGTTTCGTTGTCGTTGTTGTTGTTTTATTGTTTTTCTTTTTTCTTTTTTCTTTTCTTTTCTTTTCTTTCTTTTTTTTTTTTTTTTTTTTTTTTTTTTTACTGAGATACTCCATTCTTCAAGCAGAATGCACTTGTTAGGAGACTAAGTACTTTTAAAACATAATTTTCAAAACAAAGTAAAATCATGACTTTGATCATGATTTTGAACAATGTAAAATAATTACTCATATAAACCTAAAATAAATATGTCAAAGATATTACTTAACTCAATGATTGAATGAGGAAACCAGACAGATATTATAACTGGATCAGTGGAGAATCCAAAGAATAGATAACGTTTATAGACCAGGAATATGAAATGAACTTGCAAATGGTTGCAAGACTGGCTTTTACACAGGAGGGTAAATTGTTCCACCGCTGAATACAGTCCATTTGTGTTGCCGTCAATTCTCTACAATTTAGCTCTAATCTCTAGAGTTGTAAAATAGCTGAAAGAAGACAATCCTGAATAGGCTGTAGAATCAGATAATCTTCAGAGGCTCCAGTATCGCTCTTAAAGGATATCCAATAATCCTCTTATTTCAAACTCTTAAATTTCCCATCACCTGTGAAAACTTCAATTAGAAAAGATTTTATTCGCATCTTCAGATATTCATGTTCTCTTGTGTGCTAGGCCAACAAAGAGACCAGCCAGTAAAGTAACAGTGGATATCTCTGAAAATATTTCTATGCATATATCATAAATCCAAAGGTAGAATGTAGTACAAAAGAGAAATGTAATGGAAGTAAATGACTTTAAAGTTTGCACATTCAGAATGTGCACCTACCTTGTGTAGGGTTTTGTGAGATATAGACAAGGACTAGAGAAATACCTTTTTTTTTAAGTTTATTTATTTATTTGGGAGAGAGTATGACCAGGAGAGCTGCAGAGAGAAAGAAGGAGAGAGAGAAGGAGAGAGAGAGAGAGAGAGAGAGAGAGAGAGAGAGAGAGAATCCTAAGCAGATTCTGCACCAGCAGTTCAGAGCCCAATGCAGGGCTTGAACTCACAAATCATGAGATCATGACCTGAGCTGCAATCAAGTCAGACTCTTAACCAACTGAGTGACCCAGATGCCCCAAGAATAGCCCTGCTTTAAGCCCATTATATTCTCACTTGAGATATAACATATACTTGAAAAATAATGTAAGTTCCTAGTAAAATCAATGCCAAATTAGAGATTAAAACAAAAATGTGTTTTGAAAGCTAAGAAAGAGGAGTAATTAAGTGGTTTATGGTGAACTGGGAAGGCCTTATTAGAGAAGATAGATGTAGTTGAATATTTAGTTAGGGTTAAAGTTCACATATATTAAGGACTGGAAGGCAAAGCTCTCTAAACTTTCAATATTAATGAGGAAAAAAACAACAACCCTAGTTTGCCATTTTTCCTCTTGAGCTTGATGTACTGAACCTAAAGTCATCTTATTCTGGATGTAATATATTCAGGTTTTCTCTAAAGAAAAACTATTTGGATAGAAAATGTTTCTCATGATAAGAATAAGCAAATATGATAGGAAGAGTTGGAAGAGAGTAATATTCATTTAGCATTCAATATATATTTATTTAAAATAAAAATACAAGTAAACAAAAATTCATACATGTTTTTTTTAATTAGGAAATCTTTAAAAATTTCTTTTTCTTAAATGTTTATTTTATTTTTTTTATTTTTTGAAAGAGAGAGAGAGACAGAAGAAGAAAGAGAGAGAGAGGAAGCATGAACAGGGTAGGGACAGAGACAGAGGGAGACAAAGAATCCCAGACAGGTCTGTGCTGTCAGTGCAGAACCTGACAAGGGACTTGATTTCAGGAACTGTGAGATCGTGACCTGAGGTGAAATCAAGAGTTAGATGCGTAACCAACTGAGTGACTCAGGTGCCCCAGGAAATCTTTAAAAAATTTTAAGATATAGGTATTGGTCAAATAAAGCAATCTTGTCAACAGAACACCTCTCTGTACCAATATAGAAGAAAGAAGAAATTATTTAACATTGAATAAGCATTATCAGATCAACATGCATGAAGGTGACTACAGTTCTGGACAGAAATTCACATAAACTTAAAACAGTTAAATTTCTCTTCGATGAGAGATAAATAGATGTATCTTATCATTGTCTTCTATGAATCTCATAAGAAAATTAATTTCAGAGATATGTGTTTGCAGTTCCAAGGGTCAGAAGGCCCATGACCTTCACATTGTTAAGTGAAAAGGTTGAGTCTCTTACTGGGATTGTTAAATTGTCAAAGAGAAATGCTACAGATAATAGGATGGAGAGGCAGTTGCTTCAATCCCTACAGAAAATTTTGTCATACTAACCTTACATAGGAAGGTGTCTAATATATCTAAGATCTTCTCTGTAGCTCTTTACTTCCCTATAAATATTCTGGTATTTTTCTACTGACAATTAGGAAATATCATAAAATGAGATAGATTTATAATCCACAGGGAACTAGATCATCATCCAGAACAAAGCAGCTCCAGGGCTCTGCCATCATTCCAGAAGTAGGGCATTAAATTAGGAACGCAGAATTTAGAAACAAGCCATCCAGGCACATATCTGTACCTAAATCTGTAGTAAATATCTGCACCAAGTAATAAAATCCCAATTTGGGGGATTAAGATTTTATTTTATTATAATTTGTTAAAAGTGTATTTATTTGTTTATTTATTTAGAGTGAGTGAGAGCAGGGCAGAGGAAGAGAGACAGAGAAAGAGAGAGAGAGAGAGAGAGAATCCCAAGCTGGCTCCGTGCTGTCAGCACAGAGCCTAACATGGGGCTCAATCCCAGGAATCATGAGATCATGACCTGAGCTGAAACCAAGAGTCAGACACTTAACCAACTAAGCCATCCAGGTGTGCCCAAAGGAGATGAAGGTTTCTAAAAGTGGCTTTCAGAACTAAAGAATAACTTAATTATCTGTTGGAATCATGACACAGGCAGAAAAACTCTGATAGGGAGGTCAGTAAGATGTTTGAGAAAGGAGTGCTGATGTCCCAGAAGGAAGCCCCCCCCCTCCCCCCCCCCCCCCCCCCCCCCCGCCCAGAAAGAAGCAGATCCTAAGACAGGCTACAAATAAGAGAACTGCAGACCCCTCTGCCACCAGGACTGAGTCATGGGCTCCATCATGTGTTCTTAGGTTAATTCAAATCCCACGGGGACACTGCCAGAGCTTGCTTGTCAGGTTTGCAAGAACCACTGTGGCACTGAATCTGAAGCAGGAAAGAAGAACAGATTTAGTACACCTGTGAGGAGTCAGAAGGGGGGGGGGGGCAAAGTTAACAAGGACAAGCACATCAGTGTAGTGCTTTTCTATTTATTTGCACTAATTCCTAATCAATCCCAAGAATTATTCTGCTCAAATAGTGTTTCATTTGAAAACATCAGCAGTAGCATTTGTCTGACTGTACGAGCTTTCCTTATCCCTTGACATACCAACTTGCTGCCAATCAGTTTCTGTTTGTAGACATCCAGACATGTTGTTAAGTGGGTGTCTTACACAAAACACGTGGCTTGCGATCCACTACGTGGTTTATCATCTACTCTCAGTTTCACTTATAAAACAGTTACTTTTAATAGCCATTTCTTACAAACCACAATATGAAATACTTTTAGTTTGGCACAAGAATGACAGCATTTGAGGCGGCTTGGTGTTTGTAGCTGTAATTTGCCGTTGCCATTTTTAAATGCTGGAAAAATTATCATTTTGTAAAAAGCAAATCAGAATGTGTTCTCATATTAAATAACGTTACATAGACAAGAATGGCAATTGCATTGTTAAATAGACTTCTTTCTCACCATATTATAGTGTCTTGGAACGAAGTGTTCCTGACAGAGAGCAGTTTTGGATTAAAGGACCATTTTTTCCCATTCTACTACTGTACTTCTTGTAATTAGAAACCTGATAAGGACAGACGATATGAAACAATTAGGGAGGGATAAATTGTGAATACAAAAATTGGAGCAAAGAAGCTCTCCTTATCCTAACTTGTTATCCATAAGCAATGCAGATATTTTTTAGTTGAAGCAGCAAAAGTCAAGTTATGATGTTCCCGTCACGGCAATGCTTGCATACGAACAAAATTTTAACTATGAAAACAGGGTAGGCTAGGGAATATTAGAGAATCACAGCAGTAGCAAAGAAAAACAATATAAATAAACATGGCAAAATGATCTTACATGGAATATGCCACTTATTGTCATATATATATATGACATATGTACAAGTTTGTTTACTTTGAGGGAGTGAGAGCGGGAGAGGGACAGAGAGAGGCGAGGGAGAGAATCCCAAGAAGGCTCTGCACTGCTAGTGTGGAGCCCAACGCAGAGCTCAAACCTATGAACCATGAGATCATGACCTGAGCCCAAATCGAGTCCCACACTTAACCAACTGAGCCACTCCGATCCCCTAAAATATATATTCTTAAAAAACTTGTCTGCCATATGGAAGGAAAACTATTTTTCCCTTTAGCGACATGTGGCATCTTACAAAGTGAGAAGAGATTAATCTCGTGTTGTCAAGTGACTAGCAGAAATCAATCAGTCTGTCAATAAAGCGCCCCAGAGCCCCTAACTCACTGATATATGTGCAGGAATATAGTCCTCAATTTCAACTTTATAATTTTGCAAGACAAATGGACAGACGAAACATCATAAAAATCTTAGATAAGTCATCATGTAATCATTTGTGAAACTGAGTGCAATTGCTTTAGCTCAGAAAAAAAGTATTGTGAGGGGAAGGAGGGTTGTGACTTTATTGGATAAGACTGGTAGAAAGACTGAGTTGATCTTGAGAGACAGATTACATTCTACATAGCAATGAGTAAAAGGGTTCAGGCAATTCCAAAGCTAAGGGAATAGCAACAGCAAAGACCTCAAAGTGGAAATAAAAATGGATCTTACATGTGACATGAAGAAAACCAGGACGAGTACAGTGAGAACTGTATGTTAGAGGTTGGAGTAAAGTTCTTCATGAATGATTAAGGGGGTAACTGTGACAGCCAGACAAAAACACATGGGTTTCCAAACAGGAGTCCTTGACTAGGATTCTAACCAAAGTCAAAAGAAACTCTACTTCTCCTGACTGGAAAGGAGTTGCTTGAAATTTCTCTCTCTCTCTCTTCCTCACTCTCTCTCTCTCCCTCACTCTCTCCCCCCCCCCCACACACACACACGCACGCACACACACACACCTCAATCTTTGGAAAAATTAGATTAGGAGGTTATCTAGAAGCTGATTAAGGTTAAACTGTGGAAAGTGGTGCAAATAAAATGTATTACCTACAAGGGATGTGCTTCCATTCTAAGAATTCTGAGGAAATGGGCTATTGCTTCCTGAGATGCCTAAATTATCTGATTTTGTCTCAAGGTCATTTCAGAATAAAGACAAATCGAAGGAAACCAATAAATACTCACCTTAGGTTATAGATTCCTAAGGTGCCTCCTCCTGCAAAGAATATCACTGACCTAAGAGTTAAGGTAATTCACTACCTCTCCCCTCAACTTCCACCACTTCTTGGCACAGCAAAATTGATTGATTAAAGAGACTGTCTGGTTCTCCTTTAATGACCAGAAGCACAGATGGATTGATTGTCACATTAGCTGCAACTCCCTCAGAGGAAAATGTTGAAATAAGAAGCTCTGGGCAGTTGCAGCCGAGCAGAAATAGCATCTACTGTCCATATGTTATTTTGTTTGTTTTCTCAGTAGCTTAGTTACCAAAAGTGGGAAATGATTATATGAGGCTATTGAACAAAGTTTGACCTTGAAGTGTTTGCTTCCTAACAAACCTATGGCACTAGAATTCTAAAAATAGTATAATTAATAAAATTAGTTACAGAATCCTTTCATATTAGGAAGATACACATTAATGATCATTTATATCTCCAGAAGACTATACAGCATACTCAGGCTTTTCCAATGACTTAATGACTTTAGCATCATTCAAAAGAGACTCTTAGTAAATATATTTTCAATGTTTTAAACATTACTGCCAGAAATTTTATTAAAAAGCTTCTGAACCTAAATGTATATATATATATATATATATATATATATATATATATATATATATGTATATAGAGAGACAGAGAGAGAGAGAGAGAGACAGAGAGAGAGAGACAGAGACAGAGAGAGAGAGAGACAGAGACAGAGAGAGACAGAGAGAGAGAGACAGAGAGAGAAAAAGTGCAGGAGGGACACAGAAAAACAGTATACCAAGCAGGCTCTGCACCATCAGAGGCAGAGCCCAATGTGGGACTTGAGCTCACCAACATTGAGGTCATGACCTGAGCCAAAATCAAGAGTCCGATGCTTAACCAACTGAACCACCCAGGTGCCCCTGAAATTAAAATAATTTTTTAATAGTTCACTACGTATTTTAAAAAGTATTCTCTTAAAAATATGAAGTAAAACCACAGTGAACATTTCCACCACTCAGGTGACCGGTAATGGATATCAATTTGTGGGTTGACATCTCCTTTGTAACAATCCTCTATATTAGATATATTTTCTCAACCCAGTGGAGTGCATGCTCACAAAAGAAAGCCAATCTTATTAGAATCAGATTATATTCTAACTGAAATGCTGATCTGATAGAAATGCAATATCATATGTTTTCACATCTTTATGATGCTGTATGTGTGTGTAATTCCTTTCAGTGACACAGCAAATTTCATATAGTTACAATAAACTTAAAAAAAGAAGGAACAATGAAGGAAAACTTCCAGTGTATTGTAGGTAGGTTTTCTATCACCTACCAAATTACCTACACAAATTTCATTGTGTAAAAATATGCACAAATCCATTTAAATAAATCTAATTATAACATATTTCAAAAGAAAAATGTTACAGTTAACCTTTGAACCTTTGAACTGCATGGGTCCACTTATGCCTCGATTTTTTACTGTAAGGTACTGTAACTATTTCCTGTGCCTTATGATTTTCTTAACATTTTCTTTAGCTTATTTTAAGAATACAGTATACAATACATCTAA
Source organism: Puma concolor (assembly GCF_028749965.1). Lineage (NCBI taxonomy): Eukaryota > Metazoa > Chordata > Mammalia > Carnivora > Felidae > Puma > Puma concolor. The sequence goes on along the minus strand of NC_141671.1, from coordinate 47,494,923 downwards.
TATGCAAACTATGTGTTTACAGACCATTTATGTTATTAGTAAGGCTTCTGGTCAACGGTAGACTAGTAGTCGTTTTGTGGGAGTCAAAATTTTGTGGGTTTTCCACTGTGCAGATGGTCAGTGCCCCTAACCCCCACATTGTTTGAGAGTCAACTGTGTGTTTAAAATGGCCCATCACCACCCTTCAGGTAGCTCTGTGCTACAGAAAAATAGGCTAAGTTTCTAAGCTTAGAAGGACAGTGCATGACCCTTCTATAAATTAGTTCACAGTTACAATAATTAGTTTTGTGACTAGCTTTATATTATGTGGCAATGTACAATTTATCTAAAATATTTCACCATGAATTAATATAGACATTTATAGTTGCTTTTAGACATGATTAAAATTATCCTAAATACTTTTAGGATACATGTGATTAAGGTTTTGATCAGGCTGGGGTCTTACAGCAAGTATTTTATGTGCTCTTTAAAAAAGCAATAAAATAATGGGGCAAAAACTCTGCCAAATTATACTTCCTCAGTTCAGTTTGAAAAATAGTTTTCTATGACACTCCAGTAACAGGCTGTTACCACTTGTAGTAGATTTCTGCAAAGAGGACTACGGACACTTCCTCCCACACCTATATGCACCTGCTGCTCTCCCTGTCAAATCAATCTTTTACTCTTCCTTTGAAATCCAAGCTCTTTTGCACCTTCTTTTGATTCACAGAATATGGTGAAAGTGACAGTGCAGTCTTAAGAGGACTTACAGCTTCCTTTTCTGTTTTTTTGGTTTTTTGTCTTTGTTATTTTTGTGTTTGTTTTTGTTTTTTGTTTTTGTTTTTGTTTTCAAAACAGCCACCACATCAAGAACAACTAACTTGCTGGAGAGAGTTCCCATGAAGAGAAGGTGGCTTTGGAGGATAAGAATACAAAGGGAGATAGAGTAACCCAGCCAGGTCCTACCTTTTCCTGCCATCCAAGCTAAGAGGCCAAACATATGAGGAGAGCCATCTTGGAGTCTCTAGCTCCAAACAAACTCTCAGCCAATACAACGTAGAGCAAAAATGATCAGTCTCTGCTAAGTTCTATACAAATCGAAAATTATGCACAAATAGATAACTAGGTATTGGTTTTAGTCACTACATTTTAAGGAATTTTGTTATGCAGCAATAAACAATTGAAACAATCTCTTTCCAGATTTTTATCCTAGTGCCATTATTCTTCCTACCATTTCTTTCCTTTATTGTGTTTTCTTCCTTTTTACCCTCCTCTCTTCCTCCCTCCCTCCCTTCCTTCCTTATTCCTTGAACTTTAGTGCTAGAAGCTCTGTCCTGGAGGCCATAAAAAATATAGATCGCAAAGCACAGTCTTTGTTCAAATGAACTTTATAGTACGGTAAAGAGAAATATGCTTATAAATGTCTAACTACAATGCAGCAATGATAACAAGAATAAAAGCAGGGTTACACTTCAGGGGGCATTTAATAGTCTTCTGTACATAGAGTACTTCCTTTCTCTCACTGATGTTTCTTTGGCAAAGGAATGTGGTGAGAAAATAAATGTATTATACCATTACTAAAATATGGATATCAGTTAATAATAATAGTAATAATAAACATTTATTGAGACAGAATTCTTAATATTCAGTATAAAATTAGTTGAATATATTCATTTTTCCACCAGGAACAAAAGGAGAAATAGTAAGCACGAATGATTAACTGAATATTGTTCTTGAAATTACCTAAGGCAATGAAAAGTATGCTTCCTTTACCACAATGATACCTATGCTCAGTGGTCCCTAGGGACATGTATACTGACTTGCTGCTATTTAAAAAGCTGTATATCTGAAGAAGGAGGAGGAAAAGGAGGGGGAGGAAAAAGAGGCAATGATAACTTTTGAATGTTTAATAATTTTATAAATCAATCTCTTTACAAAGAGACTATTTAATAACACATGATATAAATTTACAATGACAAATGTGTATTTTAAGAAAAAAATAACAATTTTGAATGGGGCTCTGTGGAATGAGATAGAGAATAAATTTATACTGTGTATATGACTTGCAAATCACCAAAAACATTCCGCTGCCCCCATGAGGGCCGGAGTGGATACTTTCTCTGGGTACTGCTGTTCTTATCCTGAAACTATTCAAGTAGTCATAGGGCTGGGAATCAGGCTTCAAAAATCTCCCAAATCATCACAATGTAATGAAAACATTTTCTTAAATTTAGTATCACCATTTGTTTTGATGACTTAAGCAACATAAATAATTTTTGATATTCATTTTCTTGAGTTTGTTCATTTATTTGTAGCATCCCAATAGGTTAAAAATTACTCATTAGAAAATTTTTACAATATGATTCTGTTGTATCCATTCTCTTTCAAGTTTTGAAACTACTTGCAAAGATAGGAAATTTCATTTTGTTATGCGTATATTAAAATATAATATATACTATGAAATAATGTTTGTATCACTTATTTTAAGCTAATTATTTTTAAGGAACAGAAAACTCAAGTTTAATTTTTGCCTCTTCCCTACCTCCACAACTGCATAAAAGAACTTAGAGAACTTATTTCAGGAAGGGAGTTATCACCATAAATAACTATGGTATAATATGAATTAAGTATGGTAGACAGGGAAGAATATAGCAAGGCCTGTTGGATCAAACTCCTCTCTATTTTCCATCGTTTTCTGGATGACCTGGCAAACATTTGTTTCCCAAACATTTACTTTTTCCATGCTTCCTGTGAATTGCCTTCCTTTCCTTTCTGGCCCCAGATCCCTAACCCACTTGTCCTTAGTCCAGATTGATATATACCTAATTTTACCTGTATTTGGAATCCCTCATATTTATGTGGATTCCACATACATAATTAATTTTGATTCTCTCCTGTTAATCAGTCTATTATCAATTTAATTCTTAGACTAGCCAAAAGAATCATGAAGGATAGATAGAAATTTTTCCTTCTCAACAGATACGTTACTTTAAAAAGGCATCTAATTTTAATTGATTTTTTATAGCAAAATATATGTGGCATTTAGTTATGTCAGAGCATGTTCTAAAATATTATGTTGCACTCAAATTTTTATCAGTAAATAATAACTCATTTGACATTGAATATGTTAAATTTCTGGAAAACCTCCAAATTTGTAATGTTTTTCCTCAAAAAGTAAGAAGAAAATAAAGCAACTTTAAGTGTCATTTGATTAATAAAATTTAGCTCTTATGCAGCTAAAAATTTACCTTAATTGGATTGCTGGCATTGCTGAACTCTGATTAAATGCATTGGGATCAATGTTAATTGACTTAACTATGAAGTATACATCATAGAGTCACTCATGGTTGGGTAAATTATAACTCTTGCTTTCTTAGGACGAGTTTTTTTTTTCTCCCTCCTACATCATTGGATAAAGCTTAAAATCAGTTATTGTTTTAAATGACAACCAGATTCCAGACTCAAAAGATTATGTAACTGGAAACAATCATATCCAATCACTCACATATGACAAATTTTCATTTAGATGAGATACAATTTATAGACTTTTAACTATATTTCTGCTTGCTGTTTTGGTTTCTTTTATTTTTTCTGTATATAGTCAGGAAATTTTTTTTTTTTTTTTTTTTTTTTATGTAGACACTCTTTAGTGTACTATGCCATGTCTCCTTTCAAAAGGAAAACAAAAAGTGCCAAAGCCCACCCAAGTTGTCAGATCTGGGTTAAGGGAAATGTAAGCTTACTCTTTCACGGAAGAAGACAAGGTTAGCTCAGAAATGCATTAGTTCTTTTTGTTTATTTCACATAGTGGAAGCAGGAAAAACATGTTGCTAAAATAAAATGCATGGACACTTCAACCTCACCTACCCTCATTACTTACTGATGTTATTCTGTTGTCTTTATATATATTAATATGTAGTATGTACCAAAATATGTTATATACCACCAATCACGTTTAGATTAGGGAATTTATTGCTGTCATACCATTTAATATGATTAAATTCCTACTCTTTCCTCTAAAATAATTATTAATCTCATTTTGAAGATAGAATTAAATGATATTCCCATGATTACACAACTAATAAGAGATGGTTTGTGACTACTCACCATGCTTTCACTCTAAAGCCTAGGTGTATTCACTTTTGCCCCATAGTCTTCAATAACAAAATGGCATAGAATAAGCTTTGAATAGCTTTCCATTTTACCAAATTATGGTTTATAAATTGAGGATACCAAACATCTTTTTTTTTGAAATGTATGTTTGTGTATGAATTCTGTGGCCAATTATGTATTTTACTCCTAGTAGACTTAATAAAACAATTTTCCAAAGCTGGAATTACATTTTCCCATCCACAGTTTTAATAGTGAGACATTTAGAATCAGAGAAAAGACACCTGAGTTCTGTCACACAACTGCTAAATGACATGGACTCTGACCCACATGCTTTTCCCATTCCTGGGGGGTAATAGCTGTGCCATAAACCTGACATGTAAATCAGCATCGGTCACATGGTAGGGCCACAGAAAACTTATAGTGAATGGAGAAAACTTTGTAAAAATAAAATATTGTTTTCTAAAGTTAAGATCAAGGGCTCAGACTCTTTTTCATATGGAAACATTGTTTTTATATTTACTTATTTATTTATTTATTCCCTAACACATGCTCTTTCTCATTCCATTCCTAGGCCTTCAGGGTACAGTGTCTATGGAAGGAGAGTAGCTACTACCTCCTATGATCTAACAAAAGCCATACTTTCCCTTAAGCACTGAAAGTCACTGTCTTAATTTATTCATTACATTGCCTTGTCCTAATACCCTTTGATTGGTAAATAAAGAAAGCAATTACAAGTTGATTGTTAATCAGAGACTTCTCCAGCTGAGAGGAAATTAGCCATTACCCCAGTTAAATCAGTTTAAATTCGGTCTTACATAGTACAGTACTCCAAAGTAGTGTTTTCCTCTGAGGCACTGATGTGGCAATGATCAAGCCCATCTTTAATACATAGGTAGCAGAAACCAAATAGATTGCAATTTGTTGTCAGTTATATCTTTTTTCTGGCCAGAGGCAATTGATTATTGAACTCATTATGGAGTCAAGAGTGTTTGAGGACCATCAAACACCAGGATCAACAAGAAAATGATATGCTGTGTGTATTCTCTGTGTTACTTAGTTTTTCTGTTTATGCGAAAACAATAAAAGTTTCCTTGGTGATGACTGATGTAATCATCCTTTTATCATATATTCAAAATTAAGAACAGAGCCCAGCACACATAAAGAACAGTAGATAAATATTTAATGAATAAATGTTATCATATGACTTATTTTGAGAGACGTGGTAATACAAAAATCCAAAACATGGTCCAAATCCAATTTAGGTTCAATTTCCATCAAGAAGTGGAGGATCTTTTTCTGTTCTTAAATCAATGTTTAGCATATCCTGGAGGAGAAAACAGAAATCCTTATTACTTCTCTGTTTTAGACATAAAGGAAGACCAACAGTAACAGTAATTACACAAAAAAAAACATTAAAAGAAAAATAAATTAGGTCAAATTCACTTCAAGTGAAAAGCCAACACTTTAGAATGTGTATAGTTAAAAATAAGTGCATGATCTTACCTCTGATTTACATGAGACTGTGATTTTGAAAACAAGCCCAATGAAACATTGTAGGGGAGGAAAATCTTCCTTCTTCCTTTCTAGGTTCCTTGGCTCACCTAATAATTAAATTGAGACAAGGAGATTAGCGTGATAAAAACAAATTTAATTATGTACATACGGGGGCCTCATAAAGGTATGAGAGGCCCTCCAACAGCCAGGCAGGTAAGTTTTAAATGCCATTCTGAGCTCAAGAGAAGGGGAGTAGAAATATGGGATTTCAAAGGAGAATAAAATTCATAGGATGATTGCAAGAACAAAAGTCTGGGAAACAAAAGTTTGCCATGCCATGTGGAAAAGTCTGATGCAAAAAGTTATCTCTGTAGCTCTTTCCTGGTATAGGCCTTCTATCTAAATTCTTATATGCAGTTGACAGGGCGGTAGAATGTTCTTTCTGAATGGGTTGGGCCTTAATTATTTTCAGCAAGCAACAAACCACATGCCAACATGGCCCAGTAGGGATGCCCTGTCCTGAATCCCATCAATATCTACTGGAAATCAGAAGACTCAAGTCTAAGGACTAACTTCTGAGAACACTTGTACTGTCAACATCTCTAAGGTTCCATTTACTCATTTCTTAAGTTTCTGATCTGTTGCACAATATTCCTATTTGTATGAAAGTATACCAGGAATGTGGAATTCATTTTACAAAGTATGATGTAAAGTGTTAGCTCTACTTTGTTTGTAGAGTGAAACTGCACAACTGATTGACTGAGAACTCCTGAGTTCTAGCCATTGGCTGGGAAAAATGACTTAATGACTTGGCACAATTCGTTTGCCATCACTTAAATGAGGACAAGCATTTATTTAGCAGCTCCTTTTAGTAATGGTACTCAGATTCTGGCTGGGGTTAGGATTTTGAAACTTAAAACCAAATATCCCTAAACCTAATCTAGTCCATGGAACTCTCTGGATTCATTTTAAACATCAGCTTTAGTATCTCTTCAACAAAAGTTCTTCCCCAGAGAGTCACAGAGTAATTTTAGAATTTTTATCTGGTTTAGTAGCCACTCTTGGGGGTCGGGGTGGAAGAACCCATTGACAAGAAAGGACTGTTGAATAGCCTGTTTAGTTTTTATTCTTTACCTTTACTTCCTCTGAATATAGCCTGTACATTATGGATTATTTATTGGAACCTAAAATACTAGGCTCAGTAGATTCTTTCAATAAAAGCTAGAGTTAAATTATTTTCAAGATAAAAACCAGGATAAATAAGATTTATTTTCAATAAGTAGCATAAAATAAAAAGGAAATTGGCAGTCTTATAAAGTTCTTAAGATAATTAGAAAAGTAAAAGAAAGAAGAATCTTCTATCACAAGGAAGGAATTGGGTTGATAGTAAAAAAAAATACCTTTTAGAGAAGAGAAAATGAGGTGTTGAAGAAGACTGGTCTATGAGTAGTTGCTGCTAATGTATTCCAGCTCTGTAACATTTACTACCACTGTCATAAAGCTGATTAACTATAATCAGGAATCTAATGTTTGCCAAGTTATTACAGGGCCCTTTTACTAGTGTGCTTTATTTAATGGATTAAATAAGTATTGGGCCACTGCTTACACATTTAAACTGAAAAGGAAAATTTTAAATTTTAAATATCCAGTATAGCAAGCATTTTCCCTACCATTGTCATATATTTAAGCACTTATTTAATTAGATTCATCCTGTGTGTGTGTGTGTGTGTGTGTGTGTGTGTGTTTAATTTTCCCTGAATTTATATATCATTGGTTAACGTTTTAGTGCAGAGTTTCTGAGCCAAATTGTCCATTCTTTTCTTAAAAAACTTTGTTAAAATATAATTCATATACCATATAACTTACCCATTTTAATTCTACAATTCATCAGTTTTTAGTATGTTCACAGAACTGAGCAAACATGACAACAATCGTTTTTTGAACATTTCGCCTTACCCATCAGTAGCCATTGACCATTTCCCACCAAACCATCTAGCCTTAGGCACCCACTAATGAACTTCCTGTGTCTATAGATGTGCCTGTTATGGACACTTCATGTAAATGGAATCGTATCATTGTGGTTTTTGTTGTTTTTGTGACTTCTTTCAATTATCCTAATGTTTTTAAGGCTTATCCCATGTTGTAGTGTTATCAATTCTTTTATTTTTATTGTTTAATATTATTCAATTGAGTGGATATACTACATTTTGTTTCATTCATTAATTGATGAACATATGGGTTGTTTCCACTTTGGGACTATTACAAATAATGCTTCTATTTTAGAACCGATCTGCACTCTTGAAGTTAAAATTGAACCACTTAACCTGGACTATATGAACCTAACTCACTCTCTTGTGACTAAACATTTGTTAACTCCAATGTCTTGGGCTCCTTTATATCTGGGGTTGAGAGATCAGATTAAAATGCTCTGTAAATTGCTGTAAAAATAATTGGTGTTCTTTGAGGGCATTATAGTGTCTGAGGTTAAGAAGTGGCTGTTTTTCTGGTCACAAAGTGAAGATTTATCTTCCGTGAGTATCCATATACTTGAGATAACAAATGTGAAGATTGGGAAGGCTCTGAGGTTCTTTATGAATATAGAAAAAGTCCCCAAAACAATAGTTAAGTCTATCACCTCATAAATGTATTGCAAAAACCATAAATTTCAACAATAAAAAGACAGGCACTATGGATGGACCATGTAAATGAGGGCACATCCCATGCTAACTAAAACAGGAGGGGAAATGCTCTTTTTGTAGTATCTAGTAGTTATTCACTAATCAGCATTACAAATATTCTAAAGAGAAGAATCTGCCACTAAAAGATCTGAAACTCTCAAGGTCACTTCCAAAGACCATTTTTATTATTATTATTATTATTATTATTATTATTATTATTATTTTGTTGTCTTTTTTTAATTCCAGTGTTGCATTAGTTCCAGATGCACAATATGGTGATTCAACACTTCCATATATCACTTAGGGCTCATTAAAGGTAACTGTACTCTTAGTCCCCTTCACCTATTTCACCCATGCACCCACCCACCTCCCCTCTAATAACCATCAATTTGGTATCTATAGTTAAAAGTCTGTTTCTTGGTTTGCCTATCTCTTTTTCTTCCCTTTTGTTTGTTTTGTGTCTTAAATTCCACATGTGTGAAATCAGTTATCTTTCTCTGACTTATTTCACTTAGCATTATGCTCTCTAGATCTATCCATGTTGTTGCAAATGGCAAGATTTCATTCTTTTTAAGGCTGAATAATAATCTATTGTATATGTATACCATATCTTCTTTATCCATTCATCTATCAATGGATACTTAGGCTGCTTCCATAATTTGGCTATTGTAAATAATGCAGTAAACATAGAAGTGCATATATTCCTTTAAATTACTGTTTTCATATTTTGGATGTCAGTATCCAGTAATGTAATTCCTGGATAAAAGGATACTTCTATTTTTTAATTTGTTTATTTATTTTTTTTGAGTTGACATTTTATTTTATTTTTTTTCAATATATGAAATTTATTGTCAAATTGGTTTCCATACAACACCCAGTACTTATCCCAAAAGGTGCCCTCCTCAATACCCATCACGCACCCTCCCCTCCCTCCCAACTCCCCATCAACCCTCAGTTTGTTGTCAGTTTTTAAGAGTCTCTTATGCTTTGGCTCTCTCTCCCACTCTAACCTCTTTTTTTCTTTTTCTTTTTCCTTCTCCTCCCCCATGGGTTTCTGTTAAGTTTCTCAGGATCCACATAAGAGTGAAAACATATGGTATCTGTCCTCTCTGTATGGCTTATTTCACTTAGCATCACACTCTCCAATTCCATCCACATTGCTACAAAGGGCCAGATTTCATTCTTTCTCATTGCCACATAGTACTCCATTGTGTATATAAATCACAATTTCTTTATCCATTCATCAGTTGATGGACATTTAGGCTCTTTCCATAATTTGGCTATTGTTGAGAGTGCTGCTATAAACATTGGGGTACAAGTGACCCTATGCATCAGTACTCCTGTATCCCTTGGGTCAATTCCTAGCAGTGCTACTGCTGGGTCATAGGATACATCTATTTTTAATTTTCTGAGGAACCTCCCCACTGTTTTCCAGAGCGGCTGCACCAATTTGCATTCCCACCAACAGTGCAAGAGGGTTCCCATTTCTCCACATCCTCTCCAGCATGTATAGTCTCCTGATTTGTTCATTTTGGCCACTCTGACTGGCGTGAGGTGATATCTGAGTGTGGTTTTGATTTGTATTTCCCTGATGAGGAGCGACGTTGAGCATCTTTTCATGTGCCTGTTGGGCATCCAGATGTCTTCTTTAGAGAAGTGTCTATTCATGTTTTCTGCCCATTTCTTCACTGGGTTATTTGTTTTTCAGGTGTGGAGTTTGGTGAGCTCTTTATAGATCTTGGATACTAGCCCTTTGTCCGATATGTCATTTGCAAATATCTTTTCCCATTCCGTTGGTTGCCTTTTAGTTTTGTTGGTTGTTTCCTTTGCTGTGCAGAAGCTTTTTATCTTCATAAGGTCCCAGTAACTCACTTTTGCTTTTAATTCCCTTGCCTTTGGGGATGTGTCGAGTAAGAGATTGCTACGGCTGAGGTCAGAGAGGTCTTTTCCTGCTTTCTTCTCTAGGGTTTTGATGGTTTCCTGTCTCACATTCAGGTCCTTTATCCATTTTGAGTTTATTTTTGTGACTGGTGTGAGAAAGTGGTCTAGTTTCAACCTTCTGCATGTTGCTGTCCAGTTCTCCCAGCACCATTGGTTAAAGAGGCTTTTTTCCATTGGATGTTCTTTCTTGCTTTATCAAAGATTAGTTGGCCATACTTTTGTGGATCTAGTTCTGGGTTTTCTATTCTATTCCATTGGTCTATGTGTCTGTTTTTGTGCCAATACCATGCTGTCTTGATGATGACAGCTTTGTAGTAGAGGCTAAAGTCTGGGATTGTGATGCCTCCTGCTTTGGTCTTCTTCTTCAAAATTACTTTGGCTATTCGGGGCCTTTTGTGGTTCCATATGAATTTTAGGATTGCTTGTTCTAGTTTCGAGAAGAATGCTGGTGCAATTTTGATTGGGATTGCATTGAATGTGTAGATAGCTTTGGGTAGTATTGACATTTGACAATATTTATTCTTCCAATCCATGAGCATGGACTGTTTTTCCATTTCTTTATATCTTCTTCAATTTCCTTCATAAGCTTTCTCTAGTTTTCAGCATACAGATCTTTGACATCTTTGGTTAGAGTTATTCCTAGGTATTTTATGCTTCTTGGTGCAATTGTGAATGGGATCAGTTTCTTTATTTGTCTTTCTGTTGCTTCATTGTTAGTGTATAAGAATGCAACTGATTTCTGTACATTGATTTTGTATCCTGCAACTTTGCTGAATTCATGTATCAGTTCTAGCAGACTTTTGGTGGAGTCTATCGGATTTTCCATGTATAATATCATGTCATCTGCAAAAAGTGAAGGCTTGACTTCATCTTTGCCAATTTTGATGCCTTTGATTTCCTTTTGTTGTCTGATTGCTGATGCTAGAACTTCCAGCACTATGTTAAACAACAGCGGTGAGAGGGGACATCCCTGTCGTGTTCCTGATCTCAGGGAAAAAGCTCTCAGTTTTTCCCCATTGAGAATGATGTTAGCTGTGGGCTTTTCATAAATGGCTTTTATGACCTTTAAGTATGTTCCTTCTATCCCGACTTTCTCGAGGGTTTTTATTAAGAAGGTTGCTGAATTTTGTCAAATGCCTTTTCTGCATCGATTGACAGGATCATATGGTTTTTCTCTTTTTTTTTTGTTAATGTGATGTATCACGTTGATTGATTTGCGAATGTTGAACCAGCCCTGCATCCCAGGAATGAATCCCACTTGATCATGGTGAATAATTCTTTTTATATGCCGTTGAATTCGATTTGCTAGTATCTTATTGAGAATTTTGGCATCCATATTCATCAGGGATATTGGCCTGTAGTTCTCTTTTTTTACTGGCTCTCTGTCTGGTTTAGGAATCAAAGTAATACTGGCTTCATAGAATGAGTCTGGAAGTTTTCCTTCCCTTTCTATTTCTTGGAATAGCTTAAGATGGATAGGTATTATCTCTGCTTTAAACGTCTGGTAGAACTCCCCTGGGAAGCCATCTGGTCCTGGACTCTTATTTGTTGGGAGATTTTTGATGACTGATTCAATTTCTTCGCTGGTTCAGGGTCTGTTCAAACTTTCTATTTCCTCCTGATTGAGTTTTGGAAGCGTGTGGGTGTTTAGGAATTTGTCCATTTCTTCCAGGTTGTCCAGTTTGTTGGCATATAATTTTTCATAGTATTCCCTGATAATTGCTTGTATATCTGAGGGATTGGTTGTAATAATTCCATTTTCATTCATGATTTTATCTATTTGGGTCATCTCCCTTTTCTTTTTGAGAAGCCTGGCTAGAGGTTTGTCAATTTTGTTTATTTTTTCAAAAAACCAACTCTTGGTTTCGTTGATCTGCTCTACAGTTTTTTTAGATTCTATATTGTTTAATTCTGCTCTTATCTTTATTATTTCTCCTCTTCTGCTGGGTTTAGGCTGCCTTTGCTGTTCTGCTTCTATTTCCTTTAGGTGTGCTGTTAGATTTTGTATTTGGGATTTTTCTTGTTTCTTGAGATAGCCCTGGATTGCAATGTATTTTCCTCTCAGGACTGCCTTCGCTGCATCCCAAAGCGTTTGGATTGTTGTATTTTCATTTTCATTTGTTTCCATATATTTTTTAATTTCTTCTCTAATTGCCTGGTTGACCCACTCATTCTTTAGTAGGGTGTTCTTTAGCCTCCATGCTTTTGGATGTTTCCCAGACTTTTTTCTGTGGTTGATTTCAAGCTTCATAGCATTGTGGTCTGAAAGTATGCATGGTATGATTTCAATTCTTGTGTACTTATGAAGGGCTGTTTTGTGACCCAGTATGTGATCTATCTTGGAGAATGTTCCATGTGCACTCAAGAAGAAAGCATATTCTGTTGCTTTGGGATGCAGAGTTCTAAATATATCTGTCAAGTCCATCTGATCCAATGTATCGTTCAGGGCCCTTGTTTCTTTATTGATCGTGTGTCTAGATGATCTATCCATTTCTGTAAGTGGAGTGTTACAGTCCCCTGCAATTACCATATTCTTATCAATAAGGTTGCTTATGTTTGTGAGTAATTGTTTTATGTATTTGGGGGCTCCTGTATTCGGCGCATAGACGTTTATAATTGTTAGCTCTTCCTGATGGATAGACCCTGTGATTATTATATAATGCCCTTCTTCATCTCTTGTTATAGCTTTTAATTTAAAGTCTAGTTTGTCTGGGGCACCTGGGTGGCTCAGTCGGTTAAGCCGCCGACCTCAGCTCAGGTCATGATCTCGCAGTCCGTGAGTTCAAGCCCCGCGTCGGGCTCTGTGCTGACAGCTCAGTGCCTGGAGCCTGTTTCAGATTCTGTGTCTCCCTCTCTCTGACCCTCCCCCGTTCATGCTCTGTCTCTCTCTGTCTCAAAAATAAATACAAACGTTAAAAAAAAGTAAAAAATAAATAAATAAAGTCTAGTTTGTCTGATATAAGTATGGCTACTCCAGCTTTCTTTTGACTTCCAGTGGCATGATAAATAGTTCTCCATCCCCTCACTCTCAATCTGAAGGTGTCCTCAGGTCTAAAATGAATCTCTTGTAGACAGCAAATAGATGGGTCTTGTTTTTTTATCCATTCTGATACCCTATGTCTTTTGGTTGGCGCATTTAGTCCACTTACATTCATTGTTATTATAGAAAGATATGGGTTTAGAGTCATTGTGATGTCTGTATGTTTTATGCTGGTAGTGATGTCTCTGGTACTTTGTCTCACAGGATCCCCCTTAGGATTTCTTGTAGGGCTGGTTTAGTTGTGATGAATTCCTTCAGTTTTATTTGTTTGGGAAGACCTTTATCTCTCCTTCTATTCTAAATGACAGACTTGCTGGATAAAGGATTCTCGGCTGCATATTTTTTCTGTTCATCACATTGAAGATCTCCTGCCATTCCTTTCTGGCCTGCCAAGTTTCAGAAGAGAGATCAGTCAAGAGTCTTATAGGTCTTCCTTTATATGTTAGAGCACGTTTATCCCTCGCTGCTTTCAGAATTTTCTCTTTTTCCTTGTATTTTGCCAGTTTCACTATGATATGGCGTGCAGAAGATCAATTCATGTTACATCTGAAGGGAGTTCTCTGTGTCTCTTGGATTTCAATGCCTTTTTCCTTCCCCAGATCAGGGAAGTTCTCAGCTATTATTTCTTCAAGTACGCCTTCAGCACCTTTCCATCTCTCTTCCTCCTCTGGAATACGAATTAAGCGTATATTATTTCTCTTTAGTGCATCACTTAGTTCTCTAATTTTCCCCTCATACTCCTGGATTTTTTTATCTCTTTTTCTCAGCTTCCTCTTTTTCCATAATTTTATCTTCTAGTTCACCTATTCTCTCCTCTGCCTCTTCAATCCAAGCCGTGGGTATTTCCATTTTATTTTGCAACTTGTTTATCACATTTTTTAGCTCCTCCTGACTATTCCTTAGTCCCTTGATCTCTGTAGCAAGAGATTCTCTGCTGTCCTCTATACTATTTTCAAGCCCAGCGATTACTTTTATGACTATTATTCTAAATTCACTTTCTTTTATATTGTTTAAATCCTTTTTGATCAGTTTGTTAACTCTTGTTATTTCCTGGAGATTCTTTTGAGGGGAATTCTTCCGTGTCATCATTTTGGATAGTCCCTGGAGTGGTGCGGAACTGCAAGGCATTTCCCCTGTGCTGTCTGGAATAACTCGCGTTGGTGGGTTGGGCCTCAGTCAGACCTGATGTCTGCTCCCAGCCCACCACTGGGGCCACAGTCAGACTGGTGTGTGCCTTCTGTTCCCCTCTCCTAGGGGCGGGATTCACTGTGGGGTGGCATGGCCTGTCTGGGCTACTTGCACACTGCCAGGCTTGTGGTGCTGGGGATCTAGTGTATTAGCTGGGGTGGATCAGCAAGGTGCACAGGGGTGGGAGGGGCAGGCTTAGCTAGCTTTTTCTTCAGAGATCCGCTTCAGGAGGGGCCCTGAGGCACCGGGAAGGAGTCAGACCCGCCTGAGGAATGGATCCGCAGAAGCACAGCCTTGGGTGTTTGCGCATTGCAAGCAAGTTCCCTGGCAGAAACTGGTTCCCTTTGGGATTTTGGCTGGGGGATGGGCGAGGGAGATGGCGCTGGTGAGCGCCTTTGTTCCCGGCCATGCTGATCTCTGTGTCTGGGCCTCAACAACTCTCCCTCCCCTTTTCCTCCAGGCTTCCCGCTCTCTGAGCAGAGCTGTTAACTTATAACCTTCCAGATGTTTAGTCCTGCTCGCTGGCCAAACACACTCTGTCCGGCCCCTCTGCTTTTGCAAGCCAGACTCGGGGCTCTGTTTGGCCGGCAGGCCACCCCTCCGCCCCGGCTCCCTCCTGCCAGTCCGTGGAGTGAGCACTGCCTCTCTGCCCTTCCTACCCTCTTCCGCGGGCCTTTCATCTGCGCTTGGCTCTGGAGACTCCGTTCTGATAGTCTTCTGGTGGTTTTCTGGGTTATTTAGGCAGGTGTAGATGGAATCTAAGTGATCAGAAGGACGCGGTGAGCCCAGCGTCCTCCTATGCTGCTATCTTCCAACCTTTTTTGTTTAGAAACCTCCATACTGTCTTCCATCGTGGCTGTACCAGTTTGCATTCCTACCAACAGGGCAAAAGGTTCATTTTTCTCCGAATCGTCACCGGGACTTTTTTCTTGTTTGTTTTTTTGTTTTTTTGTTTTTTCTTTTTTTAGCCATTCTGATAGGTGTGAGGTGATATCTCGTTATAGTTTTGATTTGAATTTCTCAAATAGGAATGATGTTGAGTATCTTTTCATATGTCTGTTGGTCATCTGGATGTCTTCTTTGAAAAAACTGTTTTTGTCTTCTGCCCATTTTTAAATTGGATTATTAATTCTTTGGGTGTTAAGTTATATAAGTTTTTTATATATTTTGGATGCTAAGCCTTTGTTGGATATGTCATTTGAAAATATCTTCTCCCATTCAGTAGGTTGTCTTTTAGATTTGTTCATTGTTTCTTTTGCTGTGTAGAAGCTTTTTATTTTGATGTAGTCCAAATAGATTATTTTTGCTTCTTTTTTTTTTGCCTCAGGAGACATATCTGGAAAGATTTGCTATCACCAGTGTCAGAAAAATTACTGCCTGTGCTCTCTTCTGGGATTTTTATAGGTTTCACAGTTAGATCCTTACTCCATTTTTAGTTCATTTTTGTGTATGAAGTAAGGAAAAAGCCCAGTTTCATTCTTTTGCATGTTGCTGTCCAGTTTTCACAACACTATTTGTTGAAGAGACTGACTTTTTCCCATTGCATATTCTTTCCTCCTTTGTCTAAGATTAGTTGCCATATAATTGTGGATTTGCTTATGGACTCCCTATTCTGTTCCATTTATATATATATGTATTTTTGTACCAGTACCGTACTGTCTTGATCACTACAGCTTTGTAATATAACTTGAAGACTGGAATTGTTATATCTCCAGTTTTGTTTTTCTTTTTCAAAATTGCTTTGGCTATTCAAGGTCTTTTGTGGTTCCATAAATATTTTATGATTCTTTGTTCTAGTTCTGTGATAAATGCTCTTGGTATTTTGTTAGGGATTGCATTATATCTGTAGATTGCTCTGAGTAGTATGGACATTTTAATATCTGTTCCTCCAATCCATGAGCATGGAATGTTTTTTCATTTATTTATATTATCTTTAATTTTGTTCACTGGTGGTTTATAGTTTTCAGAATAGAGGTCTTTTTCTCCTCGGTTAAGTTTATTCCTACATATCTTATTATTTGGTGTAATTGAAAATGGGATTGTTTTCTTAATTTCTCTTTTTGCTGCTTCACGTTTGGTGTATAGAAATGTAATGGATTTCTGTATGTTGATTTTGTATCTTGTAACCTTACTGAATTCATTTATCACTTCTAGTTTTTTGATGAAGACTTTTTGGTGGAGACTTTAGGGTTTTCTATACAGAGTATCATTTGCAAATAGTGAAAGTTTTACTTTTTCCTTACCTGTCTGGATGTTTTTATTCCTTTTTGTTGTCTGACTGCTGTGGGTAGAACTTCTAGTACTATGTTAAAAAAAAAAAAAAAGTGGTGAAAGTGAATATCTTTGTCTTGTTCCTGACTTTAGGGAAAAAAGCTCTTAGTTTTTCCCTACTGAATAAGATGTCAGTTGTGGGTTTTTCATATAAGGCCTTTCATATTTTGAGGTATATTTCCTCTAAACCTACTCTGGTGAGGGTTTTTATTTGGAATGAATATTTTGTCAAATGCTTTGTCTGCATCTATTCAAATGATCATATAGTTTTTATCATTTGTTTTGTATTGATGTGAAGTATCCTGTTGATTGATTTGTGAATATTAAACCACCTTTGTATCCCTGGAAGGAGTAAATCCCACTTGATTGTGGTGAATGATTTTTTAAATATATTGTTGTATGCAGTTTGCCAATATTTTGTTGAGTATTTTTGCCTCTATGTTCATGAGATATTGGCCTGTAGTTCTCTTTTTCTGTGGTGTTTTTTTTACTGGTTTTAGAATCAGAATAATGTTGGCCTCATAGAATGAATTTGGAAGTTTTCCTTCCTCTTCTATTTTTTGGAGTAGTTTGAGAAGAATAGGTGTTAATTCTATAAATGTTTGGTAGGATCGCCATCTGTTCCTGGAGTTTTGTTTGTTAGGAGTTTTTCATTACTAGTTGTAAGAACTCATGAAATTCAGCTCCTCTCACTTTCAAAGCCTAATATTATGGGGATCTGTCTTCTCCATGCAGGTTCCCCAATGTGATGGCCTGTTTCTTGTCCTTTTCTGCACCCACAGCTCCCTCCACCTCCTACCTTGGGCAACTATGGTCTGTGTTCTTCTCTACTTCATCTTCATTCTTCCTATACTCCTGAATCTGTCCACATTTCTAACTTTAAAAATTTTTTTTTTTTTTTTTTTCAACGTTTATTTATTTTTGGGACAGAGAGAGACAGAGCATGAACGGGGGAGGAGCAGAGAGAGAGGGAGACACAGAATCGGAAACAGGCTCCAGGCTCTGAGCCATCAGCCCAGAGCCTGATGCGGGGCTCGAACTCACGGACCGCGAGATCGTGACCTGGCTGAAGTCGGACGCTTAACCGACTGCGCCACCCAGGCGCCCCCACATTTCTAACTTTAAATGTGGAGTTTGTTCTTCCAGTCTTTGGGTCATTTTCTGGGTTATTTACGCTGGTGTGTTATCTAGTTGTATTTATGGAACAAGGTGACCTTAGAGTCCTCTTACTCTGCTGTCTTCCCCAGGGGAGAGCACTTTCCAAGAGCCATTTTAATAAGGAAGAGAAAGACGTGGCTGCCCAAGGATGTAGGGGTATATATAAAGAATGTCTGCATGGTAGAACAAATTAACTTGGTCTTAATGGAAGTTTAAAAATTTTGTTCTTAGTAAAAGCACCTTTACCTTTTGTTTAAGTCATTTATTTCTTTTGTTTCTGTCACCTTTATTTCCATCACCTTCTCTTTCTTTTATGAGTCTCAACATTTATAAAAGATATTTCACCCATTCAATAGCACTTTTGACAGGAAAAG
This sequence comes from Puma concolor, assembly GCF_028749965.1. Taxonomy (NCBI): domain Eukaryota; kingdom Metazoa; phylum Chordata; class Mammalia; order Carnivora; family Felidae; genus Puma; species Puma concolor. The sequence goes on along the minus strand of NC_141671.1, from coordinate 47,476,687 downwards.
GAAAATTAGGAGTCAATTTTGTAATGACTATAAAAGACTCCAATTTCACTCAAAGGCACAACCACCGTATGAAGATGGCTGCCTGCTGTTTTTGAATTAGCATTGTCAAACCTAATAAGCTTCCTGATAGTTTTACCTACAACTCCTGAACAACTTTGAGATGAATCAATGAACAGTCAATAAACTCATCCAGAATTCTTATATTCAAGAGTTTTAAAATTAGAAATGGCTCAATAAGGGGAGGTGTTACATGTTCCATGAATCTGAAAGGGATGCATAATTGAGTGATTAAGCTGACTGCTTTGGCTGTTCTGAGAGCAATGGCTATATCAGTAAGAAGAAATAAAAATTTTATAATTCTAGTAGCTCTATCTGGACAATTGAGGAATAATACTAACTCTTTAAATAACTGAATTTATTTTTAGCTTTCTGGTAGGAAACAGAAGACTTGTTAAAATTCATCATAAGGGATCTTAATCATTCTTTTTGTTACTCTCATTTGTTTTTAATTTACTTTTCAGTTGTATTTTTTTATTTTTTTCCAGATTGTTACTTTGAAAATTTTGAAATCTACTAAAACTTTCAAATAGTTCAGTAGATATCTATAAATCTTTACTTAGGTTAAACAATTTCTGTTTTGCCACATTTGCTTTATTTCTCACCAAATACAAATGTTGATATATGCATGATGGTAGATTAAATTAAACATATAAAATTAGTTTGTATATTGGAGCTCACAAAATGAAAGCTTCCCCAGTGAGCCAGTGCACATCACAAATGTAGACCTAAGTCAGCCTACAGATAGGGATATATCTGTCAAGAAATCTTGACATACAACAATCACAGTCTTCTAACTCAGCTTTAGCCATTTTACCTTACTCTAGAAAATAGGATTTGCTAGCCCTAAAAGGAAATCCCTAAAGGATAGGATTGGTATGCTTTTTTCATTATGTTCCTTGAGATTCAGTTTTCCTTTTCCTGTAAAAAGAAGGAGACAACCTTAAAAATGTAGACTTCCTTTATAAATGTAAATTTCTCTTATGAAAGGATAAGTTCTACTTTGTTTTCAGGCTTTTTCCTGTGCCTGCTATTTCTTAAAAATAACCAGCATAAAATAATCATTATACCAAAGAGATGTATTTTGAGGTGGCAAGTTCTGTCTCCTTTAACATTCCCTGTTGAAAACATAATAAAATTAGAAAACTGAATACATTTACTAGTGTTATGCTATTACCTAATATTCAGTTCCTATTTAAGTTTCTACAACTTTCCCAAGTATATTTTTGATAGTTGTTATTCTTTAATCCATACACCAATTTTATGTTTTGTGTATTTTGTTGTTGTGCCTCTACCTTAATCTAGATCACTGTCTCTACTTTATTTTGTCTTTAATATAAATAATGCATTTTTGAAAGTCTGGGTAAGATTTTGTTTGTTTTTAGGGAGTCACTTAATTTAGGTTTGTTTCTACTATTTTATTCGTGTTAGGTACAGATTAAAAGTTTTTGGCAAAAATATTATGTAAGTGATGGTTCTTCCCTTGGCATATACCATAATTAGATATATGATGTTAATCTGATTAATCTGTCATGTAAAGTTAATTTTATTTCACAATATTTTTTTGGAGAGGCTTATATGCTAATTTGCTATATATTGCTGAATTACCCTAAATGGTAATCAGTAGTATATTGGGGTCCCATTTTGACTTTATCCTTATAAAAATTACATAATATCAGACTCTTTGTTTGCCTATTCTCTTGATGGAATTTGAAGTGGGGTTTATGAACAAATGGCTAAGAAAGAATTCTTGAGACATCTTTGCTGCAAAAAGGTGATTTTATTAAATCAGGGGGACAGGACCCCTGGGCAGAAAGAGCTGCACTAGGATTGTGAGGAGCAACTGATTATATACTTTTAAGTTTGTGGAGGGAGGGGGGATAAAGATAAAGTTAGTTTCTAAGGAATTTCTGTATGCTGAAAGCAAGGTCTCACAGGACCTTAGCTATTGTCAAGATAAGGTTGGGTGCCTTTAGTTTTTAAGGACATGTAAACATTAAGGCATTAAGGTAGCCATAAACTTCTTGAGGAGTGTTACACACTGAGGGTCTCCTGCATCTATCAGTGGGCTTCTAGCTGTAAGGGAATTTAACTTAAACTGCATTTTTCTTATCTTTGTTGCCCTCATCATTTCGTATGCAAGTGATAACTCATTTTGTTTACCAGAATTTCTTTGATTTCTGATGAGAAATGGTGTCTTTCCAATCCTACAAATGGCTATCCAAAGATTCTCTGAAGTATCTCCTACTAAGGAATTGCTTCATATCATTTGTTAATGTTTCCATTGATTTGGATATATTTTTTCTTCCTTACTTCAAGGATCCATTATATATTATGAAAACTAACATATTATCTAATTGTAGTATATTCAAATAACATGTAGTTTCAAGTATCTTCTCTCTGTTCGTAACTGATCTTTAAACATTGTGCCTGCTGCTTTTGCTATTTGCATTGTTATAGCTGTAATGTTCATCTCTGGCAATAGTTTCTTCTCTTTGACTTTACTGTTTGTTTTGTTTTTGTTTTTGTTTTTACACTGTAAATGCCATAGATATTCTTGTCCTCTTCTTGTTTCATATCAATCTTATTATATGATCTGTCTAGTTTCTTGAAAAAAGACTATTGATTCTTTACTGGAAATGACATGAGGTTTGAAATATGTTGAAGAGAATTGATTTATATTTGATATTGAATCATTTAGGTCATAAATATTCACGTATCACACTTTTGGTTTGGATCTAATTCTACAAATGTCTAAATTTTATAATTTTTCAAAAAAATGTCGATTTTTCTAGTATTTTTTAAAAAATTCTTATTTACCCTATTTTTAGGTAAGGAAAAATTTTCATTTCTCTCATACTTCCACATTATTTGTTCTCTGTGTGTAAGAATCACTAAGAAATAAAAAAAGTATATATGCTTTAATTCTTTCTGTCATTATGAGTTTTAATGATGAATTTGTCTCAAACTTTGCCAGTAGAAACAAACTTGACCAGTTCTTGTCTTTTTGACATGTCTATATCAATTTTTGAGCCTGTTTTCTGACTCAGCATGATGTTTTAAACTCAATTTCTCCTTGGCATGGCCAGATTTGAAATCAGGCACTTTTCCAGAAAACTTGCTCCTCTAAACTAAATTCCTTCAGTTTTTGGAATTGAAAACTGGGTTCTATATGTACCTATTTCCACTGAGGTGTGATAGCCTCTAAGCTGTTTCAATACAAAGAGCTAGGAGATATATTTAAAAAAAACTAAGTTTATACTGATACCTAAAATTCCAATATGTTACTGGAGAGTTTTCTTATTTCCATTCCCTATTTCTAGCTCCCTTTTCTTACAGTGAGAAAACTGGCTTCCAAAAACACTAATATATCTACTGATTTACTAAATCATATTTTGCACACAAAACTTGAGAACTATGACACCAATTTCACTACTAAACTAAGTTTAGTTAGAACTTAGTTAATTAGTTAGAAACTAAGTTAATTGCAGGATTTTATTTTATTTTATTTTATTTAAAAAAATTTTTTTAACGTTTTATTTATTTTTGAGACAGAGAGAGACAGAGCATGAACGGGGGAGGGACAGAGAGAGAGGGAGACACAGAATCGGAAGCAGGCTCCAGGCTCTGAGCCATCAGCCCAGAGCCCAATGCGGGGCTTGAACTCAGAGACCGCGAGATCGTGACCTGAGCTGAAGTCGGGCGCTTAACCGACTGAGCCACCCAGGCGCCCCTATTGCAGGATTTTAAAGATGATTTTGTTCCTAGAATATATCAACCTAAGTGTATAGCCATAGTGTGGTCCTCATAGAATACCTGGAAGTTGTTTTCTTCTGTGTGTTAATGTTAAGTATCATTTACTTCTCTCTGTATTCAGATTTTAAAATTACCTCTTATGTGCCGATGTATTTTTAAGATGTAGGATACTAACATCTTCCAAAAGCCAAAACTATATGAATGCCTTGTGGGTTTGTTATGCATTGCTAAATTTCCCTTTGTAGCAGTCATACCATTTGCAATCATATCAGGGTGTACACAGCTTCTAACAGACTCTTTTAACACAGTATGTTGTGAGGCATCTGATACTGTCAGTCTGAGAGTTGAGATACTGAATACATTTTCATATGCTTTTTGGCTCTCTTGATATTTGTCAAGTACCTATTCAGGGTATTTCTGTATTTATTATTGGGTTATTTGTTTTTATCTTATTGATTTGTGGAAGTTAATTATATTCTCCACATATCCATTTTTTACGGATTATATGTATTGCAAACACTTTTTACAAATTTTACAAGCAAACGTTAACTTTAGTGAGTCCAAGTCATTAGTCCTTTTTTTAATGAGTAGTGCATTTTACATTCTCTGGAATAAATCTTTGCCTGCCCAAGAGCATGAAGATATTATCCTATAATTTCTTCTTTAAGCCATATTGTTATTATTATTTTTTATATTTTTATTTACATTATTGTTTTTATTAATTTTTTTCACATTTAGGTTATATGTACTTTTTTATATTTAGAGATTTAGATTTAGGTCTATTTATTTTCTTTTATATAAATATATATACTTTTGTATGGCATGAGATAGGAATAAGAATTTACAATATTTAAATGGGTATTTTATAATTGTTTAAAAACATATTTTGCCAGCTGAATTTCACTCAAGCCCATTCCTGAATGCTATTTTCCTCTTACTTTGTTTTTGGTTTCAAGAATGTCTTAGGTATTTTAGATCACTTTTATTTTCACAGAAATTTTGGAATACAATATGTCAATTTCCACAAAAAGAAAAACTTGGAATTTTGAAAGGGAACACATTAAATGTGTGGACCCATCTCATAACATGGAGTCTTTTCAATTCTTGAGCATCATAGATGTGTCTTGTTTTTGTTATTTTAATTGCTGTTAGCAATATTTAGTTTTGAGCATTGAAGATTTACATTATTGTATTACATTTGTTGCTCTGTATTCAATATTCCTGATTTTTTAATTGATTTTTTTATTTTCCACTTATTTGTTGCTATGATAAAAAACAACTGATTTTTGTATATTGACTGAATCTAGAAGATTACTAAATTCACTTGGTAATTCTAATGGTTTGTAGTCTTTTGGGTTTTCTGCTTAAAGTAAGTTTTACTTCTATTCTGATCTTTATAATTTTAGTGTTTGTTCTTGCCCTTCTTGGTTATCTAGAGCTGTACTCTCACCTGTAACCACATATACATGTGTATATATACCACCTCTTTCTTTATCCATTCATCCATCAGTGGATATTTGGGCTCTTTCCATACTTTGGTTACTGTTGATAGTGCTGCTGTAAACATTGGGTGCATGTGTCCCTTCAAAACAGCACACCTGTATCCCTTGGATACATGCCTAGTAGTGCAATTGCTGAGTCGTAGGGTAGTTCTATTTTTAGTGTTTTGAGGAACCTCCATACTGTTCTCGAGACTGGCTGCACCAGCTTGCATTCCCACTAACAGTGCAAAAGAGATCCTCTTTCTCCCCATCCTTGCCAACATCTGTTGTTGCCTGAGTTGTTAATGTTAGCCATTCTGACAGGTGTGAGGTGGTATCTCTTTGTGGTTTTGATTTGCATTTTCCTGATGATGAGTGATGTTGAACATTTTTTTCATGTGTCGGTTGGCCATCTGGATGTCTTCTTTGGAGAGCTGTCTATTCATGTCTTTTGCCCATGTCTTCACTGGATTATTTCTTTTTTGGGTGTTGAGTTTGATAAGTTCTTTATAGATTTTGATACTAACCCTTTATCTGATTGTCGTTTGCAAATATCTTCTCCCATTCTGTTGGTTGCTTTTTAGTTTTGCTGATTGTTTTACTTTGCTGTGCAGAAGCTTTTTATTTTCATGAGGTCCCAGTAGTTCATTTTTGCTTTTGTTTCCCTTGCCTCTGGAGACGTGTTGAGTAAGAAGTTGCCACGGCCCAGATCAAAGACGTTTTTGCCTGCTTTCTCCTCAAGGATTTTGCTGGCTTCCTGTCTTACATTGAGGTCTTTCATCCATTTTGAGTTTACTTTTTTGTGTGGTGTAAGAAAGTGGTCCAGGTTCATTCTTCTGCATGTTGCTGTCCAGTTTTCCCAGCACCACTTGCTGAAGAGACTGTCTTTATTCCATTGGATATTCTTTCCTGCTTTGTCAAAGATGAATTGGCCATATGTTTATGGGTCAATTTCTGGGTTCTCTATTCTGTTCTATTGATCTGAGTGTCTGTTTTTGTGCCAGTACCATACTGTCTTTTTAATTTTTTTTTAATGTTTATTTATTTTTGAAAGCAAGAGAGACAGAGTGCAAGCAGGGGAGGAACAGAAAGGGAGGGAGACACAGAATCCGACGCAGGCTCCAGGCTCTGAGCTGTCAGCATGGAGCCCGATGCGGGGCTCGAACTCACGAAATGTGAGATCATGACCTGAGCTGAAGTCAGATGCCCAACTGACTGAGCCACCCAGGTGCCCCTAGTACCATACTGTCTTGATGATTACAGCTTTGTAATACAGCTTGAACTCCAGGATTGTGATGCTTCCAGCTTTAGTTTTTCATTTTCAACATTGCTTTGGCCATTCAGGGTCTTTTCTGGTTCCATACAAATTTTAGAATTCTTTGTTCTCGCTCTGTGAAGAATGCTGGTGTTATTTTAGTAGGTATTGCATTCAATATATAGATTGCTTTGGGTAGCATTGAAATTTTAACAATATTTATTCTTCCTATCAGGAGCATGGAATATTTTTCCATATTGTTGTGTCTTCTTCAATTTCTTTCATAAGCTTCCTGTAGTTTTCAGTATGTAGATTTTTCACCTCTTTGGCTAGGTTTATTCCTAGGTATTTTATGGGTTTTGGTTCAATTGTAAATGGAATCGATTCCTTGATTTCTCTTTCTGTTGCTTCATTATTGGTGTATAGGAATGCAACCAATTTCCGTGCATTGATTTTATATCCTGCGACTTTGCTGAATTCATGGATCAGTTCTAACAGTTTTTTGGTGGAATCTTTTGGGTTTTCCATATAAAGTTTCATGTCATCTGAAAGAGTCAAAGTTTGATCTCCTTCTGGCTGATTTGAATGCCTTTTATTTCTTGTCTATAATCACTTTTTCTTAATTAAAATATTTATATATAAAAAGAAATATATAAGCATTATCTTATCAATATTCAATATATTAATATAAATTTATTAGTTTGAACATTTGTAAAAACTTCCTTTTTAAAATGTCTATTTTATTATTAAAGACTATTAGTAATCTTTTCCCATTTCAGTTTATATCGGCAGCTATGCATTCAACTAATCTTGGAATACTGTATTTTCTTTACCTTACTATTTTTCCATGTCTTTTTCTTCACCTTACTATTTCTTTCCATGTCTATTTTCTTTACCTTACTATTTTTCCACGAGCATATTCTCCTTTCATTACTTAATGTTTCATTTTAATAATTATTTTTGAAGAATATTGTATTACATCTATCTAATTTCTGAAGTATTAATGTTTGCTCATAAATTTTCAGTTGGTCATCCTCTGGTTGTCCACAATTCTACTTTGATGACTTTTGTAAACCCTACCTAAACTTTTTGTTTCTTATTGTTTATAAAGACTCTCATTTCCATTGATAAGTTTTTCTAAACTTGCTATTTAGTACCCCAGATATCTTTCTGCATCCTTTGTTCATTATATACTTAAGAAATATTTTATGCTTTTTAGCACATCACAATGCTTACCTTGATATGACAAATGAAGTACATTTTACTTCAGCATTCTTTTTTTTTCCATTTTGTGGAAGAAGTATAAAAAAACTTATAATGCAAAATATTGATTCATTAAATTCTTATAGGATTTGTAACTGATGTCATACATAATGTATGAAAAGATTATAATAAACTTCCAAATATGTAAAATTACTTTAGAAAGTTAGAATTCAGCATTTTAATGTTTACAATAAATTTTGTTCTTACTTTAATAGATTGAGTTAATATTATACTGAGGACTATTTTTTTTAACGTTTATTTATTTTTGAGAGAGGGAGAGAGACAGAGTGTGAGTGGGGGAGGGACAGAGAAAGAGGGAGACACAGAATCCGAAGCAGGCTCCAGGGTCCAAGCGCTCAGCTCAGAGCTTGATGCGGGGCTCGAACTCACAGACTGTGAGATCATGACCTGAGCCGAAGTCGGACGCTCAACCGGCGGAGCCACCCAGGCGCCCCGAGGACTATTTTTAAAATAGCATATTTAAATGATAATATAATCAAATAGATTTTTCTCTCTGGTTAAATATCTTGGGTTGGTAGCTAAATAATTGTTGGTTAAGCCAAGTGACAATATGACATATATGATCATATTAAGCTCTCTGTAAAAATTAGTGATGACTATATATACGATAACTATGTCACAGACAGCTAGAGAACTGAGAGCAGCTAAAGCAAGTGTTTTTAAGATGGAAGATCTTCCATTATCAGAAATGTTCTGTTAATGACTCCAAGTAGATTTGGTGTGAGTGTTTCTTTCTCCTTGGTCACAAACAATGCATGTACACATACATGCATGTTTATGTGTGTGTGATGTTTTAAAATTTTTGTGTCAATCCTACCCTTTTGAACCTAATTTGGTTTCCTTTTGTGTTTGGTTCACTTTGTAAAGTTCTTTATGTATTATCTGGCCCTCTCCCTATATGATGAACTACATGTTTTCAATGTAATTTTAAAGAGGAAATTGAACCTTAAAATTATTTTTCCAGCTTTGTCTCTCAACTGTTTTTCTTCAGTCATTAGGTTATTAGTTATTTATTAATCTCAAATATTTATATGAAGTACTTTAAAAATACTCTCCTATAACACATAGTTCACACTCAGTAAGCTTGAGATCCAGTCAGTGACTAAAATAGGGAAATCTACTCTCAAATTTGAATGGATTGCTCAGAAGTGCTGAGAATCCATAAACAAAGATGTGATTGATTATGAGTTAGGTTAATTATAAAAGGTTTATTTAACTACTCTTTCGTATTATTAATCTCCTTCACCCATTTTGCCTAATCCCACCCCCTGACTTCCAATGCTATGTTGAATGAAAATGGGGATAATGTCCATCCTTTTCTTTACCTGTTTCTAGAGTAAAAGGCTTAACTTTTCACCATCGAGTATATTAACTATGGGTTTGTCATATGTGGCCTTTATTATGCTGAGGTACATTATCTCTCTACCCGCTTTGTTGACAGTTATAAATGAATGTTAAATTTTGCCAAATGCCATTTTTGCTTCTGAGTTGATCATATAATTTCTAGCTTTTATTTTGTTAAGGTGGTGTATCACATTGATGATTTGTAGATGTTGAACCATCCTTGCATCCCTGAAATAAATACCACTTGATCATGGTGTATGATCCTTTTAATAGTTGTTGAATTTAGTTTGTTAATATTTTGTTGGAGATCTTTGCACCACTGTTTATCAGGGATATTGGCCTGTAATTTTATTTTTGTATTATGTCCTTCTCTGGTTTTGGTATCAGCAGAATACTGACTTCATAAAATAAGTTTTTCTTACTCTTCAGGTTTTTGAAAAAGTTTGAGAAGTATAGATATTAACTCTTTATTAAGTGTTTGGTAGAATTCACCAGTGAAGCTGTCTGGTCCTGTTTGTTTGTTGGGAGGTTTTTGATTACCAATTTAACTCACTAGTAACTTTCAGATTTTCTTTCTTTCTGATTTAGTCTCAAAGATTGTAAATTTCTGGGACTTTATCCATTTCTTCTAAGTTGTCCAATTTTTTGGAGTATAATTGCTCATAGTCATCTCTTATTATCCTTTGTATTTCTGTGGTATCAGTTGTAACTTTCCCTCTTTCATTTCTGATGTTATGTATTTGGACTATCTCTCTTTTTTCTTCTTAGGGAGTCTAGCTCAACGTTTGTCAATTTTATCTTTTATCTTTTCAAAGAACCAAGTCTTAGTTTCATTGATTTTTCTATTGTCATATTTAATCTCTTTCATTTATTTCCACTCTGATCTTCATTTACTTTCTTCTAGTAACTTGGAGTTTTGTTTGTTCATCTTTTTCTAGAGGTTTTTAGGTGTAAAGTTAAAATGACATTTCTCTTGTTTCTTTAGGTAGGCCTATATTGCTATGAACTTCACTCTTATAACTGCTTTTTCTGATCCCATAAATTTTGGTATGACTTATTTATGTTTTCATTTGTCTTTTGGTACCTCTATTTCTATTTTCATTTCTTCTGTAACCCGTTAGTTGTTCAGTAACATGTTGGTTTGTGTTTTTAATTTCCATGTATTTGTAGTTTATTTTTTCTTAAAATTCATTTCTAATTTTATACCATTGTGGTAGGAGAAGATGCTTGATATTATTTTAATCTTCTTTAATTTATTAAGTCTTGTTTGGTAGGCCTAATATGTGATTAGTCCTGGAGAATGTTTCATGTGCAGTTTGAGAAGAATGCATATACTGCTTTGGATGGAAAATTCTATATACATCTGTTAAGGCTAGCTGGTCTAATGTGTCTGTTAAGGCTGATTTTCCTAATTGGTTTTCTGTCTAGATGATCTATCCATTGATGTAAGTGAGGTCTAAAGTTCCCTACTATTATTGTATGACTGTCAATTCTACCTTCAGGTCTGTTAATATTTGCTTTATGTATTTTTGGTGTTCTATGTTGAGTGCATATATATTGACAAATATTATATTTTCTTGATGGATTGCCTCATTTACCATTATGTAGTACCCTATCCTATTCTGTGTTTTAAATTCTGTTTTATCTAATATGTGTATAGCTACACCAACCCTCTTTTTCTTTCTATTTGTATTGATTTTTTTTACATACCTTCATTTTCAGTCTGTGTGTATCCTTGCTTCTGAAGTGAATCTCTTGTAGGAAGTATATAGATGAGTCTTGTCTTGTTTTGTGTTTTAGTCCACTCAGCCACTCTATGTGTTTTGACTGGAACATTTAGTCCATGTACATTTAGTATATGTATTGATAGGTGTGTATCTACTGCCATTTTGTTCACTGATTTGGGGCTGATTTTATTGTTTCTATTCCTTTTTCTTTCTTGTGATATGATGACTTTATTTAGCATTATGTTTAGATTACTTTCCTATTTTCTTTTGTGTGTATATTTTCTTTTTATTTTTTTTATTTAATTTTTTTTTCCAATGTTTATTTATTTTTGGGACAGAGAGAGACAGAGCATGAACGGGGGAGGGGCAGAGAGAGAGGGAGACACAGAATCGGAAGCAGGCTCCAGGCTCTGAGCCATCAGCCCAGAGCCTGACGCGGGGCTCGAACTCCCGGACCGCGAGATCGTGACCTGGCTGAAGTCGGACACTTAACCGACTGCGCCACCCAGGTGCCCCTGTGTGTATATTTTCAATAAGTTTTTGCTTTTTTGGTTACCATGAGGTTTGCATATATCATCATACACACACACACACACACACACACACACACACACACACACAAACACATATATATATTTCAGTCTATTTTGAGTTGATGCCAACTTAAATGTGAGCACATTCCAAAACTCTACATTTTTAGTTACCCTTTTCAAGTTTTATGTTTTTGATGTCACTTTATACATTTTTTAAAAGTTTCATGCATCCCTTAAATATTTAAAGTATTGTAGTTAATTTTACTACTTTTGTCTTTTAACCTTCTTAGTAGCTTCATAATTAATCCAATGCTTTTACCATATATTTACTTTTTTAGTGAGATTTTAACTTTCGTGGGGTTTTTTTCTTATTAATTTATACTATTTCTTTTCAGATTAAAGAAAGGTTTTTCATATGGTTCAGTACTGATAAACACCTTTAGTTTTTGGTTGTCTGGATAACTCTTTTTCTCTTTTTCACCTCTGGATGATAATCTTACTGGGTAGAGTATTCTTGGTTGAAAGTTTGGTTGTTTGTTTTTTGTTTGTTTGTTTGTTTGTTCCTTTCAGCACTTTTTTTTTTTTTTTTTTTTTTTGAGACAGAGAGAGACAGAGCATGAATGGGGAAGGGGCAGAGAGAGAGGGAGACACAGAATCCGAAGCAGGCTCCAGGCTCTGAGCTGTCAGCACAGAGCCCAGCGCGGGGCTTGAACTCACGGAGTGTGAGATCGTGACCTGAGCCGAAGTCGGACACTTAACTGACTGAGCCACCGAGGCGCCCCTCCTTTCAGCACTTTGAATATGTCATGCCACTCCTTTCTGGCCTGCAAAGTTTCTGCTGAGGAATCTTCATATAGCCTTGTGGGATTTCTTTTGTACATAATAACTTGTTTTTCTCTTATTGCTTTTAAGAGTCTCTCTTTATGTTTAACTTTGACATTTTAATTATAGCGTGGCCTTTTTTGGGTTCATTTTGCTTGGAACTCTTTGGGATTCCTTAATCTGAATATCTGTTTCCTTCCAGAAGCATTAAACTATTACTTTTTTTCAGATGAGTTTTCTGCCTCTTTCTCTCTTCTTCTTCTGGGACCCCTACAACACACATATTGTTCCACTTGCTATTGCCCCCAAAATCTCTTCAGTTACATTTACTTTTTTCTTCATTATTGTTTGTTTCTGCTGCTTTATCTGGTGAGTCCCATTGCTCACTGATCCTTACTTATACTTTATCCAATCTGATGTTAAAGCTTTCTTAGTGTATTTTTCAGTTTGGTTACTGTGTTCTTCAGCTCTGTGACTTCATTTTAGTACTTATTTATGTTTTCTATCTCTTTGTTGAAATTCTCACTGGATTCATCCCTTCTTTCAAGTTCAGTATGCATCTTTATGACCATTACTTTGAATTCTTTATGACATAGATTATTTATCTCTGTATCACTAAGATCTTTTTGTGAGATTTGGTATTGGGTTTTTTTTGTTTGTTTGGAACCTATTTCTCTGTTTCCTCATTTTGTTCCTCTTTGGGTTCATTTCTATGTATTAGGTGAAATAGCTACCTCTCTTTATCTTGAAGGACTAGCTTTGTTAAGTGATGATTGTTCTAGTTCAACTTTTCCCTAGCTCTTGGTTATCTCTCAAACCTTTGTGATTGTTGTTACCTTATGATTTATTATTGATATGATCCTATTATTGAAGGTGTGTCAAGATATGTGAGTGATCTGAAGGGAGGAATTTTATTTAGCACCTAGTTTTAGGCTTATTGGAAGCAAGACCTTCAGACAGCAGCTTTTGAAGTATGCAAATGTATACTGTTCTGTGAGGCCACAATTTTAATTCCTGTTGGCCTCCAGGCCAGGAGAGCTTAAGGTGTCCCCTGGGTAATTGTTGCAAAAATCAAAGCTCCAGACAAGTGTTGAAGTTCTTTTTGAGAAATCTTGACAAGTAATAGTGAGGCCAAGGGTTTGTGCAAGAATGGTGTCTCACTGCTTGTTTCCTGGAAGTTTCTCCTTAGACTCTAGATATGTGTGAAACCTGAAGTCTGGCTAAAACTCCACACTAAGTAAATAGGCTTTTTTTCATTGAAAAATGGGTTGTGCTTCAGTCTGTTACTTATGTAGCCTTCTGGGAGTACTGAATTGCCAAGAGGTGTCTTTCTGATTGTTATAGTCCCAAGGAACTCTGGAATGCTACCTTCTTGGCCTCCAGAGCCATATGATCAAGTGGTATCCTCTGTGTGGATTGTGCATGCGTTTTGGCTTTATCAAGGTGTGAAGTATACTCACTGGTTTCAGAAGACATTGGGAAAACGTCATGTTTTTGTGTGCCCCTGGGCTTCAGCAGTGTAATAAGAGGGAGTTTTGTCTGTATGCATGAACTTCGTTTAGGCTGGAAATGGGAGAGTGTTACAAGTGCTCATGTTCACCAGCCTCAACCAGGGAGGGGAGAACACTGCAACTTCTCATACTCTCTTTCTCAGCAAATGCTGCAACCACTTGTCCCTACCCATCCAGCAATATGGTAGAAAAGTACCACATTTGAGTTCATCAGCCTGTGCTGGCAGACTACATGGAGAGTGAGACAATGCATATACCAGTATCTTTATCTTTGGGGAGCATTTCAACTTTCCCCAAGTCCTCTGGCTAATACCCCCAAATCAGCAAATGAATCTCCCTCACATATAATCTAGGACCTTTTCAAATTGCTATTTTTTTTTTTTGCGGGGTCTTGGTGAGTGAGACCACATGCAAGCCCTCCAAGAAAGGAATCTGTTTCCTGTAGCACTTTGGAAACCCTTGGACATCAGATCTGTTGGTTTTCCAAGCTACGTGTTCTGGGGATTCATCTTTCTAGTATAGATCCCAGGTCCAGGGTGGTCAATGTTGGCCATTAATCCCTTGTTTTTCTCAGAGAAGCATTGGTCTGGTGAGATCCCTCCCTACTGTGTGTTGCCACTTGGGCAGCGGTGAGTTATGAGACCATGTCTCTGCCTCTCCTACCCTTATTGATATGATCATTTTATCCTTTCTTGTGGAGAGCAGTTAATCTAGCTTTCAGATCTTTTCAAGGGAAATGATCCATATGTAGCTGTATATTTGGTGTGTCGGTAGGAGGAGATGAGTTCAGTTCCTGTACCACCATCTCAGATGCCCCTCAAGCTTTATTTTTTAAAATTAATTATCCCCTCGTACATCTTGTTATCTGACAAAATGATAAGAACTTTAAAGTAATGAATCTTCTATATTCTTTACAACTTCTCCATCAAAAGATACCACATTAGGTCATACTATAGCTAAGTTTTATTTTTCCCTTCCAAAGCAGTGCTGTTCCATTCCTCTTTTAATTAGTCAAGTCACTGGCATCTCTGAAGCTTTCCCAAATGAGATTTCATGTTGGAATAACCAGTTTCCTCTATTCATTTCCTAGCTTTGTATATCTAAGAAACCTTTGTATACATATTCTTTTGACAGTTTTTTTTCTTAATTAGATGAACTAGTTATTTATCTAATGACTCATCCTTATTCCATACCATACTAATTTTATCTCATCTTTACTTGCATTTTATATATTTTATGCAATACGTGTAGAATCTCAGCCTGTACCATAGAAAACAATCCCATTTCATTTGCCATATGGTTACAATATCACAAGTATGAAACTATAAAATTAAAAACCTTAACATCATTAACTTGTGTCCTGTTAAGTATGTCTTTATGTCTTCCATTTAGATATAAACAGAAAAGGGAGCATTCACTAATGTTGATAAAGAGAAATAAGATATTGTTCAGTTTTGGGGTAGGTGGAAGGAACACATAACTATGTATTAGACTTTATAAGAATATAGCTAAAGTAAAAATCCACTTAAAATCTAAGAGGGCATGGTATCATTAACAAAAATAGGAGAAAATTAGATCTTGGTACTGTTCCCTTCTACTGACAGAGACAAGTATGGTTGAACAGGTGAAATAACATATCTTTGAAACTTTTCTGATTTTTAGTGGATATGGTCTAGAGTAGGTAATTTTCTTATTTATCAAGGCTCTTAGTGAGCTTTTGGACATGCAGAGTTTGCCCTGAACTGGGTAGATAATACATAACTAAATTCTTCCTACATTGAAGTAAGAGGATGAGTTTCTCATGGCAGATGAAGGAGCTTAGGCAGACTCAAGAGATAATTTAGAAGTAAGATCAACTGGATTTTGGGGTGGTGGAGAAGGTCTTTTGGGTTCTCACTTGCACAACTGGATGATTAGTGATACCATTCACTGAAATGGAAATATGAAAAAGGAATCCACTTTAGTAAAAAACATCATGTGCTAAACCCTGGAGCAAAGAGAATTCAGGGCTGAAAATGTTTGCAAATTTGGACTCTTCAATGTATGCTTAATTGAAATTATAGAGTGGAAGAACACTAAGAGGGTCTAGAACTAATCCTTGACGAATTTTACAGTTAACAACTAGACAAAGGGTGTGTATCTAAAGAAAGAAAGAGTAAATACTTTACTCACTGTAGCCTTTATAAAATGTATTCTTAAAGCACTGATTGAAGTGACTGGTTTGACAACCAGATGTTGGGAGGAAGAGGATGCCTGCTTTTTTTAAAGACTAAAGAAGTTTACAGTTATAGACTGTAATTTAGTAAATCATATCCTTCCACAAAAGAGCAGCCACCTTGTAGCTCCTTCAGAGGTGTACTTAATGTTCTGTTGAACAAATTTCACTTGCCCACAACACAGTGTACCCTTCAAAGATGTCCTTTACTCCATTATTTCCTGTGGTTGCTGTGGACACTGTCTAACCTCATACCCTGATTCAATATTGTAGCTAAATTTTCTTTAAATGTATTTTTTATTTTTTTATTTTTTTTCAATATATGAAAGTTATTGTCAAATTGGTTTCCATACAACACCCAGTGCTCATCCCAAAAGGTGCCCTCCTCAATACCCATCACCCACCCTCCCCTCCCTCCCACTCCCCATCAACCCTCAGTTTGTTCTCAGTTTTTAAGAGTCTCTTATGCTTTGACTCTCTCCCACTCTAACCTCTTTTTTTTTTCCCTTCCCCTCCTCCATGGGTTTCTGTTAAGTTTCTCAGGATCCACATAAGAGTGAAAACATATGGTATCTGTCTTTCTCTGTATGGCTTATTTCACTTAGCATCACACTCTCCAGTTCCATCCACGTTGCTACAAAGGGACATATTTCGTTCTTTCTCATTGCCCTGTAATACTCCATTGTGTATATAAATCACAATTTCTTTATCCATTCATCAGTTGATGGACATTTAGGCTCTTTCCATAATTTGGCTATTGTTGAGAGTGCTGCTATAAACATTGGGGTACAAGTGCCCCTATGCATCAGTACTCCTGTATCCCTTGGATAAATTCCTAGCAGTGCTATTGCTGGGTCATAGGGTAGGTCTATTTTTAATGTTCTGAGGAACCTCCACACTGCTTTCCAGAGTGGCTGCACCAATTTGCATTGCCACCAACAGTGCAAGAGGGTTCCCGTTTCTCCACATCCTCGCCAGCATGTATAGTCTCCTGATTTGTTCATTTTGGCCACTCTGACTGGCGTGAGGTGATATCTGAGTGTGGTTTTGATTTGTATTTCCCTGATGAGGAGCGACGTTGAGCATCTTTTCATGTGCCTGTTGGCCATCTGGATGTCTTCTTTAGAGAAGTGTCTATTCATGTTTTCTGCCCATTTCTTCACTGGGTTATTTGTTTTTCGGGTGTTAAATGTATTTTCTCATGGCACACAATATTTAAGGAGATAGGGAAGGGAAACAGGGAAAGGTTTTTATTTGACTAAATCAAAGATAATTTGGAAATTCTTCTGAATGTTAAATTCTTGCAGCCTAAAGAATATAAGAAGAAAAAAATAAAGAAATAAACAGGATATAAGATATGGACTTGTGATTGGCAGGCACACTGTGAGATCTACCACTATATGGACATGATCCTGCACTGCAGGAGGATTGCTCAGTGGAAGGATTTAGGCAGAAAGCCAATGGAATTATTGATGGGTTCTCACTGAGCATCTTAATACCAAAGGTGCTTGGGGAGGTGCTTTTCAGAACAAAATTTTTGGACATAAAGGAGCTGACATCATAATAAATATACAATAGTCACCCATAGATCAATAAAGTCAGAGAATCTCATTAAACAGATGTTACCTTGAAAAAACAACAACTTTAGAGAAAAAAGATATCTCCTTGGAAAAAGACAGTAGATTTTTCATTTAGAAAGATTTACCCTGACAATAAGTCAGCTTCTTCCTCGGCGGACTTTGTCTTTGTTGAGGGCATCGTAGAGGGTGCTCTTGCTTTCTGGACCACCTAAGAGCCTCAGGTAAGGGTTTTTCTGTCCTCTCTTTTCTCCACACCAAGTGGCTTCAGATTCAGATTGGACTTCAGGATTGTTAATAATGAAATGAAATGTTACAAATAGGAGAGATTATAGGTACTTACATATTAAACTGTACTAAGGAAAGGGATACTGCAGATATGTAATTATTCCCCTCCCATCTTCATTCCAGGTAGTGATGTCTTCCAGCTGAGATTCTGTGTGAAGTCAAGAGTAGACCTAACACAAATTAGGCAGCTATAGCTGTCATTTCATAGGCTTTCTAGCTAAGACTGATATCTGAATTTTGAAAATTTGGATAACAAGAGGAATTTTGAAGGAATCCTGCCAAAATGGGCATAAATGCTGGACAAGAGAACTGGTGGATAACAAGGGCCAATAGAGAGAGGAGTTGGTTTCCATCACTTCTTCTCCTTCACACCATGAGTGGATACTGTGGGAGCAAGAGGTTCCCCTCCTAGTTTAGAAGTTGTTTCCTTTCTCTTCTTTGCCCTGTTTACCATCTCCTCCCTGTAACACTCACAAAACAGCTTGGTCTTTGTAAAACTACAAAGTGACCCTTTAGCAACTGTGCATCTTTGGCAGTCTCTAAGCCCCAAGAACTAAAGCCAAGAAATGTCCTTATTACTGGCTTCATGGATATAGATAACTCACCTTACCTCAGTCTTCTGCTGTCTATAAAAACAGCTGAGTAATTTTTTTCTAAAGTATTTTATAGGATATTTGTCCACTTAGTACACATGAACACAAATTGGACCTGCCGTGCTACGTTCAAAAAAAATAAAATCATACTTACATATATACATGTATGTCATACATCTGTCTATCAATCATCTATCTACCCATCTAGTTATTATGTATCTGGACTTCCTGCTTCCAATGCTAATGAAATTCTCAGAAGGCTCATTTGCAAAAATAAAAGCAGCCAGAAATATTTCTCCTCCTGGAGCAAAAGACCTGAGCAATAACGGTCAGCTCCAGAATAATTACACATTTACATCTTCAGGGATAAGACCAGGAGTGATAGGCAACTACCAGGAAGAGTATTCACTAGAAGCAGTATCTCTGCCTCTGTGTTAATGTGCTAGACACAACCAGAAGTACAAGTAGGCTGGGACTAAATGGAGTGATTGCTCTCTCTGAACACTTTCTTCACATTCACCGCCATTTCATCATCCTTAAAGATAGTATGTTGAAGTTACAGTTATTAGCACTTTGATTGGAAGACATTAGTCATCACACTGTGAAAACAGGGCTGGGAGACAAGCAGAGAAGGTGGAGTTGGGGTGCTCACTTGCTGTTAACCCACCAGCAAATGTGAAATTTCACTCCCAGGCTGGCCACTCCATCCCCCATCCCACTACTCCTCAGGTAGTAGAATCTGGCTGCACCTCCAAACACCACATTTGTATTATATAAATCTCCACTCACATGTCCCAGTTAAAGAAAAGAGAAAGCCCCCCCCCCCTTTTTATAGGTTATCTTTGGCATGCTCATCATTCTACAGACCAGTGTAAATTATTCTCTAAAATAGCTGAAGAAAGTCATCGTGATAAGCAGGCTGGGGCACATCGGCCTCTGCAGAGCTGAAATTGTTACTGCTGAGTGAGTGTTCTGTTTTCTCCTCACATCATTACACCCATTGAGTGCAGCACCCAGATATATTTGTCAAGTCAAATGAAAAAAAATTTCTTACTTGATTGTACTGATACCATGATTGACAGTAGGGATTTACTTTCTCATGGCAGATGTGCTTTCCCTAGACTCTTTAACTCTGCCTCTTTTCAGAAATTCTGACTTCCAGCCACTTCACATTTGTATAGCTGTCCTCAATACTGCCTTTATTTTATTTTATACCTTGTTTATGTTTCATGCTACTTCATTAACTTCTTCCTATATTTTCAGGTAAAGAACTTGAGCCAAACTTATGTCTGCACATGACTGTATTCTCATATTCCTACACCAGTTTTGCCAGACTCTCTGACTTTAAAAATAAAACTTATTGATGTATGAGCCTAAATCTGTGGGCCAACCTATGCAAATTCAGAAAATATCTTAGTCAAATAACTCTGTTCCCTTGACTTCTTGATAATTCAAGTGGATTAGACAGCAACTAAGATATTGAAGAGCTTCTGGCAAAATGATGCTCTCCCTAGGGGGTCTTGAAGAGGAAGTTATAGTCTTATTTAAAAAAAACTTACCTTCAACCTTGTATTTACATACTCTCAGTCATATGAACCTATAAAAATGTTAGACAACATTTATACATTTTGCTTTCTTTTAAAACTTAAATGTCCATTCTGATTTTATCCTACAGCTAGGGTGACACATGTCTGGGTTTGGCACACATGTAGTCAGTCTCAGTTCATTCCTGTTGACCCAGCACTACATCAAATTTAGCATTTTTTCCAGAATTTTAAATTTTATTATACTGTTATTAATAGATGCACTAAAATACACCCAGATAAGCTTGGTATAACTCCATCGTTTTTTCTACTAGCTTGTGCAAAGTTCTTGTCTAGTAGTGTGAGATGCACGGATGATGAACAACCTTCATACTTTAACATGTGACAGAGACTGAAAGTCAACAGGGGCTAACCTGTCTTTTTTTTTTTCTTACCTTTCTAGACAGATTAAAATTAGCCTCTCACTTTAAAGGACAGTATGCAAGGGATGCACAAATAAACTATGGTTGGACAGGACTGAAGTGAAATAACTCTTTCCAGTCTCCTTCAGTGATAAGAAAAGTAATCTAGCCCGTGCCAGATGGCCTTGCTGTAACAGGCAGTTGTGCCCTCCCTATGGCGGCAATCTGCAAGATGCCTGGTCTCCAGGCTGTCAGTCCTTCTAAACCATGTAGCATGGTGGAAATTATAGCTTAGGTCTTTGTGAAACAGAAGCAAGCAAGGATGAGCAGCCCTGCCTTAGGACAGGGATAGTCTGAATGACTGACTTACTGGGTTTTTGCAATTTAATGGGATGTGTAAAAGTAAAATAATTCTTTTGGTGTATTGTTTGATAATGCTTTTATTCTGTGACAAAGCAGTTTTGCACAAACGAATTAAAAGATAAGAAAATCTCATGCTAATGAAAAATAAATGCTGAATTTCTGCTACTCAAGAATTTTAATAGATGTGTACTTTGCAGAGAATGTTGACAAATAACATCTCACCAAAGAAGCCACAGTCATATAGACCACATAAAACGAGGAAGGATTGTGTAATATAACAGTCTTGAAAAATTAACGGTTATTTAAGAAGACTTTGCTCAAAGATGGCTACTTCTTGGAGCTTCAGAAAGTAGGCTTATACATCATCCAAGCAAGACATGACTTTTCATTCACATCAAATGAGTTTTCTAATTTAACATTACTCATTTTTTTATTCTAAGTTCGTTTTTGTTCAAATATGTATTATGAAGTTATAACTCTTAATGTGTTAACGTTATTAGCAGAAATGGAATTTTGCAGAGTTAAGCAGTCCAAGTTTTATGTTAGGGTCATTATGCACTTGTTTTGAAGACTATTTTGTTAATTCTGAGAAGCTTTCAATATTTTTTCAATCAGTCTTGAAATCAAAAGAAATACTTTGGAAGCTTATTTCACTGAAGGTAAAAGAGTGTGAATAGTAGGGTAGACTAAGTTTAGATATTCTCTATTGAAGTTTTTGTTTTGTTTTGTTTTTGTTTTGCAGTGATCATAGGAACATAAATATTTATAGAACATAGTCATGGTAAAAATAATGTTCTCACTAAATTGAGAAAGTATGGAACTAAAATGTACTTGGAAGTGATTATGTTCACAAGTAATAAATATATATTTACAAACACGCTACACTATTTAAAAATAAAATTTGTAATTAGTTAGCAAATATTGGATATACATACACGGACACACATAGATAGATGTATACATAGTTAAATTATGTTCTGACATGGAGCTAATATTAAACTTAAAAAACATTTTAAAGCAGTATGTACTTTCTTTACCCTTTATTAATCACATTTTAGAAATGCTTGAGGCTTTGAATAATTCTTTGTAAATCAACATAAGCATTATGTTCTTGTTTTGAAACTATTGTAAAGGTGTACCTTAGTATGTATGTGTGTGTATATATATAACACATATAATATATATATTCAATGTATATATTCTATATATATTCTATATAATCTATACATATATTGAATATATTCTATACACAATACATATTCAATATACAATCAAAACTGTATCAATATATATATTAAATATATATATTGAATATATATAGAATATACATAGAATATATGTATAGAATATATATATAGTATATATATATTGAATATATATATGTGTATATATGTATATATATATGTGTATATATATGTGTGTGTGTGTACTTGACATATATGTTAGTTTCAGGTAAGGTGTACCTTCAATTTTGATTGTATTTAGTTTGATGGTGTTGTAAATATTTTAAAATATTTTTTAGGGAAACAAACATTGCTAATAGCAAGATTTTGAACTTCAAATGAAAGTTAGAAACAGAGGGAGAGGGAAGATGGCGGCGTAGGAGGACGCTGGGCTCACCGCGCGTCCTGCTGATCACTTAGATTCCACCTACACCTGCCTAAATAACCCAGAAAACCGCCAGAGGATTAGCAGAACGGAGTCGCCGGAGCCAAGCGCAGACGAGAGGCCCACGGAAGAGGGTAGGAAGGGCGGCCAGGCGGTGCGCGCTCCACGGACTGGCGGGAGGGAGCCGGGGCGGAGGGGCGGCTCGCCGGCCAAGCAGAGCCCCCGAGTCTGGCTTGCAAAAAGCGGAGGGGCCTGACGGACTGTGTTCCCACAGCAAGCGCGACTTAGCGTCTGGGAGGTCATAAGTTAACAGCTCTGCTCGGAAAGCAGGAAGGCTGGAGGACAAAGGGAAGGAAAGCTGCTGAGCCCCCGGACGACAGAGCTCAGTTTGGTGGGGAGCAAAGGCGCTCGCCAGCGCCATCTCCCCCGCCCATCCCCCAGCCAAAATCCCAAAGAGCACCAGTTCCTGCCAGGGAACTTGCTCGCTCCGCGCAAACACCCAACTCTGCGCTTCTGCGGAGCCAAACCTCCGGCAGCGGATCTGACTCCCTCCTGCTGCCACAGGGCCCCTCCTGAAGTGGAACACCTAAGGAGAAGCAAGCTAAGCCTGCCCCTCCTGCCCCTGTGCACCTTGCCTACCCACCCCAGCTAAGACGCCAGATCCCCAGCATCACAAGCCTGGCAGTGTGCAAGTAGTCCAGACAGGCCACCCCACCCCACAGTGAATCCCGCCCCTAGGAGAGGGGAAGAGAAGGCACGCACCAGTCTGACTGTGGACACAGCGGTGGGCTGGGGGCAGACATCAGGTCTGACTGCGGCTCCGCCCACCAACTCCAGTTATACACCACAGCACAGGGGAAGTGCCCTGCAGGTCCTCACCACGCCAGGGACTATCCAAAATGACCAAGCGGAAGAATTCCCCTCAGAAGAATCTCCAGGAAATAACAACAGCTAATGAGCTGATCAAAAAGGATTTAAATAATATAACAGAAAGTGAATTTAGAATAATAGTCATAAAATTAATCACTGGGCTTGAAAACAGTATAGCTGACAGCAGAGAATCTCTTGCTACAGAGATCAAGGGACTAAGGAACAGTCACAAGGAGCTGAAAAACGCTTTAAACGAAATGCATAACAAAATGGAAACCACCACGGCTCGGATTGAAGAGGCAGAGGAGAGAATAGGTGAACTAGAAGATAAAGTTATGGAAAAACAGGAAGCTGAGAAAAAGAGAGATAAAAAAATCCAGGAGTATGAGGGGAAAATTAGAGAACTAAGTGATACACTAAAAAGAAATAATATACGCATAATCGGTATCCCAGAGGAGGAAGAGAGAGGGAAAGGTGCTGAAGGGGTACTTGAAGAAATAATAGCTGAGAACTTCCCTGAAGTGGGGAAGGAAAAAGGCATTGAAAGTCAAGAGGCACAGAAAACTCCCTTCAGACGTAACTTGAATCGATCTTCTGCACGACATATCATAGTGAAACTGGCAAAATACAAGGATAAAGAGAAAATTCTGAAAGCAGCAAGGGGTAAACGTGCCCTCACATATAAAGGGAGACCTATAAGACTCGTGACTGATCTCTCTTTTGAAACTTGGCAGGCCAGAAAGAATTGGCACGAGATTTTCAGTGTGCTAGACAGAAAAAATATGCAGCCGAGAATCCTTTATCCAGCAAGTCTGTCATTTAGAATAGCAGGAGAGATAAAGGTCTTCCCAAACAAACAAAAACTGAAGGAATTTGTCACCACTCAACCAGCCCTCCAAGAGATCCTAAGGGGGACCCTGTGAGACAAAGTACCAGAGACATCACTACAAGCATAAAACATACAGACATCACAATGACTCTAAACCCATATCTTTCTATAATAACACTGAATGTAAATGGATTAAATGCGCCAACCAAAAGACATAGGGTATCAGAATGGATAAAAAAACAAGACCCATCTATTTGCTGTCTACAAGAGACTCATTTTAGACCTGAGGACACCTTTAGATTGAGAGTGAGGGGATGGAGAACTATTTATCATGCTACTGGAAGCCAAAAGAAAGCTGGAGTAGCCATACTTATATCAGACAAACTAGACTTTAAATTAAAGGCTGTAACAAGAGATGAAGAAGGACATTATATAATAGTGACAGGGTCTATCCATCAGGAAGAGCTAACAATTATAAATGTCTATGCGCCGAATACCGGAGCGCCCAAATATATAAAATAATTACTCATAAACATAAGCAACCTTATTGAGAAGAATGTGGTAATTGCAGGGGACTTTAACACCCCACTTACAGAAATGGATAGATCATCTAGACACACGGTCAATAAAGAAACAAGGGCCCTCAATGACACATTGGATCAGATGGACTTGACAGATATATTTAGAACTCTGCATCCCAAAGCAACAGAATATACTTTCTTCTCGAGTGCACATGGAACATTCTCCAAGATAGATCATATACTGGGTCACAAAACAGCCCTTCATAAGTTTACAAGAATTGAAATCATACCATGCATCCTTTCAGACCACAATGCTATGAAGCTTGAAATCAACCACAGAAAAAAGTCTGGAAAACCTCCAAAAGCATGGAGGTTAAAGAACACCCTACTAACGAATGAGTGGGTCAACCAGGCAATTAGAGAAGAAATTAAAAAATATATGGAAACAAACGAAAATGAAAATACAACAATTCAAACGCTTTGGGATGCAGAGAAGGCAGTCCTGAGAGGAAAATACATTGCAATCCAGGCCTATCTCAAGAAACAAGAAAAATCCCAAATACAAAATCTAACAGCACACCTAAAGGAACTAGAAGCAGAACAGCAAAGGCAGCCTAAACCCAGCAGAAGAAGAGAAATAATAAAGATCAGAGCAGAAATAAACAATATAGAATCGAAAAAAACTGTAGAGCAGATCAACGAAACCAAGAGTTGGTTTTTTGAAAAAATAAACAAAATTGACAAACCTCTAGCCAGGCTTCTCAAAAAGAAAAGGGAGATGACCCAAATAGATAAAATCATGAATGAAAATGGAATGATTACAACCAATCCCTCAGAGATACAAACAATTATCAGGGAATACTATGAAAAATTATATGCCAACAAATTGGACAACCTGGAAGAAATGGACAAATTCCTGAACACCCACACTCTTCCAAAACTCAATCAGGAGGAAATAGAAAGCTTGAACAGACCCATCACCAGCGAAGAAATTGAATCGGTTATCAAAAATCTCCCAACAAATAAGAGTCCAGGACCAGATGGCTTCCCAGGGGAGTTCTACCAGATGTTTAAAGCAGAGATAATACCTATCCTTCTCAAGCTATTCCAAGAAATAGAAAGGGAAGGAAAACTTCCAGACTCATTCTATGAAGCCAGTATTACTTTGATTCCTAAAGCAGACAGAGACCCAGTAAAAAAAAGAGAACTACAGGCCAATATCCCTGATGAATATGGATACAAAAATTCTCAATAAGATACTAGCAAATCGAATTCAACGGCATATAAAAAGAATTATTCACCATGATCAAGTGGGATTCGTTCCTGGGATGCAGGGCTGGTTCAACATTCGCAAATCAATCAACGTGATACATCACATTAACAAAAAAAAAGAGAAGAACCATATGATCCTGTCAATCGATGCAGAAAAGGCCTTTGACAAAATCCAGCACCCTTTCTTAATAAAAACCCTTGAGAAAGTCAGGATAGAAGGAACATACTTAAAGATCATAAAAGCCATTTATGAAAAGCCCACAGCTAACATCATCCTCAACGGGGAAAAACTGAGAGCTTTTTCCCTGAGATCAGGAACACGACAGGGATGCCCACTCTCACCGCTGTTGTTTAACATAGTGCTGGAAGTTCTAGCATCAGCAATCAGACAGCAAAAGGAAATCAAAGGCATCAAAATTGGCAAAGATGAAGTCAAGCTTTCGCTTTTTGCAGATGACATGATATACGTGGAAAATCCGATAGACTCCACCAAAAGTCTACTAGAACTGATACATGAATTCAGCAAAGTTGCAGGATACAAAATCAATGTACATAAATCAGTTGCATTCTTATACACTAACAATGAAGCAACAGAAAGACAAATAAAGAAACTGATCCCATTCACAATTGCACCAAGAAGCATAAAATACCTAGGAATCAATCTAACCAAAGATGTAAAGGATCTGTATGCTGAAAACTATAGAAAGCTTATGAAGGCAATTGAAGAAGATTTAAAGAAATGGAAAGACATTCCCTGCTCATGGATTGGAAGAATAAATATTGTCAAAATGTCAATACTACCCAAAGCTATCTACACATTCAATGCAATCCCAATCAAAATTGCACCAGCATTCTTCTCAAAACTAGAACAAGCAATCCTAAAATTCATATGGAACCACAAAAGGCCCCGAATAGCCAAAGGAATTTTGAAGAAGAAGACCAAAGCAGGAGGCATCACAATCCCAGACTTTAGCCTCTACTACAAAGCTGTCATCATCAAGACAGCATGGTATTGGCACAAAAACAGACACATAGACCAATGGAATAGAATAGAAACCCCAGAACTAGACCCACAAACGTATGGCCAACTCATCTTTGACAAAGCAGGAAAGAACATCCAATGGAAAAAAGACAGTCTCTTTAACAAATGGTGCTGGGAGAATTGGACAGCAACATGCAGAAGGTTGAAACTAGACCACTTTCTCACACCATTCACAAAAATAAACTCAAAATGGATAAAGGACCTGAATGTGAGACAGGAAACCATCAAAACCTTAGAGGAGAAAGCAGGAAAAGACCTCTCTGACCTCAGCCGTAGCAATCTCTTACTCGACACATCCCCAAAGGCAAGGGAATTAAAAGCAAAAGTGAATTACTGGGACCTTATGAAGATAAAAAGCTTCTGCACAGCAAAGGAAACAACCAACAAAACGAAAAGGCAACCAACGGAATGGGAAAAGATATTTGCAAATGACATATCGGACAAAGGGCTAGTATCCAAAATCTATAAAGAGCTCACCAAACTCCACACCCGAAAAGCAAATAACCCAGTGAAGAAATGGGCAGAAAACATGAATAGACACTTCTCTAAAGAAGACATCCGGATGGCCAACAGGCACATGAAAAGATGTTCAGCGTCGCTCCTTATCAGGGAAATACATATCAAAACCACACTCAGGTATCACCTCACGCCAGTCAGAGTGGCCAAAATGAACAAATCAGGAGACTATAGATGCTGGAGAGGATGTGGAGAAACGGGAACCCTCTTGCACTGTTGGTGGGAATGCAAATTGGTGCAGCCGCTCTGGAAAGCAGTGTGGAGGTTCCTCAGAACATTAAAAATAGACCTACCCTATGACCCAGCAATAGCACTGCTAGGAATTTATCCAAGGGACACAGGAGTACTGATGCATAGGGGCACTTGTACCCCAATGTTCATAGCAGCACTCTCAACAATAGCCAAATTATGGAAAGAGCCTAAATGTCCATCAACTGATGAATGGATCAAGAAATTGTGGTTTATATACACAATGGAATACTACGTGGCAATGAGAAAAAATGAAATATGGCCTTTTGTAGCAACGTGGATGGAACTAGAGAGTGTGATGCTAAGTGAAAGAAGCCATACGGAGAAAGACAGATACCATATGGTTTCACTCTTATGTGGATCCTGAGAAACTTAACAGGAACCCATGGGCGAGGGGAAGGAAAAAAAAAAAAAAAAAAAAGAGGTTAGAGTGGGAGAGAGCCAAAGCATAAGAGACTGTTGAGAACTGAGAACAAACTAAGGGTTGATGGGGGGTGGGAGGGAGGAGAGGGTGGGTGATGGGTATTGAGGAGGGCACCTTTTGGGATGAGCACTGGGTGTTGTATGGAAACCAATTTGACAATTAATTTCAAATATAAAAATAAAAAAAAAATAAATCTAAAAAAAAAAAAAAAGAAAGTTAGAAACAGAAGAATAAGCACTCAATAAAAAAATTAAAGTGGTGTACAAAATATGGAATCATAATTTGTTAAATGTACCTGGGAATGTCTTCAGATTAGGGATAGATTTTTGATTCAGCTTATATTATTTTTTAATTCCAGTGTTGTTAACATGTAGAGTTATATTAGTTTCAGGTGTACAATGTATTGATTCAACAATTCATGTATCCCCAGGTACTTCTCGAGATAAGTGTATTCTTAATCCACTTCACCTATGTCACCCATCCCCCTACCCACCTCCTTTCTGGTAACCATCTGTTTGTGTGTTTGTTCTCTACAGTTAAGAATCTGTTTCAGTTCGGGTTTCCCCACCCCCACCCCCCTTTGTTCACTTGTTTTGTTTCTTAAATTCCAAATATAAGTGAAATCATATGGTATCTGTCTTTCTCTGACTGACTTATTTCACCTAGCATTATACTCTCTAGCTGGATACACGTCATCATACATGGTAAGATTTCATTCTTTTTTATGGCTGAGTAATATTCCATTGTGTATGCACACACACCACCTTTTATTTATTCATTCATCAGTCAATGGACAGTTGCACTGTTTCCATAATTTTACTGTTGTAGATGTTGCATTAAACATAGGGGTGCATGCATTTTTTTGAATTAGTGTTTTCATATTCTTTCGGTAAATACCCAGTAGTAGATTACTGGATTATAAGGTAAACCCATTTTTAATTTTTTGAGGAACATCCATAGTGTCATCTATGATGGCTATATCAGTTTGCATTCCCACCAACAGGGCATAAAAGTTTCTTTTCGCCACATTCTTTCCAATACTTCTTGATTCTTGCGTTTTTTATTTTAATTATTCTGACAAGTGTGAGGTGATATCTCATTGTCTCATTGTAGTATTGATTTAAAATTTCCCTGATGAGTGATGTTGAGCATATTTTCATGTGTCTGTTGGCCATTTGATTGTCTTTGAAAAAATGTCTGTTAATAACTTCTGCCCATTTTTAAATGGATTATTATTATTATTTTGTGTGTTGTGTTGTATCAGTTCTTTATGTATTTTGGATGCCAAACCTTTATTAGCTATGTCATTTGTGAATATCTTTTCCCATTCAGTAGGATGTCTTTTATTTTGTTGGTGTTTCCTTTATTTACATAAGTCTTTTATTTTAATGAAGTGCCAATAGTTCGTTTTGCTTTTGTTTCCCTTTCTTTAGGAGATATATCTAGAAAAATATCTATGGCCGATGTCAGAAAGATTACTGCCTCTGCACTCTTCTAGGATTTTTATGGTTTAAGGTTTCACATTTAGACTCTTAATCCATTTTGAGTTTATTTTTGTATATGGAGTAAGAAAGTGGTCCAGGTTCATTCTTCTGCATGTCGCTGTCCAGTTTTCCCAGCACCACTTGCTGAAGAGACTGTCTTTTTTTTTCCATTGCATATTCTTGCCTCCATGTCAAAGATTAATTGATCATATTTTCCCCCCTGGGTTTTCTATGCTATTTCCTTTATCCATGTGTCTATATTTGTGCCAGTACCATAGTGTTTTGATTACTACAGCTTTGTAGTATAACCTAAAATCTGGAATTGTGATGCCTCCAGTTTTGCTTTTCAAGATTGCTTTGGCTGTTCGGAGTCTTCAGTGGTTCTATACAAATTTTACGTTTGTTTCTTCTTTGAAAAATGCTGTAGGTATTTTCACAGGGATTGTATTAAATGGATAGATTGTTTTGGGTGCCGTAGATATTTTAACAATATTCTTTTCTTCCAAACCATGAACATGGTATGTCTTTCAATTCTTTGTGTCATCTTTAATTTCTTTCATCATTTTTTTTTATAATTTTCAGAGTACAGATCTTTTAGTTCCTTGATTACTTTTATCCCAAGGCATCTTAATACTTTTGGTGCAATTGTAAATGGGATTTTTTTAATCTTTCTTTCTGCTGCTTCATTATTAGTGTATAGGAATGCACCAGATCTCTGTACATTGATTTTTTCTCCTTTGACCTTGCTTAATTCATTAATCATTTCTAGTAGTATTTTGGTGGAGGCTTTAGGGTTGTCTATATATCATGTCTTCTGCAAATCATGAAAATTTTGCTTCTTTCTTACCAGTTTGGTTGTCATTTATTCCTTTTGCTTATCTAATTGCTGTGGCTAGGACTTTAAATACTATGTTGAAAAAAGGTGGTGAGAATGGATATTTTGTCTTGTTCCTGACCTTAGGGGATATGATATCAGCTTTTCAATATAAAGTGTGATGTTAGCTGAGTTTTTCCATATGTGGCCTTCATTATGTTGAGTTATGTTCTCTATAAATCTATTTATTGAGGGTTTTTATGATGAATGGATATTTTGTTTTCAAGTGGTTCTTTTTTGTATCTGTTGAAATAATCATATGGTTTTCATACTTTCTCTTATTGATGTGATGTATCGTGATTGATTTAGCAAATATTGAACTACCTTGAATCCCAGGAATAAATCTCACTTGATTGTGGTGAATGATGTTTTTAAATGTATTGTTGAATTCTATTTGCTAATAATTTGGGGCTATTTTTGCATCTAAGTTTATCAAAAATATTTTCCTGAAGTTCTCTTTTTTGTAGTGTTTTTATATGGTTTTGGAATCAGGGTAATGTTGGCCTCATAGAATTCATTTGGAAGTTTTCCTTCCTCTTCTATTTTGTGGAAGAGTTTGAAAAGAATAGGTATTAACTCTTCTTACATGTTTGGTTGAATTCAACTATGAAGCTATCTGTTCCTGGGCTTTAGTTTGTTGCAAATTTATTTATTTTTTTATTACTGATTGTATTTCATTGCTTGTAATTGGTCTGTTCAAATTCTATTTCATCCTGATTTAATTTTGGAAGGTTATATATTTATTATTTCCTCGTTCTTTTCTTTTTACTTCTTTTTTTTACTTTATTTATTTTTATTTACTTATTTTTAAATTTACATCCAAATTAGCATATAGGGCAACGATGATTTCAGGAGTTGATTCCTTAATACACCCTTACCCATTTAGACCATCCCCCCTCCCACACCCCCTCCAGTAGCCCACTGTTTGTTCTCCATATTTATGAGTCTCTTATGTTTTGTTCCCCTCACTGTTTTTATATTATTTTTGCTTCCTCTCTTATGTTCATCTGTTTTGTCTCTTAAAGCCCTATATGAGTGATGTCATACAATATTTGTCTTTCTCTGACTAATTTCGCTTAGCATAATACCCTCCAGTTCCATCTACATAGTTGCAAGTGGCAAGATTTCATTCTTTTTGACTGCTGAGTAATACTCTATTGTATATATATACACCACATCTTCTTTATCCATTCATCCATCAATGGACATTTGGGCTCTTTCCATACTTTGGCTATTGTTGATACTGCTGCTATAAACAGGTGGTGCATGTGTCCCTTCAAAACAGCATACCTGTATCTCTTGGATAAATACCTAGTAGTGCAATTATTGCGTTGTATGTTAGTTCTATTTTTAGTTTTTTGAGGAACCTCCATACTATTCTCCAGAGTGGCTGCACCAGTTTGCATTCCCACCAGCAATGCAAAAGAAATCCTCTTTCTCCCCATCCTCACCAACATCTGTTGTTGCCTGAGTTGTTAATGTTAGCCATTCTGACAGGTGTGAGGTAGTATCTCATTGTGGTTTTGATTTGTATTTCCCAGATGATGAGTGACGTTGAGCATTTTTTCATGTGTCCATTGGCCATCTGGATGTCTTCTTTGGAGAGGTGTCTTTCATGTCTTTTGCCCATTTCTTTATTGGATTATTTGTGTTTTGGGTGTTGAGTTTGATAAGTTCTTTATAGATTTTGGATACTAACCCTTTATCTGATATGCCATTTGCAAATATCCTCTCCCATTCTGTCTGTTGTCTTTTAGTTTTGCTGATTATTTCCTTAGCTGTGCAGAAGTTTTTATTTTGATGAGAGATCCCAGTAGTTCATTTTTGCTTTTGTTTCCCTTGCCTCTGGAGACATGTTGAGTAAGAAGTTGCCGCGGCCCAGATCAAAGACGTTTTTGCCTGCTTTCTCCTCAAGGATTTTGCTGGCTTCCTGTCTTACATTGAGGTCTTTCATCCATTTTGAGTTTACTTTTGTGTGTGGTGTAAGAAAGTGGTCCAGGTTCATTCTTCTGCATGTCGCTGTCCAGTTTTCCCAGCACCACTTGCTGAAGAGACTGTCTTTATTCCATTGGATATTCTTTCCTGCTTTGTCAAAGATGAGTTGGCCATACGTTTATGGGTCCATTTCTGGGTTCTCTATTCTGTTCCATTGACCTGAGTGTCTGTTCTTGTGCCGGTACCATACTGTCTTGATGATTACAGCTTTGTAGTATAGCTTGAAGTCCGGGATTGTGATGCCTCCTGCTTTTTTTTTTTTTTTTTTTCAAGATTGCTTTGGCTATTCAGGGTCTTTTCTGGTTCCATACAAATTTTAGGATTGTTTGTTCTAGCTCTGTGAAGAATGCTGGTGTTATTATGATAGGGATTGCATTGAATATGTAAATTGCTTTGGGGAGTGTCAACATTTTAACAGTATTTGTTCTTCCTCTCCAGGAGTATGCAATCTTTTTCCATATTTTTGTGTCTTCTTCAATTTCTTTCATAAGCTCTCTATAGTTTTCAGTATATAGATTTTCCACCTCTTTGGTTAGATTTATTCCTAGCTATCTTATGGTTTTTTGGTGTAATTGTAAATGGGATTGATTCCTTGATTTTTCTTTCTGTTGCTTCATTGTTGGTGTATAGAAATGCAACCAATTTCTGTGCATTGATTTTATATCCTTAGACTTTGCTGAATTCATGGATCAGTTCTATCAGTTTTTTGGTGGAATCTTTTGGGTTTTCCATATAGAGTATCATGTCACCTGCAAAGAGTGAAAGTTTGACCTCCTGGCCAATTTGGATGCCTTTTATTTCTTTGTGTTGTCTGATTGCAGAGGCTAAGATTCCCAATACTACATTGAATAACAGTGGTGAGAGTGGACATCCCTGCGTTGTTCCTGACCTTAGGGAGAAAACTCTCAGTTTTTTCTCCATTGAGGATGATATTAGAATTGGGTCGTTCACATATGGCTTTTATGATCTGTTGGTATACTCCTTCTATTCCTACTTTCTTGAGGGTTTTTATCAAGAAAGGATGCTGTATTTTATCAAATGCTTTCTCTGCATCTATTGAGAGGATCATATGGTTCTTGTCCTTTCTTTTATTGATGTGATGAATCATGTTAATTGTTTTTGCAATATTGAACCAGCCCTGCATCCCAGATATAAATCCCACTTGGTCGTGATGAATAATTTTTTTAATGTATTGTTGGATCCAGTTGGCTAATATCTTGTTGACGATTTTTGCATCCATGTTCATCAGGGAAATTGGTCTGTAGTTTTCCTTTTTAGTGGGGTCGCTGTCTGGTTTTGAAATCTAGGTAATGCTGGGTTCATAGAATAAGTTTGGATTTTTTCCTTCTATTTCTATTTTTTGGAACAGCTTCAAGAGAATAGGTGTTAACTATTAGACATCCCTACATTCTTTCTTTTAAAGTCTATTTGCCTGATGTAAGTATTGCTACCCCAGCTTTCTTTTGACATTCATTTGCGTAACGAATGCTCCTTCCTCACTTAACTTTTAGTATGCATGTGTCAGGGTGCTTGCCTGGCTTAGTCAGTAGTCTTGATCTCACGGTCACGAGTTGAAGCCCACACTGGGCATGGAGCCTACTTAAAAAAATATGCATGCGTTTTAGTTCTACAATGAATCTCTTATATGCAGCTTATAGGTTAAGTCTTGCTTTTTTATTCATTCTGTTATCCTGTGTCTTTGCAGCATTTAGCCCATTTACATTCAGAGTAATTACTGATAGATATGTACTTATCGCCATTTTTATTAGTTGTTTCATGGTTGTTTTTGTAGTTTTCCTTTATTCTTTTCTTCTCTTGTTTTCTTGATTAGTTGGCTTTCTTCAGTGATACACTTGGATTCCTTTCTCTTTGTTTTTTTACATATCTGTCTTTTGTTTTTGATTTGTAGTTATCATTTGCTTTGCATATAACATCTTTTTTTATAGCAGTCTGTCTTAAGTTTGAACCCATTCTTTACTCCTCCGACATTTTAGGTATATGGTCATACTTTACATTCGTTTATTTTGTGAGTCCCTTGACTGATTTTTAGAAATATACTTATTTTTACTGCTTTTGTGCTTCCTACTTTCCTTACTCTTGCTTACGGGTTTTCCTTTCTACTCAAAGAGTCCTCTTTAATATTTTGTAAGTTGTTTTAGGGGTGATGAATTCCTTTAACTTCTGTTTGTCTTGAAAACTTTATCTTTCCTTCCATTTAAAATAATAGCCTTGGGGAGCCTGGGTGGCTCAGACAGTTGAACGTCTGACTTCGGCTCAGGTCATGATCTCATGGTCCATGGTTCGAGTCCCCACGTCGGGCTCTGTGTTGACTGCTTAGAGCCTGGAGCCTGCTTCAGATTCTGTCTCCCTCTCTCTCTGCCCCTCCCCTGCTCACACTGTCTCTGTCTCTCAAAACATGAATAAACATGAAAAAAATTTAAAAAATAAAATAAAATAATAGCCTTGCTCAATAGAGTATTCTTGACTGTAGATTTTGTCCTTTCATCATTTTGAATATATCATGCCATTTCTTTCTGGCCTGGAAATTTTCTGCTAAAACATTAGCTGATAGACTTATGGGTATCCCTTGTATGTAACTGTTTTCTCTTGGCACTCTTAAAATTCTCTCTTATAGGGGCGCCTGGGTGGCGCAGTCGGTTAAGCGTCCGACTTCAGCCAGGTCACGATCTCGCGGTCCGTGAGTTGGAGCCCCGCGTCGGGCTCTGGGCTGATGGCTCAGAGCCTGGAGCCTGTTTCCGATTCTGTGTCTCCCTCTCTCTCTGCCCCTCCCCCGTTCATGCTCTGTCTTTCTCTGTCCCAAAAATAAATAAAAAAAAAAAAAAAAAAAAAGTTTGGAAAAAAAAAATTCTCTCTTATAATTATTTTTGCCATTATAATTACTACATGTCTTGGTATAGACCTCTGTGGGTTGAGCTATTATTTCTTCCAATAAATTTCCTGGGCATTCTCTCTCTCTCTTTTCTCCTTCTGGTATCCCTATAATGTGAATGTTATTACTCTTGATGGTGTTGCTGAGTCCCCTACGTCTATTCTCATTGCTTATTTTTATTTTTTCATCTGCTCAGCTTGATTACTTTCTGTTACTCTGTCCTCCATGTCACTGTCACTGATTCACTCTTCTCCTTCCTTTAATCTAGTATTTATTCCATCTAATGTATTTTTAATTTCATTTATCGTGTTATTCTTTTCCGACTCTTTTTTATCTCTTTGTTAAAGTTTTCACTGAGGTCCTCCACTCTTTTCTCAAGTCCAATCAGTATCTTAATGTCATTACTTAAAATTCTCTATCAGGCATATTATTTATCTTCATTTTGCTTAGGCCTCTTGCTGTGATTTTGTTCTATTCTTTCATTTGGGACATATTCCTCTGTCTTCTCGTTTTGTATGAATTTCTGTGTCCAATTCTATGTGTTAAGAAGGTCAGCCACATCCCCTGTTCTTTTTTTTTTTTAATTTTTTTTTTCAACGTTTATTTATTTTTGGGACAGAGAGAGACAGAGCATGAACGGGGGAGGGGCAGAGAGAGAGGGAGACACAGAATCGGAAACAGGCTCCAGGCTCTGAGCCATCAGCCCAGAGCCTGACGCGGGGCTCGAACTCACGGACCGCGAGATCGTGACCTGGCTGAAGTCGGACGCTTAACCGACTGCGCCACCCAGGCGCCCCTACATCCCCTGTTCTTGAAGGTAATAGCTTTATGAAGAAGAGGTCCTGTAGTGCTCTGTCTTTCGGTGTCCTCTGTTAACCAGAACCTAGCATTTCAGGACTGCCTCTTATGTGTGTTGTGTGCACCCTGTTCTTGTTATGTCTGAGCCATTTTTTCTTCAGTACAGTCATCTGCAATGGCTCTCTTTGACTGTTGTGGGAAGTGTTTGATCTCTGTGGTTTAGTAGGACAGACTGGAGTCACCTTGGTCTTCAGTTTCATCAGGCTGGGCATTTGCCAGAGATGCAATAGCAGCAAATTGCAGCGTGCTTTTTCTGTGTTGTCCCCTTAGAAACTTTCATTGGTGTGCAGGGGCTGCAGTCAGACTAACTGTCTGTCTCCACCTCAACTGCTGGGTCCACAGTCATACTGGTGTGTGTGGTTATCTTCCCTTGTCTTTAGGGAAGGAGTTGCTTTGGAATGGTTCTGGCTCCTGTTGGGGCTGCTTGTACATTGCCAGTCCTGTGGCACTACCTTGCCCAGGCTCTGGATGAGAGTGTATTGGAGGGAGCAGATCTGCAATGTGTGGGGTGTGGGAGTGTTAGCAAGGTTGTTTGCTGCTTGTCCTCTGCAGGAGGGACCCTCCAGTGTTGGGACTGATGCATGCCTGACTATAGGGTGCAGTCCACTGAAGGGCAGTGAGTGTGGGGGCACAGCAGGACTTTTAGCAAGTTATGTAAAGTTAGTTAGTGTCAGTGCCATGCTGTTTCTTTCAGATGTTCATATTTTCTATGCTGGGGGACAGGGGAGGGAAATGGTGACTGTCAGCTCCTTTGTTTCTGAAGAAATCTCCCAAAGTTCTCTGTCCCTGAAATTAGTAAATAACTCTCCCTTCTGTGTGCCTCAGGCAGTTTTCAAACCACTGCTTCTATGCTGTATCTCTGCAGACTGTTTTATAGGCTGTCTATTTAAGAGCAGGGACTCAGTTTCATCTTGCTCTCCAGGCTTTCCCAGAGCCAAACCAGCTGATTTTTAAAGTACCAGGTTTTAAGTCCCACTGGTTGTAAGAACTCATGCAATTTGGCCTCTGTAGTTTTCAAAGCCAAATATTACGGGGATTTATAGTCCTCATGTGGGCTTTCCAGTGTGATCATTTGGTTTTCTCTACTCTCTGTCTCCGCAGCATCCCTCCCTCCTGTGGACAGTCCTGTGGGTCTGTTTAACTCGTGACAACATCTCTACTCTTCCTACAGTCTTCAATGTGGCCTCTTCTCTACATTTAGTTGTGGAGCTTGTTCTGTCAGTCTTCCAGTCATTTGGGGAGTTATCTAGTTGTATCCATGGGATGAGGTGTGCATAGTTTCCTTCTATTCCACCATATTCCCTGGAAGTCATTTATGGGACCGATTCTCTGTTCTCCTGCTGTTTTCACTTGTGGGTTGATGGCTTTCTTTAGTGTTGTGCTTGAATTTCTTTCTCTTTATTGTTTTTGTATCTATTGTAAGTTTTTGGTTTGTGGTTATCATCGAGTTTTTCTATAACACCGTAGGTGTATAGCAGCCTATATTAACTTGATGGTTGTTTATGTTCAAGCACATTGAGCCCATATTTTAGATAAATTTATAATTTCTACTCGAAGAGAATAAAATCAAAAGGTTTATAATTTTTGCATCATCTAAATAGGGCAAACCATTGCAAAATATCATTAAATAGAAGCAACTTATTTAACAAGTTTTGGTTATAAAAGCACTTTCATAAATAGATACCTACATGGGTATGAGAAATGATATCTATGAAAATATCTAGACTGAAATATTTACATACTTTCATACAAAAAGAAAAACAGAATTAATATCTTCACTTAAAAGTACTAGTAAGCTTATCAAAAACCTCAGCACTTGTAGAGAAATTTTTTTCTCAACTAAGAAAAAGAAAATATGGTTCACAGAGAAATGTAAAACAAAGGTTGAAACAATTTCCAAGTCATTAAGTATAATGTACAGTTTTGAAATGGTTTTAATGTTTTATAAAATATTATAAATTCCAGATCAAAAATTTTAAATATACATCCACTAATAAAATACAGTGAGAGTGTGTTAAAGTAGATATGATTTATAATCTAATGTACATATCCCTGAAGCAAAAAAAGTATCCTGTTTATTGTGTTAGGGTCAAATAATAAATAGGAAGAATTAGCTTTTGCTAATTCTACATGGATATATTTTCATTTTTAAAAAGGGATTTTTTAAAAACCATTTTTAGGGGTGACTGGATGGCTTGGTCAATTAAGCATCCGACTTTGGCTCAGGTCGTGATTTCCTGGTCTGTGGGTTCAAGCCCCATGTCAGGCTCCAGCTCAGAGCCTGGAGCCACTTTGGATTGTGTGTCTCCCTCTCCCTCTCTCTCTCTCTCTCTCAAAAATGAATAAACATTTAAAAAATCATAAATAAATAAATAAATAAATAAATAAATAAATAAATAAATAAATGTAAAAACCATTTTTAAATGAGAAGATTTTATGAGACCACCAGTAGAATAGACCAATGTATCAGGAAATAAAATGATATGGGTATATGTCACTGTCCCTTTTCATATGAGTCTTATTTTCAATTACCATATATGTTCACCCTAACTGTGATCACCTTTTACACACCTGCAATTGCTAGAAAATGTTTTAACTCCAATTTAATTAATAAAATTTTAATCTCAAAAATATTTAGACAAAACACTCTACGTGTCTGTCTATCTCTGGAATCTCCTTTTACCAATTTAGAGTAGAAATACGCTAAGACTGTGTCTCTGAATATACACTTTAGAAACTATGAAGAGACAGAATGTCCCCTTATGTGAATTCCTTAACTGGCATGAAAAAATTCAGGAAATCATTGATAGAAACTGGTCAGAAAGTTTCATCTAGTCTATTTCATATTACAGAAAAAGTTCAAAAATGTTTAGATATGAGTCCCAGTTCTTTCACTGCCTGAATGTGTTTGTTGTAAAAACTCTAGGGGCGCCTGGGTGGCTCAGTCGGTTAAGCGTCCGACTTCAGCTCAGGTCATGATCTTGCGGTCCGTGAGTTCGAGCCCCGCATCAGGCTCTGGGCTGATGGCTCAAAGCCTGGAGCCTGCTTCCGATTCTGTGTCTCCTTCTCTCTCTGCCCCTCCCCCCTTCATGCTCTGTGTCTCTCTGTCTCAAAAATAAATAAACGTTAAAAAACAAACAAACAAACAAAAAAAAACTCTATAAGTTTCTGCATTCCAGAGCTGCCCCCTTTGTCTTGGTTCTTTGGACTGGATGAACAAAGAGGTGGTGTTTAGCCCAGCGATTATAATCAATCAAGGCTCAGCCAGCTTTATAAATCTTTCCTATATAAAGGAAAAAAGAGGAAAGAGACACTGGCCTGTTAGATTACTTTGCCTAGGGCTGAGATACTAACCTCAATCATTCTGGTTAGGAATCCTACCAACAAGATCCTACATCGTGGTTATGGTTTACAAATCATTTATTTTATTTTTTTCTTTTCGGGATACAAAAAAATATCCTTTATGTATTTATGAAATCATACAGATATAATAAAGAGCTAGGTATCAGGATAAACAAGCCAAACATCAGATTTACCTACACTAGTTTTTTTTTTTTCTTTATTATAACTGTGCAAAAGCATTCTGATGAGGAAGTGTCATGTGGCTATTGGCCTACCACACATAAGAAGAATGCCTGTAATTTTAGAAAGTCTCCTATCCTTAAGAAGGAAAATTCAAAACCCAGCTTCAGGGGAAATTTGAGTCCCGAATGGGATTTTTCCTGAGAACCCTCCGTAACATTACAATGATCCTTTTGCATAATGTCTGCCACATAGAAGGCACACAACAAATATTAGTTGTATGAAAGCATTGGTTTGCAGTTATCAGCTGAGAATTCTTGCAGTTAAACTTCTTCCATAGAAGCTGATTTGCTGATTCACCCATTCACCTACAGTATTGTATAGTTCTTTTTGAGTTGAGTTAAAAGAAAAAAATCCATCTCACCAAGAACTTGTTGGTTTTAGAGAAAGCTGATCAATATTCTGAGTTTTATTTAAAAAAAATTATTTGCAGGAAACACACACCTTTAACGATCTGTTCAACTTCATGTTCTTGTCTCCTCATTCACATCCATTCACTTTACGTCCCCCTCTTAGATTACCCCACTCCTGGAGTTTTTGTTGCTTCTATATTGCAGCTTTCGATCCCCTTCCTCTGAAGCCATGTCACCAACAACACCCAGATCCTGATAATGGGAGCTAGGGGAAGTTTCTGTTCAATCTTAATCCTTATCAAGATTATTTTTACAAACAAATGTAGTGTTTTCCCAAAAACTGAAAAGAGAATGAAAATAGCAACAACATTTACACTTTTATAAGGGACTGACCTGAGGCCATACATTTACTCCTGTTAACAATTCTACAAATGAAACATTCTTAGAATCTTTTTTCGTTGAAGGGAATAGCTGATGCACAAAGTTTAAATAACTTATTTAGGGGCCAAAATACTAATTAGTATTATAAATGAGATTTGAATCCAGAAAGATTTAATCTCAGAACAGGGTCTCAACCATTTTACCAAAATATCTTTGTGAACAGCCTTTTCTCCATTTTGAATCAACAGCAATCATAATAAAATTCACATTGGTTGTCTGCTCCTTGCTGTGCACTTTGCTAAGCACTTTACATGTGTTCTATCATGTCTCCTCTCAATAACCAAGTGAGGAATGTTCTCAAATATCCCTCCCTTTTTAGTAAGCTAAATTGCTGCTCAGAGCATTTTCATAATTTCCTAAAGTTAGTAAAAGAAGCAAAGCTGATATTTAGATCCAAGAATGGCAGAAGGGTTATCAACAAATTACAGAATAATAAATACCACAGTGTGTACATGTGTCTATCTCCTCTTGTGATATGAATTCAGCCATTTATTATCTGCTCTTTTTTATTAAAGTGGCAGCATTCTGAGAAGAAGAGATATTTTCAGAGGTCATATCAGTAAAATATGCAAATTTATAGCTAATTACTTAGAAATATTCAAAGGTTTACAGGGAAAGTACATATCCCAGACATTCCCATGGAGAAGTAAGTGAAATATTAGAACATGAATAAGCTCAGTAAATTCTCTGTTAGAGCTCCATGGCTATAGTGCCTGGAGAAAGGAACTAAGATATTCTATTATGGAATATTCTGTCATCTCTTCTGTCCATAAAGGATGCTCGCCAAAGAACCAGAGAGTGTTCATGTCTTTATAAAATATCTCTATAGTGTACTTCTCTAAGGAAAAAGGAGAATGAGATATAGAGACACTAAAGAATGTGAATCTAAGTCCTCTTTACTCCATTCAACTTTCTAAAATTAAAATGACTAGAAGACCTCAGGACTGCAGGAGTTTACTTTTTAGACCAGCATTATGCAAGACCAGATTGTTGCAAATCTGACAGCCTAGTAAAATACCTTATGAGCTATCAGTTTATTTTCATTTTATTTTGTAATAAAAATTGTCTATATTTAAGGTATGCAGAATGAGGTTTTGACATATGTACGCATAGTGAAGCGATTACTACAGTCAAGCTAATTAGGATATTCATCTCCACCAAAGAATTCCCAGATTCCCTTCAGTGAGAACTTGAAAGAAATAGTACTGTTCATAGCTTTCCAGATAAGCAAGCCCTCTTAGTATTATTTGAACAACATATATTTCTGCTCAGCTAGGAAGAGGAAAGGCTTTACTCAAAATCATCCATTAGTTCATTTTAGAATTTAAACTCTGCAGGTCTTTTCAAGGCAGTTAAGCTGTCCACATCTGCTCTCCTAGCAACTGCATTCTTGTCCTACTATTGTAGTTCATTATCCTGCAAGCTGCAGGCACAAATGTTTCCACTTTTCCCTTCACATATTTTATGAAACTTATGAATCTAATGGTTTTTTTTTAACATATTCCATTTCCTTTATAAATAAAGACATTAATCAAGTCTAATACCTGGACTACCACGAATATACTAAAACACTGAAAGGGTCCCCATTGTGTACAGAGAGAAAGAACTATATTTGCGAAGGTAGGTGCATGAAAGCATTCTGACAAAACACAGGAATAACAATTACTGGGTAATCAACAAGCCAGAGAGTACATTGACAGAATATCGACAAGAAGATGCTTATGTTTAAAATTGTTCCTCATCTTTCCTATATGCCAAGTAAATGCCTTCTTTGTTCTCAACTGTACCCAGTAACAAACAAAATTTAAAAGATACTTGGAAAAGTTTCTCAAAGCAAATAGCACAATACTTTTCTCTATTATGTACAGAGGGGACAGATAAATAGAGATAATTCCAAATAATGACTATGGGAGAAATAGTCCATTTTATATTTACATAAAAACAATAAAGGAGTTAAAAATAAATGGTGTATAGCATATTAAAATGTCAATTTCCTAATTATCAATTAGATTAGCATATTTTTATGCAGAATATCTATTCAGATATGACATAAAAAGAACTGAAATGCACAGGCAAAAAAAAATTGCATCAATCCAATAGTTGTCTTTTTTTTTTTTTTCAAGACTCAGTATCAAAAAAATCAAATAAATTACTATGGTATTATTACTATTATTATTTGATTTGTTATTGAATATAAAAGGAATAGACTGGGAGCAATTTAGGGAAGTTGAATAGACATGCAGAATTTTCATTAATACATTATCTAAATTTATGAGGAGTCTACAACTTTTTATATTAATATGATAGTACTTGCTATATTTTGGAGAGAAGTTGCCTAATATATGTTTGAGTCATTTTTATAAGTTCTGGAGATAATTCCAGGGCAGTGGACTAAACCTCAGCAAGGTCTGATTAATATAATAAAATGAAATATGCATCATAATGCAAATATTTTATATCAGTATTATATTTATTTTGGGGACACTTTCTTTGTATGTACAGAAGATGTAGGATTGTTCTAGGAAAACATATTCCAAGTAAGTTACTAATTCTGTTCTTTTGGTCATTAATTGAAAGCAAACTGAGGCATAGCTATGGCTACTAGAAGAAGTGAAATTCTATGATGATGAATATGTTATGAGCACAATTTAACATTTGTTTCAGGCTGGTATATATTGTCAGACCTCCTCACCCGATACCTAAATCAATTGCTGAACACTGTCAAAATTTGCCATATCTATAATGATCTGCTATTATATGAAACATGTTAGAAATATTGTCATGTTTGCCATGGGAGGAATGATCCATATCTACTTTTTCAACGTTTTTTAGAGTCTCAGAATTGAGAAGTAATATGTGCCTACAGATTGAAATAGCTTACCAAGTGCCTACTTCAATGGATGTGAAAGTCCATTTAAAAATATTAAAACACATTAATGATTAATTGCTGAAGAAATTACCCTCCCACCATAGAATGTGAGGTGAAGGGAGCACTGAGAAAACCCTCTTTCCTTCAGATATTGAAAACAGATTGATTTCAAAGGGCTTTGAAATTTTCTGATAGTATTTATCAAAATCTGATTGGAGTCCATCTACTTCATTCTTCAGGTAAGTTTTTTTTTTTCATGTAGATTCCTAAACCCTAACCAAACCTATTAAATATAAATCTTGAAAGATTGAGCCTAGGGATCTTTATTTTTATACCTCCTCCCTCACTGCGGGTGATTCAGAAACACACTGAACTTTATAAATAGCAAATGCATCATTTGATTAGTCTAACAATGACTATTTAAGAATGATAGAGGGGGCACCTGGGTGGTTTGGTTGGTTAAGCATCCAACTCAAGTCATGATCTCATGGTTCATGGGTTTGAGCCCCGCATGTGCTGTCAGCACAGAGCCTACTTGGGATTCTCTCTCCCCCTCTCTCTCTGCCCCTCCCCTGGTTGCTCTCTCTCTCTCCCTCTCCTTCAAAAAAAAAAAAAATACAGGATTGATACCTTCATGTGAGTTTTGCAGATTGAGGGGAAACTCTTGGAGAAGAGGGAAGAAAATATGGGATTCAGAGGGAAGAAGAGAGGTTACAGTCAATAAGAAAATATTCATTTTTAATCCTTTCTTTTGAATGGGGAAACATAAATGTTGCAGAAGAAGGGTGGAGGAATTACTGAAAGTTGGAAAGGATCAGTAATTAAGAAATAGATAATTTTCTGTTTCTATTTTTTTCAAACAGCGATGCAGGAACATTTTCATAATGGACAGTTGGTAGCAAGACATTAGAAACAATTGTCTTCCAACTGCCCCTCACCTTCTAGATATGTGATAACAATTGAACATGTAACTGACAGCTAACTAAATGTTCATCTGATTTTTTTCTCCTTTTACTGTCTCTATATTTCACTCACATGACATTTTGTGTATGAAGATTAGCAGCCCTGGAAACACCTAGTTGTGATTTCCTATTTCAACACTCCCAACAAACCTTGACTACCATCCATAATAAAGATGCGAAATCAGCTGTAGCTTGACTAATCGTGTTACCCAAAAGAGGCTCAATATGATCT
Source organism: Puma concolor (assembly GCF_028749965.1). Lineage (NCBI taxonomy): Eukaryota > Metazoa > Chordata > Mammalia > Carnivora > Felidae > Puma > Puma concolor. Next base: position 47,432,065 of record NC_141671.1, on the reverse strand, counting down.
CAACATCTGCTTATTTTTTTGGCAAGCTGAGGGCACTTAATGCCATTGCTTAAACGAAGTTCACATGATATTTATAAGGAATCATTTAAAGGGTGCTTGGGTGGCTCAGTCAGTTAAGCCTTCGACTCTTGGTTTCAGCTCAGGTCATGATTTCATGGCTTGTGGGTTCGAGCCCCACATTGGGCTCTGTGCTGGCAGCAGAGAGCTTGCTTGGGATTCTCTGTCTTTCTTTGTCACAGACCGTGAGTCTGGAGTTCTCTTTTGTCCAGCAAGAGAGAGAACGCAGAAATGAAAAAGAGAGAGACTAATGTCCAGGAGGAGACAAGAGCCCCAAACAGGAGTTTTGTCTCTGTATATATTGAACTCTCAAGGTGTTACATACGTGGTGAACATGCAGAAGAAAACAATAAGAGAGTGACCATGAACTTGTGTGTGTAAGAAGCAAAGGGTTTGGGGGGCAAGTGGTGTTTGAAGTTGAGAATAAAGCACAAGGATAGACGGGCACCACATGGAAGATGGACAGTGTTTCTCTGTAGGCCATACAGCTAAGTAGCTGTTATCTCCAAAGTTTAGCATTGTTGGAGCATACTGACTTAAGGCTAACGAGGCATCCTGTTCACTAGCTAACCCCCCAGGTGCTTTCGCCCTGCAGGGGCTTTCTTGACTAGCTGTTGGGTGATTTTGCCCTGTGGGCTTCCCCCACTAAGCCTTGTTAACCCATTGGTGCACGTGTACAGAATTCTAAAACTTATTTCCCACAGTTTTTCTTTTTTTTTTTTTTGTTTTTTGTTTTTCTTGGTTTTTATAGTCTTGTGTGTGAGGACCTTCATGATGAGCTCCTGATCTTCTTATGTCATCAGGTAGCTTGGAGGGTGATTCTTCAAAGACATAAAAAAGACACAGTAAAAGACACAGTATTCTGCTTCTCAGAGTTATCCAGAATTTGAGATGGGTTCTGGTTTAAGGGAGAAAGGATTTAGGTTGTGCCACATTGCCCAGGAATCAGCCCATTCATTTTTAAGTTGGTCTTCTGCATATTGTAGCTCTTGGTATGGAGTTACATCTAAATTGTCTATATTGTCAGAGAGGTTGGAAGAAAACCACTGCGGAGGTGTGTCTGGACAGCATCCCAAGATTGGGAGTGATTATAAGGAATGCCAGTCATGCAAACATGTTGGTAGTTAGGGTCACAGGGCAGTTTAGAGCAGAGGATGAAGAACTCTTGCTTTTTTTTCAATAAATTCCACTATAGCCTCAAGTGCTTCGAGGTGGCCCAGAACTTGTCTATCAATAGAAGTTTGGTTTGTTAGCTCTTTGGTAGTGTTGACCATAAATTTATTAAGGACATGGGCTGTTTGGATAGTATGATGTAAACTGATTCCAGTGACAGTGGCAGAGGCAATAACTCCTACTGCTGCTAAGATGCCCTTGATCAACAGTTCAACAAATCGTTTTTGCCTTTTAGTTGGGTACCAGTGCTGAGCAAGCTTGGAAAGAGCGCCTAGTCCCAATGGATGCATATAGGGCTCAAAGCTATTACTAGAAACCAGGGGGCACCTGGGTGGCTTAGTTGGTTAAACGTCAGACTTTGGATTAGGTCATGATCTCACGGTCCGGTCCATGAGTTTGAGCCCCACATCAGGCTCTGTGCTGAAGTCTCAGAGCCTGGAGCCTGCTTTGGATTCTGTGTCTCCCTCTCTTTCTGCCCCTCCACCACTCACTCTCTGTCTTGCTCTGTCATAAATAAATGTGAAAAAAATTTTTTTTCAAAAAATAGGAACCCAGGCCAAGATGCACTAAGTACTACTAAAGAAGAAATATTTAATTGGGTAATGTTATTATTATGTACACAGAACATGAACCAGCCTTGGGAGGTAGAGATGTTATAATTATTTCTTATTTGTTTGATCTGTGAAGTAGAAGTAGCAAAGAGAACATAGGGAGAAGGGACACAAATAGTGGTTCATGCAAAATGATGGTTGTGTAGGGAGGCCCAAGACATGTTAATATTTCAATTTACATGAAATACGCTGTGGCTAACAGTACAAGTTAAGAAGGAAAGGCCTAGTTTCCAAAGATTAACAAGCCAAGGTCCTTTTAATTTCTCATTATGCGCAGAAATTATGGGGTCAGACATGCCTCCATCTTTCATAAAATACTCTCCCTACAATATTGGTCAAAGGATAAGGTCTTATTCAAATATTTTGTTTCAAGATGTCCTCTAGGACCCCTGTCAATAATAGTCCAATTGCCCCAGCAATTGTAAGGTAGACAGCCAGGGGTAATTCCCCCTTTTTTGTTTTTTAGCATCTGTAAGATTATGCTCAGTCCCTCCATAACAGGTTGTCCAAGGAATATTATTCCAGGGGTGGTCTGAATACTTGAAAATAGAACAAGCTAGAACATTACGAATGTGAGATATGTTTGTTTTTTTAGGTATCTCAAAACTTGTGGCTGAGAAAAAAATAAAATTTTCTGGACTTGTAGAGGTTTTGGGCTGTACATGTAAAAGCCAGTTGATTCTTGGTTTGAGACAAGCAGGTAAGTTGCTGAGTCCGGTAACACACATGGGAGGTGCTGGAATAAGCCACCATTGAGGTCTGGGCATAGCAAGCCAATGCTCTTGTTTAGTTTGGAAAGGCAGGTTAAGGTTGGCTCCTCTCATGAACTCAGTGTCATTATTGCTAATAGGAATATCCCAGTCTAGGAGTGTTAGGCTGTCAAATATAGGTGGATTAAGGAGATGAGCCTGATATGAATATTGAGCTTGGCCTGGACAAAAGAGGGTAAGGAGAAGAATCCAGGATTACCCGTATCGAATTCCTGTCAGTGATGGAGATCATGGACATCAGATGGAACTCAGGAGTATATGTAATATCATTGTGTTGTAAGAGGATGCGGGCCTGATTAAAGAGGCATTTAAGGCTTCCTCATGTTATGTCAGGGGCAAGGACTTGCGTTTGTGGAGTGGCTTCAGGATGAGGGGTCAGTGAAGAGGCTTCTTCCGTCTTGAAAAATGGGGTGGTGGTTGCTCATTCAGAGTCATTCTCTGGAAGTTGTGGTTCATTTGAAGAAATCCTGGGAGTCTCCACCATGCCATCGTATGGCTTCACTAACTGAGAGAGAATGCACAGAGGTCTGGAATCTGAAAGAACACAAGCATATCCTCTACCCCAAGTGAGAAGTTTAGTGGGCCCAGTCCATGTGGGCCCCCCTTCAGGGGTTTTTTATAGCACCATAGGGTGAGAGGGTTTATCTGGTTTTGAAGAATGTTCCTCAGCTGTGGTCAGTCCTTGAGAATTAAGGTTTAAAAAATTAATAGTGATCATAGCATGGTCCAGGAGGATTGGAGATTTGTAATGTAGATAGCCAGGGATAATTCCCCCTTTTTGGCTTTTTTAACATGTTTTTGGGCATATTGTGTGCTTGTTTTACAATTGCTTGATCTTGTGGATTATAAGGGATACCTGTAATATGTCAGATGTTCCATAGGGCGCAGAAGTCATGAAATGAAGAAGAGACATAGGCTGGGTCATTATCTGTCTTGACTGTGTGAGGGAAGCCCCCAACTGCTATAGCATGGAAAAGGTGTTGAATAGCTGCTTTGGTGTTTTCTTTTGTATGAGCTGAGGCAAAAATAACACCTGACTAGGTATCTATAGGTATATGTATATATTTGTGTTTACCAAACACAAGGTAAACTGTAACTTGCCTTTGCCAAATTTCATCAGGTGTGAGGCCCTGGGGGTTTGTTTCTGCTGGGAAGGAAACAGGGGAAAGCAATTGACAGTTTGGGCAGGGGCCAATGATCTGTTTGGCCTCATTTACCATAAGGTTAAATTGGTTAAAGCTGGCCAGTTTGGATGCTAAAGATTGTGGGAGGCTCTGGCTTCAAAAAGTGAGTAACATTCTTAGGAAATGACTTTGTCTACTAGAGCATTATCTTTGATAAAATTGCGTTTCTTTTTTTGTATCTTTTTTATATATCTCCTATTTTTTTAATATACAGAGTTACGTTTTTTTATTTCCATTAGTCCTAATTACCTATAGCAGAAGTTTAACCTAGAAACTTTAGTCTTCGGTGAAAACTACGTGGTAACCAGTTGTGAACTGTTACATCAGAAATTTTTTAGGTGGCAAATTTCTGAATCCATTAAGCATAAAGCATGTTTTTTTTTTTTTTTTTTTAAATAGATTTAAATATCCTTAGTGTTTTGGCCATAAGAAGCCAAGAGCGCAAACCTATGTTTAGCAAGCACTGCTTCGGCATTCCATTTGATTTGGAAGAGGCCTACATGTCCCATGAATTTAATTCAATTTATCATCTAAGCAAAAACGTAAAGTTTCAGGTTATCAAAGACCCTGAAAGCTATATTAACAATTACCCATGAAATCTTTGAGACAAAATTAACCACTATTTTAAGCCATTTTTTTTGTTAACTAATTGCAACAGAGATATTTATGAGATTATTTAAACTTTAGTAAACCTGGGTAGGATAAAATTTTATTATTTAATACTGATAATTTAAAAGACATGTCTATCTTAATTACATTTCATCTGTGTCTCCTTAAAAGTTTACCATTGTCAATTTTTTCCCAGGGAACCAGTGAGGAAATCTGAAATCTTGGGGGGTGGTTTTTGCTCCTTGACAATGTAGAGAGGAGCAGCTGATAGTGCCTGAGGTTTTGAAGGCCAGTTGTGCAGGCTGCACCCCAGGTGGTGCAGAAACGGAGGAGGGGAAAGGGAGAAGAGGTGAGGTAACTCCAAGAAGCCTGGAGGCAGATAAAAGCACAGAGGGCAGAGTTCTGGTCTTAAAGTCTGTCGGTTTAGACAGATGAGCAGATACAGATTTTTTTTTTTTTCTCTCCACCAAGTGGAATTAGGCAGTCCATGTCTGGCTAGAGAAGACAGGGAAGTTCCTCGAAACAAAAGGACTTTTGGCAGCTGCTTGGGAATATTTCTTAAAGTCTCCATCCCAAGGTAGACTAACCAGAGACGGTCCTAATTATCAAAGACATCGACCCAGGAAATGAATGAGGGAGAAGCCCCCACATACAGTTAGAGTAACCAGAGTGTATTAGGAGAAACAGTGAGAGAGTTAGAGTCCCCTTCATTAGGGATGGCCTGTGTAAGATACGTCCCAGTATTTCCGTGCATTATTCTCTGACAATGATTGGACCCCGGGCTTATTGTCTTGGTTGGACCTATTGCCCTGTGCTCAACAATCGTTTGAAGGACATTGGGACAGCGACATTTAGATTCTGCATAGTGCGAGCCACACAAACGTCATAAAATTCTTGGGCATAAACAGCCTATTGAGCTGGGATCAAAATGATTTTTATAGGAGAGCCCCAGTTTCAGGCACAGATGGAGTAAGTGTCACAGATGGTTTCTAAAATACCGACGTAAAAGGGCTGTGGAGGCGTATAGTTGGACTGATTTTTGCAATTCTTGTACTATTTGAAAGAGTAGGCCTTCGTAGATGTACTGTCCATTTTGCTTGACAAAGGGAAGTAGGTGGAATTCATCACCCTTATGCGTTTCCTTAAGGCACTTTTGCATTGATGACAGGACCTTATCAGAACCTGTTGGTGAGGTTTTTGGAAGCTCCTCCCACCTTTTGGGGGGAGGGGGAGTAGCCCCCTGAGCCTAAGGCACAGGCTGACTATAAAAAGGCTCAGGGCTTTCCTCTCTTTTGGAGAGGAAAAGCCTACATCTTCATACACATCATCTGAGCTCAAGGGCAGAGGGCAGTAAGGACAATGGACCAAGTAAGGATTACCTCAGGGAAAACATTAGCTCCCTCAGAATCCTGAGACTTTCATGTTTTCCCTACTCGTTTCCAAATATCTGGGTCAAAGTTTTCTGCTTGGGAAACCAAGGGCAATGTTGCTGGATAGTCATTAATAACTTAAGAAGTGATTGCTGATTGAGGGTAGTGCCGACCATCTTTCCCAATGATTGTAAAATATGAATGTACTGTTTCTGTTCTGCGGATAGGGAGGCTCCCATGGTGATTCTCTCAAGTTCTGCCACAGCGAATCCTAATATGGTTTTGCTTTTCTCTTACCTCATCAGGAGAGATTGAAATGTGGTGGGTTTTTTGTAGAGCTCTAGTAGTTCCACAGCTTTCTGCAGTTCTTGAGTCACACGGCCTCTTAGCCACTTGGGTTTCTAGTCCCCTAGGCTTCTAGTCACATCAAGGTCACCATTCCTTTCTCTCTGCCCCTCCCCACTCGCGCATGTACGCGCTCTCTCTCTCTCTCTCTCTCTCTCTCTCTCTCAAAAATAAACTTAAAAAAGTTTAAAAAAAAATCATTTAAAATGTCTCAGTGTTTAGTTGAATTGGAACTGATATTTAATTATTTGAAAATAACTCAAATAGACAATTTAATTAGTATAATCATAAGATATAAATGTGGTATGATCCAGTCCTTATAAATACACTATGAATCCAAAAACTATGCTTTAATTCTAACATCGAGTGAAAATTAGATCAATAGTAAAATAGTGCATTACTGCGACTACTGAAAAATTTTCACACTTTCCTCAGTTGACTCAACCTATTTGGTTCAGCATTTCTCTATTCAATGTGAAAAACCTTTCCATATCTATTTATAAATCTTGATGTGATCTTTTAAAGTGTGTTCCAAAATCATTTTCTGTTTTAGAAGGCACAACTCTAAAATAGGGATCTCCATATTCACACTAAGCTAATCCAAAGATGTTAGAAGCATATTAGGAAGTATTTGCCTTATAAAATTAGACATTTGTAAAAGTTAATTAAGCCACAAATCTTAGTGTAACTTTTAATGGATAAAAATAGACTAATAGAATTGGGTATAAGTTAAAAAATAATAGTAACTCCATTCTTTTTGAACAAAAATTAGTTCATGGATGTTTAGCTTTAGAACACAAAGGGAGACCAAGTATCAGAGGTAGACCAGCCATATGACCTGAACAAGATAATATCTAATGTGTCAGAATTCACTGAATTTATCTACAACACAGGGATATTAGAACACAAAAACCAGTGGCTTTTATCTGTATTTTGATACTTGGTAAAGGTTGAGAAAGCCAAGGGGACAAATGAGCTTTACTGCTACTTGTTTAATATATTGGGTTCTATAGTAGATTTCTTTAGCAAATAGATTTTTCTGAACACATGATCTTGTTCTGAAAACATGATCTTGTCATGAAACTGCAGAGACCATGTCAGCAGGTACCTTTTCACAGGGGAACATGTAGGATAGGATATGAGAATTTAGGAGCAATCCACGTTCAACTTTAAGAAAGCCTCTCAATTGGGGGAATACTAGTATCTGTCTATAGATAGACACTAGTATAGATGTATAGTATCTGTCTATAGATAGATACTAGTATAGATGTAGATGTAGATATAGATATAGATAATATAGATTTTTTTAATCTGTACAATTTTTTTAAAGGCAAAAATTAAAAATAAAATTATGAAGGGGTTTTAGGATCTGCGGTGGTGATGAGTTTATAGGAAGGAAGATAAGTGATTTTTTTTTTTCTCTCCAGAGAAGTAATTTAGAAAAAAAGAGCAGATTAAGGCCATGCAGAAGAATGTGGCTTTGAGTTTTCTTCCCATTTTATTCACACTATGGGAAACTACATAGTCACTACAGCGGAAAGGAGAAATGTCAAAGTTGTAGAATAGGCTACTTTAAGTTGGGCCTCTCAAATGTTGGTTGGGGAGTACATAAAGTCAACTCTTTACTAAGATTAGGAGATTAGGACAAAGTAAACATATAAAATATTAATAAACATCTCACATTTTTAGAAACTCAATAAGTATCTATTGAAATAATGAATAAATATATGACGTCTGAATAAACCTTTTATTTTAATACTTTTATGAGGTTCCATGGGAAGGATTTAATTTTTTTTTCATTAGAAATTGAACAGATTTATCAAACAAAAACTTCTGTTGGTACCCCTACATAAAAGGAGAAAAGTAGAACACTTCTGGCTAAATTAGTCCAGCAAAGAAAGAAAGAATAGCAAAGAAAGCAGAATAGGAAAATTCCATTCACTGAGCATCTTTGTTGCCTCTAAGGTGCTTGTGCCCTATCATGGGGCTCTAAGGGATTAATATTCATGTGGAGACAGAACATGCTACAGAAACTGTTGGTTAAATCTCACTGAATTATTTCCAGGCAAAGATTAATCTTCTTAGTCACTCAATTGCCCACACATTTAACAAGGCATTTTAAATACATTTTAGAGATAGTAGTTAAGAGAATATTTGTGGAACAAAAGAATGAACTTCAAGGACGTAATCAGAGTTTGCAGCTACATGATAAATTTTATGTCCCCAAAATCTCATTTAATTTTACATTCCAGATATTTTGCTGCTATAAGCTTTTTAAGCTCCTTAGCTTATAACAACAACAACAACAAAAACTTATTTTGCCAGGCTGTATATATGCATCATTAATATTTCATCTGGGAAGATAACAGTGTCCCAAAATTGGTACAGAAAAATGTAAACACAAGCAAAAGAATTTAATTAACTCAGATGGAGTTCTGTCAAACCTCTGAGAATATATTTTCATTTGTCAAATGTCCCTTTATGATTCATGACCAAATATATTGGGGAAGTATTAAGTTCTGTTTATACGTTTAATAATTTTACTTTTCCCTGTTTATAGAAATGTTATTGTTCTCACTGCTATAAAAGAACTTAGAAGTCATAAATATTTCATAGTTCTAATCAGTCATAGAGGCTGGGAAACTCTTCCCAAGAATCCACTTATATTTCACCAAATACATCTCGGCTTTCCATTTAAGCCGAACGTGACACTAAAACATCCCAATGCTGTGTTTTCACAAAGCTACATGCACATTATTTGAAGAAAAATGTGGTTGGATATTGCTACAAGTTTCAAATATTAGACACAGCATTTTATTTTCATTCGGATAACAAATTCTTAAACTGACCATCAAAAGCCAATCTCAGGATGTTTTTCTGTACCATGAATACAATTACCAATTACCGCACATTTCTTTACATATTTTATCATAGTGTAAGACAGCAAGACTTCAGAGTGCAACAGCTTTTAGAAATGTCCATATCACATGTAAATAACATATAAACATATAAATACTACCTTCACCATCATTTGTTAGCTGTTTCATCAATATAACAGAGTTTGAATGGGATACACTTTGAAAACATTTTCTCAGATTCTGATATGTGTAAAGGGACATTAATTTGTATTTTATTATTTCCAAGTCCTGAACAGGTATTAGGTTCACAAATACTGTTTTCCTTGAGATCTTAAATTTATAAAAGACATTTCCTCTCATGAAAATAGGATATCTGTATTTTTTTACATTAATTAAAATATACATTCATTTAAATTTAATGTTTTAGTAATAAACTAGACTTTTATAAACAATAAGATTAATGCACATGCACGATTTTGTTAAATATAAAATTTATTGTCAAATTGGTTTCCATACAACACCCAGGGCTCATCCCAACAGGTGCCCTCCTCAATGCCCATCACCCCCCCCCCCCACCCCCCCATCAACCCTCAATTTATTCTCAGTTTTTAAGAGTCGCTTATGGTTCGTCTCTTTCCCTCTATAACTTTTTTTCCCTTCCCCTCCCCCATGGTCTTCTGTTAAGATTCTCAGGCCACCGCTGGGGCCACAGTCAGACTGGTGTGTACCTTACCTTCCCCTCTCACAGGGGCAGGACTCACTGTGGAGTGGTGTGGCCCCTGTCTGGGCTACTTGCACACTGCCAGGCTTGTGGGGCTGCTTTGATGGGATCTGGTGTATTAGCCAGGGTGGATCCACAAGGTGCACAGGGGCGGGAGGGGCAGGCTTAGCTCTCTTTACCATCAATGGTCCCCTGCAGGAGGGGCCCTGCAGCACCTGGAGGGAGGCAGACCCTTCTGAGGGATGGATCCACAGAAGCACAGCATTGGGTGTTTGCGAGGTGCAAGCATGCTTGATGATGGGAACTGGTTCCCTTTGGGATTTTGGCTGGGGGATGGGAGAGGGAGATGGCCCTTGCCAGTGCCTTTATTCCCTGCCTAGCTGAGCTTTGTCTTCCCCGGGCTCAACTACCCTCCCTTCCGGCATCTTCTTGCCCTCCCCGCTCTCCAAGAGCAGAGCTATTGACTTGTAACATTCCAGATGTTAAGTCCCACTGGCTGTTAGAACTCATGGAGTCTGGCCCCTCCACTTTTGCAAGCCAGACTTTGGGGGCTCTGCCTCGCTGGGCGGGCTGTCCCTCCACCACCCCTGGCTCCCTCCTGCCAGTCCGTGTAGCATGCATTGCCTCTCTGCCCCTCCTACCCTCTTCCATAGGCCTCTTATCTATGCTTGGCTCTGGAGAGTCCATTCTGCTAGTCTTCTGGTGGTTTTCTGGGTTATTTAGGCAAATGTGGGTGGAAATCTAAGTAGTCAGCAGAACAAGGTGAGCCCAGTGTCCTCCTATGCCACCATCTTCCTCAAATACCCAACATGCATGTTTTTATTATCAACTACACATATATGGAGTTTTGAGGTTCACAAAAAGAACAAATTGCAAATATTACAAATGTATTTGACGTAGATGGACTAAAACCTAAGTTGTATAAAGGACTTGAGAGAATAAAAGATGACATAAAAACAAAAATGATTTCATGAGACTTAAAAAAATTTCATTAAACGATTATTAGAATGAGGGGCCTGGGTGGCTCAGTCGGTTAAGCGTCCGACTTCGGCTCAGGTCATGATCTCACAGTCTGTGAGTTCAAGCCCCGCGTCGGGCTCTGTGCTGACAGCTCAGAGCCTGGAGCCTGCTTCAGCTTCTGTGTCTCCCTCTCTCTCTGCTCCTCCCCTACTCATGCTCTATCTCTCTCTGTCTCTCTCAAAAGTAAATAAACATTAATTTTTTTTTAATTTATTAGAATGAAATGGTCAGCGAGAATTGTATGTATAAGTAAAGGCTGCTGAAGAAAGTACATATTTCCACTGAAGCATGTTACAAAACTACCTTTGTAGTTAAGATAGTGAATGATCTTCTTTAGATATTTGATTTTGCATGAATTGATTCACTAGCTGTTTTCTACTTTTTTAATTCAAGAAAGATCGTGAAGAAAGATCTCAAAAATTGCCTATTTCTTTTTTTAAATCAATATTGTTAAATAATTTACATATAATAAATATTTCCATCTTAAATGTACCCTTCAAGAGTTTTAGACACAACAATTAAAAGAGAAAACACTGAATACACAGTAGAAAATTTCTTTAAGCTCATTTGAAATCAACTATAACCTCTACTCCTGAGCCCAGCCAACATCTGTTCTTTCTGCCTTTGTGCATTGATTTATTTTTTATAAACTTTCACATAAATGGGCGTATATAGTTGTACATTTTGTATCTGACTTCTTTTGCTCACCATAATGTTTTTGAGTTTTATCTGTGCTGCATGTTTATTTTTTATTACTGAGTAACAGTACACTTTCTGATAAACATTTTGTTTACCCATTCTCTCTTGACTTTTCATATGCATTTTTAGGGAGTTTTATTGCTTTAGCTTTTATGAGTAGGACTTTATTTAAATTTTTTTTGTGCACAGTGTTGTGTCAGGAGTGGAGTTCATTTATTTGCATGCATATGTATATCCAATTATTTCAACACTATTTGTTGAAATGCCTTTCTTTTCTCCATTGAGTTACCTTAGCATCTTCATTGAAAATCAATTGACCAAACGTGTGACTCTATTTAAGGACGTTATATTTTGCTTCACTGGCCATAAATGTGTTCTTCCACCAATACTACACTGTTGTGATTGCTGTAAGCCTTTTGTTTATTTTTTTAAATTTTATTTTAGAGAGAGAGAGAGAGAGAGAGAGAGAGCACAAGTGGGGAGAGGGGAAAGGGAGAAAGAGAGAGAATCTCAAGCAAGCTCCATGCCCAGCATGGAGCCTGACCCAGTGAATGATCCCATGACCCCGGGATCATGACCTCATCTGAATTCAAGAGTTAGTTGCTCAACGGACTGGGCCACCCAGGCACCCCTTATTACTGTAACTGTTGAAATCATCTTAAGTTCCCTAACTGTTGTTCTTCACAGTGGTTTGGATAGTATATGTAACTTAAATTTTCATGTAAATTTTAGAATCAGCTTATTAAGTTCTACAAAAATAAGCAAATTTAGTTTTTGGGATTTTATTGGGAGTTCTTTAAATCTGTAGTAAACTTGGGGAGAACGAATGTTTTAGAAACATTCAGTCTTCTAATTCATGAATATGGTATATCACTCTATTTAATCAGATCTTTCTCCACAATATTTTGTAATTTTACATGCACAAAATTTTAAAAATCCATCACTAAATTCAGAGATCTAAGAAGATATGATTTAATATGATAATCTTGACATGTAGGAAAATTGTTGGCTACATGCATTCCTGATTAAAATACTAAAACAAAAACAAACAAAAACACTCAGCATTTTTTTTGACATGTTCTTAACACTAATTATACATATGAACTTACTAATCATAAAGCCATCATCTTACTTAACAGGAAAACACAAGATAAATCTCCATTAAGGTTGAGAACAAAGCAAAAAAGCCCAGTATCTCCAATATGATCAAAAGTGATTTGTACTAGTCATTGTATTTATACAACATAAATTAATTAGGAAAATAAGAATGGAAACTGTCTCTATTTGCATTTACATATGATATGATGGTATACCTAAAAAAAATCTCAGAAAATCCATTATGAAACTAACACAATGGCAAAAGAATTATTAAGCTAGTAAAGTGTAAAATTAGCATAGATAATTCAATATACTTTATATGCATAAATTATTACAAGTTAGAAAATACAATGTTGGGGCACCTGGGTGACTCAGTCAGTTGAATATCTGACTCTTGATTTTGGCTCAGCTCATGATTTCCCAGTTCATGAGTTTGAGCCTCATGTTGGGCTCTGTGCTGACAGTGCAGAGTCTGCTTGGGATTCTCTCTCCCTCTCTCTGCCCCTCCCCTGGTGGTGCTCTTTCTCAAAATATATAAATAAACATTAAAAAATATTAAGAAAATACAATGTTAAATGTCATTTACAATAACAAAAGAGACATTAAATACTTGGGAAGAATTTTGTCAATAACTGTGCAGAACCTATAGGAGAAAAGATTATAATAGTCCTGAAAGATATAAATAAAAGTAACTTGAACAAATAGAAAAGCATTACTAGTACTTGGATGGGAAAATTCACCATCATAAATATATTAGTTTTCCATAAGTAATTTATATGCTTAATGAAACCAAATACATCCAAAAGCTATTTTGTGGAGCTAGCTATTTTCATTCTAAAATTCATGTAAAAATGATATACAAGAATTGGAAGCTTACCATATGCTAAAATATAATATAAAATTTCTGTATTTATGTGTGGTACTGAGTACATAACTAGAAACATTGGTGCATAGATAAGAGGTCAAGAAATTGAGCCAAGTATAAACAGAAATGTAGTAAAAGGACAAATCAAATTACTAATATAAAAATAGACTTTGTGTTGGCATATATAGTAGACTGGGTATCTCTTAGGAAAAATATAAAATTTGATCCATACCTCATTGCATATGTAAGAATACATTTCAAATAGAGGAGTGAACTAATGTCTTTTGGCTCAGTAATTCTACTTCAGAGAATTTATTCTGACAGCATATTTCCAATGATACGTATAAATTAATAGGCTCGTTATTCATTGCAGCATTGCTTATAATTGCAAAATTTCAGAAATCACCTTTAATGCCCATACATAAGAAATGGGTTGAATAAATGTGGCATATCTACATGATGGAATACTATGCAACCTTAAAAAATAATGAGAATTGGAAAAAAAAAGGGGTTAGAGTGGGAGAGAGCAAAAGCATAAGAGACTCTTAAAAACTGAGAGCCAACTGAGGGTTGATGGGGGGTGGGAGGGAGGGGAGGGTGGGTGATGGGTATTGAGGAGGGCACCCTTTGGGATGAGCACTGGGTGTTGTATGGAAACCAATTTGACAATAAATTTCATATATTGAAAAAAAATAATGAGAATTGGAAACTCAAATGTTGTCACTATTGAATTATTCATGTTCTTTGGAATGTGAATCACATTGGAAAAAAGTAAACTCCTAAAATATCAAAGATATTGAGACAAAGCATTGCCTAAATGGAAATAGCTGGAAAAGCTTTGGAGGATATACTAAAACAACACTTTTGTGGGATAAAAGTCCATCCTGCTATGAAATTATTATAGCCTTCAGAAAGATACCACGTCCAGTGACTGACCACAACTGAGAGACATATGCAAGGCCATTCTCCCTGTCCTATGTGATTATGAAACCTTACATTTTTAAGACACTTTACTTGTAAAGATTCTTGGTACATATTATTTGACATAGTCCCATTTTATTTTAAGTAACTTCAGTACCTTAAGCTATATTTTTGCTGTTTGTTTTTTCTTCACATCAATCAAAATACAAGATTTTAAGGCTTTTTTGATCATAAGAATAGAGTGGATCTGGGAGTTAAATTATGTATGTCTTTATATGATGCCACACTTTAAAGTCAGTTATAAAGTCTAAATATTGCACTAGGGCTGCCATAGTAACTAATATTTTTGTGAGTATATCTTTCAAAACTCATTGTTACCCATTCACATTTCTCTCATCTCCCTATCTAACACTTGCTGCATTCCACATTATCTTTTGAACTTCAAACTCTGGAATTTTTTTCTTGATACAAATTTTAATTTCTTGAGAGTACCCTCTTTCCAACATTCTGCCAGACCTATCAGGGAAATGAATTATTCATTTCAAGCATACAGATATGGTGTCAAAATTGTATATTAAAATGTGAGGCAGAGAGTATGTTTGGGTTCAGGAAGTGGGGACTCTCTCGATTACAAATATTGTGTAATGTCACAAGTAAATTTTGTGACAATTTGTATGTTGCCCAAGGAGCCAGACAATGTCATAGATGGTCATTGATGTAAGATATCTTCCCTTGCAGGGGTGTTTCTATCTTTCCTTTCCACGTAGCAAAATCAGTCTTAAAAATACATCAAACACTATAAAACAACATGACCAAAATCTCTAGGAGGTTTGTGCTTCAAACTATGTATTTAATAAGCAAATGAATATATTGGAGAAGGGTACAAAAGGAGATGGAAGATAGACATGCATGGTATAGACATCTACTTTAGAGTACAGAGCAAACAATATATGCATATTCTATCACTTGGTCTTAATGCAATGGTTTTCTAAATGTAATCATGTTTCCAGTAAAGAAAATCCCAAAGTTTATTAAGCACCTAAGAAGTGCCCTGCATCAGTTAGGATACCTTGGAGGAAAAGAAAAGGAAATGGTTTCATTACATTTAATTCTGAGAGTTGTGCTCTGGAAGGGGAACAGAAAAATAGCCGTGAGAATCGAAGTGAAAGTAGTAACTGGTGAAATATTTGGAGAAGAGAGCATGTTAGACCTATAGGGAGAAAGATTAAACATTTATAAATATAATTAAGAGTTATCATATACAAAATGGATGTGATCATTTTTATTGGCTACAAAGATTAGAATTAGGATTGGTGCAAACGTAGATGTTTCTGTTCCACATTAGGATTATTATCATCTCCCATCAGGGCAAACAAATAAGCTTAACCTGGAGAATTATTTCCATGCATACTATAGGATAGTTTGTCCTATTTCAAAGTTTGGGATGGATTTGCATAGATTCACCTTAGGATTGGAATATAAGCAAAAAATTGCATTGACATAATGCAATTTATAAATATGAAATAAATAAAGCAACCTAACAGTTAAACCGTTGTGGTGATTATAAGATTATAGGACAAAGTTTCTACAATTTTAATGAGAAAGAGTTCATTTAAATTTTCCAGTATCCCAGTGGTCACTGTGCAGGGAAATGTGCTAACAAAATATGCTTGAATTGAGTTTTGGAGGAGGCACTGCTATCAGCAGCTGCTCTGTTCCCCATGAGGGTCCGGAAGCACCACTGAGCTGGAGAGTGGTGTTACAGTGAGCATGGTTGGGCTGTGCCCATGTATAGATAGAAGTGATAAGCATGTGGATAAGGGTACAGTGAATATTTCTCCTATATTTTTAAAATCTTTAGCATTGGGGCGCCTGGGTGGCGCAGTCGGTTAAGCGTCCGACTTCAGCCAGGTCACGATCTCGCGGTCCGTGAGTTCGAGCCCCGCGTCGGGCTCTGGGCTGATGGCTCAGAGCCTGGAGCCTGTTTCCAATTCTGTGTCTCCCTCTCTCTCTGCCCCTCCCCCGTTCATGCTCTGTCTCTCTCTGTCCCAAAAATAAATAAACGTTGAAAAAAAAAATTAAAAAAAAAAAAAAATCTTTAGCATTAAGATTCTTTCATAGACACAGGAAGCTATTTCATTTACTCAGACTATCTTGAAACTACAGTATAGGCATGTAATGAAGTTTGCAAATGTGAAATTCTCAAATGGAAATTAAATTTACAAGAGACTATTTTTGGGTCATGGCCATGATCTTCTGAGAAGGTTGAAGGAAAATGCTTTGAGTTCTTTGATGGTATATATTCTGGCATCTTTTCTGAGTGTCTTAAGTACGGGTTGGCACTGGCAAAGCTTTCTCACTGGAAAAGTCTCTTTTAACATTGTTTGGTGTTTTTCTTGGCATCAAAGTTTGTTTATAGAAATACAGAGATTCTGTGACCTCCCTAATAGGTATCCCCTTTTTCAAGACAATGTTTCAGTAGAGCAAAGTGTTTCAGAGGCATGTTTCTCTTTCTTGGAGACTCTTGATATGCCATTTCACTTCAGGGCAGGCAGATGGCTGAAGCAACAAGCTGATCTTGGGCCCAATTTCAGAGATGTGTCTCTGTTGTGACTATTGTTAGGATAACATCTATATCACCAGTGAGTGTATATTCCCACCACAAGCTCTGAAAACATGCAAAGCCACTCTGCAAAGGGGAAAACCAAGAAAAAAGGATAAGGATATGAGCATGGGCTACAATGAGGTATAAAATACCACATGCTATGTTATATTCCAGTAACAAAAGACATAACCCTAAAGTAGGAACACTGTCAACCACCCTACATTGTTCAAAAATGATGCTTAGAAAACAAAAGTAGCAGCCCAAAAGAAAAATAATGAAAACCTTCACCCCTTACAGCATCTCCACATTGCTTCAGATGTCTATCAGTGTTGTCTGAATAAAAACTTCATCTTCCAGAACTACAGCTCCATTTTCCCTCCTCCAAAACAACTCCCTTTCTCAGAGTTGAAAATAGGTGGTGAGCTATGTCTGCCCTCCTTCTTCCCTCTTCAGTCTCACCTTGATCTACAGCTTTGACTACTCACTAGCCACATCCAACTAACACTTTTAAAGGATACATTTCCTCTAAAAAAATTAATGTTTATTTATTTTTGAGAGGGGGCGGAGGGGCAGAGATAGAGGGAGACACCGAATCCGAAGCAGGCTCTAGGCTCCAAGCTGTCAGCACAGAGCCCGATGTGGGGCTCAAACCCACAACCCGTGAGATCATGACCTGAGCCAAAGTCAGATGCTTAACCAACTGAGCTACCCAGGTGCCCCTAGGGACCCACATTTCTTTAAGTATGGTTTCTCTGGTCTCAGAGGCATCAGACATTATCCTTAGCTTATTGGTTCAGATAGTATCTCCTGTCACTAAGTGAGGCTTTGCAAATACATGCTTGCATTTGACTCTAAGGGTGTTTAGCTCAGCATTATTTTCTTGGCTATTCACACACACACACACACACACACACACACACACACACACACACACATTTTATATAATGCATGTGTATGGTTAATGTATGACTCCTGTGAATATCAGCAGTGGAAATAGGATTTATTTGTCCTGTATTACTCCAAGACTAGGGCCAACTGTGTAAAGCAAATTTATAGAGATGGTAACTAATGGAGATAATTATTAATACCAAAACTGCAATTCATTTAAAGATCAACACACTGAGGAAAATCTAAGCTCATCATCTGCTTTACCTTGGTGGTGGTTTATATCCCTCACTTCCACATTAATAGCATAGATTCAGAGTTGCATCTGGTTCCTGAGAAATTGCAGAAATAATAGTTTGGATGTCAGTAAGATAGGGAAAATGTATGATTGATTGCAAAAATCATGGATATGAAGTTAAAGAAAGGCAATATATTCAAAATGGTTGCTGAAACAATTCAATATAATGAAAAGTGTAATTATGATACTGCTTTTCATAAATATGTAAAGATAATTTGCAAGATACACAATTGAGAAATCATTTGAATTTTTCCATCATGCATTTTCCCCCCATATCATTTCCTCTGTCAATCCAAGAAATAGCCAATGCATTTTAACCTCAGGGAAGTTGAGTTTAGACACAAAATTTCTTCTTGAAACCTGGAAGCAAAAAATCATACAGGCTTTGCAAAGCATTGAAAATTTACATCAAGAGAACACTATACAAACCTGGCTTCTGCTACTGAGTTATTTGGGATGATGTCTTAGGGCACATGGGTCATAGGCTATTGAATTTGTAATTAAAATTTGTACAGATTTGTTTTCTTATTCAAAAAAACATTCAAATACAATATCCCATTTAATCTATACAACAACTCTATTGGATAAGTTTTATATTACTCTCCATTTTATGATAAAAGATTTGATGCTTAGGTGGGTTAATTATATTGCTGAATAGAATGAAATTAGGTTGTAATGAGCAGTGATTTGGAAGTATGTCTTCTGACTCCAAATCTATAGGCATACCCTTGTGCACAGATTTAAAAAAAATTATATTAAATTCCAAGACGGTCCTGTGAGAAATAATAATGATGTGCTGGAAATTTCTCATACATTTTAAATAGGACTAATCTCTCACAACCTTATAGCTTATAGAAATTTGCATTTCAAAGAAAACTATTTTGTTTCCTATGAATTAATTGCCAATTTATACGTAAATTCCAAAACAAAACATGAAGTGAAAGCACCCAAAATGACTCTTGGCATATTTCATTTCACTCATAGAATGAGAGTGAAAACACTTACTAACTTTGCCTGGTCTTAGGGCTTTAGAAAAATTGACTTTCAGTGTTGACCAAATAATATTTTAAATGACAAACATTGGCAGGAGAACAATCTACTCTGCTGATAACACTGAAGAAGCATTTTCATCTTCAGATTTAGTTAGAAATCTTTGGAAGGACAAAATTTACAAAATGATTGCTTTGTGACTTTGCAAAAGGACATTAACCTTTGATGACTCTGAATGCCAACATCTTAGATGGTGATTCCTTTGGTTTAAAAAGTCACAAGAAAATAGAATGTCAATTGTACAATGGATTAAAATGAGGAAAGCTCACATTTAAATTCTGAATTCTATTGAAAAATAATAAAAATCCTAAAACAGTTCTCATTCCCAGGGAAATGTGCCATATGTCCTTTATAACACAGGCAGAACCAAGTACATTAAGAAAGCAATTAAAGCCCTGTCCCGCAGTGAACTGTCACTTCACATATGGCATTCCTCACCTGTAACAATTTTTTATTTTACTTGGTTTCTTTCATAAAACCAATTATTTATTTATTGTTTTCATGGTTAATAATGGTAAAAAATTAAGATTAGTTTACAATGTCAACAAAAAATGTAATGCTTTTAGGAAACGTATGTTGATTATGTTCACTGTTTTATTTTATCAAATTTTATTGACATGTAATCCCTTAAAATATATTATTTTGCTTTATTGAAAACCTTCAAGTGGTTGACAAAAGGAAATAAACTACAGGCAGAGAAATGAAGTAAAAGAGTTAGTAACTAGTGTCATATCGTCTCTATAGTATATATGGGGATAAGATAATTTTCAGATTTGTAATCAGATGATACATGGATGTACCGCACATCTAATTCTATTCTTTCCTATTACTTAGATGTCTTTTGCATAATATTGAATTGAGTTTTCAAGGCCATCTTGAAATTAAGTAAATGATATGGTATGTTGGTTAAAAATGTGGACTGTGAAATATTGGTTTCAAACAGTGACTCCAACTCATACCATTAGTATAATGCTCAAGCAATTTATTTTTAATTTCCTTCCTAACTTAAATTTTTAATTTCCTTCTTTAATGAAGAAATTCATAGAATTTTACACAGGATTTTCTTGGTGTGTGTGTGTGTGTGTGTGTGTGTGTGTGTGTGTGTGTGTGTATTAAATGGAATAAACTCTGAGCCATGTAGAAAGGTTATTTGCCACATAGTAACTAACACTCACAAAATTTAGCCTATTTTATCACCATAAAATTCCTCCTCATCATTTGGTTTATATTTAATTAGGTGCTCAGGTTTTGTTGCTTATCTGGTAAAAAGAAGAAAGCCTTGGGCTCATTCACATGAGGCTGAAACCCTTATGTGAATATAAGAGCCTCATTTAAGGCCCAGAAATTTATATGAATAAATAAATGCATAGAAAGTTTTAAGAAGTTCACCAGTGGAGCACCTGGGTGGCTCAATTGGTTAAGCGTCTGACTCTTGATCTCATGGTTCCTGGGATCCAGCCCTTTGTCAGGCTCTGCACTGACAACACGGAGCCTGCTTGGGATTCTCTACCTCCTTCTCTCTGTTCCTTCCTGACTCACACATAAGCTCTCTCTCTCTCTCAAAATAAATAAACATTAAAAAAATAGTTCACTAGTAAGAAGACCCAATAATGAAAGTGCTCCTCCTTAGCCATAGGGATATATGGTTTTAAGATACTTTTCTGGATCTCACCTCCCCTCTTGTTTTTCCTTAATATTCAGTGCTTTTAGTGAGATGTACTTAACTATATTTCACATTTATCCTTCTTTGGTTCTAAATCTTTTGCCCATGAACTTTAATTGTCTTTAAAAATTTCTCCGCTATTATCTTTTATTAAAAAAATTAATCAAAAGTTTTAAAAATCCACCCCTGATCAAGTTTTTATATCCCCTGTTGGGCCATTTTTATCGCCTCCTTGTAAGTTTTTATTCAAGCATGACTTATCATTCATACATGTGGTTATCTTACCTGGTTTTGTAAAAAAATGTAGGGAGAGAGTTTGAGACTCTGGAATATGTATCTTCCTTTAGAGAGGATTTAGTTTGCTTCTGGAAGGCAGTTATTCAAGCATATCTATCAATTCCACAACAACTGAATCTTGGAGTTCAGTGATTCAAAGCTGGATAGCACTCATTGTGAGGTCTGGTATAATTTCTGTATAATGTTACTCCCAGGTGGTAGCTTTCTGTGTGTTCCAGTGAAGAGCCTGGATATTCACCAGAGCTCTTCCCACATGGGGTGGCTGCAGCTCCAATTGTGCCCTAAAGCTGAAGAATGTGTAGAAATCTTGTTCGCCTTCTTAGCTTCTCAATCTTTATGTTCACAGTTGGAAGATTTGCCTATTTTGTCTATACTTTCCACTTATTTTCAGTGTGGGAGATATATAAATGCAATTCAAACCCAGAAGGTGAGGGTACATGAAACAGGTGAAACAGTATTCAGTGATGGTTGAAGTTAATGGGCAAAAGCTTCAGAATCCAAGCAACATACGTGTAAAGAGAATATTGTCTTTATCATACTCAAACTATTTAAATGTGAAATAGAGGGACACTCCATTTGCCACCACAACATAGCTTTTGGGCTATACTGGCTTTGAAAATGCTGTATGTTTTAGTGTTCATTTACTTTTCTAAGTTTATTTTTGAGAGAGAGAGCACGCACATGCAGGGGAGGGACAGAGAGAAAGTGAGAGAGAGAATCTCAAGCAGGTTCCGCAGTGTCAGTACAGAGCCCGACAGGGGGCTCAATCCTACAAACCATGAGATCATGACGAGTCGAAATCAAGAGTCAGATGCTTAACTGACTGATCCACCCAGGCACCCTGAAAATGATGTATTTTTTAGATGATAAAACACAAGACTTGTGTGTGTGACTTAATACACTGAGGTTTAAATGAACTACCTTATAAAGGTCATGATTTAGTCCTAGGTCTTCCTTAGTTTGTTGAGAGATGTCACATGTCCAGTGATGGTTTGCTTTGGCAGTGGAGGGCCTGTGGAGATCATAAACTATCATCATAAAGACTAATTTCCAGGTGGGAAATTTTAGCATTAAGTTTTGCTCAAATTGTGAAAAGGAAGAAATACCAAAGGAATATGTGAAGGTTAGTGGAAATTTCAAGAACTGAAACCTAACCTGACACCTAGCAAATGGTAAAATATAAATAACAGTATTGGAGAAAGATTATTTTTCTGGAAGGAGAGTTTTGAGAAGAAATTGGAAGAAATAAATATACCTCATATAGAGGAAAATGTATCGACTATTTTAAGTGCAATGGAGGTTTGTAAAGAAGAGGACTTGAATGTAAATTCATTTAATACAACTGAATAATGTTCTAAAAGTACTAAAATGTCATAGCAAAAAAAATGGGGTTCCATTTTTTTGTGGAGGCTTCCATTTTAGGTAAGATGAGTCGTTGAAGTTTTGTTCTTATTGATTGGGATGATAGCTGCAGAGTTCTTCCTTTTTAAAGATTTTATTTATTTTGAGAGAAATAAGGAGAACATTAGCTGGGGAGGGTCAGAGAGAGAGGGAAAGAGAGAATCCCAAGCATGCTCTGTGCTGTCAGCTCAGAGCCCCACATGGGGCTCTAACTCACAAATTGTGAGATCATGACCTGAGCTGAAATCAAGAGTTGGAAGCTTAACTGACTGAGCCACCCAGGCACCACAGTTACAGAATTCTTTAGATGAATTTATCTGGTTAACATTTATTAAACAACCCCTATATGTTAGGCACTGTATTCAGAAGTAGTAATGTAATTAAGAACATATTCTTAAGTTGAATGTTCTTATATCCCAAAGGTGGTGACAACCACCTAAATCCAAATCTCTTCACATATTATCAAAAGAAAAAAAAGGGGGAAAGAGTGGGAGAAGGAGAGGCACAAAGGTGAGAGGAGAGGGTAGGAGGAAGGAAATGTCCATATACATCAACTATGACAGCAAATAAAATAACCCATAACCTGTGCATGCAAATTCACTAGAAGACAAAACAAAAAAAATAAACAAAAGTTTAATTATACGAATCTAGAAAAACCCAAACTGTCACAAAGATTCAACAGAAATTGCACCACTAAAAGTACAGATGAAGATTCAGCCTAGGAATAGTTAACACAAAATCTCCCCAAAGGCCTGGTGCTTGGTAGATCAAAGCATTGGCTGCTAAGGAACAAAAAGGGGGCTTGGAAATATACAGGGTCAGAGGTAGCAGCCTCACGAATGTTTCCCTTAAGGAGAGAAAAGAGGCAGCTGGAAAAGAGGAGGTGCCTGTTCAGACTTTAAGATAAGTATATGAAAGAAGAAGAAAACATTAACTATTCTGCAGAAACAAACAAGCAAACAAACAAAAACCCATAAGGTCAGAACACACACCAACTCCCTCCTACATTCAAACAGTATTTGAATGAAAGAAGTTGAACTTTACTACACCAACAAAGGCTAGCAGTCTTGACTAAAAATTTCAATTTTTCTGCCAAAATCTTTTACTCCCTTCTATATATCATTGTTACTGATCATACAGGAAAATGAGGCATTTCAACAATAGAAAATAGCAGAAAATATCTTTAAAAGACACCTTTATAGAAGATCTTAGACTTTTGTGCTTGCTAAGGCCCCTTTCACAATTGGATGCATGGACCTCATTTTAGAAAAATAGTATAAATTTATTCATAATGTAAAATAATAGTATTACAAAGGAAACCAAATATATTAAAATATAATTTAAAATATTTTTAAAATATTAAAATGTTAGATTTACTTTATTAGCATATTAATTAAGGTGTAGCAATAACCATTTTAATTTTGAGTATTAAAATGTACAAATGTCAGGGGCGCCTGGGTGGCTTGGTCGGTTAAGCGTCTGACTTTGGCTCAGGTCATGATCTCACGGTCTGTGAGTTCGAGCCCCGCGTCGGGCTCTGTGCTGACCGCTCAGAGCCTGGAGCCTGTTTCAGATTCTGTGTCTCCCTCTCTTTCTGCCCCTCCCCTGTTCATGCTCTGTCTCTCTCTGTCTCAAAAATAAATAAACGCTAAAAAAAATAAATAAATAAAATGTACAAATGTTATGAGTTAAATGCAACAACTATAATGTGATATAAAAATATCTCTGACCTCTACTGGGAACAAATTCACAGGGACTGCTAATACTACTATGGTTTTGTTACCTTCACTTGTAACATAAGTTAATAGTGAATACAGTGAGAAATTAGTTATATATATATATATATATATATATATATATATATATATATATATATATATATATTTATACAAGTTTACAGACCCTGTGCACGTGCATGTGTATGCAAGTATGTGCATGTGCACACACTCATTTGAAGGGCAAAAAACTAATAAAAAGGGTCAGCCAGTGTAAGAGTTAAAACAAAAACAGTTTTTCAAGAAAACTATAGGAGAAAATCTTTGAGACCTTGGGTTAGACAAATATTCCTTAGATAGGACACAAAAGCAATGTTCAGAAAAGAAAAGAAAATTGATAAATGTGACCTCATGAAAATTCAGAAATATTGGGGCGCCTGGGTGGCTCAGTCGGTTAAGCGTCCGACTTTGGCTCAGGTCATGATCTCACGGTCCGTGAGTTCGAGCCCCGCGTCGGGCTCTGTGCTGACAGCTCAGAGCCTGGAGCCTGCTTCAGATTCTGTGTCTCCCTCTCTCTCTGACCCTCCCCTGTTCATGCTCTCTCTCTGTCTCAAAAATAAATAAACATTAAAAAAAATTAAAAAAAGGAAAATTCAGAAATATTAAGCTTTAAAAAACACCATTAAGAAAATCAAAAGATAGGCAACAGATTGAGAGAAAATATTTGCAAAAGTCTATGAAGAACTTATATCTAAAGTATACAAATAAAATGTATGTTTCATCAAGAAACAGCCCAATTAAAAAATAAGCAAAAGATCCTAGTAACTTTCCACCAGAGAAGATATGCAAATGGACATTAATCACATGAAAAGTTTTTTCAGTATCATTAATCATTAGGGAAATGCAAATTAAAATCACAATGAGCCACAATTCCATACCCACTAGAATGAATATAATCATAATTTAAAGGACAAGTGACATAACAAATGTTGGGAAGGATAAGGAGAAATGCAAATCCTCATACTTTGTAGGTGGGAATATAAGAGGCTGTAGTCACTTTACAAAACATTTTGGCAGTCCCTCAAAATGTTAAACATAAATTCACTGGATGACACAGCATTTCCCCTCTTAAGTATCTATCCAAGAGAAATAAAAACATTTATCCACACAAAAACTTGGATGTAGATATTCATAGAAGTATTCAAAATGGCCCCAAATTGGTCACAATCTAAGTGTCCATCACCTGGTGCATGCATAGACAGAATGGGATATTATGCCCACAATGTAATACTATACAGCAATAAAAGGAAGGGACTACAGGTGCATACTACAACATGAATAAACCTCATAAAAGCGTTTAGAGTAGTGAGACTTAAGAGATTGCATATTGTATGATTCCATTTATATAAAATATTCAGAAAAGGCAAAGGTATAGGGACAAAAAGTAGATTAGTGGTAGCTTGAGATAGATTAGTGGTGAGATTAACTGAAATGTGCATGAGGAATTTTGTTGGGATGATGGAATCTTCTCAAACGGCTTGTAGCCCTGGTTGTGCAGCTTAGTAAATTTTCTAAGAACTCGAATTGCACCCTTGAAAAGGATGAATTATATGGTACACAAAATTTGCAAAAAAATATTTTCAAGTTATTGAAAAATGGTCACATGAAGGCAGTTGGTGGTTAGAGACAGGAAGTGGTAGTATTTAAGACAAGACTTCTCTGTATGTGCCTTTCTACATAATGTTTACTTTTGAATCATGTAAAATGCTTTATTCAACAAATTAAAATTAATTTTAAAAAATAAAAAGCGTGTTTCTTATGATCACCATATATGCTACTTTTGTAAAGTTACATGTTTTCTTCTCTCAATCTGCTAAATTCTTCTATTTTTTAAGTTTTTATTTAAATTCTTAACATACAGTGGAATATTAGTTTCAGGTGTACAATATACTGATTCAACACTTCCATACCACACCTGGTGCTTATCACAAGTGCACTCCTTAATCTCCATCACCTACTTAGCCCATCTCCCCACCTCCCTCCCCTTTGGGAACCATCAATTTGTTCTCTATAGTTATAAGTCTATTTTTTGGTTTGCCTCTTTCTCTTTTTTTCCCTTTGCTCATTTTTTTTTTCTTAAATTCCACATATGGGTGAAATTATATGGTATTTGTCTTTCTCTATGCTCTTCCTCTTTTATCATTTTCACCTTCTGATGGCATTTCAGAGGATTTATGGACTTCTTTTTTTATGGGTGCTATCCTAGATAATATTTATTTTGTTGCAACATCTTATAAAGTTTTTTTTGAACATGCTTTCTTTTTTCCTTAGCTTTCTACTTTACTCCTCACAAATAAAATGTCATTGGTGACATAGGAGACAATGGAATGAAAGTGTATATCCACATAGCATAAATGTGTACTCCAATCTTAAACCTCTCCCTCCAAAACACTACTGTAAGATCTCAAGTTTTTCAGTTGGAAATTTCAGTTAGAAAGAACAATTTAACTTTTAAAAAAATCTGCTAGAAACAATCAAAACATAATTCACAGTATATTTGGTCTGCATTATTTAGAGGTTGCATTAAAAAAATCAAGTTAGATGGATTTATTGAAGGGTCATATGGCTCACCATTGACTGATTTGAAAGTACTGCCCCACCCTTGGAGCCCAGGAATAAATCCCACTTGATAGTGGTGAATGATTCTTTTAATGTACTGTTGGATTTTGTTTGCGAGTATTTTATTGAGAATTTTTGCATCCATATTCATCAGGGATATTGGCCTATAGTTCCTTTTTTTTGGTGGAGACGTTTATCTGGTTTTTGTATCAGAGTAATTCTGGTCTCATAGAATGAATTTGGAAGTTTTTCTTCCATTTCCATGATTTTTGGAATACTTTGAAAAGAATAGACATTAACTTATGATTAACTTGTTCTATGTTGCAATCTGAAATTACATTTCAGATTATATATGTGTGTGTGTGTGTGTGTGTGTGTGTGTGTGTGTGTGTATATTTTTATTGGTTTTCTGTGGCCAAGAAAAAATGGGGAAAATTAGGCAACATTGAGTTACCTGAAATAAAGTGTGTATATTGTGCACAGTGAGATTTATGGGAGCAAACAAAGCAAAAACTAAGATAAGAACAAAACAATGGTATCAAGTAGAAACTGTGTCTTTTACAATATTCCCTTGAGTGCTTTAGCTGATGGTTTCTTCTTACTGAACAGTTTGAGAAAGGGATAGATACATAAATTTATTAAGTGTCGTAAGAGAAGTGCACCATAAAAAATGTGTGGCTAAGATTAGACTTTTTAATGTTATTTTTAATTTCTATGAACCTAACATCAGTGCTATGCAAAGATACAGGGAAGTATTTACTATGCTTATAATGAAATTGAGAGAGGGAATGAGATCAGTACCTCTTCATATAAAACTGTAATATATAATAAATTTTCTCATAGGATTTGCTATATATTTACAAATTCATAAGGTTGGAAAGACGGTGACTATCATATTTTCTACACAATTTATCTTTCCTCATCTTGTCCAAAGAGACATGATAATGGGGCTCGGGCTCCAGAAGCAGAGGATTTGACTTAAACTAATTCCATCGTGTTCTCTACTTTATAAGTATCTTTCCAAACTTTTCAAAAAAGTATTTATCCAATAATTGTGATTGACACTTTAGTCTTTGTAGTTAATTGTCACTTTTTCTGCTTTTAAAAATCTGCCTAGGGGTGCCTTGGTGGCTCAGTCAGCTGAGTGTCCATCTCTTGATTTCTGCTCAGGTTGCGATCCCAAGGTCATAGAATCAAGCTCTGCGTTGGGCTCAGCACTGAGCATGGAGCCTGCTTAAGATTCTCTCTCCCTCTCCCCTCTCCTCCGCTTGTGTTCTCCTTGTCTTATCAAATCAAATCAATCAGCTTAATAATGGAGAGGATGGTTTATTATTTCAGCAGGAAGAGCTCTCTGGTCTAGTTCCTTGTCATCTCTGGAAGGCAGAAAATGGTAGATTGATAGCTGACAGTTTTGATGTTGTCAATGTTCCATCAGTGATTTAAAGTCAAAAAGAGGGACCTGAAGACCATATGCTTCCAGGTGATTCTGTCTGCACCACCAGACACCTTTGGCACTTCTCATTAACATTATGAAGTCAGGTTACTCCAAGTCCATACTTTTAAGAGGGGGTTGTTTTCCTCTTATGATTGAAATGTACTTAAGCAAATTATTCTGCAACTCTCTCATTTTTTTTCCACAATGAGTTGAGCAGACACCACGGCTACCACTATCCATACCACCATCACCACCACTTCCAACTTAAAATATATAATAATAAGTGGTAGCTAATAACAATTAAAAACTCCTAGGAAGGTCAGCCATCTTCTCTCCCAGTGCCTATTCTCCTAATTGTACCCTTTGTGACATTGGGTATAATGTCTTTAGTATACTTAAAGGATGGGGCGGTATTAATAGAAATGCACTTTAGAATGTTTTTATTTATGTAATGCATGGTTTGTAAATCCTTTTCATCTGATTTCATTTTAATTGCAAACCAGTTGTAGGCCTTTTATTTTAAATATATTTGCTCCCATAGGATTTTTTTTACTAACCCCCTAGTTATAATTACCTAACATTTAATAATAGTTTTCACACCATTCAATGGTGAAGGCTGAAATGTAAATTGAATTAGAAGGAATAATTTTCAACAAGAGACCAAACAAACAAAAAAAAGGTGATTCTGTATTTATGTACATATTGTTAGAAACACCTATTAAAGCAAGAAAAATTAGTCAAGGGTTAAAGAATATCACTACATGAAGTGTTAAATATTTCATAAACCTTTAGCAAATGATTTTACAAAATGTTATCTCAAAGTCATTGGAACAATTTTTCCTATATATTATTATATATTTCCTTATATATTAGTTTTGTTTCTGAAAAGATTAATGATAAAATCTTAATCTCACACATATTTCCACATAAAATTTGAAATTATATCTGTAATATTAGATAACAGTGTTAGATAATGGTATAACAGTAACAATATTGATGTGATTAGTATTTTCAACACACACCTAATAGGTCCTTGTGTCACTGGTGGGTTATGTTTCAAGATATTTAAGGAAATGGAGTTAATGTGTAGTTACTGTTAGAGTGAGTACTGTGTGCTGGTAAAATAGGATTTTGTTTTGTTTTGTTCACTACTTCATTTGTGGAATAAAGAAATGAAAAATTACTGCTGAAAAACAATACGGGTCCTATAGGAAAAACCCTAAGCCCCACAGCTGTAATAATGATGTTTGAATTAAACTTTATTGTACAGTCTGACCCAGAGAGTCTGTGTTTCTAAGCAGGGAGAAATATATAGTATAAATAATTGCATAATATTAATATTTGCCTATCAAATATCAGTAGTGAGTGTACCTTTTTGTGCTTCTCATTTTAAAAAATCTGACATTATAGTTGTTTACTACTACTAATATGTGCCAGTCACTTGAGCAAAGCATTTTAAGATGCATTTATAGAATATTTAAAATAATTGTATAGGTACATGTCATTTTTTTCTTCTACATTTTAGGAAACCCAAGTTCACAAAGTTTAAAACCCTTGATGAAAGTCTCATAGTCAGCATGTTAGAAAGTAAATCTGGGATCTGAATTCAGCTTTGTGTGCCTCACATCTAGGATCTTTGACTCAACGATGCTTGAGGCTCCCTCCCTCTTGGTATTGCTAAACATCACTTCACCCATAATCCTACAGGTCAGAAGTGGTTAATGGATAGTTAACTGAGAAGAATACGGTGGGCACAGTGATGTTGTACTAACACACAATGGAGGAAGCATCAAGAATCATGGATCCTAGTCATGCACTGGCCCTAAGTAGCAATATGACTTTCAATAAATTAATTCAACTTTGTGTGCTTCAGATTTTTCAAACATAAGAGGAGAACTAAATGATTGTTGTGAAAGCAACATGAGATAATGGATTTGCAATCTAGAACACTCTCCAAATTGAAGCCGTTGGCCACACAGATAAAATCGATAATCCCAGGATAGATCCTCATTCCAAGTTTAGCCTGTCACCGCCATTGGCTAAACCTTCAAAGCCTTTGTTTTAAGGTATAGGTTACATTCTCTGTTTTGTATTTTCTTTTTCTTTTATTTATTTATTTATTTATTTATTTATTTATTTATTTGTTTGGAATGGCAGCCACAGGAAGTTTCTATGATAATATGAAAGGGAAGAGTCTAGAACTTTAATATACAATTTAGGGCGATTTCACGCATTTCTTAATAATTAGTGCTTTTGATAAGTCCCTCCAAAAATGCTAATGAGGCAGGTGAAGCTCAAAGAGTTTAAAACCTCACTGGTTATTTCTTGTTTTACTGACTATAGTTTCAACACAGCCATACCAGTGTTAAGTGGATGCTAATGTTGTACCACAGAGTTTTCTCTGCCCTGGATATCCCTCCAGCAGCAGGTGGCTCCCTTGAGCTATACTTGCTATTGTTTGCAAGTTTACTTGCCCTGGGAGTCAGCTACCATTTGGTGAATCGCAATCCCTTCTAAATACCATGGAAAAAAAGGTCATCTAACTCAAGAAAATCCAGATAATCATATTGCTTTCCAAGTGATCTAAAGTTAATACTGTGTGTCTTAGGACATGTTTGAAATATGGTAATATACAGATTATCTCCTTTATTAAAGAAAACAGCTTACATTTGTTTTCCCTCCACTTTCCCTGATTCAGAATGTATTCATTATGTGGTGAATTATAATTCTCTTGAGGATAAACAGCAAGAAAAAATGTAGTGCTTCATTGACATGCTTATCTATTCTCCATTTTTCTGACCTTACATGCTTGGTGGTGATAAGAAAGAAAGAACTACATGGATTATACATGATGTGCTGTTAACATTTGAAATTTTACAAAATCAGCGGATATTTTTTCTTTATTAGATCAACACTTTGCACGGTGACTCACGTGCATAGCTGGAAACCCCCACCAATCTACATTGAGTTTAAATGACTTTAGGTTTTATGTCTTTTAATGTTTATATTAGGAAGGCAGAAAATGGTTTCATATTTTCTCTACACTGCGGGTCATCTTCCAAATAGAGAACTCTGCATCAGTTTTTTTACACACTCTACCCCTCACTTCAGTGTGTGACCCCATAAACAGAAATCGCTGGGATCCCTATATCCAGTTGCTTAAATCTCAGGCCAGACATTTTATTACCCTCTAAGGTGGCAGAAAATTGCAGTCAAGATAATTAAAAGTAAAGAAAAACAAGCAAATCTAATTCAAACAAGTAAACAAATAAGCACAGCTAATCCCCAAGTCAGGGGACCCAGTGGTAAATACTTTCAGAAACCATACAAATAGTAAAGAGGAGTAAAATACAAGGTGCGGTGAAAGAATTAGCGGGGGAACAGAGAAACAGACTTCTTGTCTGCCTGTTAGTATTCATAACCAAAAACTTTAAATCAGTGTTAACCAAACAAAGTGTATCCAGCTGCAATCTAATGTTGAATGCATGTTTAGTGCCTATGTAGGAAGCAAGGTTAGAAGGATCTGGATTTTGGCCTCTCCATTGTTTTATTTTGTGAAATATACAGTGCTGATAAGAGAACAAAAGAGCGTTGAACATTTGTGGGCATTTACTTATTACCAGCTACAGAAAATCTGGAAAAATGAAACTCAGATAAAATTAAACAGAATAATAGTTCAAAAGGGACAGATTTTAGTAGAGATAATTTCCTAGTCAAGGTAGTTTGTTGTGCTTCCAAAACAAACCAGGGTCTTCTGTTTTTCATAATGGAATAAATAACATTCATAGGAATTGGCTTCTCCAGCATTTATTCTTGTCAGTGCTAATGTTCTCTTTGATAATAGAAATGCTGTTATTAGAGTTCAGGGCTAGATCTGGACAATGCCTACCATTTCTATACACAAAAATAGCATTTTAGAAATGAAAGAAATGCTCCGACAAACCTTCATCTTAGTGATGAGTCTGAGTTCCAATTAGGTTAGATAACGAAAGTAAAATATATATACATATACATAAAATATATATACATATACACATATACATACATATATACATTTATAGAATACAAATACATATACATATATATATATATATATATATATATATATATATGCACACACATATGTGTGTATAATGATTAGAACATTTGTTTATTAACTGTATATCCCATTATTCCATCTCCTAAGCATTGTGAAATATAAATTATCTGGTATATTTATTCCTACTTTTCTACTTTGCAAGCCAATAGCTCCATGCAATAAAAACTACACAGGTTTGCACAATTGGAGAATAACATCAAAAATAGAATTAATATTGGTAACTTGTATACAACCCAACCAGTGCTTACCTCTAGTAGCATACAGTTTCATCTGCTGTAGCAACAGGTACCATTAGATGTAATTCTTTCATATATAGACTTCCTATCAAGGCAGAGGGTGACATCCTCTACAAACAGGCTGGATGAAGATACTCTCTCTTGATATTTATGTATCAGGCTAAACATTGTCAACACTCACTGAAAGACAACAGTTCTTCAAAGTCAGACCTTTAGGAATTTTTCAAATTCAGTGATCTTTATATTCAGTATGCTTAGAATTTTCCAAATTTAGTAATGTATCCCAATCTCATCCATCAAGGATGCTATTTGTAGTGTCCACTAGGATTCTGCCCCATGATGGGACACACACAAACCAGAGACCCTTTGAGATAAAGAATAACTGTGATTCAGAGCAATTGATGCAATGAGTCCACTTTGCATGGCCCGTTACTTATTTCAATAACACTCTGCACTTGAAAGCTGTATCTTTGTTTTATTGCATTATCCCTTTATCTATTTATTCAAGTAATTCTGAGCATTTTTTATGTATGTGCTGAGCACAGAACTGGATGCTGAGATGGGAACAAAAAAACTCATGCATAGAAGGATTACCTTCTGGCTGGCAAGAAGATCTCAATAATTGTTCACTCTAAGTTAAAATTTATTTGAGGTAGAAACAAAGGAAACACAGAATGCATGGTAAAAGTAGTAATCGTAGTATACAAATCATGCTCTAAGTGTAGAGAGGAAAGAAGCTTTTCCTAGAAAATAAGTCAAAGTTTCCCAGAGGAATTGATGTTTGATAATCCACAAACTCTGACCAGTAAGAACAAAATAAGACATTTTATCCTCTTTAGTACCAGGATGAGCACACTGGTCACTTGTTTTCTATTGTATATGCTCTTTTGATAAAAGCTTGGTGGCTTTTATTAAACAGATCATGCGAAAGAACCATTAAGCATAGTTTACTTTTATCACATAATATTAATAGGAAGAGGATGTATATTTGTGTCTAGAAAAATGGACAGCTTTTCAATAGAAGACAAGTAATGAACAGAATCCACTAAATACACTTGCTTGACTGAGACATGGCTTGTTATTCAGTCCTTGCACAAAGCAGGCTACCCCTAAGCAGTCTGGAATATTTCATAGGACTAGGAAAAACCTAGGTTTTTCCTAGTCCTATGATCCACCACATTTCAACCTATTCTTTAAGGTTTTAAGATCCCTGTTCTATTGCCTTCCTTCACTGAATGAAATCTTGCCCTACGGTTCTTTGATT
Organism: Puma concolor; assembly: GCF_028749965.1. Lineage (NCBI taxonomy): Eukaryota > Metazoa > Chordata > Mammalia > Carnivora > Felidae > Puma > Puma concolor. The sequence goes on along the minus strand of NC_141671.1, from coordinate 47,398,197 downwards.
CACTTATAAGAGGGTGCAGTGTAGCAATGCACAACAAAAGGTGCAAAAATATTCAAACTTTTTGACACAATGGTTTGGTGCCTAAATTGTCAGAGATCAACGAAAATTACTTCATTGTTTTATTATTTATTAGTGTCACAAACAAACAAAAAAATACCTGGAATGCCCACATACAGTATTTTGGTAAATTGTGGTATATTCAAATAGTGAAATATCATGTAGATGTTACTAGTCTTTAAATGAATACCACTAAATATATTTTAAAATCCCATTAAAATGTAAAGCAAATGTTAAGCAAATGTTAGCTGTGGTTATTACTAGGTAGAGGGTTTGTATGTAATTTAAATATTGATCCTTATGTTTTGCCACAATTTATAAATTTTCTCTAGTAAATATTGCTACAATCTGAATACGCACAGAATAATGCTATATTAGCCCTTGTCCATCTGTTTTTAACTAGTGTCAAATACTATCTTAGGGTTAAATTGGGACTGTAACCATACACTTCTTATCAGCTGATAGAAGATGAGAATGTTAGTAAGCAGGGTTGTTGGACTTGCCTAAATTTTCTTGAAAGTATGTGTTTCAGGTAGTCAGATTTGCAACTGAGATCTTCGCCCAAGATAATATGTTCTCATCATTTCACTTCAACTTTGTTACTTCAACCTTTACCTGCGTTTAAAAACCAAAAACCCTTCATATATGGGGCGCCAACTATGTGATTTGCACATATAAATCTGTTTAGTCTTTAAGGACAATCTGATGAAAAAAGTGTCATTAGATACTTTTTACAAAGAGGACTGCTGAAACTCAGGCAGCTAAAGTAAACTAGCCCAAATATATTTAACTGGAACCAGGATTCCAATTCAAATTATCTACCTCCAAAGACTCTACTATCTCCCCAGTGCAAATAGTTTACCTGGCTAGTGTTCTAGGAAACAATAAAAATTTCCCTTTATAGTTCCAAAAGCTTATACTCATCTATCATTACATTTTCTTCTGTTTTATAGAAAAGAAAAATCTGTGCTTATTTAGCTAGACACAGTGAGAAATATATCACCACCATCAAATATTTCACACACTGAAATAAAGAACATACAGAACTTTTGAAAATTCTTACAGGAAATATCTTTGGATGAAAATTATACTTAATTTGTTTTATGTTGCTGCTGAAATACAAAGAGGAAACTGTCAATAAAACTGCCTGAAATGAGATATTCGAGTTATAATTAGGTCTTATCAGTGCCTCTGAGCAAGAGTTTAGATATCTGTGCTTTTTTGAAACAATCTATTGTTGGAAAAAAGCTCTATAATGAAAAACTTTGAAGGTGTTTAAGTCCAATTGCACATGTATGAAGGAGAGTGGGAAATTGCTGAGAAGAGTGGCGATTTTCTTTTCAGGAGAACAAAAGCTATTTAAAATAATCACTAGTAGAAACAGAGAAAGAAACTACTTGAAACTCACTGAAAATGTTCCGGGTTTCATTAAATACACAGACACTTTTACAGACCATGAATCTTATACACATCTCTACCTGTTTTGTTATTTTCTTTTGAAACATCTCACATCCCAGGTGTAGCAGGAAATAAACCAGATGATTTTATTATTCCATGGATGAGCCTGTTTTGTTTCATTTTATTTTGTTTTCTGATGTAAAGGAAATAAAGATATTGGAAAGAAACTACATAAAGTTTTGTGGGGGGTTTCGAAGCTCTAATGAGATAAGAAGAAAGTGATAGGTAAAGTAGGGCTTATATGTAATGAGAAAGTAGTGACTGATGAGTCACTAATGTAAAAGAATATATGCATGGAAATAACAAGAAGAAAGAAAATACATTGTATCAAGAGTGATTGCTGTTTGAATTTAACATTCTAGGTGGTGCCAATTTACTCGTGGCTGAAACAGAGCAAAGGTGTTGGTTGGGGAAGCTGAGGCTATAAACACGCTGAAAGAATAGATGGTTGGAACCATGTCTCAGGATGATGACAGCACTTGTGATAAGAAGAGACTGAACCAAATATCAAAGTCATCAGTAAAAGGAGGTAAGTGTCAGAAATGACAGTAGATTGTCATCAGTTGAATAGCTCAGTAACTGTATTTGAATTTGCAGGTTTAAATATGGTTTCTACATTGGAGCAAGTCAATGCAACTCCCAAATATGGTGTAGAAATATCAACATAGTAAAATGCTTTTCTCTTAATTAGATTTGAACTGCTTCCTCTACCAATTATGTTTCCTCCACAACTATCATCCCTGGGAATGCTGGGTAACATGTCATCCTGTGCCGGTCACTAAAAATTCCTTCTGAAGAAATTCATTTAATAGTAAAATAAACAATAATTTCATAGTATTCACTGATATTACCATTTATCTCATCAGCCGAACACAGCCCAAAGATTGTGAAACAATCTAGTTAAAATTTACTTCTGGAATGTGCCTGAAAAAAAAACAACACATCTCCTGAGTATATTGAGCCATCAATATATAGTGGCTTATAGTTTAACACTAATATGGTTTAGAAAGATATGTTACAGTAACAAGATTATACCTTGGTAGCAAACAACCTCAGATCTCAGTGGCTTAAAAGGACATGTGTTGCCTGCACATACTATATGTCAGATAAAGGTTAATGTGTACATGTGTTTGTGTATGTGTACCATGATGGTTGCGTGTTGTACTCTATGGTAATACAATCACTAAGGGATCCAGTCTGATGAACAGCCCAGCATCTGGAATATCAGTGGTTGATTTGGCAGGAGAAGAAATAGATAAAGAGTGACATTCTAGTTCATATATGCTTTGCAATGGAAATAACACACAACACTTCTACCCACAGCCCATTAATCAGAACTAATTTTTTTTGCCCCCACATAATGGGGAGATGAGAAATATGGGAAAGCAGATGGAATGTTTGATGAGCATTATAGTGTCTACCATAAGTCTTCTCTTTGGTTGGCAACCCAGAAGAGTTTACAGCATGGGTCAAGTCACCATAATAAGATTTGTGATAGACAAACTATTTGCCTTTTTATGTAACCTGGAATAAAATTATTTTGCATGAAAGTCTAATATCTGTAGTTCAGCTTTAAGAAATAGTATCTACAGAATTGGAAGTCCTGTAAATGGCCTTAATTTTTTCATATTTTAGATTCTAAATAGCTTGTTTTCCCAATGAGAGAGTGAATGACACTGGCATTTTGGTCTTATTTTGTTATGATTTTATAGTTATCTAAATGATGGAGCAGTATTAGAATGACTCTGGTTCTTGGATTTCAGCTCTGTATCTATATTCTCACCTTCATATAAAAGTCTCTGGTGATTTGTCTCATCCTTTACAGACTCTCTTGTTCTGTCATTTTCCCCCCAACTCACTGGCTTTATCTTCCTAAATTAAAATCAAATTTATCCCTATTTTATTGACTCCATATCCTGTCATTTGTGTCCAACTATGCCTAAAATACCCTTCTCATTTCTGTTCTTTGGAAAAATATTGGGAAAATTGGATCTCTGGGGATAAGGGGAGGAAAATCTCAACATGCTTAAACTGCATTATGTATGCATGCTCCATATTAGAAAAACTAAGTCTATAGTCTTCATCTTTAAGTTGAATCAAACAGGCAGAATCTTTTCCTTCAGGAACCCATAGCAATTTCCTCTCAAGTTTTTTATTTGTTTTAATTAAAGTGTAGTTGACATGCAATATACAAAGTTCCTCTAGAGTAAAGTCTCACTGATTTTCAAAGCCAGACTTGATTGGCTTGTCTTCCCAGTGTGCATTTCCAGGGTGGGGCATGCCCAGTGTATGGCTTGAACCTCTTACTCTTCAGAGAGGACCCCAATCCTTGTGATATCTCCCTAGCTTGGGAGTCACTCTGCTGGGGGCATGGGTCTCAACCAGACCATGTTTCTGCCCCTCCTAACCTTCTCGATGTAGCTTTTCCTTTATGTCTTTAGCTGTGGGATAGCTGTTCTACTAGTCTCCACATAGATCTCAGAGTTGATCTCTACAGAGTTGAAGCCTTGTTGTGTCCGTGGGAGGAGGGGAGCATGGGGTCCTCCTATTCTGCTCTCTTGATCAGGATCTCCTCTCCTCTCAAGTTCTTGAATTTGTGGTCTACTCTTAGATACTCAAAGTATTCACAGCCAGAAACATTATGTATTTCCATGTTGTCCTTATTAGAAATTACCTAATGATGAAAAAAAAAAAACATGGTCAGAATATATTATCAATGTTATAAAATACTTTTGGTCTGCATAGTCATTGCGTGATCTCTTTAGAAGAATTTCTCAGGGATACACATCATAAAAATTGCAAACTACACATCTGTGTGAATCTGCTATATACCTGATACATTCCTTCAGTAAGCAGAAATAAGTGAATATTTCTTCTGTTGTTTTTGGTTTTTTTTACTTATTTATCCTGAAAGAATATAAAGCATATCCAAGATACCAATAGAGAATCTATGTGATTTGTCATGTCTGCTAAAGTGCTACTGCTTACTTTGCTTCATCTTCTTATTTTGGAAAGTAAGTTCCTGGAGGACAGAGCCTGGATGCACTTTTGTGTCTTACTTATAAGGATGCAGAAAGGTGTACCACAAGTTTGAAGGAGTTATTTTAGAAGAGATACGTATTTTCTAAATGAGATTTGAATAACAGCTTATGTCTAATTCCTCTGTGACTAAAGATGCAAAAGTTTGTCAGAGCAGTTTGGTTCATCAAGCTATAAAGCATAAATTTATTTTGACACTCTTGTGGCACATATAAAACCAACAGAACTAAACTCTTAATTCTTAGGAATCCTTCAAAGAGGATCTGTTTCTAAGAAGCAAAAGACAGTTCCATGGACTGCATATATACTCTATGATTAGGATGAGTTAAAAGTAAAATGCTTTGGGGACCAAAACGAGCAACTCACTACTTAGTTTTTGGTAATTTCATGGCTTAAATATTACTTTATGATTAAATCTATTTCACCAACAGGGAGCTATCTTCAGTGTAAAATTAAATGTTGGTGTTTATTTAGTGAGAGATAATGGATCTTGAGGCTTGAATTTATATTAATTTTGATATACTTAATAATGAATGTATTAAAAATAACATTTATTTTGCTCACACTATTCGTAATTAAAATGAGGCATTTTACCTCAACAATAAGCCACATTTTATGGTCAATAAGGTGTAAAATATTGAAGTTCATTTATTTTATTCACTCTCCAATGCTTGATATTCTCAAAACAAGATTATGTCAGCAATAGCAAACATTTCTTTAATATCTCTGTGAAAGACTAATACCTGAAAAACTTGGATTCAAAAAAAAAAGTAAAGCATAAAATACATTTCACCTTAGAAGAAAATAGGTGTTTGAATCATCTCAGCCTTTCTGTAGTTAGGCTATCTGCTAGAAATGTCTGGGTCAGTCACCTGGGCCCATAATACTTATGGTGAACCCCTACAGTCACATCACCTTTGAAAACCAATCTTGTGACTGGACTTGCCCTGGTGGTTCTTACTACGATTTCAAGATGCACCTCAGCAACAACCATCAGAGCATTTTGAAAAAACAAGGATCATGACTCACAAGTCCTGGAGGGTACATGCCATGACCAGGACAAAACAGCAAGGTCTGTGTTAGAGAGTGTGAATCTGGGGTTCTGCCTTTTGTGGTCAATGATGGGGTACCTCAGGTCTCATGGGTTCATTCTTTGTTGGTAAATTTAAAACATAAGAGCAAGAAATAATGTGTGGGAAGGGAAAGGCAAGTGGTCAAACTGACAGGTCTATGGACCAGAGCTCTCTAAAATGAGGAGTATTTCAGGGTTGGGATGGCATGGCTGTTTATCTAGTTGAATAGCAGACGATGGGTTTATTCAAGATGAGTGCCTTTGAAATGGATGCCTCAGGAATCAAAAGCTTAATGTCAAGCACTTATATTACAATAAAAAAAAGCCAATTGTTAGGTACTTAGGCTATAATAGGTGTCAAAATACCAAAGTCAAAAATTTTCTTACCTGAATTGGTATTCTCAATCTCTAATGCATTTAATGGCAGAAAGGATTGAACCACACATCACTAGGTTCTGATTGTTTGGACTGAGGTGGAAGAGTAAAATTTCTTTGTTTTTTGAGTTCTTCAGATTTAAGGAAAGGAAATACATTTGTTCTACTTTTAACAATTACATTTGCTCACGTATAAAATATGTTTTTATGCAAAGTTTCCACATGAATTCACCTCAGATGAGATGGATCAGATTTATTTGGTAGTCTGAGTACGTCTTGCAAATTTTGGTGGAGTCCTTGGTATGACAGACACCCCCATTTCAGAACATGGAATTGAAATGTGTGCTATAAATGTTTCATGAGGTATCAGTAAATTGACTAAGGCAAATATGGAGCCATTTAACTGGTCTATTAAGAAGTCTGACTGTGACATCATTTATTTTTACTGTTCAGTTCTCATACACTGTTGCTGCTATCCTTCCCATAATGTCTGATTTCCTTTCTCGGGTATTTAACGGAAAAAAAAATAATGCCTTCCTTTAAAACATAATAAGCCATATAAGGAATTTACGAGTAGAAAATACTTACTTAGTATCTCATATGCAGCATCTGTTTAAATGCTTGTGATACATGCAACAGAAGAAAATCCCTGTCCTCAGACAGATTGTGTATCAGTTCATACGTGGAAAGACAGTAAGGGATAAACACAAAAATAAGTGTATTTGGTAGTAAGTTTGAAAAGGTAAAGTACTAAAGAATGATGAAAAAGGACAAGTGGAAGATGATGTGGCATGCATGGTGACTATCTAGAGGCACAAATTGTAATTTTTTTTTAATTTGAGCTTTTTATATACTTTTATATACTTTTATATAAAAGTATATACTTTTATATACTTTTATATAAAAGTATATACTTTTATATACTTTTATATACTTTTATATACTTTTTCATTTCCTGTTTAACTTCTTGGTTGGCCCGTTCATTCTTTAGTAGGATGTTCTTTAGTCTCCAAGTATTTGTTACTTTTCCAAATTTTTTCTTGTGGTTGATTTTGAGTTTCATAGCATTGTGGTCTGAAAATATGCATGGTATGATCTCAATATTTTTGTACTTGCTGATGGCTGATTTGTGTCCCAGTATGTGGTGTATTTTGGAGAATGTTCCATGTGCACTGGGGAAGAATGGCTATCCCACTACTTTAGTATGAAATGTTCTGAATATATCTGTTAAGTACATCTGGTCCAGTGTGTCATTCCGAGCCATTGTTTCCTTGTTGGTTTTTTGATTAGATGATCTGTCCATTGCTGTGAGTGGGGTTTTGAAGTCTTCTACTATTATGGTATTACTATCAATGAGTTTCTTTATGTTTGTGATTAATTGACATATATTTGGGTACTCTCACATTTGGCACATAAATGTTTACAATTGTTATGTCTTCTTGGTGGATAGACCCCTTAATTATGATATGATGCCCTTCTTCATCTCTTGATACAGTCTTTATTTTAAAGTCTAGATTGTCTGATATAAGTATGGCTACTCCAGCTTTCTTTTGTTGACCATTAGCATGATAGCTGGTTCACTATCCCCTTACTTTCAATCTGAAGGTGTCTTTAGGTCTAAAGTGGGTCTCTTGTAAACAGCATATAGATTGGATCTTGTTTTCTTAACCTTTCTGTTTCCCTATGTCTTTTGATTGGAGCATTTAGTCCACTGACATTTAGAGTGAGTACTGAAAGATATGAATTTATTGCCATTATGTTGCTTGTAGAGTTGGAGTTTCTCATGATGTTCTCTGGTCCTTTCTAATCTTTGTTGCTTTTGGGATTCATTCATTCATTCATTCATTCATTCATTCATCTTTTCTCCCCTCAGAGCATCCCCCTTAAAATTTCTTGCAAGACTGGTTTAGTGTTCACAAACTCCATTAATTTTTGTTTGTCTTGGAAACTTTTTATCTCTCCTTCTATTTTGAAGGACAGCCTTGCTGGATAAAGAATTCTTGGCTGCATATTTTTCTGATTCAGCACATTGAATATATCCTACCACTCCTCTCTGGCCTGGCAAGTTTTTGTGGATAGGTCTGCTGCAAACCTGATCTCTCTTCCCTTGTAGGTTAGGGACTGTTTTCCCTTGCTGCTTTCATGATATCTCCTTGCCTGAGTATTTAATGAATTGAAATATGATATGCCTTGTTGATGGTTGGTTTTTGTTGAATCTAATGGGAGTCCTCTGTGCTCCCTGGATTTTGATGTCTGTGTCTTTCCACAGGTTAGGAAAGTTTTCCACTATGATTTGCTTACATAACCTTTCTACCCTTATTTCTCTCTCTTCCTCTTCTGCAAACCCTATGATTCTGATGTCGTTCCTTTTTAATGAGTCACTGATTTCTCTAATTCTTAAGTCATGCTCTTAATCCTTAATCTCCCTCTTTTTTTCTGCTTCATTATTCTCCATAAGTTTGTCCTCTATATCATTGATTCTCTGTTCTGCCTCATCCATCCTTGCTGCCGCAGCATCCATTCGAGATTGCAGCTCAGTTACAGAATTTTTAATTTCATTCTATTTTTTACTTCTTTTATCTCCACAGAAAGGGAATCTAATCTATTTTTGGACTCCAGCTAATATTCTTATTATTGTGATTCTAAATTCTGGTTGAGACATCTTGCTTGTATCTGTGTTGTTTAAGTCCCTGGCTGTCGTTTCTTCCTGGTCTTTCTTTTGGGGTGAATTCCTTTGTTTCGTCATTTTGAAGGGAGAAAAGGAATTAATGAGGTAGAAAAAATTAAAGTTAAAAAAATTAAAATTAAAAAATATTAAAATTAAAAAATTAAAAAGAAACACACACACACACACACACACACACACACACACACACACATACACACAAATGGAATAAGTGATGCTAGATCCTAGGTGTATTTTTGTCTGGGTGTTGAAAGTGGCTTGATAGAGAAAAAAGGTGGGGAAAAAGGAAATGGTTTGAAAATTTGAAAAATGAATACACTGAAATAGACTAAAATGAAATGATGGAAGTAAAAGAGAATTTGAAAAATTTACACCAAAGTAAAAAATATAGTAGAAAAAAATAAAAAATATTTTTAATGAAAACTGAAAATAAAAATGAAATTTTTCTCTTTTTGTATTCAAGAAAAAGAAAATAAAGAGAGAAAGAAAAAAAGAAAGAAAATTGAATAGATGGACTGGCTAACAGACTAAAATATGACTGAAATTACTTCGTTTTCCCTTAGAAGTCAAACTATGAAGCATTTTATAGTGTATAAACAAAGCAGGTGGTGAGACTTGTGTTCTTGAAGAGTGTAGGTTGGCCCAGTTGGGGGGCGCTTAGTGTAACGGCTCCATTCTCCACTAAATGGTGCTGCTAGCCTACTAGGGTGGATTGTTGTGGTGCTTGTAGATGCCTATGCGCATGTGCGGGAGTGGTGAAAATGGCATCACCCAGCTACCCAGTCTCCAGTATTGAACTCTCTTGTCCCTGATCAGCAGTCATGCACCTGTCCTTTGTCTCCAGCTTCCATCCATTCCCCGCTTTTACACTGTCTGTGACTAAGCTGTCAGGTTGCTAGGCAACTCCTCCCTTATGTGTTTTATATCAGATGTGGCTGTGTTTCCTGACCCCTCACTTCTGAGGGACTGCCGCTTTGACCCATTCTGACCCTCTGAAAGAGGGTCTCACCAAGCAGTGGTTGGGTGCCAGCTGCACTCAGGAATGTTCACAGGACTGTGCTGCTGCCGATGCCCAGAGACTGTGGCCAGGTGCCAGCCCTCCCCAGAAAAAGTTTGCAAGACAGTGTAGCAGCAGTGCCTCAGGGATTAGGGAAAATCACAACACACATCTGGCACCAGGCTTCACCCCCTTGCTCCAGCACCAGCGAATGTGGCCATTCTCTGGGGGTCTGCTGGGCCCAGGTGACCTCAGAGCCTCTACCAAATGTCCTTCCATCAGTGGAACCACTTTTCCCCGTGTGGCCCGAGAACCTCCCAGACCCCACTCTGCTCCTGGGGATTCACCCTTTCCACCAGAGCACTGCCAGTTGTCCATCTGCAGAGTTTCTGACTCTGCGCTCCCCCGTTTACAGTCTTAATGGAATTTAAACCCTCTCCTTTCTCCTTCCTCCCTTTTTTTTTCAGTCTCTGTGGCTTTTTCCAATTTTCCACTTTCTCTCCAGCTGCTTTTGGGGAGGGGTGCTTTTCCTGTATTATCCTCCCCCATCTCCATCCTCTCTCCACAAGGAAAATTGGCTCCCTGCCCTCTGCAGCTTCTCTCTCCCCAAGTTCACCTCTCCACGCTGCATACCTGCTGAATTCTTTGGTTTCGCATTGTGCAGATTGTTGCGTTAATCCTCAGATCAGCTTTCTAGGTGTGCAGGATGGTTTAGCATTGGTCTGGCTGTATTTTACAGACACAAGACACACAAAAAACTTCCAGGCTGTTCCGCCATTTTGGCTCCTCTCACTGACTATATTTCTTACACTGTGCATTTTATTCCTACGCTTACTCATTCCATAACTGAAGGCCTATATCTCTTTCTCCCCTTCACCCATTTTGTACAACCCCCAAACCCCTCCCCACTGGCAACCATCAGTTTGTTCTCTGTATTTATAGTTCTGATCCTGCTTTTTGTTTTTTGTTTTATTTTTATATTCCATTAGCTAGTGGGATCATATGGTATTTGTCTTTTTCAGTCTGACTTATTTCACTTACCATAATACTCTCTGGTCCATCCATGTTGTCTTAAATTACATGATCTCATCCTTGTTTATGGCTGCATAATAGTCCATTGTTTATATATACCACATTTTCCTTGTCCATTCATATATTGAGGGACACAGGTTGTTTCCATTTCTTGGTTATTGTAAATAATGCTACAATAAACAGAGGGGTGCATGTATCTTTTTGAGTTAGTGTTTTTGTTTTCCCTGGGAAAATACCCAATAGTATAGAATAGAAATTTTCAATAGAATTATCAGATTATATTGATTTTTCTACTTTAGATTTTTGAGGAATCTCCATACTCTTTTCCACAGTGGCTGCTCCAGCTTGAATTCTCACCAGCAGTGCATGATGATTTATTTTTCTACACATCCTCACCAACTTTTGTTGTTTTTTGTCTTCTTGGTTTTAGCCATTCTAACAGGTGTAACGTGATATCTCATATCTCATTGTGGTTTTGATTTTCATTTCCCTGATGATCAGTGAGGAGTATCTTTTCATGTATCTGCTGGCTATCTGTATGTCTCCTTTGGGAAAAAATCTCTATTTAGGTTCTCTGCCCATTTTTTAAGCAGGTTTTTTTTTTTTTTTTTGGTGTTAAGTTGTAGGAGCTCATTATATGTTTTGAATATTAACCCGTTATCAGATATATCATTTGCAACTATCTTCACTCATTCAGTATATTATTTTCCTGTTTTCTTGATGGCTTCCTTTGCTGTGCAAAAGCCTTTTATTTTGATGTAATCTCAATAGTTTTTTTGTTTTGTTTTGTTTTTTGTGGGTTTTTTGTTTGTTTTTGTTTTTGTTTTGCTTTTGTTTCCATTGTTTTTAGAGCCATACCTGGAAGAATGTTGCTTTGGCTAATGTCAGAAAACTTACTACCTGTGCTGTCTTCTAGGATTTATGTGGATCTTTAGTCCATTTTTAGCTTATTTTTGTGTTTGATGTTAGAATAGTTTCATTCTTTTACATACAGCTATCCCGTTTTCTTAACACCATTTATTTAAAAAAAAAAACTATGTTTTTCCATTGCATATTCTTATTTCTTTTGTCAGGGATTAATTGACCATATAAATGTGGGTTTATTTCTGAGGCCTCTGTCTTGACCTATGTGTCTGTTTTTGTACCAGTACGTACTCTATTGATCACTACAGATTTGTAGCTTATCTTGATATCTGGGATTATAATACCTCCAGATTTGTTCTTCTTTCTCAGGATTGCTGTGGCTATTTGGGGTATTCTGTGATTCTGTATAGACTTTAGTATTCCTTGTTCTATTTTTGTGAAAAATACTACGGGTATTTTGATAGGGATTGCATTGAATCTATAGATTTCTTTGGGTAATATGGACATTTTGATAATAAATTCTTTGAATCCATGAGCATGGAATATCTTTCCATATGTTTGTGTCATCTTCAATCCCTTTTTTGAGTGTTTTATAGTTTTCAGAGTACAAGTCTTTCACCTCTTTCGTTAAGTTTATTCCTAGTTATTATTTTTGGTACAGTTATAAATGGTGTTGTTTTTTAAATTTCTCTTTCTGGACTTTATTGTTCGTGTATGGAAATGCTATGGGTTTCTGGGTACATGATTTGCTAATATTTTGGATTTCTTCATCTACATTTATCAAGGACATTGTCCTGTGGTATTATTTTTTGTGGTATCTTTGGTGCAATGCTGGCCTCATAGAATGCTTTTGGAAACTTTTATTCATTTATTTTTTGGAATGATTTGAAGAGAAAAAAAATTAACTCCTCTTTAAATGTCTAGTAGCATTGAATTGTGAATCCACCTGACCTTGGATTTTTATTTTTTGGTTGTTTTTAATTACTGATTCACTTTCATTACTTGTAATCGGTCTGCTGAGATTTTCTATTTCTTCCTTGTTCAGTGTTGGAAGACTGTAGGTTTCTAAGAATGTATCCATATCTCCTAAGTTGTCCATTTTGTTGACATATAATTTTTCATAGTATTCTCTTACAATCCTTTATAATTCTGTGGTGTCAGTTGTTACTTTTCCTTTGTCATTTCTGATTTTGTTTATTTTGGTCTTTGTTTTTTTTTTTTTTTTTTTCTCTTATGAGTGTGGGTAAGGGTTTGTCAATTTTGTTTATCTTTTCAAAGAGCCAGCTCTTAGATTAATTGATTTTTTTCCTTTCATTTTTTTTTTTAATTCTCTACATCATTTATTTCTCCTCTGATCTTTATTATATATTTTCTTCTACTAGCTTTAGGCTTTTTTTATTATTTTTCTAGTTCTTTTAAATAAGGTTAGATTGTTTATGTGAGTCTTTTCTTATTTCTTGTTGTAGGCCTGTATTGCTATACACTTTCTTCTTAGAACTGCTTTCACTGTGCCCCAGGAATTTGTGACCACATTTTTTTCATTTTCATTTATCTCCAAGTATTTTTGGATTTTTTTTTCATTGCTTCATTGACCCATTTGTTGTTTAGTATCATGTGGTTTAGTATCCATCTGTTTGTTTTTTTCCAGTTTTTTTTCTTGTGATTTATTTGTAGTTTTATACTGTTGTGGTCAGAAAAGATGCATGGTATGATTTCTGTCTTCTTAAATGTATTGAGGCTTGTTTTATGGCCTAATATGTGATCTCTTCTGGAGAATTTTCCATGTACACTGGAAAACAATGTGTATGCTGATGTTTTTGTATGGAATATCCTATATATATCTTTCATGTCTATCTGGTTTAACGTGTCATTCAAAGACATGTTTCCTTATGGATTTTCTGTCTGAATGATCTATCCATTGATAAGCGGAGTGTTAGAGTCACCTACTATATTATATTATCATCAATTTCTCTCTTTATATCTGTTAATATATTTTTTATGTATTTAGGTGATCTAGCGTTGGGTTCACATATACAATTATTATATCCTGTTGTTAGATTGATCTCTTTGTCAATATGTATCATCCTTCTTTGTCTCTTGTTAGTGTCTTAGATTTTGTTTTTTAATTTTTAAGATGTGTGTTTATTTTTGAGACAAAGAGAGACAGAGCATGAGCAGGGGAGGGACAGAGAGAGAGGGAGACACAGAATCCGAAGCAGGCTTCAGGCTCTGAACTGTCAGCACAGAGCCTGATGCAGGGCTTGAACTCATGAACTGTGAGATCCTGATTTGAGCTGAAGTTGGAGGCTTAACCAACCGAGCCACCCAGGCTCCCTGTTAGTGTCTTTGTTTTAAAGTCTTCTGTGTGATGTAAGTATTGCTACTCTGGCTATATTTTTTTTTTCCACTTCCATTTATTTACATGGCAAATGTTTTTCCATGATTTCACTTTCAGTCAGTATTTGTCTTTAGGTCTGACGTGAGTCTCTCATAGATAGTACATAGATGGATTTTGTTTATTTATTCATTTCACCACTCTGTGTCTTTTGCTTAGAGCATCTATACCACTTATATGTAGAATAATATTTGATAGGTATGTACTTACCTTGATTTTTTACATTTGTTTTCTGGTTGTTTTTGGAGTTCTTTGTTTCTTCTTCTCTTGCTCTCTTTCTTTGCAATCAATGAGTATCAATAGTTTTTGTTTGGCACGTGCACACTCTCTTTTTTTGCCTCTAGGTAGGTTTTGGATTTGTGGTTACCATGACATTCATATATAATACCATAAGTAAATAGAGTCCATATTCATTTTATGATCACTTACGTTCAAACACATTCTTAAAAAAATAGAAATTATTTTATTATTTTCCTACTCTTCCATTCTTACTCCCTTTTCCATGTTTTATGTATATGTTGTTATATTTTTAAAAATGTTATTCATATTTTTTCTTATGTATATGGCCATTTCTTTTGTACTTAAAGAAGTCCCTTCAAAATTTCTTGTAAGAATGGTTTAGTAGTGATAAACTCCTTTGTCTTTTGTTTGTTTGGAGAACTCTCTATCTCTCCTTCAAATCTGAATGATAACCGTGGTAGGTAGATATTCTTGGTTGTAGGTTTTTTCCTCTTTCAGAACTTTGAATATATCATGCCACCCCCTTCTGGCTTGCAAAATTTCTGCTGGAAAATCAGCTGGTAACCTTATGTTTCTCTTGCAGGTAACTTATTTTTCTCTCTTGCTGCTTTTAGGATTCTTTGTATTTAACCTTTGACTTTTTTTTTTAACCTTTGACATTTTTATTATTATGTGCCATGGTGTGGATCTTCTTGGTTCATCTTGTTTGGAAGTCTCTGTGATTCTTGGATTTGGATGTCTATTTCCCTCCCTAGGTTAGGCGAGTTTTCAATTATTTCTTCAAGTAAGTTTTCTACACCTCTCTTCTTCTGGGGCACCCTATGATACAAATGTTTGTCCACTTGATGTTGTCTAAGAGATCTTTTAATCTATCCTCAATTTTTAAGTTCTTTTCCCTTTTTGTTGTTTAGCTTGTATGCTTTCCATTACCCTGTCTTCCAGATCACTGATATCTTCTTCTGCATCCTCTAATCTCCTGTTGATTTTCTCTAGTGTGTTTTTGTTTTAGTTATTGTAATCTTCAACTCTGATGGTTCTTTATAATATTTTCTATCTCTTTACTGAATGTCTCACTGAGTTCTTGAATTCTTTTCTCCAGCCCAGTAAGTATCTTTATGATCATTACTTTAAATTATTTTTCAGGCATATTGCTCATCTCTGTTTCATTTAGTTCTTTTTCTGAGCTATTTTCTTGTTCTTTCTTTTGGAGCATATTCCTCTCTCCCCATATTGGTTGACTTTCTCTGTTTGTTTCTATGGATTAGGTAAAACACTCCTTTTCCTTAAGTTGAAAGACTTGTATGTTAAAATACAACTTGTATGTTAAAAAACAACTTTTATGTTAAAATACAATCTACACAGTGGCTCTTCTATGAGGAATAGATTAAAGAAAGTTAAAAAACAAATCAGAGAGATTATGTAGGAAACTGTTAGAGTTACTAAAGTAAGTGATATTGTTGACACTCTCTAGAAGGTTCATGGTAAAAATGGTAAAGAGTAGGAAATGATTCTGGGTCTATTTTTAAGGTACTTCAACAGCATTTCCTGTTGGATTAGATGGAGGTATAAGAGAATAAAAATGAAACAGGTCAATCCACTGGAAAGACAGGGTGACATTGAGACTGAGGAGGCTAAGGGTGAGCAAGTTTTGGAAGTATTACCAGAGTTTCACTTTGCCACATACTGATGTTAATATATTTTCTAGTGAAATAAAACCATCCAGTGGGGGTTAGATGTATAAATCTGGGCTTCACTGAATGATCTTTACAGGAGATATTCATGATAGAATTACTGACATTGATATGGTAACAGATACAACTGGAAAAGATTTTAAAAAGTGAATATAAAAAAAGGATAGTAGGGCAGAACTAAGCTTTTGAGAAATTCAGTATGCAGAGATCAAAAAAAGATGATCATAATTTTTAATGAGACTGAAACATATTTGATACAAGGAAATAAAGGTGAACACTTAATAGTATAAGGTTAAAAGTGAAGAATTTAAAGAATTAAGGTTTATTATGAGAAAATTAAAAATTGGTAGTTATGAAGGGTGCACTCCTACTTACCTTGCTACTTGCTACTTACCTGAATAGCCTATATTATTTTGTTAAGGTTTATTTTTTGCATGGATTTTAGGTATAACAGTGAAGAAGGACTTTAGAATTTTGTATAATTGTCCTTCAGGTAACAATTTAAATTACATATGTCAATATTGGATGATTTACATCTTGTTTTGGTGAAATGATGGAGATCAAGCTAAAGTATATCAGGAAATAATAGAATCTTCTGTGGAAAAGTCCATAGGCAAGAGATGCATTATTTTCCCACTGAATACTACCTCAATATGTTCCCTTCACTTTGGGCGCCATTTTGGCATACTGCTAACCCTGTTATGCTTGATATATCAATATCCAATATTAAATACACACACACACACACACACACACACATACACAATAATCAACATTACAGAGTTCTCAAATCTCTTTCTGAAATATCTGAATATACAGGTAAGTCTTTAAAGGGGACTTAACCTTTCAGCAGATGTTTGCAACTTTTTCCGTGTGAGACTTCCAGGCCTATGGAATCTGAAGTGATTTAATTTTGTTATCATTTACTGGATCTTACAGAAGCAATGGGGCATTTTATAGAATGAAAATATATAACAGTGGGTTACTGGATTCACAGAAGCCATACTATAATACACTTTTTAAACAGAGAAATAAAGTTGTGAGCATTCTATATTATACCATCCTTTGTTCTTCCTTTTCAATCTCTAGCTTAGAAGATACAGCATGTCATTTTACCCAGAGCTCTATTTGTGTCACTCTCAATAAAGCTTATTAAAGTGGGATGCTATATCCAGTCAGTGACATGTTAATCAGTGCACAAGGATTTCTTCATGGTGTCCCTATTTTTATTGAAAAAAAAGGGGGGGGTGTAATTTACAAGCATAAAGTCTATGTTCCTAAACCACATCTTTTCTTACACGGATTCACCTATATCCATCCTACCATCACTGCTGCTAAATGGCACCAATTTATAAAGTTGTTTTTATCATAGCCTAATTTCTTCAGCAACAAAACTTTGTGGAGGGTTGTGGGTCTTTTGCGTATGTTATTAATGACAACTTATCTACAGTTTATTGATTTTAAAAGTATTCTGAATAGATGACAATTTCTTTTTCCATAGCATTATCTCCTCAAGGCTGTTGTCCTTTCAGTAGTGTAGAAAAGGAATTCTTAAACTCTGGGATTTAATGAATGTAATGTAATATATGGGTCCCAAAGGCCCAAACATCCCCTAAAGCTGTGAAATGTTGGGAGTTGGCATTTTGTTTCTCTCCCCCTCTCCCTCCCTCCTCCCTCCTTCTTCCTTCTCTCTCTCTCTCTCTCTCTCTCTCTCTCACACACACACACACACACACACACACACACACACACTCACACACCCACACACCACACACTTCTTCAGAGTCCACAAACTCTAAAATGTTATTGGCTCCCCAGGGACATTCCAACATAATGTAGGATTGGTGTTATAGTCTACAAATACCAGTTTGTTAGTAACTACCATCCTGGAATTTCCCTTTGTAATATACATAGCACACCTTTCCTAATGCCCTCACTTACATTTGAAAAGAAAATGAGAACATCCCTTGCAGTACATCTGCTAATACTACTGGTGGTATGCTTTTTGCAGAAAGAGAAGAAGAAGCAGATTTAAACATAAATGTAGGGAGAAAGGAAAGAGGCCTATGGGGGGAATTTAAGGATGGTGTCATTTAAGGGCACTTAATATCATATTCCTAGTTGTTTATAGACCCTACTAAGTTGTCCCAATAAAGATACACTACTGTAGAATGCTGAGATTTCTTTTTTTTTTTTAATTTTTTTTTTTCAACGTTTATTTATTTTGGGGACAGAGAGAGACAGAGCATGAACGGGGGAGGGGCAGAGAGACAGGGAGACACAGAATCGGAAACAGGCTCCAGGCTCTGAGCCATCAGCCCAGAGCCCGACGCGGGGCTCGAACTCCCGGATCGCGAGATCGTGACCTGGCTGAAGTCGGACGCTTAACCGACTGCGCCACCCAGGCGCCCCGAGATTTCTTTTTTTAAAAAGGAAAGTGCTCATAGAAATGTAAACACATTG
This sequence comes from Puma concolor, assembly GCF_028749965.1. Taxonomy (NCBI): domain Eukaryota; kingdom Metazoa; phylum Chordata; class Mammalia; order Carnivora; family Felidae; genus Puma; species Puma concolor. Next base: position 47,379,828 of record NC_141671.1, on the reverse strand, counting down.
TCATTTGTAACTTGATATTTACTGATTTCTTATAATCACCTGACTATTTACCAGTTTTGAATATACAACCAATTACATAGATAGTAAGTATTGAATAATTATGGAATATGGTAACTTGTTGGTGAGCAGAGATCTGAGTAAGACATCAAATGGGGATGGGAAAGGCCAATTCTAGATACATGTGAGAAAGAGGAGAATCTTCAGCCCTCAACAAATATAAAAGAGATGGGGAAAATACAGGTTGTCTTTTGCCTCTGTACTTTTTTTTAGGACTTATTTTTAACAGTAATGGAACTACATCCATAGAAACATATTGTATCTGTATGTTTCCCCATTGACATAGAGAAAATTTGAATTGCATAAACCACTAGAGCAACAGTTTTACATCTTCCCAGCTATCTAGAAGTTCTTTCTGAAATGCAGCCACAGCTCTTGTCCAGGAGGATGTGTCTCAATTATGTGGGGGTGAGGGGCAAACTATTTTTCCCCATCAGTCATTGGCCAATACATTTGTAAAATACAATAAAAACAAATTAGAAAAAATGAAAAGACACAAAATTCAATTCCCACTTTGTTATTAATAGATTTAACAGGCATAAAGTTACTTTCTTCAATTGCTATACAATTTCTAAATGATTACTCTTAAATTCTGTGCATCACGTCAGACAGTGATCAACGTTTTGCAGACCATCGCCAGTTGGCATATCAATGCTGTTCAATAACATTGATTGGGAGAGTATACAGCTGTGCACAACGAAGGAGCAAAAAGGTGGATTAGACCTTTATTCCCATTAGGGAGGAACTCTGCCTTTTAACTCTTTCTCGTGTAGGAATTCTGCTTAAGACTGGCTTCAAAGTATGTTTCCCTGCCTTACAAATAAAACTAAAAATCATTCATGTATTACATGGAGACTCACATAGTAACCCTATAAGCCAGTGGTTCTCAAAGGATCCTCACACAGACATTTTGTTAGTTTTGTGAATTTCTTTAGCCTATGAGATTGTCTTCCTCTTCTGGCTTATTTTATTTAGGAAAATGATTTTTATTTCAATTTCATACTACAGTTAGACTTTTATTGGTCTTAATCTAACAGACTAGATTTTCCACGAATTTTGCTGCAAAATTGTAAAGAGGGCAATATAAATTATGTTTGGAAATTATTAGAAGGTAAATGATCCATTGGTAGATGGGATTAAAACCACCTGTATAGGGGCGCCTGGGTGGCGCAGTTGGTTAAGCGTCGGACTTCAGCCAGGTCACGATCTCGCGGTCTGTGAGTTCGAACCCCGCGTCAGGCTCTGGGCTGATGGCTCAGAGCCTGGAGCCTGTTTCCGATTCTGTGTCTCCCTCTCTCTGCCCCTCCCGCGTTCATGCTCTGTCTCTCTCTGTCCCAAAAATAAATAAACGTTGAAAAAAAAATTAAAAAAAAACCACCTGTATAAACTTGTGCTGTGCACCAGTCTTGTGTTTTCTATACATTGTTTTAAGGGAGAATCTACAGTTTGTGTTCTAGAGATCTGAGCGTTCTCTAAGAGAAATACACATGCACATCTTATATAGACTTAAAATTAATCTAATTTTCTAAACTTTAGGACCTTATTCTTGGCCTTATTTTTTACTGCTTTTTATCAGACCGATCCCATCAAAACCTTCTATTTTTATCTCCTCATTAAACTTAGAGCCCTACCAATAATAGACAAAAAAGAATATGTATGTTACAATAAAAATTATTAGCTTCATCTACATGCTAGAAATTCAAACACCCAAACAAATATAAAAGAAAAAAAGTGAATCTCAAGAGCCCTAAGTTACCAAGTTAGTTAACGAGAAACTTTTCATTTCTCATCTTAGGTCTCCTTGTGTATCTATTGATTAATAGACCTCAAGATTGATTATAGATTAATGGTGGAATGGTATTTCTTGTAGCATTTAGCTTTTTCTCAAAATGCCATATATTTTATTTTTCATATGCTGAAGATAAGATCAATATATATGCTCTTTACTTTTCAAGTGAACATGGAATATTCTCTAGAAGAGACTACATGTTAACCACGAAACAATTCTCAATATATTTAAGAAGATTTAAATCACATCAAGCATATTTTATGACAATAATGCAATGAAATCAGAAATTGATTATAGGAAAAAAAACTAGAAGAAATACAAACACGTGTAGGCTAAATCATATGTTACTAACTACCAAAGGGTCAAAGAAGGAATCAAAGAGGAAATATATATATTTCACACAGAATATCACAGAATATCATTTTTATTTAAAAGTAAAACTGACAGGGGCGCCTGGGTGGCTCAGTTGGCTAAAGCTCCAACTTCGGCTCAGGTCATGATCTCACAGTTTGTGGGTTCAAGCCCTGCATTGGGCTCTGTGTTAATAGTTCAGAGCCTGGAGCCTGCTTCAGATTCTGTCTCTCTCTCTGTCTCTCTCTCTCTCTCTCTCTGCCCCTCCCCTGCTTGCACTTGGTCTTTCTACCTCTCTCTCAAAAAAAAAATAAATTTAAAAAATGTTTTAAAATATAAAACAAAGTAAAACTGACAGAAATGCTATGGTTACTCAGAATTGAGTCTTTGGCTGCTCTTTTGTTACAAATGGATGAACTTTACTTCAAAAAAAAATAACTGATGGTATTTGTTGCCAGTGGTAAAATTTGAGCTTTCAGGCAAAAATTAGAGTTTTGGAAAGATTGTATTTATCACCAGGAGCTTGATATGATAGTTTCCCAAATGCTTAAAAGCTTTTCTTATATATCTATCCATCTATCTATCTATATAAAATTTATTGATTTATATAAATATTATATATAAGTGATGAATCATGGGACTTATATATAAATATATACTAAATATATATTATATATTTTTATATATTATAATTTATTTCATATATATATATAATTTATTGCCAAGTTAGCCAACATACAGTATATATAGTGTGCTCTTGGTTTCGGGGATAGATTCCCGTGATTCATCACTTCCATACAACACCCCGTGCTCATTACAACAAATGCCCTCCTCAATGTCCATCACCCATTTTCCCCTCTCCCCCACTGCCCACCAACAACCCTGAGTTTGTTCTCTGTATTAAAGAGTCTCCTGGGTTTGCCTCCCTCTCTGTTTGAAACTATTTTTTCCCCTTCTCCCATGATCTTCTGTTAAGTTTCTCAAGTTCCATATATGAGTGAAAGCATATGTCTGTCTTTCCCTGACTGACTTATTTCACTTAGCATAATACCCTCCACTTCCATCCACATTGTTGCAAATGGCAGGACTTCATTCTTTCTCATTGCCAAGTAGTATTCCATTGTGTATATAAATCACATCTTCTTTACCCATTCATCAGTTGATGGACATTTAGGCTCTTTCCATAATTTGGCTATTGTTGAAAGTGCTGCTGTAAACATTGGGATACAAATGCCCCTATGCATTAGCACTCCTGTATCCTTTGGATAAATTGCTAGTAGTGCTATTGCTGGGTCATAGGATAGTTCTATTTTTAATTTTTTGAGGAACCTCCACACTGTTTTCCAGAGGGGCTGCACTAATTTGCATCCCCACCAACAGTACAATAAGGTTCCCCGTTCTCCACGGATGTTAGCCATTCTGACTTGTGTGAGATGGTATCTCAATGTGGTTTTGATTTATATTTCCCTGGTGATGAGTGATGTTAAGCATCTTTTCATGTGTCTGTTGGTCATCTGGATGTCCTCTTTGTAAAAGTGTCTATTCATGTCTTCTGCCTATTTCTTCACTGGATTATTTGTTTTTGGGGTTTTGAGTTTGGTAAGTTCTTTATAGATTTTGGATACTAACGCTTTGTCTGATATGTCATCTATAAATATCTTCTCCCATTCTGTCAGTTGCCTTTTAGTTTTATTGATTATTTCCTTTGCAGTGCAGAAGCTTTTAAATTTTTTTTCAACGTTTATTTATTTTTGGGACAGAGAGAGACAGAGCATGAACGGAGGAGGGGCAGAGAGAGAGGGAGACACAGAATCGGAAACAGGCTCCAGGCTCCGAGCCATCAGCCCAGAGCCCGACGCGGGGCTCGAACTCACAGACCGCGAGATCGTGACCTGGCTGAAGTCGGACGCTTAACCGACTGCGCCACCCAGGCGCCCCTGCAGTGCAGAAGCTTTTAATCTTGATGAGGTCCCAATAGTTCATTTTTGTTTTTATTTCCCTTGCCTTTGTATACCTGTCAAGAAGTTGCTGCAGTGAGATCAAAGAGGTTGTTGCCTGTTTTCTCCTCTGGGGGATGGTTTCGATGGTTTCCTGTCTCACATTTAGGCCTTTCATCCATTTTGAGTTTATTTTTGTGTATGGTGTAAGAAAGTAGTCCAGTTACATTCTTCTGCATGTTTCTGTCCAGTTCTCCCAGGACCCTTTACTAAAGAGACTGTCTCTTTTCCATTGGATATTCTTTCCTGCTTGTCAAAGATTAGTTGGGCATACATTTGTGGCTCCAATTCTGGGTTCTCTATTCTATTCCATTGGCCTATGTGTCTGTTTTGTGCCAATACCATGCTGTCTTGATGATTACAACTTTATAGTAGAGGCTAAAGTCTGGGATTGTGATGCTTCCCGCTTTGGTTTTCTTTTTCAATGTTACTTTGGCTATTTGGGGTCTCTTCTGTTTCCAGATAAATTTTAGGATTATTCTAGCTTTGAGAAGAATGCCGGTGCAATTTTGATTGGGATTGCATTGAATGTGTGTATTGCTTTGGGTAGTATTGAGATTTTAACAATATTTGTTCTTCAATTCCATGAGCATGGGTGTTTTTCCATTTCTTTGTGTCTTCTTCAATTTCCTTCATAAACTTCCTATAGTTTTCAGCATACAGATCTTTCACATCTTTGGTTAGATTTATTCCCAGGTATTTTATGGTTCTGGGTGCAATTCTAAATGGGATCTATTTCTTGATTTCTCTTTCTGTTGCTTCATTATTGGTGTATAGAAATGCAACCGACTTCTCTACATTGATTTTATATCCTGAGATTTTGCTGAATTTATGTATCAGTTCTAGCATCTTTTTGGTGGAGTCCTTCATGTTTTCCATGTGGAATATCATGTCATCTGCAAAAAGTGAAAGTATGACTTCTTCTTTGCCAATTTGGATGCCTTTTATTTCATCTTGTTGCCTGATTGCTGAGGCTAGGACTTCCTTCACTATGTTCTTCACAATGGTGAGAGTGGACCTTCATGTCATGTTCCTGATTGCAGGGGAAATCTCTGTTTTTCCCCATTTGACTTTAGCTGTGGGCTTTCCATATAAGGCTTTTATGATGTTAAGGTGTATTCCTTCTATCCTGACTTTCTTGAGGGTTTTTATTAAGAAAGGATGCTACATTTTGTCAAATGCTTTTTCTGCATTTATTGGCAGGATCTTATGCTTCTTATCTTTTCTTCTACTAATGGGAGGTATCACATTGATTGATTTGTGAATATTGAAGTAGCCCTGCAGCCTAGGAATGAATCCTACTTGACCATGGTGAATAATTCTTTTAGTATACTGTTGCATATGATTTGCTAGTATCTTGTTGAGAATTTTTGCATTCACGTTCATCGGGGATATTGGACTGTAATTCTCCTTTTCAGTGGGGTGTCTGTGTGGTTAGGGAATCAAGGTAACGCTGGCTTCATAGAATGAGTCCAGAGGCTTTCCTTTCGTTTCTATTTTTTGGAACAGCTTGAGAAGAATAGGTACTAAGTCTGCTTTAAATTTTTGGTAGAATTCCCCTGGGAAGCCATCTGGCCCAGGACTCTTACTTGTTGAGAGATTTTTGATAACTGATTCAATTTATTAACCGGTTATAGGTCTGTTCAAATTTTTTATTTCTTCCCATTTGAGTTTTGGTAGTGTGTGGGTTTCTAGGAATTTGTCCATTTCTTCCATGTTGGCCAGTTTGTTGACATATAATTTTCATAGTATTCTCTAATACTTGTTCGTATTTCTGTGGTGTTGGTTGTGATCTCTCCTCTTTCATTCTTCATTTTATCTATTTGGATTCTCTCTCTTTTCTTTTTGAGAAGTATGGCTAGGAGTTTATAAATTTTATTTTTTTTTAAAAAACTAGCTCTTAGATTCATTTATCTGTTTTACTGGGTTTTTTTTGATTTTATATTGTTTATTTCATCTCTAATCTTTATTATTTATTTTCTTCTGCTGGTTTTGGGATTTCTTTTCTGTTCTCCTTCTAGTTTTATTAGTTGTGCGGTTAGATTTTGTGTGTGAGATTTTTCTTGTTTCTTGAGATAGGCCTGGATTGCAATGTATCTTCCCCTCAGGGTTGCCTTTGTTGCATTCCAAGGGGTTTGGACTGTCATGTTTTCCTTTTCATTTGCTTCCATAGATTTTTAATTTCTTCTTTAATTGCCTGGTTGACCCATTAATTCATTCTCTAGTAGTATGTTCTTTAACCTCCATGCATCCGGAGGCTTTCCAAATTTCTTCTTGTGGTTGATTTCAAGTTTCATAGAGTTGTGATATGAAAATATGCATGGTATGATTTCAATTCTTTTATATTTATTGAGGGCTGTTTTGTGCCCCAGTATGTGGTCTATCTTGGAGAATGTTCTATGTATACTCGAGAGGAATGTGTATTCTGCTACTTTTGGATGAAAAGTTCTGAATATATCTTTCAAGTCCATCTGGTCCAGAGTATCATTCAAGGCCATTATTTTTTTATGGATTTTCTGCCTAGATGATCTGTGCTTTGTTATAAGTGGAGTATTAACGTCGCCTGCAATTACTGTATTCTTACCAATAAGATTGCTTATGTTTCTGATTAATTGATTTATATATATGGATGTACCAAGTTGGGGGCATCAACATTTATAATTGTTAGCTCTTCTTGATAGATAGACCCCTGTAATTATGATATAATGCCCTTCTTCATCTTTTGTTATAGCCTTTAGTTTAAAATCTAGTTTGTGTGATATAAGTATGGCTACTCCAGCTTTCTTTTGACTTCCAGTAGCATGATAGATGGTTCTCCATCCCCTCACTTTCAGTCTGAAGGTTCCTCGGGTCTAAAATGAGTCTCTTGTAGACAACTTATAGATTGATCTTGTTTTTTATTCATTCTGATACCCTGTGTCTTTTGACTGGAGCATTTAGTCCATTTACATTCAGAGTTATTATTGAAAGATATGGGTTTAGAGTGATTGTGATATCTGTAGATTTCATGCTTGTAGTGGTATCTCTGGTACTTTGTGGTCCTTGCAACATTTCACTCACAGGATCCCCCTTAGGATCTCTTGCAGGGCTGGTTTAGTGGTGATGAATTCCTTCAGTTTTTGTTTGTTTGGGAAGACCTTTATCTCTCCTTCTATTCTGAATGACAACTTTTCTGGATAAAGGATTCTTGGCTGCATATTTTTTCTATTCATCACATTGAATATTTCTTGCCACACCCTTCTGGCCTGCCAAGTTTCAGTGGACAGGTCTGCTACTACCCTGTGTCTACCCTTGTAGGTGAAGGCCCATTTTTCCCTAGCTGCTTTCAGAATTCTCTCTTTATCCTTGTATTGTTCCAGTTTCATTATAATATTCCATGGTGAAGACCTATTCTTGTTGAATCTGAAGGGAGTTCTCTGTGCCTCCTGGATTTGGATGTCTGCTTCCTTCCCCAGATTAGGGAAGTTCTCAGCTATAATTTGTTCAAGTAAACCTTTTGCCCCTTTCTCTCTCTCTGCTTCTTCTCGAACTCCTAAGATACAGATAAAAATATGGAATGTTTCACAAATGTGCATGTCATCCTTGCACAGGAGCCAGGCCAACCTTCTCTGTATCGCTCCAATTTTAGTGTATGCGATGCCAAAGTGAGCACTGTATATGATCTTTAAAGACAGGTGATCTTAACGTATATGTCTTTTAGATATGTCTTTGGATAAATTTAGTTGCTTATCCTAACTGCTAGAGAATTTCCTAGAAGAAAAGCACAAGCAGGTACCTAGACAGTCATTTGATTCCCTGTTAGTACAGGAAAATCCACCTCTGTCATTTAATATTTCCCATCTTTTATGTCTTTTGAGTTTTCTCTGTCATAGTTGGTCATTGAGTTTGCATACTGATGAGAAAAGGCTGCGTAGCCCCAAGAACATTTATTCAAACTGGAGAAGCCTCTGGAACAGTGTTACAAAAAGGTCTTAGAGAGGACAACTATATAATCAATTGGCTAGTTATAAATAAGGGAGTTTAGAGGAGAGGAGAGGAACAAGGTGAGACTTAGTGATGGAAACCAGAATCCAAGAGAAACCTGGAATCATTTATACCCTTAACTCTCTTCATTCAAAGCCATCTGATGTAATCTTTTTAAGAAAAGCTTAAATGCAATTGTAAAACATGCCCTTATGCCAAGTAGTTAGTTTGATGCAATATTTCTGAGTTTCACTTTAAAAGTGGGAAACCGAAACATAAACACACGAGTTGTTAGGTGATAATACAAACTAATACATTTCAAAATTATATAAAGAAAATTTCCACCAGATATAGTCGTTTATTAATAATATATCCATATTACTGTAAGATTTCAGATGTTTTAAGAAAATGCTGATTTCCTTGCAAACTGTGGCCACAGAACTCCTTAATCAACAAAAATTCATATTAAAGACTTTATTATGTAAAATTGAATATTCCCCGTATTTAAATATATACTGCAAGAAAGATATTAGGAGAAGATATTGATAATTGCAGTGGGTGTATGAAAATGCCATTTGACTTTGTCCTCTCTAATAATAGTGTCAGTTACATGAATGGAGATGTAAAAAGAATAATATTCAAATATAGAATTGAAATAAAGTGGAAAGGAACACTAGTATCCTTTTAAAAGATAGTATTTTCAAATACTGGGTAAATGATAATGTGATGGGATTTACCAGGTATAAATTAAGGCTTGCATTTAGATTAAAATACAAACAGCTTCTCCTATGACTGTGGTGGTCTGCCTTCAGTGTCCACATTAATGTGGCCAGGAGATTTTAACGACCACAAATTCTACTGAAGCAAATATTGAGACAGAACTTGTCAAAACCCACATGTGATTTTGAGATTGCTTTAATAAAAGGACATTCACTAGATCAATAAAACTAATTGTTCTTCACTATTTTGGAGAGGGTAGCCAAATATGGAGGCTTGATTTAGATTCAAGGCACATTGTTTGAATACAACAGGTTACATTTCAATGGTGATCTGGAATCCAGGATGTATAAATAAGTATGAAGGACCTGGAGCTATCAGTTCTGAAAAGGAGACAATGAAGAGAATAACTGAGAGTCAGAATCAAACATCTGAAAAGCCCTGAGGGAGAACACACTTGTGTTGTTCTGCTCCAGAGGGCTGAGCTATGACCAATGATTCGGTAGGAGTGAGACATTTTGTGTAATAAGAAACTGCATGGTAGAGCAGCAAAGTGTGCAAGCTCTGGAGCCAGACTGCTTAGGTTTCAATCTTCAGGGCACTGGGTGGCTCAGCTGGTTAAGCATCTGACTTCGGCTCAGGTCATGATCTTGCAGTCTGTGAGTTCAAGCCCCGTGTCGGGCTCTGTGATGACAGCTCAGAGCCTGGAGCCTGCTTCAGATTCTGAGTCTCCCTCTCTCTCTCCCCCTCCTGTGCTCATGCTCACTCGCTCTCTCTCAGAAATAAATAAACATTAAAAAAATCTAGTCTCCTTCTTTACCTAGGTGTATAATCTTGGGCTTGATTTTTCAACCTTGTGTATCCTATTATCTTAACCAAAAAAAGTACAATGGGCTCTGGTGAATACTAAATGGATCAATACAAGAAACCATTTGGAGCATTTGGAATATTAGTGACAGATCAATACATATTCGTTTCTCTTCTAGATTTTAGATCTCTCCAATAATAAAAGTGATTGTGAGAAATGCTCACCGTAGTGAAGCATGTATGCAAGTTTTTGCTTCCTGTAAACAAATCATGGAATTTTTGTCTTGGATCCTCTTCGGTAGTGGTGATATTTAAAACTGCTGGTAATTATGAGTCATTCATTATTAGGTATCTACATCTATATGACACCTTTTACAGAGTCTTTGAAGAGTCAGATTATTAGGTGCACATCTAGGTATAAGGCAATGTGAATCATCCTGATTTAACTCCTTTTTATTTTACTTTTTCATGGTGGTTTCTTCTCTTTTCTCCTTCTCAAAATGCTTCTCTAAAGTTAATATAGTTTTTGATTTATTCAATGCAGATGTAAATAATTGTTGTGTTGAAAAGTGAATTTTACCAGGAAATGTGTGTGTATGTATGTATATATACATATATATATACATACATACACATGTGTGTGTATGTATGTGTATATATATATATATATATATTTCTAATATAACAGATGGTCTAAAGACTTTATCTAAAAGGGTTGTGTATCTAATTTGAAATTATAGTTAATGGTAACCCTTTGGTTGTAAGGAGACTCTGAAATTATTCATCAACAGTCACTAATTCTACTTTTGAGGAAAGATGATATCATTAGCTCTCTACAACTTGTAGGGAGGGGTGGTGGACTGCAACAAAGAGATATGGGAAGTCTCATTATTAATTGAGCACAAATGTGAATTATGGTCCCTGTAATACCCTAGAGATTCCTTTTAGTCTCCTTGTCCATTCATTTTCATAGATAAGGTTTTGCCAAGTCTCTTTCCGAGGTTTCTTGTCTTTTCAAAAAATATTTCTCCATTTACTTCTTGCTCCTTAACATTTTTTTAAATAATTTTTTTAATGTTTGTTCATTTTTGAGAGAGAGAAAGACAGAGCACAAGTGAGGGAGGGGCAGAGAGAGAGGGAGACACAGAATCCAAGGCAGGCTCTGTGCTGACAGCTCAGTGCAAGGCTCGAACTTACAAACTGCAAGTCATGACCAGAGCTGAGTTGACACTTAACTGACTGAACCACCCAGGAGCCCCTCCTTAATATTTTTAAAGCTTCGTTTACCATCAGCTGTTTCATGACTCCCAAAATTTTACCTCCAAACCACTCTCATAGGTCAAAAATTGTATTCCCTTGGAATTGTAAAGTTTATAAAACCCCTCAAACTCAGCGTTGCTAAAGTTGAACTGAACGGTTTCTTCCTATAAACCTGGTTCTGCTCCAAGTTTCCCTATAGCATGTAAAGGAATCTCCATTAATAGTTGAACAAGACAAAAACCTAGGAGTCCTGCTTCCGTCTTCTCTCTTCTTCTCCCTCACCTCCTTATATCCAATCTGGCATTGAGGGCTATATATTTTACCTCTTAAATATCTCTCAATTCTGTATATGCCTTTGCAATCAATAACTTCTGCCACATTCCCAAGGTTCAGAAGTTTTCTAACCTCTCCCATTCCTTCCATTCCTTCCCCCTTTCAGTCCGTTCTTTATAAGGAAACTAAAAAGTACAAACAGAAAATGTTCTTTCTTTCCTTACTTATAGATAACTTTAATATGAGATAATTGACATAGAATAAACTGCACATACTTATAGAATATAAGCTGCCCATATAACATGTAAAATTTAATAAGTGTTGACATATGTGTAATCCCCAAAATTACAGAAAAAAAACCCATGATAATGAACAAACCACACAAAAGTTCCTTCTACCCCTTGTAATCCTTGTCTTATTCCCCTCCTTATCTACACTTCTTGCTCCAGGCAACTGCTGAGCTGCTTTCTGTCACAATAAATTTGTTGGGGCTTTCTAGAATTCCATATATATGGAAACATGAGGCGTATACTCTTCTGTCTGGCTTTACTTATTTAGCCTAATTATTTTGAGATTATCTATGTCACACTAACAATAATGTATTCCTTTGTATTGATGAGTAATATTCCTTTGTGTAGCTATATCACTTTGTGTAGCTTTTTTATCCATTTACCTGTTGACGGATATTTGAGATGCTTCCAGTTTGGGGCTATTATAAATATAGCTGCAATGAACACTCTGTAAAATTCTCTCTGAATATACATTTATCTGGGTAAATAATACCTAGAAGCAGAATGCATTGGTCATAGGGTAGCCTTGTATTTCACTTTTTAAGGTACTACAAAAGTGCTTTCCAAAGTAATTGTATGATACATTCCAAACAGCCAAAGTGAAATTTCTATTGGCTTCACATCCTCACCAATACTTAATATACTTAGTCTTTTTAACCTCAAATATTATTCTGTGTGTGATTTAGTATCTTATTGTGGTTTCAATTTGTATTTCTCTAGTGGTGATATTGAAAAGTCTTTTCATGTGATTGTTTTCCGCCCATATCTTTTTTAGTGGAATATTCTTTCAAGTCTTTCACCTACATTTTAAAAGTTGGTTCTATTTTTCTTAAATTTGAGTTGTTCAAGTTATCTATATACTCTAGATAGACTTCTTTTGAGAGATACATGTTTTGTAAATACTTGCTACCAGTCTGTAGCCTGCTTTTCTATTATATAAAATATAATTTTGTTGTTACAGTTATATTAGTGTCCTTTAAAGAACACAATTTTGGAGGTTCCTGGGTGTCACAGTTGGTTAAGCATCCTACTTAGGCCCAGGTAATGATCTCACAGTTTGTGGGTTCGAGCCCTATGTCACAGGCTCAGTGCTAACAGCTCAGAGCCTGGAGCCTGCTTCGGATTCTGTGTCTCCCTCTCTCTCTGCCCCTCCCCCAGTTGTGTTTTCTCTCTCTCTCTCTCTCTCTCTCTCTCTCTCTCTCTCCCCTCTCTGTCAGAAATAAACATAAAAATTTTTAAATAAAAATATAAGGAACAAAGTTTTCATTTTGATGAAGTCCAATTTATTGATTTATTTTCCTTTAGTTAGTACTTAAGAATTTTGGGCAAGAAAATAGTTATTTAGAGTTTTACCTAGTTTCTAGTTTCTTCTAGAAATTTCGTAGGCATAGCTGTTACATTGTTGTATGGGAATGTTGTGTGATCCATGTGTAATTAATTATTATATATAGTGTCAGGTAAGGTTGAAGCTTATTTCTTTGGAACCAGTATCTTTTTGAAACAAGATTATAATTTATCCCATTGAATTGCCTTGGTACTTTTATTAAGAATCAGTTGATTACGAGTGTGTATTTCTAGACTCTTCTATTCCTTTGATCTATGTATTTGTCTTTACTCTAATACCAGACTGTGTTGGTTACTATAACTTTATGTCTTGAAATCCAGTAAAATAGGTTCTTCCTTTTTTTTTCTTCATTTTCAAAATCAAACTTACTGTTCTATGCTCTTTGCTTATCCATATGCATATATTTTGTTTGGTACATTAATTAACATTCATCTTTTAGATAACAACTCAGATATCCCTTCATCAGCAAACTTTTTCCTGATCCCATCTTTGAATACATAATTTCCCAGTACCATAGGCTCTTTCTACCTCCTTTAATTTTTCCTTCAGAGAACTTGCTACAATGTGTAATTAGTTGGGTGTTTGTTTTTGTTCTTGTTTTACTTAAGTTTCGCCTCTTCCCTTCTGAAGGCAAGAACTGTATCTTTTTACAAACAGAATTTAGTAGAGACAGTCCTCATTTCTCACAGTTTTGCTATGCAAAAATTCCAGTTATCGCTGAAATTAGTTCAATAACACCAGTCTCCAAAAACATGGTTTATGTTTCAGTTACTACTATGTATTAACTGTGAGGAATTACACAAAGTACAAACATTGCTGTTAAATCTTCAATACACACACAACTATGTGAATAACGTATGGCTTGTGTTTTTCTTTGTTTGTTTTTGTTTTTGTGTTTTTCCCCCTAAAATCTGTCAGCGACTGGTCCTTGCATATCTGTTACTCAGTTTATGTACAGACAGCAGAACATAAAATTACATTTCCTCCTTGGCCCCCAGTGATAAACCCATATGGCACTTTCCAAAAAGTAAATTGAAAGACAGGTTGCCCAACAAAGAAAGAGTGCTGAAAAGAAACAAAAAGTGGTAATGCTGAAAGTGAAACTCAAATTGCACATCCATGGAGTTACAGAAGAAATAACCAAGAGAGGGAATGTTAATGTAGTTTTCCTTTGATAGACAGTAGACATATGGAGGAGTTTGGTAAAGCTGAATTTATTGAGAAAAATGAGGAAAGTGGCTGTGGTGTAAGGCTAAATATTTTATAGGGAAATTGGTACTGGCCCAAACCTTCATAACTAAAGGAATTCTGACAGATATTTTACAACATTAAAAGTATAAAATATAAAACATTAGAGGCTGATTCCAACTGTCTTAGCTTGGGCTTTCATATAAATACTTGGGTGGTTTGTAATCAACAGAAATTAATTTCTAATAGTTCTGGAGGCTGGAAGTCCAAGATCAGGGTGATAGCATAGTGTGTACCCTTTTCTGGGTTGCAAGTGGGTGACTTCTTGTGTCCTCCCATGACTCTTTGGCCTCTTCTTTTTTTTTTTTTTTTTCAACGTTTATTTATTTTTGGGACAGAGAGAGACAGAGCATGAACGGGGGAGGGGCAGAGAGAGAGGGAGACACAGAATCGGAAACAGGCTCCAGGCTCCGAGCCATCAGCCCAGAGCTCGACGCGGGGCTCGAACTCACGGACCGCGAGATCGTGACCTGGCTGAAGTCGGACGCTTAACCGACTGCGCCACCCAGGCGCCCCTCTTTGGCCTCTTCTTATAAAAGCATTAATCCTATTCAAGATTATAGGTCCTCATGACCATGACTTAATTATCCCCTAAAGGCCCCACTTTGGAACCTAATAACAGTGGGAGTAGTATTTCAACATACATTTTGGGTGACATAAACATTCAGTCCATTGGACCAACTTAGAAAGGAGTATGCCAATGATAATTCATTAAGGCATAGAGAAAATGCTCACAACTTCTGCTAAATTTAAAGGGAATAAAAAAAAACCCCTTTTATTGTCAATATTTCTAGTGTTTTAAATTACATACTAAATAAATGCTACTTTTACTATTTTTCCATTTTCCTATACATTTATAATGAGTAGTAAGAGTTTCTGATGTTTTAGTGATGTCGAAAAATTAAAATTTGCAGGGCAAACTCAGGGCTGAGTTTTAGGTGTGCAGGACAAGATTTGGAAACCCTCGCGGAGTATCTGGTTCACGCCCATCATGTGAAAAGACATGCAGTACTAGGAAACTGCAGTGTCAACTACCTCCAGTAGAGACACTGTGCTGTGTATTTCTGCCATCAGCAGAAAGCCCTGTGAGTTCACGATTTGAAAGTAACGACTATGCTACAGAGTAAGATACATGCCCAAAGCTTAAAACAGAGATGAATAGATATTCCCTAACAGAGAATAAAATTGGGCTTAATAAGATTAAAAGCATACACCAGTGGTTTAACAAACAACCAGAAATAAATATAACACACATGAAGAAAGATAACATTATCCAAATTTCTTACCCTGTATATTCACAATTCCAGTATGCAATAGAAATCACCAGACATATGGGGGAAAAAAACAACCTAGAAGATAGGACTCCAAAATTAAGTAACATTAAGTACAACCTGGTCAGTTGAAACTGACCATGAAATGACCAAGTTATTGGAACGAACAAACAAGGACTGTAAAACAGACTATGAATACGTTAAGGGCTATAGATCACCAAGAAGAAAGGCAGATATAATGAGAAACTATGGGGGGAATTTCAGCAGATAATTGGAAAAGGCAAAGAAGAAAGCACCAAATGGAAATTCTGCAGCTAAAATGTACAATATTGGACATGAAAATTGTCCTGGGTTGGCATAGTAAACAGATTAGAAATTACAGAGAAAAAAAAAAAGGTTAGTAAACTTAAAAAGAAATCAATAGAAGTTTTCTGAGAATCGGGAAAAAAAACAATGAATGGTCTCAATAATCTGTGCTGTAATGGTGCAACTGGAGTCCCAGAAGGATAGGCCAAAAAAAAAATTATATATGTATATGTATATGTATATGTATATGTATATCTATATGTCTATGTCTATGTCTATATCTATATCTATCTCCTGTTGACAGCAGGCTTACTCTAAATGGAATATTGAGGTTCCTGAAGCTGAAAAAAATAATACTACTTGAAAAATGAAATGAAGAGCATCATAAATAGTAAACATTAGAAGAAGAAATACTAATAGATATGGTATATATTTGTAATGTATATGTACTGGAGAATAATAGCAGTTTAAAACTTTGAAACTTTGGTGAAAATATTAATATACATATCCATGAAGTTCAGAGCAACTCAAAAATTAATATGTAGAAAAACTCATTTGGGTACATCACAGTCAAGCTGATGAAAACCACAAATAAAGAGGAAATGTTGAAAGTAACAAGAGAAGTAAAGACATATTATGAACTAGAGGAAAAAAAAAGATATACATGATAGCTAATTTCTTATCAGGAAAAAAGAAGAACCAGATAAAAATGGAAGAAAATATTTCAGAAGATGAAAAAAAAATCAACCTAGAGTTATATATCTGCTGAAACTATCCTTCAAAAGGTGGGTGAAATATTTTGTTTAAACAAAATAAAAGCTGTAAGAATGTGTTGATAGCAGACTTTCTCAAAATGAAATATTACAAGAAATTTCTGAAGCTGAAGAAAATAATTCTATTTGAAAGCTCAAATCTATAAAATGAAATAAAGAGCATCAGATACACTAAACATTAAAAAAAGAAATATTAAGTATTTTATAAGCACATGACTATTTTTCTTTATTTTGTTTCTTTATAAAATAACTGTATAGTGCAAACAAGCAAAGATTATTGGGTAGTTTATAATGTATATAAAAGGAAATCTATGATAACATCTTTACAAAGGATGAAAGGGTAAATGTGATTATGCTATTGTAAACTTAATGCATTTAAAATTTTTTTTTCAACGTTTTTATTTATTTTTGGGACAGAGAGAGACAGAGCATGAACGGGGGAGGGGCAGAGAGAGAGGGAGACACAGAATCGGAAACAGGCTCCAGGCTCTGAGCCATCAGCCCAGAGCCTGACGCGGGGCTCGAACTCACGGACCGCGAGATCGTGACCTGGCTGAAGTCGGACGCTTAACCGACTGCGCCACCCAGGCGCCCCTAATGCATTTTAAATGAAGTGGCATTGATGAGACAGCTTGGAGCAAGCTGAGGGCAAAATACAGGCTGGCACCCACCTGCCCCATCCCAGGTGGAATATGTGTGATATTCCTCAGACACTCCTGACTACCCAAGAACAAAGGAAAGGGGTTTAAGTGCTTGCTATGATAATGTGGGAAATTAAGGCAAATGAAAAATTAAATTCCCTTACTGCCTACAGTCCATTGACAAGTCCTTGAAACCGTCAGAGTGACCTCCCTCTAGGAGCTCAGTTACTTTGATGATGACACTTTGCTAGGGGCAAAAGAGAACCCTAATTTAACATTATCCCAACCTCAAGGATACTGTAAGTCTACGTCCTTTATCTCAACTGCCCCAAGATATAGGCTGGCAATCATACTCCAAGCTTATGGCCTCCTGATATACATCTAAAGGATCTCATGGCTGAGGTTTTATTAAACGGTAATAAGTGGCATTTCCCTAGCAACAGCTAGCCCTCAAGGTCCTGGAAACCTTGCTTCCAAAATACCTTAAAGATTTACTCTTAACACCCTCCCAACCTGTGGGTATATAATGAGTTACCTGTAACAATCCCAGTGCAGTTCTTCCTGCCCATGGGTCCTGTCCCCATGCTTTAATAAAATCACCTTTTTGCACCAAAGACATCTTCAAGAATTCTTTCTTGGTTGTCAGCTCCAGACCTCCCCACCATCACCCCAAAACTTCATTGGTATGATATTAATTCTATATAGAGTAGGAGATGCTAAAGATGTGTATTGCAATTCCTAGAGAAACCACTTAAAAATAATATAAAGAGGAAGAGCTAAAAATCCCATAATTTAAAAGAAATATTAAAAAAATTCAAGCCCCAAATATTGGAAATTAGGGAGGAAACAACACAGCAAACAGATACAATAATAGAAAATTATTAGTACAATGGTGAATTTAAACTCAACCATATCAATGATTACATTAAATATAAGTGGCTTAGGGGCGCCTGGGTGGCGCAGTCGGTTAAGCGTCCGACTTCAGCCAGGTCACGATCTCGCGGTCCGTGAGTTCGAGCCCCGCGTCGGGCTCTGGGCTGACGGCTCAGAGCCTGGAGCCTGTTTCCGATTCTGTGTCTCCCTCTCTCTCTGCCCCTCCCCCGTTCATGCTCTGTCTCTCTCTGTCCCAAAAATAAATAAACGTTGAAAAAAAAAAAATTTAAAAAAAAATAAATATAAGTGGCTTAAACAAGCTAATTAAAGGTAGACATTCTCACATTGAAAAAGAGAAAAATCCAATTTTGTTATCTACAAGAGATGCACTTTTAAGTGCTCAGGGAGATTGAAAGTAGACAGCAAAAGATATACCTTGAGGTATAAATACTGTTGCGACTGGCACAACAAACACCAAGACCAGGGTCCTGAGGGTAGGGGAATGTAAGAAAGAAAAGAAGAGAAGCCAGTTTGGGAACAGGAGGGTCCCCTGGGCTGATGGCCCAAGTGATGGCTTTATTGTTGCTGTACACAATCTTTTATATCAAGACTCTTATGGGTCAGGTCATTCTAAGAATAAACAGGTTTCACATGATCGCTGCCAACCAAAACATTTAGTTCTGTGTACATTGTGAACTTTCTAAACAGGTCACAGCAAGGTCCTGTTGATAGATTGCTAGCAAAACACAGTTCCCATGTTTGTTTCTATTTGACCCGGGGTAGAAAAGGGGATAACATTACTGCCAACACCCACAGACCACAGGCTTCAGGAATTGGCTTTCTCAGCCTTAACAAGGCTTTCGTATGCCTTTGCAAGTGGGGGAATGGGAGGAGGAACCACCGGGTTGGCTGAGTCAACAGGGAGCTGTTGCTCAACCGGGTCTCAGCCTGGCACCGGGGTCCGGCCTCCCACAAAATACATTGAAACTAATATAGTCTTTTTAATATCTAACAAAATAAAATTTAAGGTGCATTATCAAAGATTATGAGAGGCATTTCATAACGATTATAGAATCAGTTTCTTAGAAGGATATCAACATTTAAATAAGAAAAAACACAAAACTTCCACACATTCTTTTTGAAAAAATTGAAAAGAGAAAATTCATCACCTCATCTTTTGAGTCCAGCCCAATTCTGATACTAAAATATGACATTATAAGAAAAGAAAAGTTAAGACAAATATTCCTCATGCACAGAAATATTATTAATTAAATATTAGTAATTCAAAATAGCATTATCTAAATGTAATATATATTAGCCAATTGGGTTTTATCCTAGCAATGTAAAGTTGGATGTTGATTTCATATTTGAATATCAATTTCTGTTATTCAGCTTCTTAATAAAAAGGAAATAAAGGTATATTTTGAGTGGGTGATTTAGAAGAATTGGCACCAATTCATGATAAAAAAAAATCAGCTAATTATGTGGATGGGGAATTGCTTATTCAGCAATATCTATGAAAAATCTACAGCTAATATATAATGGTGAAAGAATAATGGTTTCCCCCTACGTTTGGAAATATTCAGTGATGTACACTCCAATTACTTGTATTTAATATTTTACTGGAGTTCTTAGCCAGTGGATTAAAGCAAGAAAAATAAAAAGCACAAAGACTGGGAAGGAACAAAAAGAGGAAGAAGTAGAAGTTTCGTTTGACATGACTGGTACATAGAAAATCCCTGTGAATCTCCAAAGAATATCAGCTGGGTTTATTCTCAGAGTTAGCATTTCAGGGAAGTCAGGATAGTTTCAAGTTTAGTTATGTGGCTATGGGTGTATGTATGATCCTAAGGGTATATTCTAGCCGTAGCTTCCATTTTGGTGTTTCTTTAACATTCAGAAAAACCATTATTGAAGTAATCTCTAGGAAATATACTTGTATATTATCAATACTTATACAATTCATAATTATACTTTTGAAAAATACTTTGACCATAATAGTGCAATATTAGTGTAACTCAAACATATGTGGGTTTTTTCCCTCTTAAATTCAATCTGTTAAGAATTTTTCATTACAAATCTACAGAGTTTATTTTTTATTTTTATTATGATTTTTTTTTAATTTTTTTTTCAACATTTATTTATTTTTTGGGACAGAGAGAGACAGAGCATGAACGGGGGAGGGGCAGAGAGAGAGGGAGACACAGAATCGGAAACAGGCTCCAGGCTCTGAGCCATCAGCCCAGAGCCGGATGCGGGGCTCGAACTCACGGACCGCGAGATCGTGACCTGGCTAAAGTCGGACGCTTAACCGACTGCGCCACCCAGGCGTCCCCAAATCTACAGAGTTTAGAGGCATTCACTCTCTGATCCTTATATATCCTCAGGAATAAATAAATGTCATTTTATAAGTAAACAGTACCTTGGAATTCTCTTTGTCTTCACTTTATGGTGACACAGAGGGTGAATTCTACAGAAGCAAAGGGATTTGCACACAGTAACAAACCTCATTTGTGATAACACCTGTAGCAGTCCCATGACGGCACGTCTTGAAATTGATGACTTGTGGGTCGCCTGGGTGGCGCAGTCGGTTGGGCGTCCGACTTCAGCCAGGTCACGATCTCGCGGTCCGTGAGTTCGAGCCCTGCGTCGGGCTCTGGGCTGATGGCTCAGAGCCTGGAGCCTGTTTCCGATTCTGTGTCTCCCTCTCTCTCTGCCCCTCCCCCGTTCATGCTCTGTCTCTCTCTGTCCCAAAAATAAATAAACATTGAAAAAAAAAAAAAGAAATTGATGACTTGAAATTGATGCTTCTTTTATTGTACTTGGTTCCCTAACCTCTGTATCCAATAACAAAATGCATCTGTCACAGTGAAGGAGGGTTCTTTGCACCAAAGATCGGAGCACGTGGTGGAGGTGGGACTAATTTAGTTCTCCCCATCTTCAGTCCTATTCTCTCCCTACTCCTCTAACAGGTCTCTCCTATAAATGGCATTTTTCTGTCATCATGTGTAAAAGGTACCAGAAATTGGTACCCTGCTACCATGGTTTGGAAAGGAAGAAAAAGAGCTGATTTGAGACATCTTTGAGAAAAGCCGTGGTTGAGCGGCAATGTTGTTAGGAGTTTCAGCCACTGTAGTACTGTGTTATGCACGCATAGAACATCTTCACTGAGAGATTTCTGACCGAATGCCCACGAAACACCCATTGGACCTGAAAGCTCTTCCTCTTTGGACTAGGCTTGTGTGAATTGGTACAATATTCCTGGGAACGCAGGGCATGCAAAGTCCTCCTAAGTGTGCATAGTAAGAATTCCCTATACTCTAGCTACGTTCATCTCATTATTGTCAGGAAGGAAACATCCTCTCAAGTGAAGGAGAAGGAGTCTTTGTCCTCCAAGTTAATTGAGGACTAAAAAGAGCTGAAAATGTTTTTTAATCGGGGAGGAAAAAATTACATTAAAGTATCTTTTTTATGAAAAAAATATATATCCACCAACTGCAATGGGACTATAAACATATTCTACCATTCTAAAGCAAACTTACTATTTTTGCCACAGAGTCTTTAGTTTAACTCCCAATGTTCACATATAGCTTATATTGATGATATGTTTTATTTGTAGAATTTAAAAGCCTCCTCCGGCCTCATAGCTATTCAGGCATTATTTGGATAGAACCAAGGTTAGTGAAGAACAGAGTGACTGTTTTTTTGTTAAGACAATTCTTCCTTCAGTCAGTACTAGGTGGCAATTTACAGTTCTAAAGGCTACTATATTTTGGATAAAGGATGGCAATTTCACAGTTGAGAGATTTCCATTTACCTCCCTCTATCAATTTAGCTTGTTCCTATTTTAGTGGTTTCTTTGATCTAAAACATCACTTATTTTAATTTCTGTTTTTTTGGATTTTCTCTCTGTACTTGCCCATAATGTTGTGAAATATTGACTAGAGGGAAAATTATAAATGGTTCACCCCCCCAAATGGATTCAGGCCATTCCAGTCAGGGAAGTCCTGTGTACCTGGCTTCTCTCTTCTGATGGATGCTGTTCAGAACCTCAGCTTCTTGTCAGGCACTCAGTGTGATGGGCTTTCTCTTCATTTCTCTGTGCTCAGGAATGTGCACTAAAGGCGCCTTTGCCTTCTTCCTGCCTCAGGGTTTATTCAGAATGACTACTCCTATTTAAGGATTTACAGAAATTTGGGCTGTTAAATATCGCATCAGGGAAGATTTCAATCTTAATTAATTAATTCTCAATTAACTTTTGGTCTTCTTTTCCTTCCTCTGACACTATACTTTCAATCTCTGTTCACTGTTATAGTAGATTCCTATCATGAGTCCACTTTTCTTGCCGCAGTGTGAGCACCTAGAGGGCACAAACTGAACTGATTACATTTTTTATCTTAAACAGCACCTGGTCCATTGGAGGGAGTCAATAAATGCTTGTTAAACCGAATGATTCAAAGATCCACATGTTCTGAAGAGCATCAGATTAATTTTACCTCATTAATGGCTTTTTAACTGGTGAATTATTAAGTATAGCAGAAAGAGCATGAGTTTTACAATCATATAGATTTGATTTATTCCCGACCTCAAGTGTTTCCATATAACTTGAATTCTGTGACTTTCATTGTTTTAAAATTTTTTTAATATTTATTTTGGGGGGAGAGAGAGAGAGAGAGAGAGAGAATGAGCAGGGGAGGGGCAGAGAGAGAGAGGGCAGCATGGAATCCGCCTCAGGCTCCAGGTTCCAAGCTGTCAGCACAGAGACTGACTCGGGACTTGAACCAATGGACCTGGAGATCATGACCTGAGCCAGAGTGGAACGCATAACTACTCAGTAGGGATGCCTACTGAGCTATTGAGACACCCCTCTGAGCTTCATTTTTATCCTTTTAAATGTGAATATCTATCTCCTCTTTTGGCAACTTGCCACATATTAATAATTCAAATGTTAATTCTTCTAACTTATAAAAATGTAGATATTCAGTCCTTTTCATATATGTGTTCAAGAAAAGAAAGTTTTTAAATTTTTTGTTTGACGTTATTAAAACTATGGAATTAGTTGTTTTTTAATATTATTCAAGAAAAATTTTCTGCCTTTTTTTTTTTAACTTTTTAATGTTCATTTTTTAGAGGGACAGACCGAGTGTGAGTGGGGGAGGAGCAGAGAGAGGGAAACACAGAATGTGAAGCAGGCTTCTGGCTCTGAGCTGTCAGCACAAAGCCCGATATGGGGCTCAAACCAACGAGCCACGAGATCATGACCTGAGCTGAAGTCAGACACTTAACCAACTGAGCCACCCAGTCGCCCCTCTGCCTGTTTTTAAAGAATGAATTTACGATATATTTTGGAGAATTGTTTAAACAAGCTCTGCCAGTTATAAAATGCCAATTAATTATGATCCTGAGCAAATTCTACACCATTTTGTATACTAAGTGCTCTAATTACATAGTATAAAATAAGTGAAAAACTTTATACCATCCATAAAATATAGTTTTGTGGATATGCATTTGATTTGAGCATTCCATCTTAAGCATCTGAAATAGATATGTATCCAGTGCTTATCCTTGCAGAGAACATGGAAACTTAAATTCTGTCGTTTTTTTTTCTGACTTCAAATTCTAGGCTACCATAATTAATAGCGTACATGAGAAATCAGGGCCCAACATAACTGGTAGTGTTTTCTCTTAGACTGGGGAAAATGGTCTTCTTTAATCTTCATTGAGATTAAAAGTTGCAGAAGAAGTAGGTTAAGGTTGGAAACATAATGAGTTAGATGTGGGCATGTTTTTGGAGATTATTGCCTTGCAGGTGGATAAATCTATTAGGATAGCTGGATATGAGGGTCCTATAATACTTCAGGGGTTTTGTGAAGAAATGAGAAATTTGAGATGGAATATTTCCCTTGTGATCTTGAGCAAGTCACTCAACCTCTGTTGAGCTAAATTTTCTCACCTGTATCACAAGTGCTTGGATTTATCACTCTAAAACAATGCTATCTCTTATGTGATAGGATTTCCAGAAGAAGGTATTCTATTTATGAGTTACTTAAACTATTACCCTTGGTTCTTCATACATGTAATTTATTATATTATTGTAACCCTTCGTATCCCTACCTTATTAATCACTGTTCTTCATTTTTGCAGCCTTTCCCATGTTAATTAGATCTTTTGGAATAAAGACACACATAGAGGTATAGACACTACCAGAATTCCAGAAAAGAGAAACCATTGTATTATTCTCTACAATTTTAATATTTTTGCAATGACTCTTGTGGTATTCTATTTAGCCTACTATTACTTGATTTTAGAGAAATCCACTGTGGTCTTTGGATAAACACTTGCTTTGGATATTGTTCCAAATATCTTCAACATTAATCAGTTTCCCACCACCACCCACTACCACCATAATTCAGGCACTCAGCACACTCTGCTCCTTACTAAGATTGTTTTTCCTTAAAACTTGCAAGTGCCTTGACCACAGTACCTACACATCACTAACTTGAAATAAAAGCTCAATGAAGATTATCTTTTCAGGAATATTTATGCTTGTTACTCTCAAGAGATACAAAAGTTTCTATCATGTCTTAACCACTGTCACAACTGTTTTTTTGAAATGTCTGTCTGTCTGTTTGTTTGTTTATTTTTGAGAGAGAGACAGAGTCCAAGCGGGGGAGGGGGAGGGAGAGATAGCGAGACAAAATTCAAAGCAGACTCCAGGCTGTGAGCACAGAGCCACACGAGGGTCTCAAACCCACGAACCATGAAACCATGACCTGAGCCAAAGTCAGAAGCTTAATCCACTGAGCCACCCAGGTGCTCCTGTCACAACTGTTTTTTTAATAGTTACTTTCCATATTCTTCATCATTTTTCCTTTATTTCTTCTTTCATAAATGTTATAAATGTTGGGCGACTTGCATGGGTGGGTAAGGGAGGGAAGAAGAAGAAAGAAAGGAGGATGTTCAGATAGTAATTTGAAAATGACAGGAGAGAGTCAGATTTGATAAACAGACATGTCTGAGGAAATTCTTTATCACCAAGCTTTATAAGGAAGAACATGGACTTGTTAATTTCTTCAGATACAGCAACTCTTAAATTTGAACTTCCCTAAAGGATGCCTGTACCTGACGCATCACATCACAAACCAGTTTTCCCCTATGACATCCGCCCCATTCCTCAGTCCCACTTCCACATAATGCATGTGGATTCACCCTTAAAACTGGAAAGTGGCACACAAAATTAATTTATAGTTAAATCAGAAGTAGTTTCTATGGATTGGTATTTTTGCTTTATTGTCTTTAAGCCAAGATGGTAAGGGTTGATTTGGGCAGGTTATTTCACCTGACTTGCTCTCAGTGTTAGTTATCTTTAAAATCTGGAAATTGGGCTAGATATCTTCTGAAGTCCCATTCATCTCCAAGACCCCATAAATCTGTGATTCAATAGTATGTGTCTTGCATCAGTTCTGAAAGAATTAATGTTTGTAAGATAATTTAAGATTCTAGGTTGAGAACTTTTATACTAGTTTCAGAAACTATTTTTATTTAATGAAGCATGTCATAAAAGTGCTTTGCCTGGGGATAGCTGTAGTCAGTGCCATGCTGAGCTTTACCTGTGTTCAGGGCTGACCCTAAGAAAAAGAAAATATTGTGAACCAAGAGGGGGATTAGAGTAGATGGAAAGTATATTCAACCCTTATATTAAAAACCAGAAATTGATAACACATGCACTTGAACATTTAAACATTTTTCTAGTTCTCATGGAAGAACGTACAGATAGGATGAAAACTTTACTTAAAAGAGAAATTCTATTATAGGAAAAATCATCTGTTGTGGGAAAAGATCAGAAGCTGTTGCCTCCCGCGCTTAGGGATTGGCTTGACTGGGAATTAACATGGGACACTCTCTAGGGATAATGGTAATAAAAATTTTCTTTAAAGTTTTATGATTTATAATGCCTACTCAGTATACAGTTTTGAGATTTGAAATAATGATGTAATTTTCCCCCAATGGTTTATGGTGAGGAAGTCCAAATTGAGGAATGGTCTATAAAATACAGCTCAGTAATCTTCAAAACTATTTAAATTAAAAAAGATAAAGATTTAGGAACAGTTCCAGATTAAAGGAGAATAATGAAACATGACTACTAAATAAGACATGATATCCAGAATTTAATCCCAAACCAATGAAAGGGCCTTACTGGGAAAATCAATGAAATTTCAACAGTGTGTAGAGTAGATGATAGTATTACATCAATATAAATTTCCTGATTTTGTTAAGTGTCATGTATTTACAGAGAATACTCTCATTTTTAGAAAATATACAGTGAAATATTTGGAAGTAAAGAGCATTGTGTCTGCCTCTTACTGAAACACCTCAAATATATCTTTACCTACATTTACATCTTTATCTATGTATATCTACATGTATACATCTGAATATGATCACACACATACAGAATGACAAAACAAGTGTAGCAGAATGTTGATATGTGGGAATCTGGATAAAGGGTATATGGTCAGTTTTAATACAATTTGGTCTATATTTTTTTAGTGTCTGAACTTATTTCAAATAGAGAAAAACATGCTAAATCCTATGGAACAAGAAGAATGGAAGTATTATTGCAAGTATTAAAGTAACATTTGTGGGTCAGCTACTCATAAAAAGTATTCTTCATATTTTATGCATTTTGAAGAAATAAGCTTGCTCAATGGAAGCTATAGACTAGAAACGACATTCAATCCATTTTAAAGTAAGAAATTAAAAATCCACTACATATTTAATTTGGAGAATTTAATATAAAATTAACAGTGCACTTGTGTTTCTAGCAAGATGTTGTCAATTGAGAAAAGAAGATGAGCTAAAATAAAAACAAAAACATTTATTTAGGGTCTCAGAATTACAATTCAAGGGACACAGGTTTGGGAAGCAACCCAAATAGTGCCCCCCACCTCCCCAGGGAGCAAAAGTCAAAGGTTTTTGAACACAAGAGGGAATGCTTACTTTTGTTGTTTACAAAGAATTTGATTGTTGTTAGCGGCAGAACACTAATCATGGCCGAATATTACTGGTTACTAAGGCGGTCAATAAGCAAAGTATCTTAATGTAGCAAATTGTCAGTGTTTAGGATGAGTCCTTAAAATATTTGCAGTGTGGCACAGTTCAAAAGTTCATGGTTCCGTCTAGTAGGAATGTGCATTAGGCCCATTTCCTTAACAGCTTCCCAGCTCAGTTTTAAAACATTTTTACATAAGTGACCCCATTTCATTTTACCTTTCACAGTGTTATAGGAGATATCATGAAAGATACTTCCAGTGCAAGCATTAGATATAAAATACGATTCGTTATGGACTAAATGTTTGTGCCCCACTTCCCCAAATCCTCATGTTGAAGCACTAAACACGAATGTGATAGTATTTGGACATGGGGACTTTAGGAGGTAATTACATTTTTTTTTTAATTTATGCTGAAACTTTAATCCAAAATCATTTTAAGTTGCTTATAATTATATTTCAAAGTGAAAATACTCTTCATTTAGTTGTTCTGAGTGTTTGGCTTTCATTTTCTGAATATTTTTGTAGTTGCCTTAATGATGATTATTGAAGCTGGGCTCTAGTCTTTATCTCTGCACCTAATATGAATCCTCATTTTCTTTTTTTTTTTATATATGAAATTTATTGTCAAATTGGTTTCCATACAACACCCAGTGCTCATCCCAAAAGGTGCCCTCCTCAATACCCATCACCCACCCTCTCCTCCCTCCCACCCCCCATCAACCCTTAGTTTGTTCTCAGTTCTCATCACTCTCTTATGCTTTGGCTCTCTCCCACTCTAACCTCTTTTTTTTTTTTTTTCCTTCCCCTCCCCCATGGGTTTCTGTTAAGTTTCTCAGGATCCACATAAGAGTGAAACCATATGGTATCTGTCTTTCTCTGTATGGCTTATTTCACTTAGCATCACACTCTCCAGTTCCATCCACGTTGCTACAAAAGGCCATATTTCATTTTTTCTCATTGCCACATAGTATTCCATTGTGTATATAAACCACAATTTCTTTATCCATTCATCAGTTGATGGACATTTAGGCTCTTTCCATAATTTGGCTATTGTTGAGAGTGCTGCTATGAACATTGGGGTACAAGTGCCCCTATGCATCAGTACTCCTGTGTCTCTTGGATAAATTCCTAGCAGTGCTATTGCTGGGTCATAGGGTGGGTCTATTTTTAATTTTCTGAGGAACCTCCACACTGCTTTCCAGAGCGGCTGCACCAGTTTGCATTCCCACCAACAGTGCAAGAGGGTTCCCTTTTCTCCACATCCTCTCCAGCATCTATAGTCTCCTGATTTGTTCATTTTGGCCACTCTGACTGGCGTGAGGTGATACCTGAGTGTGGTTTTGATTTGTATTTCCCTGATAAGGAGCGACGCTGAACATCTTTTCATGTGCCTGTTGGCCATCCGGATGTCTTCTTTAGAGAAGTGTCTATTCATGTTTTCTGCCCATTTCTTCACTGGGTTATTTGCTTTTCGGGTGTGGAGTTTGGTGAGCTCTTTATAGATCTTGGATACTAGCCCTTTGTCCGATATGTCATTTGCAAAGATCTTTTCCCATTCCGTTGGTTGCCTTTTAGTTTTGTTGGTTGTTTCCTTTGCTGTGCAGAAGCTTTTTATCTTCATAAGGTCCCAGTAATTCACTTTTGCTTTTAATTCCCTTGCCTTTGGGGATGTGTCGAGTAAGAGATTGCTACGGCTGAGGTCAGAGAGGTCTTTTCCTGCTTTCTCCTCTAAGGTTTTGATGGTTTCCTGTCTCACATTCAGGTCCTTTATCCATTTTGAGTTTATTTTTGTGAATGGTGTGAGAAAGTGGTCTAGTTTCAACCTTCTGCATGTTGCTGTCCAGTTCTCCCAGCACCATTGGTTAAAGAGACTGTCTTTTTTCCATTGGATGTTCTTTCCGGCTTTGTCAAAGATGAGTTGGCCATACGTTTGTGGGTCTAGTTCTGGGGTTTCTATTCTATTCCATTGGTCTATGTGTCTGTTTTTGTGCCAATACCATGCTGTCTTGATGGTGACAGCTTTGTAGTAGAGGCTAAAGTCTGGGATTGTGATGCCTCCTGCTTTGGTCTTCTTCTTCAAAATTACTTTGGCTATTCGGGGCCTTTTGTGGTTCCATATGAATTTTAGGATTGCTTGTTCTAGTTTCGAGAAGAATGCTGGTGCAATTTTGATTGGGATTGCATTGAATGTGTAGATAGCTTTGGGTAGTATTGACATTTTGACAATATTTATTCTTCCAATCCATGAGCAGGGAATGTCTTTCCATTTCTTTAAATCTTCTTCAATTACCTTCATAAGCTTTCTATAGTTTTCAGCATACAGATCCTTTACATCTTTGGTTAGATTTATTCCTAGGTATTTTATGCTTCTTGGTGCAATTGTGAATGGGATCAGTTTCTTTACTTGTCTTTCTGTTGCTTCATGGTTAGTGTATAAGAATGCAACTGATTTCTGTACATTGATTTTGTATCCTGCAACTTTGCTGAATTCATGTATCAGTTCTAGCAGACTTTTGGTGGAGTCTATCGGATTTTCCATGTATAATATCATGTCATCTGCAAAAAGCGAAAGCTTGACTTCATCTTTGCCAATTTTGATGCCTTTGATTTCCTTTTGTTGTCTGATTGCTGATGCTAGAACTTCCAGCACTATGTTAAACAACAGCGGTGAGAGTGGGCATCCCTGTCGTGTTCCTGATCTCAGGGAAAAAGCTCTCAGTTTTTCCCCGTTGAGGATGATGTTAGCTGTGGGCTTTTCATAAATGGCTTTTATGATCTTTAAGTATGTTCCTTCTATCCCAACTCTCTCAAGGGTTTTTATTTTTTTTTAAAATTTTTTTTTTCAACGTTTATTTATTTTTGGGACAGAGAGAGACAGAGCATGAATGGGGGAGGAGCAGAGAGAGAGGGAGACACAGAATCAGAAACAGGCTCCAGGCTCTGAGCCATCAGCCCAAGCCTGATGCGGGGCTCGAACTCACGGACCGCGAGATCGTGACCTGGCTGAAGTCGGACGCTTAACCGACTGTGCCACCCAGGCGCCCCTCAAGGGTTTTTATTAAGAAAGGGTGCTGGATTTTGTCAAAGGCCTTTTCTGCATCGATTGACAGGATCATATGGTTTTTCTCTTTTTTTTTGTTAATGTGATGTATCACGTTGATTGATTTGCGAATGTTGAACCAGCCCTGCATCCCAGGAATGAATCCCACTTGATCATGGTGAATAATTCTTTTTATATGCCGTTGAATTCGATTTGCTAGTATCTTATTGAGAATTTTGGCATCCATATTCATCAGGGATATTGGCCTGTAGTTCTCTTTTTTTACTGGGTCTCTGTCTGCTTTAGGAATCAAAGTAATACTGGCTTCATAGAATGAGTCTGGAAGTTTTCCTTCCCTTTCTATTTCTTGGAATAGCTTGAGAAGGATAGGTATTATCTCTGCTTTAAACGTCTGGTAGAACTCCCCTGGGAAGCCATCTGGTCCTGGACTCTTATTTGTTGGGAGATTTTTGATAACCGATTCAATTTCTTCGCTGGTGATGGGTCTGTTCAAGCTTTCTATTTCCTCCTGATTGAGTTTTGGAAGAGTGTGGGCGTTCAAGAATTTGTCCATTTCTTCCAGGTTGTCCAATTTGTTGGCATATAATTTTTCATAGTATTCCCTGATAATTGTTTGTATCTCTGAGGGATTGGTTGTAATCATTCCATTTTCATTCATGATTTTATCTATCTGGGTCATCTCCCTTTTCTTTTTGAGAAGCCTGGCTAGAGGTTTGTCAATTTTGTTTATTTTTTCAAAAAACCAACTCTTGGTTTCGTTGATCTGCTCTACAGTTTTTTTAGATTCTATAGTTTATTTTTGCTCTGATCTTTATTATTTCTCTTCTTCTGCTGGGTTTAGGCTGCCTTTCCTGCTCTGCTTCTATTTCCTTTAGGTGTGCTGTTAGATTTTGTATTTGGGATTTTTCTTGTTTCTTGAGATAGGCCTGGATTGCAATGTATTTTCCTCTCAGGACTGCCTTCGCTGCGTCCCAAAGCGTTTGGATTGTTGTATTTTCATTTTCGTTTGTTTCCATATATTTTTTAATTTCTTCTCTAATTGCCTGGTTGACCCACTCATTCGTTAGTAGGGTGTTCTTTAACCTCCATGCTTTTGGAGGTTTTCCAGACTTTTTCCTGTGGTTGATTTCAAGCTTCATAGCATTGTGGTCTGAAAGGATGCATGGTATGATTTCAAATCTTGTAAACTTATGAAGGGCTGTTTTGTGACCCAGTATATGATCTATCTTGGAGAATGTTCCATGTGCACTCGAGAAGAAAGTATATACTGTTGCTTTGGGATGCAGAGTTCTAAATATATCTGTGAAGTCCATCTGATCCAATGTCTCATTCAGGGCCCTTGTTTCTTTATTGACCGTGTGTCTAGATGATCTATCCATTTCTGTAAGTGGGGTGTTAAAGTCCCCTGCAATTACCACATTCTTCTCAATAAGGTTGCTTACGTTTATGAGTAATTGTTTTATATATTTGGGCGCTCCGGTATTCGGCGCATAGACATTTATAATTGTTAGCTTTTCCTGATGGATAGACCCTGTCACTATTATATAATGTCCTTCTTCATCTCTTGTTACAGCCTTTAATTTAAAGTCTAGTTTGTCTGATATAAGGATGGCTACTCCAGCTTTCTTTTGGCTTCCAGTAGCATGATAAATAGTTCTCCATCCCCTCACTCTCAATCTACAGGTGTCCTCAGGTCTAAAATGAGTCTCTTGTAGACAGCAAATAGATGGGTCTTGTTTTTTTATCCATTCTGATACCCTATGTCTTTTGGTTGGCGCATTTAATCCATTTACATTCAGTGTTATTATAGAAAGATATGGGTTTAGAGTCATTGTGATGTCTGTATGTTTTATGCTCGTAGTGATGTCTCTGGTACTTTGTCTCACAGGGTCCCCCTTAGGATCTCTTGTAGGACTGGTTTAGTGCTGACGAATTCCTTCAGTTTTTGTTTGTTTGGGAAGACCTTTATCTCTCCTTCTATTCTAAATGACAGACTTTCTGGATAAAGGATTCTCGGCTGCATATTTTTTCTGTCTAGCACACTGAAAATCTCGTGCCAATTCTTTCTGGCCTGCCAAGTTTCAAAAGAGAGATCAGTCACGAGTCTTATAGGTCTCCCTTTATATGTGAAGGCACGTTTACCCCTTGCTGCTTTCAGAATTTTCTCTTTATCCTTGTATTTTGCCAGTTTCACTATGATATGTCGTGCAGAAGATCGATTCAAGTTACGTCTGAAGGGAGTTCTCTGTGCCTCTTGGATTTCAATGCCTTTTTCCTTCCCCACTTCAGGGAAGTTCTCAGCTATTATTTCTTCAAGTACCCCTTCAGCACCTTTCCCTCTCTCTTCCTCCTCTGGGATACCATATGCGTAGATTATTTCTTTTTAGTGTATCACTTAGTTCTCTAATTTTCCCCTCATACTCCTGGATTTTTTTATCTCTCTTTTTCTCAGCTTCCTCTTTTTCCATAACTTTATCTTCTAGTTCACCTGTTCTCTCCTCTGCCTCTTCAATCCGAGCCGTGGTGGTTTCCATTTTGTTATGCATTTCATTTAAAGCGTTTTTCAGCTCCTCGTGGCTGTTCCTTAGTCCATTGATCTCTGTAGCAAGAGATTCTCTGCTGTCAGCTATACTGTTTTCAAGCCCAGCGATTAATTTTATGACTATTATTCTAAATTCACTTTCTGTTATATTATTTAAATCCTTTTTGATCAGCTCATTAGCTGTTGTTATTTCCTGCAGATTCTTCTGAGGGGAATTCTTCCGCTTGGTCATTTTGGATAGTCCCTGGCGTGGTGAGGACCTGCAGAGCACTTCCCCTGTGCTGTGGTGTATAACTGGAGTTGGTGGGCGGAGCCGCAGTCAGACCTGATGTCTGCCCCCAGCCCACCGCTGTGTCCACAGTCAGACTGGTGCGTGCCTTCTCTTCCCCTCTCCTAGGGGCGGGATTCACTGTGGGGTGGGGTGGCCTGTCTGGGCTACTTGCACACTGCCAGGCTTGTGATGCTGGGGATCTGGCGTCTTAGCTGGGGTGGGTAGGCAAGGTGCACAGGGGCAGGAGGGGCAGGCTTAGCTTGCTTCTCCTTAGGTGATCCACTTCAGGAGGGGCCCTGTGGCAGCAGGAGGGAGTCAGATCCGCTGCCGGAGGTTTGGCTCCGCAGAAGCGCAGAGTTGGGTGTTTGTGCGGAGCGAGCAAGTTCCCTGGCAGGAACTGGTTCTCTTTGGGATTTTGGCTGGGGGATGGGCGGGGGAGATGGCGCTGGCGAGCGCCTTTGTTTCCCACCAAACTGAGCTCTGTCGTCAGGGGGCTCAGCAGCTCTCCTTCCCTTTGTCCTCCAGCCTTCCCGCTTTCTGAGCAGAGCTGTTAACTTATGACCTCCCAGACGCTAAGTCGCGCTTGCTGTCGGAACACAGTCCGTCAGGCCCCTCCGCTTTTTGCAAGCCAGACTCGGGGGCTCTGCTTGGCCGGCGAGCCGCCCCTCCGCCCCGGCTCCCTCCCGCCAGTCCGTGGAGCGCGCACCGCCTCGCCACCCTTCCTACCCTCTTCCGTGGGCCTCTCGTCTGCGCTTGGCTCCGGCGACTCTGTTCTGCTAATCCTCTGGCGGTTTTCTGGGTTATTTAGGCAGGTGTAGGTGGAATCTAAGTGATCAGCAGGACGCACGGTGAGCCCAGCGTAGGAGGTAATTACATTTAAATGGGTCCTTAGGGTGGGGCCTGGTGATGGAATTAGTGTCCTTATAAGGAGAAAAAGATCAGAGCTAGCTTGCTCACTCTCTCATCCCTCTCTGCCATATGAGGGCACAGAAAGAAGGCAGTCATCTGCAAGCTAAGAAGATGGCTCTCACTAATAAGTCTTGGACTTCCCAGCTTCAAGAACTGTGAGAAATAAATGTATATTGTTTCATCTACCCAGACTATAATGTTTTTTTTGTAGCAGCCCACGCTGCGTAGGACAGTATTATAGCGGTGTGTGTGTGTGTATGTGTTGTATGAATAGCTATAATAGTAAGAAATCTATAAAGGACAAAGGCAAAAAGAAAGCAAGAATTGTAGAGATAAGCTCATATTAAAGTTAGCTTTTAGCCTGAGGGTTTTATTTTGATGGATGCCCAGATGTAGAGTACAAGAGTTAAAATCTAGATTCCTCTTAGGTGCTTTATAGTCTAGCATACCTTTTCATTATTAAAGAATTAAAGAGTAAAGCATTAAAGATAGGGGTGTTAACTTTAGTTCAAGTAAACAAACAAACAAAAAAATAAACAAAACCAAAAAACTACCAACAAGTGAGGTGGGTTTTGTAGGATTAAATGTATATGGAGTTTGGATAACAATAGATATGATTTAAGACCAGCCTTTTCCAACTACTGGTTTATGGCTATATATAAGTTTTAAATCCTATATGAATTGCAGTATAATAATGGCAAATGGAATGATAATAAAAAAATAAAAATAAAAATAATAATAATAATATATACATTTAAATTTCATACCCCATAATACAGAAACTTGTTAAATGTGAGATAATGCCATCATTACCAACATCATAAAATTCCTCAAATTTTTTAAGTATTAGGTTTTATTTCTCTGAGCAGTTAGGTTTATAGAAAATTGAGCAGAAACTAAAGAGAATTCCTATATACTCCCTCTCTGCCTCATGGTTTCTCCTGTTATTAATATCTTTCTTTGGTATGATATATTTTTTTGTAAATGATGAACTGCTGTTGATACATTATTATGAACTAAAGTCCACAGTTTACATTAGGGCTCACTCTGTGTTGTGCATTTCTACAGGTTTTGACAAATGCATAACATAATGTATTCAAAATTGTATACACTTGTTTCACCGTCCTAAAATGCCCTCTGTTCACATATTCATCACTTTCTTCTAGCCCCTGACAGGGGCCCATAGCCCCTGACAACCACGGACCCTTTTATAGTCTCTGTAGTTATGCTTTTTCCAGAATGTCCTATGCTGGAACCATACAGAGCAAAGCCTTTTCAGATTGACTTTTCTTACTTAGCAATATGCAGTTTAGGTTCCTACATGTCTTTTCATGGCTAGATAGTGTATTTCTTTTTGTCATTGAATAATATTCCATTGCACGAGTGTGCCACAGTTTGTCCATCACTTGTTAAAGTAACCTAGGTTGCTTCAGATTTTTGCGATTATGAATAAACTTGCTGTACATATTTGTGTTCAGGTATTTGTGTAGACACAAGTTTTCAACTAATTTGGGTAAATACCTAGGAACACAAGAGTATAAGATTGATAGATCATATGATAAGACTGCCTTTAGCTGTGTAAGAAATTATGGACTGTCTTCCAGTGTGGCTGTACCATTTTTCATGAATGAGGATTCCTATTCTTTCACATCCTCATCTGCATTTGCTGCTCTTAGTGTGTTGGATTTGAGCCATTCTAGTAGATGTGTAGTAGTAAATCATTTTAATTTGCCTTGTCCTAATAACATTATGTTGAGCACCTTTTCATATACTAATTGGCCTTTCACATATCCTATCGCCATTGCTTAAAGGTAGTTACTGTTTTAACAGCACCATGCACATTATGGGATTAACTATGTTATACTTGTGAGAGCACAGAGTGTTGATTAACAATACCCTTCGGAGTTTCTCAGTTGAAATCTTAAACCAGCTCCTGTATTCATAGGGCAGGGAGAGACAAGAAAGACACAGGCTATGCCAAGTTGATCTATAGAAATTAGAATAAGCAAAGGGAACTTACTTGCCAAGCTGGTCTTTGGTGGCAGCAATAGGAGTGGATCCCTCCATCCACCAAATAGGAAAAGTTTATGTAGAGGTCTTAACTGGGTTCAGTCACATACACCATTCAGGCTTTCTCAACACCATTTCACTATCTCAAGGCTATGTCCTTGGAACCGCCTCTGGGAGCAGGAAAGGCAATTGGAACCCATATTCCAAGGACAGGGGAGGCAGTGAGGGGCCTCTGAGTGCCCAGGTCCAACTCGAAGGTCAACTAGCAGTCGTGTCCTTTTGATGACCTTGACTAACACAGAGAAGTTCTGAAATAGATAAAGCCAGAAAGAGAAGGGAACGACAAATAGAAGGATATACCTCCTAATGGTATCAGAGAGGCCCAAAGAGGGAAGCAAGGCAGGGAAATCAGCAAACAACAGAAATTAAACAAAAACAATTCTTATTTAAAGGTATTCATGCACTAGGACTGAGTGACTTCTGGTTAAGAAAGAGAGAGAGAGGGGGGTGCCTGGGTGGCTCGCTTGTTTAAGCATCTGACTCTTGGTTTTGGCTCAGGTCATGATCTC
Organism: Puma concolor; assembly: GCF_028749965.1. NCBI lineage: Eukaryota > Metazoa > Chordata > Mammalia > Carnivora > Felidae > Puma > Puma concolor. The sequence goes on along the minus strand of NC_141671.1, from coordinate 47,343,452 downwards.
ACAGTTTTGTGGATTCGAGCCCCATGTCAGTCTTTGCTGGCAGTGTGGAGCCTACTTGGGATTCTCTCGCTCTCTCCTCCCCTCCCCAACTTGCGCTATCTCTCTCTCAAAATAAATAAGTAAACTTTATTAAAAAGAGAGAGAGAGAGAAAGTCTGTGTGACAGAGAGAGTGAGTCCCCTATAAATACAGTTTGTTACAAAAGAATAAAAACTAAGAGGGAAAACAATTCCAAATACTCCTTTTATACCCTTGACCCTACTGCACACTGTTGAAATTAGATGCAAAATTCTTAGTCTTTTGTTACACAGGATAGCCATAAAAACTTGAAAGTAGATACATTGTGAGCTCCCTCGCTCTCTCCCTCTCTCCCTCTCTCTCTCTCTCTGCCAAGGCACACTTTTCTCCAGTAGTGCTACAATGAAGTGTGTTTAATAAAAGAGTAATGAGAATGCTTAGTGGCTCTCATCCAGGTCTTAGGTTATGTGAAAAAATAATTATTAGAATATCCTGTTAGTACAGGGGAACGGTGGTATAATATTTCAGTCTGGCAACATATAACATGCCTATGTGTTGATGCAGCAGTGACACTTCCAGTAATTTCTCTGAGAGAATTATTTATAGATATCTGGGGATCTAGCTAGAATTAAACTCACTCAGCATTCTTTACTACCACAGAAAATAGAAAACAGAATATTCCCAAAGGAGATAACGGTTAGATACATTAGGACACACCCATATAATGAAAGGTAACATGTGGCTATTGCCCATGAAGATGCAAAAGAAAATACCAACATGAAAAATTGTTCAGTACATATTTTGTGTATGAAAAACAGGCTATACCATGACTACCCTCATTTATGCATAGACAAAAATTATGGGAGGGTATACAAAGTGTTAAAACATTTCCTCTGGTTGGGTCAATAATAATTCCTGTTTATTTTCCCCCTTTTGCTTTTGTGCAGCTCCTGTAGAGTTCAGAAATTTAGCACATAGAACTTGGAGTCAAAATGAAATGTTTTCCAATATTGATTCCATCGCTTAAACTAGCATTTAAATGAGTAGTTTAATATCCCAGAGCCTGGATTTCCTTTTGTTTTGGGTTTCACAGCCTTCATGTGTGCACTAAAGTAAAAAAATGTCTACGAAGGGCTCATTTCAAACTTTGAACATACAAAGTGCCAAGCAGTGATAGTCATTATGTCAGGGTCATGAGTTCAAGCCCAGAGTCGTGACCCTACTTTAAAAAAAAATAATAATTGAAAAGCCTTGGTCTAAATTAGTGAGTATAGATACAGAAATATAACTCTTAGCAACATTGTAGTAACTAAACAAATAAACATCTAAGCATTTTAGAATGTTTATTCTTGGGAGAGAAGATGGTGATGGGAATGGGTGGAGGAGGGCAATTATTTTTCATGACACCCCCCTCATGCACTTATTTGATTTGATTTTGATAAAAATTTTAAAAAGCCATTAAAATTTTAATTAAAAATGATTTGGAGGGCATTCTTTTTTTTCCCGGAAACCACATTTTGCTGTAAATTTGAGTACTATAATTACAAAGTTGCAGGCGCTCATTAATGGTTAATTGAATCGTTTCCTTTGAACAAACACTAGAGGGCGCACATTCTGATGTAGTTTAAGTGGAATGGAATGTGACAGGACTTATATTTATTAATAAATGTAAAGTGCTAAAAAACGGTTGACAATTCCAAGAAATATATATATATATATGGTATTGCTATTATTTTAGCTATTTTTTCTATGTTTTTCATTGCAAAGACATATTGATGTAGCATCTCCTGCCTTGTTTACTTTCTGAAGAGTTGAGTCATAAATGCTGCCGATTAAAGAAAGCCCCCATTACAGATTGGCAACTTTATTGGCAATTGTACAAAAGGACTAAACTGACAGAATCCAGGAAACACTTAGATAGGTGGATAATAAATGCAAGAATATATGAGAGAAAAACTTTTTTGAGTATTTTTTAAATTAAGTTTATTTATTTTGAGAGAAAGCAAGCATGAATGGGGGAGTGACAGAAAGGTGGGGAGAGAGAGAATCCCAAGCAGCCTCAGTGATGTCAGTGTGGAGCCTGACATGGGCTTGAACCACCCCACAAACCGTGACATCATGACCTGAGCTGAAACCAAGAGTCAGATGCTTAACCTACTGAGCTACCCAGGCACCCTGAGAAAAATTATTTTTAATACTAATGGATACAAATAATATGCTAGCATACAAGAACTCCCATCACTTTATTCTGATTCACACATTCTGATATAGTAAAAAGACTGGCTTGGGCATTAGACAAAATAAGTTATGAATCTTTCCTGGCTAAGGAACCATAAGCAAGTGAACTTCTAAGAAATGTAGAAAAATCTGTAAAATCTGGGGCACCTGTTTGGCTCAGTTGGTTAAGTGTTTGACTTCCGCTCAGGTCATGATCTCATGGTTTGTGAATTCGAGCCCCACATTGAGCTTTCTGCTGTCAGAGCAAAGCCCAATTCAGATCCTCTGTCCCCCCCACTCAGTCCCTCTCCCACTCATGCTCTGTCTCTCAAAAATAAATAAACATTTAAAAATCTATATAATTTAGATGATAAAGTCCATGCAATAGGAGTTTTAGTCAGAATTAAATGGGGGTAGTGTGTATGAAGCAGGAACACAAAATCTGATAAATGCTAAACATTTCACAAATTTGAATTTAGTCACTAGTTTATGTCCTCAAAACTCTACTCAGAATTGAAAACCTCTCCAAAATCCATAAAAATTCTTAAAAGTAATTAACAAACCTGTTTGTATCTATCCATATACAACTATTGAATATATAGACAGGCTTTGTTTTAATCTTTTCTTTCATGAATTATTTATCAAATATTTGATCAAATTATTACAAAACATTTGATACATTGATATACATCTTCATGTACATACACACACGTATATACATGCCTACACATGCACCTTTTCCCATTGTAGCTATTAAGTATCTATCTAGAAGACAATAGCAAAACAATAAAATTTTTGAGTATTTATCATCTGCCATGTATTGTCCTAAATTCTTTAAATACAGTACCTCATTTTGTTCCTTGGCATTGCTATAAGAAGTAAACATTGTTATTGTGTCCTTAAGGCTGAGGAAACTGAAAATTAGAATAGCTGCATGATTTAGCCACTGCTACACAAGCACAAACATCTGTATTTAAACCATGTGTGTTTGCTTGCAAAGTTGTCTACTCTTAAATAGCTGTTTGACTGCTGTGAATGATATTGAAGCTACAATATTAATAATGATGTTTTTATTCTTATGTATACAAGCTGAGCACCCAAGAATTACCATGGTTTGGGGCACCTGGGTGGCTCAGTTGGTTAAGATTCTGACTCTTGATTTCGTCTCAGGTCATGATCTCATGGTTTGTGGGTTCGAGCCCTGTGCTGTGAGCGCAGAGCATGCTAGGGATTCTCTGTCTCCCTCTCTCTCTGCATCTCTCTCTCTCTCAAAAATAAATAAATAAACATAAAAAAAAGAATTAAAAAAAAGAATGACCGTGGCTCACTTTTAGCGCATTCACACGTAGTCATCTCCAAGTCCTGGCCACGATGCTCTTATATAACCCACATGTCCTTGTAGTTCTTTTTCCCCTCTAATTCCCTGAATCATCAACTTTTTCTGAAACTAACTATGAGCCTCCACACTGGCATTCTCATCTCCTGTTTGACATCTTCCAGATAATTCTTTTATTGCAGCACACCTTTTCTTTCTAGAATGTAAATATTTTTTAAATTTTATTTAAATCCAAGTTAGTTAATATATAGTGTAATAATAGTTCAGTAGAGTTTAGTGCTTCATCACTTACAGAGAACACCCGGTGCTCATCTTCACAAGTGCCCATCAGCCATTTAGCCCATCCCCCCACCCCACACCCCACCAGCAACCCTCAGTTTGTTCTCTGTATTTAAGAGTCTTATGGTCTGCCTCCTTCTCTGTTTTTATCTTGTTTTTCCTTCCCTTCCCCTGTGTAAATCTTACCCTGTCACTAATACTTAGACTCCTTCACTTTCTCCATGTGGACCATTAGATGCAGCCCCCAAATTTAACGTTATTGTAAACTCGCTGATTATATGGACTACTTCTCCCCATTCCAAGGCCTTCTTCACAAAGCTTGTGAATGATAAACCAATTGTTAAATATCTTAAAGAAGCATACTTTCCACAGCCACTTATTTTTACAACTACTTCTTTGTTTTCATACATGACCTTGCAACCTATATGGCACCTGTTCCTAAAAAGAATTAAGAAGAGAAAAACCATAAAAATTCCATCCATTGCAAAAGTGCAGGACAGAATGAGGAGTGGCAGATTGTCTTTAAGTAGCAGAAAAGGTAAGGAGAAGAGACCTGGCAAAGAGGACTGGACAAGAGTCAGACTCCCAGAGGTACTTGGAAACTAAGAAAGAATGGGCACAAGGCAAACAGGAAAAGAGACAGATTGCACCAGCCACAGAGTGCAACCTTGGTATCTAAGCCAATGGCTGAGTTATCCTTAATAGTTGTATTTTTTCTGTGGCAGAATGGATCGGGCCTAGAATTTAGTTTATTTTACTTTACAGTTATTTTGCTACGTGTTGTATGAAGAGCCCCAATGCAAATTTAGACACTATAGACACTACCCAGGAATCACTCCAGTTCAGAAAACAGATGTGACCAAGTATCAGTATAAGAAGATAAGTTATGCTCCACGTGTGATGAGAAAGTTGGGAAGGTCCATGATGCTCAACCTGGGAGTTCAGGGAAGGAGGTTTATAGATGGTGAGAACTAGTGGGAAATGGTTTCAAATACTTGAAAAAAAAATATGTTTAATCTTTAAAAATCTGTTCTTGCTGAAGTATGATAAATGCTATAATACCATATTGATATATGGCATGTGCAGAAAAAAATTATATATATTGGTTGTTTCTTGAGACAAGAGAGAGGATGTCTAGATTTTTCTTTTCTTCTTTGAAAATATCAAGACTAGCAAAATGCACTGCAAAGGTTAAACGAAATGTACACATAGACTCTTTTATTTTTCTCTTTTTCAAATACTGACCGTGGATGTTGCAAAACTTTTAGAGTAAGAATCATGTTTGGGTTAGATTTGGGGGCATGCAGATTGAAGTAACAAATCAGGAAGACAATCTAAAGTCACATTTGAGAACTTTTGTATGTAAATGTTTTTTGGATACTTGATACAATATTTAAATTATATCAGATAACAAGTCATACCTTGTAAATAAGTAAAGAGATTAGTATGAAACCTTAAAAAGAGCTAATTACAGAGTCATTTCTCATCTTAGATTTGGCTCTCAATTTATCTTCCTCTTGTGGCATGAGCTTGTGAAAGTTTCCAAGGACTGCATTATAATTCATTTATGTGTGTATGTGTGTGTATGTAAATGTGTGTATATGTATATTTTATACATACATGTGTATATATATATATATGTTATATATTTGCTTACATCTATATATCTTTTGAATCTACATATATATACATAGATTTTTCTATATGTGTAGAAACACATATATCCCTTCTTTAACTTTTATGGTAAGAAATTTCAAATATTTAAACAGAATAGCACACCACTGGGTACCTCAGAAGAGTTAAAACTTACAATCTTTCCGAATCCACAAATGTCCAGAGCACCCCCTTCCAGTGCTTTAGAAGGAGTCCTGCCAAGGTTGAAGTGATTGAACTCTCTGGAAGTTTTAGTTTTCTTTTCTCATAAAATAAATGCATCTCCTGTTTCCCACGTCAGTCAAATATAACTATCAGCCTCCTTTACACTACGGTCTTTCCTCCTGTATTGAGGAAAAAAAAAAAAAAAAAAACAGTGTAGATAACCAGAATGTCATCAGTTTGCCGCTGGACTTCAGCTCAGAGAAGGAAAGTAGCACAACATCTCAGACACATTTGTCTGGCCACCTCCAGGGAGTCAAACACGTTGGGAGTGGGGGTAGGGGTAAAACTCTGATGTGGCATGGTAGGATACCGTTCAGCTTGAGCAACTTTTTGTTTTTTGTTTTGTTTTTGCGTGTCAGCAGAGGGTGGATAGCCAGCACGGCCAGCCAAGGCAGGCCCCTCTCTCCTCCATGAAGAACCCAGGGGCCCTGCAGAGACCTTGCTTCTCTGCAGCCTTAGCAGCAGGTTTTGAGAGGTGTGTTGCAAAAAGCCCAAGGACATTGATGCAGTAGAAAGGCAACATAGCCTTCTCTGCTTTGTTTCATCAACCCAAACCAAAATTAGTGAGTGGAAGGATATTGGACAGTATACAGTTGCCTTCTCTTTTTTTTTTTTTTTTTTTTTTTTTAAAGTTTTTTTTTTTCAACGTTTATTATTTTTGGGACAGAGAGAGACAGAGCATGAACGGGGGAGGGGCAGAGAGAGAGGGAGACACAGAATCGGAAACAGGCTCCAGGCTCTGAGCCATCAGCCCAGAGCCTGACGCGGGGCTCGAACTCACGGAGGGCGAGATCGTGACCTGGCTGAAGTCGGACGCTTAACCGACTGCGCCACCCAGGCGCCCCTACAGTTGCCTTCTCATATCCATATTCCCAGCTTTTCTGGCTCTAAATAGACCCCAGTTTAGGGAGCTATCACTATCTTCCCTTGACTACCTCCTCCCTTCTCTTGCTTAAGGAAGGGATGGGGACAGCAACAACAAAATGTGTCTCAAGGAAAATATTCCTCCTTGTTTTACCACCCCTTCACTCTGACTCATCTAGTGGGACACAAAGGCACGTATCTCATTTTTACAGACCTTCAAGTTAGGAATCATAATTCTTCAGGGCACAGAGGAAATACACATAGGTGGAAGGGCTCCTCCCAGGTCACCTCCACTGAGGTGGCTGGGGGTGGGCAGGTGGAGTGGGTGTGGGTGCTGCCACACTGCCAGGAAGGCTTAGAGAAGAGGACCACAGGAGGAGTGAAAGAAAAGGGGAAGGGGTGGTAGGCAGACAGAAGTTACCTGCTCTCAGTATTTGCTGTCTTGTAACACCTGCGGCAGTGTTTGAAAAGTGGAAAGGGCACAGGCAGTGCGCCTGGAAAGCACTTGCCTAAGAGACTGTGTGTGCGATGAAGGGCCTGCGAAAGGGGGAGACCTCTAGGGTGACCACTACAGCGCGGCGAGGTTGGCTATCAGTTGGACAGGTGACCGTGAGAAGTGCAGGGGGTCTAATGCTGCACCTGTTACTGTGCCAGACTTGGTAGATGATACTGTGGCAGGTGCTTTGCAGAGGGCTCCAGTCGTTCCGCCACAGGCTGGGCTTGTGCGTCAACCAGCACCCCGTCTTTTTCCTCACCGTGCCCGCAGTCCTGACCATCACCTTCAGCCTCAGCGCGCTCAACCGCTTCCAGCCCGAGGGCGACCAGGAGCGCCTGGTCGCTCCCAGCCACAGCCTGGCCAAGGTCGAGCGCAGCCTGGCCAGCAGCCTATTCCCCCTGGACCAGTCCAAAAGCCAGCTCTATTCGGACTTACACACCCCTGGGAGGTATGGCAGGGTGATCCTCCTCTCCCCACCCGGGGACAATATTTTGCTCCAGGCTGAGGGGATCCTGCAGACCCACCGAGCCGTGCTGGAAATGAAGGTGAACCACAAGGGCTATAATTATACTTTTTCCCATCTGTGTGTGTTGAAAAATCAGGATAAGAAATGCGTGCTGGATGATATTATTTCAGTGCTAGAGGATCTCAGGCAGGCTGCCGTCTCCAATAAGACAACAGCCAGGGTGCAAGTGAGGTATCCCAGCACTAAATTAAAGGTACGTTCCTCCTGCATGCTTCTGCCAATTAAAGAGGCAGCACTTCATTTCTTGCCCTAAACAAGCAAAGAAAATGCAGAGGTCTCATCGTTAAGACTCAGAAGCTAATGCTTCTTTCATTGAGGGAGGTGTTATGGATAATTTGAGGTGGTATGAGGGTTGGGGGAGGAAAAACATTAAGTAAACACACGATTGTGTGTTTATTAAGCGTTAAAATATGGCTGGAAAGTGAATGGTGCGCCTTTAGCATTGCTGGGCACTTCATCTCCGTTTCCCTGAAATATCTGCCAGCAGCCTACCTTGCACTTGGTATTTGAGGGTCTGTACCCTGTGCATGCTTGTGTGACTCTCCATGATAACTTCTGACTACAATTGAGATTCCATAGATTTGCATACGTGTGACTATAAAAGGGAATCTAACATTCGTATGTATTTGCGTTTTCATGCACACATAACTAGGAGACTGTAACTATAAATGCAATAATTATGTACCCCTAAATGATGAATTAGAGGAAGAGTTGGAAACCTTTTCAGTAAAATACCGTGTAGCAAATATTTTAGGCTTTGCAGGTCTCATCCTATCTTTGTCATAATATTCTTTTTTGTTTTCTCTCTTTTTCTCTTTATTGTTTTTTAACAATCCTTTAAAAATTAAAAAAAAAAAAAAACAGTTCACAGTCCAAACAAAAACAGGCTAGGGGTTGAATTTCTTGGTAGGGAGGTAGACATTAAGCAAATTTGGTTTCACTGCAAATAGCATTCAAGTTGAATGCCATTATTAAATATAGGGGTTTTTTTCAAGGCATATTTTTATATTAGAGTTGAAAAATTATACCAGAGTTGGAAATCAAGTCCCTTCAAAATGCCCTTTATTGACCACAGACAAAAGAGCTAGATGGTATTCAACTGGTTATAAATATTTCCTTAAAGAGACACAAATGAACTTTTATGTTGGCTCTGCTATAATGGTGATGTAATTTCAGACTACGAATGTGGATGTCAAAGACTGAATTGTTGAGCCAAAAAGACACTACCTGGCATGTTTAGTCACTAGTACTTGGCTGTCCTTCTAGCAACTCTGGGGACAAAGGCAAGTTACACTGAGGTATGTGACCTCTCCTGCTGCTCCATGTGACTACCTTACGTCTAATAGGATTCTATACACTTCACTAACTAGTAGTTAATGTAACTTTCTGTGTATGTATGTACAATTTCCAACCTCAGAAATGCTGCAATTAGTAATATGAGTTGTAAATTATTATAATTTTGTGCAAGAATATATAGTGGAAAAAATATGTCCTAAAAAACAAAATTGCATGCAGTTGACCCTTGAACAACACAGGTTTGAATGGTGCAGTCCACTTATGTGCAGATGTTTTTATTCTTTAATTTAAAAAAAAATTGCTGTTTGGTTTTGAGAGAGCAAGAGAGTGTACACAGCAGGGGAGGGGCAGAAAAAGAGAGGGAGACAAAGAATCTGAAGTAGGCTCAGCACTGTCAGCCTGATGTGGGGCTCGAACTCACGAACTGTGAGATCATGACCTGAGCCGAAGTCTGATGCTCAAATGACTGAACACCCAGGTGCCCCACAGATTTTTAAAAATAAATACAGTATAGTGAGGTAAATGTGTGTCCTCTTATGATTTTCTTGACGTTTTCTCTTAATCGTTCACTTGTTTTATTGTAAGAATATAGTATAGGGGCGCCTGGGTGGCTCAGTCATTTGAGCATCAGACTTTGGCTCAGGTCATGATGTCCCAATTCATGAGTTTGAGCCCCGCGTCTGGCTCGCTCCTGACAGCTCAGAGCCTGGAGCCTTCTTAGGATTCTGTGTCTCCCTCTCTCTATGCCTCTCCCCGTTCATCCTCTGTCTTTCTCTCTCTCAAAAATAAATAAACATTAAAATTCCCTTGCCTTTGGAGATGTGTTGAGTAAGAAATTGCTGTGGCTGAGGTCAAAGAGGTTGTTGCCTGCTTTTTCCTCTAGGATTTTGATGGTTTCCTGTCTCACATTTAGGTCTTTCATCCATTTGAGTTTATTTTTGTGAGTGGTATAAGAAAGTGGTCTAATTTCATTCTTCTTCATGTTGCTGTCCAGTTCTCCCAGCACCATTTGTTAGAGACTGTCTTTTTCCCATTAGATACTCTTTAAAAAAATGTTTTTTTAAGACTATAGCATAGAGGTGCCTGGGTGGCTCAGTCGGTTAGGTGTCCGACTTCAGCTCAGGTCATGATCTCACAGTTCATGAGTTCGAGTCCTGTGTCAGGCTCTGTGCTGACAGCTCAGAGCCTGCTTCGGATTCTGTGTCTCCCTCTCTCTCTGCCCCTCCTCTGTTCACACACTCTCTCTCTTTCTCTCAAAAATAAACATTTAAAAAAAAGAATATAGAATAAAATACATATAACATACGAAATATGTGTTGACTATGTTACCAGTAAGGCTTCTGATCAACACTAGTCTATTAGTAGTTACGTTTTGAAAGAATCAGAAGTTATAGGTAGGTTTTCAACTGTGTGGGGGCTTGGTGCCTCTAAACCCCAAGGGTCATTTAATTATTTACAGATATTTATATTTGACTGGATTATTTGTAATTACTGATAACATTCTATTTGTCTCATTTAATTCAAGTATCATTTTGCATAGAAATGAACTAATTAAAGAGTAACTAAATATGTCAATTTTATTTATTATTTATTGAAACTAGGAATAAAGATCATTGTAATACTTGATAATGCTTTTCTATGCAAATTTTCATGTTAATATATGGATGAAATAATTTTTTCAAAAAATTAGTGCTTTAAAAAATCTATAATTGAAGATAAATCTATATACTAAGAGCACAGTAAAAGAAAACACTACTAAATGTCATGAACAAATTTTTAAAGCTGTGACTGCTTTGTGTCCCTCCTAATTATGCATCTCAAACTTGAATTCTCTTACTTTGACTCTTATCATTATATTTTAACACTAAATGATTTTAATTCCTCTAAATAGGGAAATAACCCTTGAGTAGAGATAACCAGATTTATTGTCCTTTTATTTATATTTGATTTAGTAATTATGGCTACTTTAAATAAGTGATTTCCATATGTTCATTATTCCATATTTATTTTGAGGGAGTTCTAGATATTCTTTTGTATTGGGGATACTTCACCAACATAGATAGTTCATTCATTCTATCATGATAATACTTAATTCTATTTATTTTTTTAATTTCTGCTTTTATATCTTCAAATGTGCCTGTACTTCTCCAATCTTATATAAAAGCCATCAATATTGTTCATTGATTTATAATTTTTCTTTCCTTAAGAGCTCATAGTCAGAGTGTGGTTCCCCTCCTTCTTAAAGTTAGGCACATGTGTAGCTACGTGATTTGTTCTGGCCAACAAATGTGTGTAGAATTGCTTTAACCAGAGTTGTCTTTCTTCTGCTTGAAGTAGTCCTTCCAGCCCCTTAACAGTGGATGTAGAGACCTTGAGAGTAGAATAGACTCAGCATACTCAATGGATATATGGAAAACTAGAGCGACCAAAGCAAACAAAGGAGCAGTGGAAGATAATAAGATCAGAGAGGTAAGAGGTAAGGTAGGCAGGATCCAACTTATTTGGTTCTTGCTGGCTCTGGGATTACATTAGGAATATATTGTGAGTGTGCTAGAAGTATTTCAGGTGTTGTAAGCAGAGGACCAATATGCTCTATCGGATACATTTTAATACTAGTCTGTGAAGACGAATTATAAGGGCAAGTGTGGAAACAGAGAATTGTGGTTGAAGGTTATTGTATTAATCCAATCAAGAAATAATGGTGGCTATAACTATGGTTTTAGCAATGGAGATGATTAGAAGGGATAAGATTTGAAATATTTGTTGGTGTTAGAGTAGAAAGGACTTATTGGTGAATTGTATATAGCTGTATCAGGAAAAAAAAGACAAAAATAATATGTAGGATTCGCCCTGAGTAATTTGATAAATGGTGGTACTATTTGCTCTTAAGGGGGAGACTTTTGTTGTTTGATCACTATTGTTGTGATCAGGTTGTTTGAGATATTTACTAAATATTTAAGAGATAGTATTGAGGCAATTGGGTGTGAGTGTGGAGCTCAGAAGAGAATCCAAGCATGGGCATGGGGAAGTCTCCACTTTCATCATACCAGTGAAACTAGATAAGCTCTGTGAGGTAGAAAATGTAGAAAAAGATGAGAAGAAGAAAAAAACAAAAATCTAGAACATAGATCTAGAAAGAAGGGGCTATCATAATATATTTGCAGTAACACAATGTTTGGCTTTTGGCTAAGATCAAAGTTTTAAGGTAGACCCTTAAATAGTTATGTAGAATCTTATTAATGCTTCCTAGATCTTTGTAATCATGTCTTACAAGACCCTAAGTCCATTTACATGTAAATCATGCATTAATCCCAGTTGCTTCTTCAGGTTTCCTATAAAATACCAATAGTTTTAGAACACACAGCTCTTATTTATATATTTTTTTAATTTTTTTTTTTTGAGAGAAAGTGTGAATGGGGGAAGGATAGAGGGAGAGAGAGAGAGAGAGAGAGAGAGAAACTCAAGTAGTCCCCACACTTGGTGCAGAGCGTGACATAGGGCTCAATTCCATGACTGTGAGATCATGACCTGAGCCAAAAATCAAGAGTCTGACACTTGACCAACTGAACTACCCAGGCACCCCTGTTTTTATCTTTTACATAGAAGAAACTTAAGGAGGATATGAAAATGTTGCTCACCTCCTTTGAGCACATGTTTTTTCATTTCACTGCTAGACCAAACATGGGGAGACTTTTGAGGATATGGACAATAAACTGTGCATATTTGTAACACTCTCCACATGGCACATAGCAAAAAAATAAAATAATAATAATAATAAAATAAATACATTGAAACATTGTATAGGATGAACCATAGACATTTTAAATATGAAAGAGATTTTGTGCTGTGTAACATCCTCAGCCTTGCCAACAAAGTCAAACTATTTTGATAGGACATATTCTATAGGGAAATCCAAATTAGAAGCTTGATAGGAAAAGGAGGAAAACACACAAAAAATGAAATGGGTCCTAGAATCAGACTTTTCATTCTTCGTATTTTCTACTCAGACATAATCTTCCATTCAAAGACTATGCAAATATCAAAACTAAGAACCCTGAAAAAAAAAGACAAACAGTATAGGCCTGCATAAAACAAACAAACAAACAAACAAAAACCTTTTTATACACCAAAGTATAAGACAAATAATCACAAAACATGGACAAAATATAGGAATTGATAATTGACATTAGAGATACGAATGGCCTAAAAACATGTGAAATGTTCTTAATATCACTAATAGCCAATAAATGCGAAGTAAAATAACACGATTCTATTGTTATCATTCATGCTCAGATTTGTTTGGTAGCAGAAGAACACAGAAACAATAGAGATGTAAGAAAGATTGACATTTTTTCTTTGCTCTGTAAAGACCAGAGATCTGCAGTCCAGGACTGGTAGAATAATGTTACTCAGTGAGGGCATCTAAAGCTCTGGCTCATTCCAGCAGGCTTCCCTTACCAGGAAATAGCTCCTTCAGAATTGGGAGCTGTGGTATGTGGGCATCTACATTCCCCACAGTAGGATACTGGAAGGAGGAAAAAAGATACATCTTAGCTATTACGTAAAGAAGATTCCCAGGACTGCCACAGAATTGCTATGCTAACATCCATTGCCCAGAACTTTGTAAGGTGGCTGAATGTAGCTCCCCAGGCTGCTGAGAAATGTAGTATTTAATATGGAAATTCATTTTCTTGACTAAAATTCTATTGCTGTTGAAGAAGGGGAGGAAAATAGAAGAAACTTCTGGTAACAATTGATAGTCATGCCTTTTACTCATGGTATGACAACCTCATTTTTAGATAGGAAGGAAATTAATATAGCTTCTATAAAAACCAGTTGCTGTAGCAACAGAAATAATTATATATTTTTCCAACAATTCCAAATGCCAATTTTAGTCTAAAAAAGAAAGGTTACTTCGGCAATGTTCCTAAAAACACTGTTGGTATACCTGAAAATGGGAAACAATTTAAATTCCTAGCAATAGAAGCCTGGTAAATAACCTATTGTATTTTTTTTTAATATTTATTTATTTTTGAGAGAGAGAGCATGAGAGCGGAAGGGTAGAGAGAGAGGGAGACCAAGAATTCAAAGCAGGCTCTGTGCTGTCAACGCAGAGCCTGACGTGAGGCTCGAGCCCACAAACCGTGAGATCATGACCTAAGCCAAAGTTGGATGCTTAACTGACTGAGCCACCCAGGTGCCCCAACCATTGTATTTTTTTTTTTTTTTTAATTTTTTTTTTTTCAACGTTTATTTATTTTTGGGACAGAGAGAGACAGAACATGAACGGGGGAGGGGCAGAGAGAGAGGGAGACACAGAAATGGAAACAGGCTCCAGGCTCTGAGCCATCAGCCCAGAGCCTGACGCGGGGCTCGAACTCACGGACCGCGAGATCGTGACCTGGCTGAAGTCGGACGCTTAACCGACTGCGCCACCCAGGCGCCCCCCATTGTATTTTTAAAAACAATCTAACAATACATTATAAACATAAGCTAGAATTATATGTGATAAGAATCGATATGTGTAATATATTAAGTAAAAATGGAAAATCTGTATAACATTACATACCATAATATTTGTACTACTAATTATATATGTGTATAAGTAAAATACTCTTCTGTCTTGGGTCAAATTTACAATTCAAGTATGTAATTCATATATTTGGTATGAGGATTAAATGAGTTAATGCATGTGACACTTTCATAATAATGTCTGGCACACAGTATTTGCTATTTTTATCTCACATTATTATTTTACCCCATCCTACTTCAATGACATGGCATTCTTTCTATCTTAAAGTTCTAGGGAGCAAATAGTTGTTTTGGAATGAAGCATAAACTAATAATGTAAAGTACATTCCTCGTAGAGGTAAGAGTTAGAAATTAGTCCAGTAAATAAATAATATTTTTTAGGCATGTTAAGGGTGTAAGATTGACTCAGCTTTTAATGCTTTGCCACAACTACCCCAGTTATGTAATTATGAAATAATTATGTAAACACAATTGTAATTATTATGTCTGGATACTGAAGACCACAGAATTTCTGAAAAATTGCACACCCATGTTTAGAAACAATACAACACTGAGGCATCTTGATATAGAAGGGACGATGGCTTCATTTTTACTGAGTACCTACTGTGTATTCAGCAATTTACCAGAAGGATGTAATGTAATCACAGCACTTCAGCAAGGTAGATTTAGTTCTCCTCATTATATAAATGTTGAAAATTGAAGCTTATGGCTGACAACAGCTTGTACATAGATATGTAGTAAATAATTAGCAAATAGGACAAAATTAAAATTCATCTTTTGACTGCAATTTTATGCTTTGGAAAATTGGAAGGTACAGCATTAACTGGTGCATTTTTGGTTACACAACTTGACCCAAATTCAAGTCATTCTGTAAATGGATTCGCATTGAGATAGATGAACTTTTATCTAGATTGGCATCTATTTTAATCTTATGCATTAATTACGTTATGTTCTAAAAATAATCCTTGAAATACTATTTAATTACATTTTGCTATTTTAAAGATCTTAAAAAATACATATAAATCTCATACCTATAACTCAAAACTGATTATTTGAGTACCTATATTAGGCTTATATGTCAGTGTGTATGAGCTTTAAAACATGTACTCAGTGAAATTAACAGCACATTTATCTTGAAAATGTAAATAATTTAAAGAAAAAGATGGTTAAAGGCCTCCCTGAGAAGAGATTGTGGGTTTGTTCCAGACTCCCTCAATAAAGCAAACAGCACAACAAAGCAAATGAATTTTTTTTTCTTTTGGTTTCCCAGTGCATATAAAAGTTATATTTATGCTATACTATAGTTTGTTAAGTGTGCAACAGCATTATGTCTAAAAAAAAAAAAAAAAAAAAACAAACAAACATGTATATACCATAATTAAAAATACTGCATTGCTGGGGCGCCTGGGTGGCGCAGTCGGTTAAGCGTCCGACTTCAGCCAGGTCACGATCTCGCGGTCCGGGAGTTCGAGCCCCGCGTCGGGCTCTGGGCTGATGGCTCAGAGCCTGGAGCCTGTTTCCGATTCTGTGTCTCCCTCTCTCTCTGCCCCTCCCCCGTTCATGCTCTGTCTCTCTCTGTCCCAAAAATAAATAAATGTTGAAAAAAAATTAAAAAAAAAAATACTGCATTGCTGGAGTACCTGGGTGGCTCAGTTGCTTGAATATCTGACTCGATTTCAGCTCAGGTCATGATCTCAGGGTACTGGGATTGAGCCCCGAATCAGGCTCCACACTGAGTGTGCTGCCTGCTTAAGATTCTCTCTCTCTCTCTCTCTCTCTCTCTTCCAACCTCCCTCTCTTTTTCTTTACCTCTGCCCCTCCCGCTCACATTCTCTCTCTCTGAAATAAAAATTACAAATAAATAAAAAATAAAAATACTTTATTGCTAAAAACTGCTAATCATCATCAGCTTTCAGCAGGTCATGATCTTTTTGCCGGTGGAAAGTCTTGCCTCGATGGCTGCTGACTGATCAGGGTGGTGGTGGCTGAAGATTGAGGTGGCTGTGGTAGCTTCTGAAAATAAGACAACAATGAAACTTGATGCGTCAATTGACTTTTCCTTTCACAAACTATTTCTCTATACTCTGTGATGCTGCTTGACAGCATTTTACCCACAGTAGAACTGCTTTCAAAATTTTTTTGAAATTGTCCGAACTTGAACTCCTTCACTCTGCTCAAAACCTGCCACTGCTTTATCAACTACGTTTATGTAATATTCTAAATCCTTTTTGTCACTTCAACAATCTTCACAGCATCTTCACCAGGAGTGGATTTCATCTCGAGAACCCACTTTCTTTGCTCATCCATAAGAAGCAGCTTCTCATCTGTTCAAGTTTGATCATAAGATTGTAGCAATTCAGGAACATTCTCAGGCACCACCTTTAATTCTAGTTCTCTCACTATTTCTACATCTGCGGTTGCTTCCTCCACTGAAGTCTTGAACCCCTCAAAGTCTTCCATGATCGTTGGAATCCAATTCTTCCAAACTCCTGTTAATGTTGATATTTTGACCTCTTCTCAAAACTCATGAATATTCCTAATGGCATCTAGAATGGTGAGTCTTTTCCAGAAGATTTTCAACTTACTTGCCCAGCTCCATCAGAAGAAATACTATTTATGGCAGCTATAGCTTTATAAAATGCATGTCTTAAATAATAAGATTTGAAAGTTTAAATTGGTCCTCGATCCATGGGATGCAAAATGGACATTGTGTTAGCAGGCATGGAAACATTAATCTTGTACATCTCCATCATAGCTCTTGGGTGTATTGTCAATGAACAGTAATATTTTTAAAGGAATCTTTTTCTGAGGGGGAAGTTGTAGGTTTCAACCATGTTGAAAACAGATGTGCTGTCATCTAGGCTTTGTTGTTCCCTTGATAAAGCACAGGCAGAGTAGATTTAACATCATTCTTAAGGACCCTAGGATTTTCATAGAGGTAAATGAGCATTGGTTTCAGCTTAAGGTCTTCAGTTGCATGAGCCCTAATAAGAGAGTCACCCTGTCCTTTGAAGCTTTGAAGCTGGACACCAACTTCTCTAGCTGTGAAGATACTAGATGGCAGCTTCTTCCAATAGAAGGCTGTTTCATCTACAGTGCAAAGCTGGTGTTTAGTTTAGCTGCATTCATTCATTTTCTCAGCCAGATCTCCTGGATAAGTTGCTGCAGCTTCTACATCAGCACTTGCTGCTTTGCCTTGCAGTCTTGAGTTACGGAGATGGAGTCTTTCCTTAAACCTCATGAACCAACCTCTGCTAGCTTCAGACATCTGCCACTTCCTCACCTCTCTCAGCCTCCATAGAATTGAAGACAATTAGGGTCTTGCTCCGGATTAGGCTTTGGCTTATGGGAATGTTGTAGCTAATTTGATCTGCTATTCAGACTGCTGAAGTTTTCTCCACATTAGCAACAAAGCTGTTTCACTCTCTTATCATCCATGTGTTCACAATGAAGCACTTTTAATTTCCTTCAAGAACTTGTCCCTTGCCTTCACAATTCAGCTAACTGGTGCAAAAAGTATAGCTTTGGGGCTTTCTGGAATTTTTCTTAATGTTTATTTTTGAGAGAGAGAGAGAGAGTGGGAGACAGACAGACAGAGCATGAGCAGGGGAGGGGCAGAGAAAGAGAGGGAGACACACAATCTGAAGCAGGCTCCAGGCTCTGAGCTGTCAGCACAGAGCCCCACATAGGTCTTGAACTCACAAACCATGAGATCATGACCCAACCTGGAGTTGGATGCTTAATCGACTGAGGCACCCAGTCTCCCCTGGCTTCTCTGGACTTTTGATATACTTTCTTCACTAAGAGTAATCATTTCTAGTTTGGGTTTAAAATGAGAGATGTGCTGGGGTGCCTGGGTGGCTCAGTTGGTTGAGTGTCCTACTCTTTATTTCAGCTCAGGTCATGTTCCCAGGGTCATGGGATCAAGCCCTGTGTCAGGCTCCAGGTGGCATGGATCCTGCTTGAGATTCTTTCTCTCTCTCCCTTTGCCCCTCTCCCACGCTCATGCACTCTCTCTCTGAAATAAAATTTTAAAAAAAAATTAAGAAAAATAAAATGAGAGATGTACAACTCTTTCTTTCACTTGAACACTTAGAGGCTGTTACAGGGTTATTAATTGGTCTAATTTCAATATTATTGTATCTCAGGGAATAGGGAGGCCTGTGGAGAGAGAGAGAGATGGGGAAATGACACGCCAGTGGAACAGTCAGAACACACACAACATTCACGGATTAAGTTTGCCATCTTACGTGGGTGGGGTTCATAGTACCCTAAAACAATTACAATAGTAACATCAAGGAATGCTGTCACCAATCACCATATTAGAACAATAATGAAAAAATATGAAATATTCCAAGAATGATCAAAATGGGACACAGACATGAGGAAAATGTTGTTGGTAAAATCACACCTATAGACTTATCCAACACAAGGTTATTACATAACTTAAATTTGCAAAAATATATATATATATTTGTATATAAGTATATATATTTATATATCTACAAAGCACAATGGAGAAGAAGAAATGAGGTATACCTGTATGCCACAAAGGGAACATAAAATAGTGTTCTTTATGACATTTAATATACAGAAAAAAATATTCCTAGGGAGACTTGAGTGCTCACATATATAGTAAATAACAGTCATATCAAATATAAAATTCTGTATATATGACATTCAAAAGATAACTAAATAATAGTCCAGGAAGCCTCCTGATTTACTAGGAGCAGATGTATAGTAGTAATAAACTAAAGCATTATCTTCACTTATCAATAACTACTTGTGACAGAGCTTGTAGCTCTTAATATAGTAAATCCCTGATAGAATAAATTTAAAGCTATAAATATTTATTTAGCTCCCATCTCTTGCTTCCTCCGTGAGGCAACATTATCAGCCAACATAAAGTGATATCCCCAAAGACAAAAAAGGGGGGCGCTAGGAATGGAGAAAATATAGGCTTTTACATCTGATAATATACTTATAATCAAGATGTAATGTGTATCTCAGATGTTAATGAAACTTCATTTGCAAATAGAATTAGTTTTAACTCTCCCCCCCCCCAATAATTTCACACTCCAACTAAAGCAGCCTATAGGTAAGGTAGTACACCATTTGAACATTTTTGTCATTTTCATCTAGAGGTTCCAGTTTGCATTCCCTAACAGTAAAGTACAATCTAAAGATAACCTCTAACAGGTGTGCTGGAACTTTAAAAAGGCAAGGTATAATTTATGTATAATACAATACACAAATTTTAAGTGTTCTATGAAATTTGACAATTATAAGTTCCCTTGTAAAAGTCCCCATAAAAGGATAAAGAACATTTCCATCCTACCAGGGAGTTCCTGATGTACCTTTCCAGTTGATATCCTGTACCCCAGAAGCAAAAATTAGATCTTCATGTTTTTGAAATTAGCATTAATGTAATTATACTATAGGTAACATTGTCTGGATTCTTTCCTTCAACATAATGTTTCTGAGATCTATTCATGGTTTTTTTTTTTTTCATGTATCAGTAATCCATTTTGTTATTATTTAGTAAGATACCATATATTTTTAAATCTATTCATCTGCTGACGGATTTTTTTTCTAGTTTAGGGCTATTATGATAAGGCTGCTGTGTACATTATTGTGCATGTTATTTCTCTTGGGTAAACATTTGGAAGTGAATTGCCAGGGCATAGTATAGCTGCATGTGTAATTTTCATAAGAAAATGGTAAAGTTTCTAAATAAACCATTTTAAACTGTTAGGATACAAGAGTAAATTACAATTAGCCAATACCCTCCTCAACATCTAGTATTTTGGAGTATTTTGATATTATTTGGGGGGTATTTTATTCATTCCAGTAGTTGCGAATTGTGTCTCATGTGGCTTTATTTTTATTTCATTGACGATTAATGATGTCGAACACCTTTTCATGTGCTTGTTGACCATTCATCTATCTTCTGAGAAGTGCTCATATCTTTACCCAATATTTCTTTAGTTGGAAGTTTGTGCCTCATTATTTTTACTATAAGGTTGTGAAATACTTTATATTCTTGATCAACAAACTTGAAAATTTTTTATGTTCCAAAAAATTTTTTATTTACAAAAACATGTTGCAGACTGAATTTAGCCTATAAGCTGAGTTTGCCAACCCATAGTAGAACATAATAATGATCAAATCACTTCTGAAACATTCACTCCCCAAAATGCTTCTCTATATTCTTTAAGACTTTGTCCATGAATTCTATAGTTAAAATTATCTTTTTGTTCCCCTCAGTTGCTTGTCCATTCCATCTGTCTGTGCCTAGCTCATGGTCACCATACTTAGGCTCATGAACCAGTAAATATTTTGTCTTTCTCCATTTGAGTGTTCTTTGGTTTGAGTTTTCTACCCACTCTAACAAATGACTCTCCAGTTTATAGTTTGTTCCTTGATAGATAAGATCAATGAAAATCTATTAACAGATAAATGAGTCAGATTTTTTAATACTCTGCCTGAGAATAATAGTTTACTTTAATTTAGTCCTCCGCCTTAATTGTTGGGGTTGGTACTAGAAAGTTGACCACATTTGGAAACATGCTATTAAAATTAAATCTGAGAAGTAACATAATAAAGTCATTAAGAGTACTAACTAGGGAGTCAGACATCCTGATTAAATCTAGTCTCCACTACTTACTATTCTTGTGACCTTGGGCTAGTTACCTAGACTCTGTGCCTGCAATTGACATATTCTTGATTATCATACATACATATACTAGCCAGTTTATAGGTCACTAAAATTCATTTTCATAAGTTTTTTAAAAAATTAATTTTAATTTGTATGGCTCCAGTTATATTTTATTTATTTCTTTTCTTTAACAATACCTGTTTTGACATATTCTCCAGTAAAATTTAGCGACCTCCAAGGTCACAATGATAATTTCCTATGTTTCTTCTAAAAACTATATATTTTTTACTTTGAAATAGAAGTTTATGATTCATCTCAAAATAACTTTTATATGTGAAGTGAAATAGAATTATTATTTTTCATTTGGATTATTTAGTTATTCTACCACCTCTGCTTAAAACCCCATTTGTTTTCACAAGTCAGCTTTGTATAAAACATATTGAATCAAAACTTTTGGGTTTCAGTTCTGCATATAAGGAACTTGGAAGTTGTCACCCCATCCTGACAAGAAGTGAAAAGCTTAACAGACAAAAAACTAACAACTCTTCTTGGATCTATAAGAGAGTTGAAGACATAAGGCAAATAGTAGTCCAACAAATTGGAGAGACAGACAGGTGAATATAGTGAGTTATGGCTAAAGAGAAACTCACAAGTTGAAACCTTCCCTGTTACAGTGCCCAGGTAAGAAAGCCTGAACTGTAACTGACAAACTGCCGGAGGCTCACTGTGGACAAATTTGAAAGTTAAAAACTTAAGAGGGACTCAGTAACAGGGGATCCCCAACAATATGTGAAATGTAACTCTAGGATAATGACCAGATCCCTAAAGTAAATTTGGGAAAAAAAATCCCCTTGGGCTTCTGGCAGGAGGAGAGGAAAAGGAAACACTTTGAAATATGCCAGAGCACTCTCATTCTCTACAAGTCCTACCCTCATGGGAAAATAGTTAACCAGAGCCTAAACTGCTGAGATACTATCACAGATCAATTAGCCTGGGGAAGAGAAATACGAATTCCAGCTATCCCTAGCCATGCTGTCCCAAATAAAGGAGAAGGGGAAAAAAAGAAAGACTCTCAAGTTCACAGTCCAGAGGCATAGGCTCACTAAAAGACGGAAATCTAAGGATAGAACTATAGAACACTTATCCCCTGATATGTTATGTCTGGCTAGCCAGAAAAAATCACAAGGCATACCAAAAGACAATCAATCAATCAATCAATCAATCAATCAGTATTACAACTTGAAGAGAAGGAGCAAATATCAGAATCAGACATGGCAAAGATATTAGAATTATCAGAACAGGAATTCAAAACAACTATGACTAATGTGCTATAGGCTCTAATGGATAAAACAAACTATATGGAAGAACAGGTGAACTAAGGAAGCACAGAGGTAAAAATCCTTTGAAGGAACCAGAAAAGAAATGTTAAAGATAAAAAACATTGTAAGAAAAATAAATGCCTCTGAGGGGCTCATTAGCAAACTGAATGAGGCCAAGGAAAGAAAGAATCTCTGAGCTAGAGGATGTACCAATAAAATTCTCAAAATGCAAAGGCAAAGAAAACTAGAAAGAAAAAAAGGGAATGTCCAAAATCTATGAGACAACTACAAAGAGTATAACATGCGTAATAGGAATACTACAAAGAGAGGAAAGAAAGGAACAGAAGAAATATTTGAAATAATGACTGAAAATTTCCCCAAGTTAACATCAGACCAAATCACAGATCTAAGGAAGCTCAGAGAAGAACATCAAGCAGAATAAAAACTGAAAAAGCTATACCGACTCATATCATCTTCAAACAACAGAAAATTGAAGATAAACATTAGTTTAAAGAGAATTGACCCCTCCACTGTGTTTCTGCATTTATTTGTCATTTACGTTTTGCAGGTATATTTCACATCTTGAAATGGGTATATTACTAGGTATTTTGAAGCTTTTGTACAAATATGCAATTGCCATCATATGGAAACGCTATTACCCTTGTATATTGACTCTGTAACCTACAATATTGCTAAATGCATATGTCCATTTCAATAATTTCTGTCTTTTTTAATGTATGTAATTATATCCTCTAAAATGAATCAGTTTTACTTGTCTTTCTAATCTTCATACTTTTTATTTGTTTTACTTATTGCAGTGTCTAGAATTTTAATTGAAATGTGGAAAATAATTAGTAAAAGTAGACATGTGTGTCTTGTTTCTAATTCTAGAAAAAAAAAAGACTCGACATTTCTCTACTATGATTTTTAGCTTTAGGTTTTCCAGATGTTCTTTATTATACAGAAAAAGATTTCTAATCCTAATGTTCTGAGAACATTTTTTTAATTGTGAAGGTCACTGAATTGTATCAATGATTTTATAAGTATTCTACTATTTACTTTATCTACTTTGATTATCATAAGATTTTAGTCCTTTACTCTTTTGATGTGGCAAATTATATTATTTTACTTTTGAATTGTAAATAAATATTATATTTTGGGAAATAAGTTGATAATATTGTGTTAAATAATTTTGTTCTTACATTTGTAGGATATTAGAATATTCCATATTAGCTTATATATTCTAATTATACCTTAAAATGGTAAAGAAAAATATAAGTATTAGGCTGATCTTATAAAAAATTCCTTGAGAAATGACCCCTTTGTCCTCTATTTTCTGAAAGAGTTTAGGTTATAATGGCACTAGTTCTTTCTTATAGATTTGACAGCAATCAAATTTGTAATTTTTTTTTCAGTTTTACTTAAGTATAATTGTAAAGGTATTTAAAGTGTACATTGGGATGAGGATGATAGATGAATAGATAGGTAGATAGGATCGTATAGATACACATTATATATACACATACATACTTCTATACATATACACATATATAGAAAGAATCCTCACCATCTACTTAGCTAACATGTCATTCATCTCACATATTTATCTTTTGTGTATGTTATGTGTGTATGTGTGCATGAAATGTCAAAGTCATCTGGGCCTAGAGTTTTGGATACAAATTGTTTTTGATTTATGTATCAATTTTTTTTAATGTTTATTTATTTCTGAGACAGAGAAAGACAGAGAGCGAACAGGGGAGAGTCAGAGAGAGGGAGACACAGAATCCGAAGCAGGCTCCAGGCTCCGAGATGTCGGCACAGAGCCTGATGCGGGGCTCGAACTCACAGACTGTGAGATCATGACCTGAGCCAAAGTCAGACGCTCAACTGACTGAGCTACCCAGGCGCCCCTGTATCAGTTGTTTTAAAGACCTATAAGGTTATTTTCTATTCATTCTATTATCAGTTTTTTAAGTTGTGTTTCTCAGGGAATTTGTTCATTTTCTTTATTAAATTTATATGTATAAGGTGTCATAATTTTTCTTACTGATTTTTAACTCAGCAGGATCTGAGTGATAATCCCATTTCAACTGGTATTGATGAGTTGAAATTTCTTTCGTCTTTTGATCATTTTTGCTTGAGTTTATGTATGTTTAGTGTTTTCACTCATATTTTGACTTTTTTTAATTCCTTTTTATATTCTATTTAATATTTTTCACTTACAGTTGTTTTTTACTCTGCTTTCTGCTTTAAATTTAATTTGCAGTTTCTAAATATAAATTGTTCACAGCTCACATCATCGTTGATAAGTTTCTTTATTATATAGTCATTTAAAAGTCATTTTTTAGTTTTTAAAGTTTATTTATTTATTTTGAGAGAGAGAAAGAGCACAAATGAGGTAGGGGCAGAGAGATGGGAAGAGAGAACTCCAAGCAGGCTCCACACTGTCAGTGTAGAGCCTGACCTGGGGTTCAAACTCACAAACTGTGAGGTCATGACCTGATCTGAGATCAATAGTGGGATGCCTATCCGACTTAGCCATCCACGCACCCCAAAAACTGTTTTTTTTAAGCACTGCTATAGCTGCATTAACTCTGCTTTGCTGTATAGTATTATTATGGCCATTTAACTCATTTAATGTCTCTATTTATTTTTCTCAATGTTCTTTCATGTACATTAGGTGCATACACAGTTGAGACTGTGATGTATTAATAAATCAGACTCTTACCATTATTAAAAACTCCTGGTTTAACAGACACATTTGTCAGATTTTACATAATATTTGAATATAGAATCAAACTTCAAAAATTTATTAATAGCTGTTTTTATTTATCTTTCTTTGAGACTGAAAATACCCATTTATTTTTTTTTAAAGACCACCTTAGAGCTATCCAGAATGATGAAGATACTTCATATGACAATATTGTCATATTCATATTCATATTGTCTTCTCATAATATTTGACTCATAAGAAACATAACAGTTTTGTACAAACTTCATGAATTACTCGTTCTTTCTAAGAAGTGAGTTAGAAGATGGTGTAAATATGTATGCCCTCATGCTTGCAATAAAATGTTCTCCACCATCCCTCAAATGGTGGTTTCATCAGCATCTCATTTTGGTGATATTTTATTTAACATATGTCAGTAAGAAAGCAAACGCAATGGGGACTTTGAAAGAGCTGAAGAGGTGATTTGCAAAATATTGCCAAGCTTTGACCCTGTACTGTTTGTGTCATTAATTGTTAATTGGCCTTCCCTGAGGTGAGGGAAAGAGAGGAACAGGAAAAATGAGATAGAAAACTTGTGGAACTCTACATTCAAGAGGACTTCACTTTTATAGTTGGAATTCCAATCCTGTACTGTTCATTGAATAGTGTTAGCAAAAGACATCAGGAACTCAAACTAGGATCATATCAGTAAAAATAAGAAAAAGTAGAGTAAATGAAAAAATACCGTGAATGTGGAATAATCAGGCTGGGCAGGTGGTTGAATCATAGGGAAAAAAAAGAAATAATAAAAATGATCCCAATGTAGAACTTGCTTACTGGAAGAATTATAAAGAAATGAGAAAAGCTTGTGTTTTTATTATTTATTTATTTATTTTATTTATTTATTTTTCAGTATATGAAGTTTATTGTCAAATTGGTTTCCATACGACACCCAGTGCTCATCCCAAAAGGTGCCCTCCTCAATACCCATCACCCACCCCCCCTCCCTCCCACCCCCCATCAACCCTCAGTTTGTTCTCAGTTTTTAAGAGTCTCTTATGCTTTGGCTCTCTCCCACTCTAACTTCTTTTTTTTTTTTTTTTCCTTCCCCTTCCCCATGGGTTTCTGTTAAGTTTCTTGTGTTTTTAAAGAAGAAATGAATTCGGCTTTGGACATGTAGTCATTCCATCAGAAAATCTTGTTAAAATATTCAGCTGGGTGTCTATTAGTGTTGAAATGATTACAAGTTATGATTTTGATTTTAGGTTGGCTTTGTCTATGATCTTAATCATAAGTGAGATTTTTTTATGAGTTGGAGACGAAGTGACTAAAATTATAAATTTTGGGGTACCTGAGTGGCTCATTTGGTTAAGCATTTACTCTTGTTTTCTGCTCATGTCATGATTTCACAGTCATGGGATCTAGCCCTGCATCAGGCTGCCATGTTGCAGCATGGAGCCTGCTTAATATTCTCTCTCCCTCTCCTTTTTCCTCTCTGCTGCTCGCAAGCACTTTCTCTCTCTGTCTCTCAAAAAGGGAAAAAAAGGTCTCAAAATTCTGTCAAATATGGGGGAAATTACTCTCCCAAATAAGCAGTCAAGTTTCAGAAGATTGAAAAAGTAAATACAAAATCCATCAATTCTGACCATTCTTTAACCTGAGACATGTCGTTTTATTTTGTTCACCAGTTTTTAGGCCTTAGCAATCCAGATTATTTATGTTTTCATCTCTTGCCAGGGTTTCTGGAATTTCTGGAAAACATTAGAGAATTTAGCTTTTGGGGGTGAAATAAATTGGGGTGAAATCAAGATTCTTATAAACTCTCCACAGATATATTTTTACTGACGCCATCCCACCTGTTGAGCCCTCCCTTATTCTGTCACAGGTGGTAATTTTGAATTTTTGAGGTTTAAGAATATTTTAATGAAGGACTGTGCGTCAATTTATCTTAGCGATGGAGGATTACTGTGTTTTTGTGTAGATGTGTAAGTTTTATTTTCGTTACCTGGTTACCACTCATGGAATGGACAATAGTTGGAGATTACAACATGGTAACAAATAATGCGAGACATAAGGATCCAAGTATTAAAGGATCAGAGTAAGTAAATAAGAGTAATAATCCAAGTTATCCTTTTTTGAGTGACCTCTCTGTGTTAGTCACTGTGCTTCTTTTTATTTGCTTATTTTACTTAATTCTAGCAACAGCCAATGTAATATATCCAAAAAATACTATTTATATACCATTCACACACACATACAAAATTATCATGACTCTTCTTCCTTATCTCTATTATATATAATTGCTTACTTTATTGTGTTTCTGACTTGCAACTTGTTCACTGCTTCCACACCTGGCAGGGGGAAGAGGAGAGGAACTCATTCAACATGCTGTCCATCTTTCACATTCCAGTTCTTAGCCATCGTCTCCATCTTGACCTCTCCTCTAGACTGTAATCAGCTTTCAGTCTACTGTAACCATCTGGGAGGATAATAAAGCAGCCTTATTTTTGACGCTCCTTTCTCCAAATTATTGACCTCTTGTGACATTTTTTTTTCTGCTAAATTTTCTTGCAAGATTTGATTACTTTTGACCAGATTTTCCTTGAAAAAAAAATCTCCTTGAATTCCTTATTATTCTGGGATCCCTCTCTTCCTTGTAAAGCCTCATGATATTTTACATATGGCTTCCTTTTTCTCCTCCTGTCCCTGACAATAGTCTTGCCTATAGTACTTTTTTTGACATTCCATGTTTTAATCTCTTAAGGATCACTTCCTCTTAATTAATATATCTTATAGTGGCATCTATTATGACTCTTTTGATGATTAATAGGTTATTTTGGGACCAAGTATTCATCTCAATTCTGGTCTCAGAATTCCTACTTCCTGCAAGCCAACTTGGAATTAGCCATCAATTTAATAAATAAAAGCTAGACAGAGGGATTTCTGGGTTTATTGTTCAAAATAAATTTACTTAATTCATAAAGATGCACTGTCATTTCTCCATATGTCTCCTCAACTACTCTGTCCCTACTTATACCATACATTTGTAAATGGAAAGACATGCACTGTGTGTTGTGTGCTCTCCAAAACATATCACAGTGATCTATGGAGAATGTAGTCAGTAAAGGGACATTAACTGAATGAACAAAGGAGCATATAAATTAATTTCACTTATAAACAATTATCAATTATGCTTTTTGTGCATCAGTCAAAATATTTTCTCATTTGTAAGGGCATTGTGAATGCTGTATGGACTCAGACCACATCCTAGGGAATTAAAGCAAAATAAATACTTCTTTATCCAAAGCAAAATAGCTATAGTTGATGGATTTCATAATGAATCTCTTATCTCTCAAAGGCTTTAAGCTCTTTTCATTATACCAGCTTCTGTGTCATTGTCAATGACAGTGTCAATACCACTGTGGCATTGTTTTAGGAGAAAACTTCATTAAATTATTAAGTAACTTCAATAAACCCAGTGGTATGTTCCTATGACTAACAGGTAATTAATTCCACATTGGAAGAGTAAACAACATTTTTGTTAGATGCATCACAATAAATGTGTCTGAGTTATTACAGATTTCATGAGAAAATGGCAATTACCAAATTTCATATTTATTCTGTTGCTGATATATCTTAATCCGAGAAAGTCTGCTCCATTAGTTCAGCTACTCTGACTCAGTGACCCAACTCATTTCTTTGATGTCATGTGAGTGAATCTGGGCTTATTCTGAGATGAGTATTTGTCTGTTATGGTTTATATTTTAGTGTATATGAAATAACAGAGCTTACATGCTTAGTGGGGTTTTTACATCAAAAAGTTAACAAAAACTCCTCATTTATGTATAGCATTCATTACATTTTATACTAAAAAATACACTAGTATGCATAAATATGGCTACTTAAAAAATTATCAACCCAATGAGCACAGTAAAAAATAAAAATGAAATATCTGTCTTATAAAGAAAGTCTATCCCAGAGCACACTGATGATAAAATAAACATTTAATGGATCAAAATATAAACACTTTTCTCATCTCTTTTTGACAGAGAGGTCTCCTGGAATTTCAATGCAAAACTCCCTTGATAACTAATTAGTAGTTAATTGCTAATTTTCTACTGATGTGTCACAAATTATCAAAAACTTAGGGGGTTAAAACACTACCCATTTATTATCTGACAGTTTCTGCAGATGAGAAGTCAGGACACAACATGATTGGGTTCTCTCTTCAGGATCTCCAAAGTCTGAAATCAAGGGGCTACACAAAAGGTCAATCTTATCTGAGGCTTGATGCCTCTTCCAAATTCACGGATTATTGCCAGCATTCGATTTTTTATATGTATAGGACTTGATCAGTGCTTTCTTGCTAACTGTTAACCAGAGGCCATTATCAGCTCCTAAAGACTGCCTACCATTCCCAAACATGTGGCCCTCTCCAAAACATGGCAGTTTGTACACCTCTGCCATCTGTGGTCTCTGCATTCACATTTAAATGGGCTTACCTGGGGCGCCTGGGTGGCTCAGTCGGTTGAGCGTCCGACTTCAGCTCAGGTCATGATCTCACAGCTCGTGAGTTTGAGCCCCGCGTTGGGCCCTGTGCTGACAGCCTGGAGCCTGCTTCAGATTCTGTGTCTCCCTCTCTCTCTGCCCCTAACCCATTCGCATTGTCTCTGTCTCTCTCAAAAATAAAAATAAACATTAAAAAAAAAAAACTAAAAAAAAAATAATAAATGGGCTTACCTGACCCACCCACTCTCAAGGGGAGAAGACTGTATAAGGTATGCACATCAGGAATGAGAATCTTGAGGGTCATCTTCAGTTCTGCATACCAAACTGAGTCTAGAACAGGGGGGGTTCTCACTCCCTGTCCAAAGGTTTCCATTTATCAAGAACAACACATTCATCCAATTCAGACCACTGCATCTTGGTTTCAGGCAGAAGAGAAGCCAAAATTTAAGACATAAGAGGAGAATCATTTGGAAACATTTAACTTTATTTGACGTTAAACAGCTACATATCAATTCAATTGCCTATATGCAATTTGCTTCCAGATTCTAGTTTTTTAGAGCATAATTACAGTTCCCAAAGTCATCATAAGATTTGTATGACTGTACATCACCCAGGATTAGTAAATCTAAAAGGCATATCTGAGATGGCACAACTGAGTGTCATTGTTACTCAGGTCAGGCATCACCTACCCTTTCTTCAAATACTGCTTTGATCAGACTGCAGTTCAGGTCTTTACTGTCTGCTGACAAGATCAGAGAGCAGTATACTTGAATGGAAGTTGTGGCAATAATAGATGGGGTCTCAAAACTACAGGCACAGTGAACTGGAGAGACTCCCAAGTATTTCCAGGAGTATTACAAATAGACCATGAAATTCAGCTTTCTGTAGACTTTGATCAAAATCAAAAACTTATCCCTGGAGGTCAGCAATCTGGTGTCACAAAGTCATTTACAGAGTCTTAAACTGTATCAACGTCTGAACTTCTGCCAAAACTCTTTGGGGGGAAAATGATTTTTTTTTTTTTTAGAAAGAGTTCCAGACTGGAATATTCCAGAGATATATTTCCATATAACAGTTTTTATTTAATTATGTCATATTTGGGTAATCATCCAGGTTATCTATGCCTCAAATTCTTTAAAGATAAGGGAACACATTTCACACTGTCAACATCTATCTTGATTCTTCCCCCATATCAGAATGCTAAATGGAAATTGAATATTTGTTATTGTGTATTATGTAGCACTTTCCACTAGTACAAAGCTGCCATCTATTCCTGAAGCTCAAATGTATGTTCTTTATATGTCGTCTCATATAACTTTGTTAGAAACACTTATTAATGTAGGGGAAAGATTCTCCTTTCTGCTATTTCCCCTATTTTTCCTTCTTTTCATTAAACGCCATGCATCCCTAGTCCTTCATTACCCAATTGATCTAGTGTCAAATGTGAGCTCCTATTTGATGACTTATTCTTCTAGGTTCCTAATGTTTTTGTGTGACTATTTTTGTGATTCTCATTTAATTGAAGCTAGCTCCTACCAGTTATCACATGCTCAAAACACATTGCAGTGGAACCACGCCTCCCAACTCAGCAAAGAAGATAAACTTGTGCATGTGTGGTGGTAATGGTGATGGGCATCCAAGAAACACCCCCAGATTAGAGCTTTGCCATCATTCCATAGCATTATTTACTTAAAGTGCATGATGGCTTGTTGGAATTTATAGAAAAAAGTAGAAAAGTTAGGTGCATTTCCAGATCCTAGATAAAAAAAAATCCCAAATGTTACATTTTCCCTGAGAAAGTAGTGACAATCAATGGTAAACACAGGATCAGTCTCCGAAACATTACTTACTCTAAAAATAGTTTTTCAGTGATACAGAGTGTTTCTTAAATCTCTAAATCAAGGCCAGGGTGTCTCTAATCCTTCTACTATTAATCAATTTGATCAAGTTGCATCCCAAAAGAATGTAAACAAAGTATAACTGGGATGGTTTCAGTGGCAACAATTTTATCATAATGTGTTTTACGTAATTGTTGTGTTGTTATAACCAAAGGTCATACATGGAAAAAGAAGCCGATATATAAAGACCTGCCCACAGATTTGCATTGTTTGCAATTAAGAACTGTTTAATATGTTTGGCATAACTGGTATAGCAGTTGATACTGTGTTTGGCTTCCTGTGACCAAAAACTCAAATGACTTTGACTTAAACAAGATAGGTAGTCCAGGGTTGGTAAAATGTTATGTGGTCTCAGAGATGCAAGAGAATTCTTTCTTGTCTCTCTGCCTTCTCCTCTATATATTTGTTGCTTGGTGGTCCAAAATGGCTTTCCCAGTGCTAGCTTTCATGCCTACATTCCATACCACAAAGCAGCACCGATGCACAAGGGTGTACCCCTCTCTCTAAGACCACTTTTCATTAGCTAGACAGGAGTATCTCTGATTCCATCCTGATAACCTGCACTTGATTACATGGTCACATCCATTTGCATCTCAGACATCTGGGGAATAAAGTCTTCTTTCTAGATATGATATGTTCAGATAATAAACTCTGACATTACAGGGTAGGCGGGGGGAGAAAAATGAATGCTGGTGGTAACTTGTGGTATCTGCCTCATGTGAACTATTGCAAGAACTACCTAACAGGTCTCTTCTCTATAGCTCTTATGTTCATATACCACAGCATTGCCTGGTTCGTCTTCCGTGAGTGTTGTTGAAGCCAGTCCCTGAACATACTTGTTCACCCACTCTGAATAAACAAAAAACAAAAACTAAACACTTTATCCAAAATAGACTATTATATAAGTAGCCTCCGTAATTTTACTCATGCTGCTAACTTCTCTAATACCCAGAACTTTCCTTTTGGCATATTGTAATTTTACATACCTTTCTAGGTCCACTGCCTTCCATGTACCTTGTTCTGGTTAATTTATAACAAACTAGCTCTATGTGGAATACTGTGATACCCTGTGTCTCTCTCATAGAGCTTTCAAGAATTACTTTTATTAGGATAATTTATTGACATATCATGTTTCCTTTACTTGATTTAGAAGGATTTTGTAGAGCATGGCATATGCTTTATTCATTTTATAACTTCTACAGTACTGGGCACATCATGCAATACCATTCTTTACACCTGACAGGTATTATCTAAATATCCATTGAGTACGTAATTGAGCTCTTAAATAAATCAGTTGGGTTATACTTTTCATGTAGATGGTGGCTCATCTAATTTTAATTCCTATGCATGTGGTACTTGATTGTTTTGGAGTTTGATAACAAAAAGACCATTTTCAATATATATACACACCAATCTAAAGCCAACTGAATGTAAATATTTGGGGGAAAAAAGATATTTAACTTGGTTTCCTTGTATCAGAATTTCTTTTAAGTCCAATTTATATATTGCTATGTTTCTATCTATCTAAATTATTGAAAGGCATATGGCCTTCCTTTCTCAAACTCTCTTAAGTTAAAATATAGAATATACTGTCTTTTATAAATTAGAATTATATTTCAAAGACATTCAGGATGTTTTTTTTTTTACACCCATTTTTTACATTTTCACTGTGGTAGGGTATCATCTAATCTTCTCCTGGAAGAAATTATATTGGTAGAAACTTCTACTACTTTTCTCCTCTCTTTTTTCTCTCCACAGAAAAGAACTGCTTTATCTGATTGGTTATATGAAGGGGGGGGGGTCACCAAATACCAACATCTAAGGCATCCATGCTTTCCTTTGTGGGTAATGAAACTGTATGCTTCACTGGCTCACAAGTCTGCCTCCTCATCTCTTCCCTACCTAGGCAGACCTTGCCCATGTTGCAGAGGCCTCAGGTTTTTAGCTGCTTAATCTACCCATGTGTGCGCCCTTTCAGTTGTAGGGGCAGAATAAGGGGAGTGGAAAGGACATTTAAACAATTTCCAAGAAATATTCCCAATCCACCTTTAACATGAAAAAACCCAACACTTAGATTGTTTATTGACTCTCATGTCTGCCTCTCTCTTGGTTCAGAGCTTAGAGGGCATAGAAGAATGACTAATTAATTTTCCTTAAACTTCAATAAATGCAGGTAGAGGGGAGTGCTGGATATTCTCCAGGTAATTAGCATTTTCTGCCATATTGACAATTTTTTTTAAACCTTTTGAACAAAATACTACATTTCTGGTGAAAAAAAGTCACTTGATCTTTTCAGCTTTTTGAGATATAGTAAATAATATTGTCAGATATTTGAAATCTAAAACACGATGATTTCATATACATATGCACTGTGAAAGGATTCCCCCATTAAGTAAATTAATTGACACATTCATCATCCTACGTATCACTCCCCCCCCCTTTTTTTTGGCGAGAACATTTAAGTTCTCTTGTAGCAAATTTCAAATTCTTCTAATGTGTTTTGTGCAGTTTTAGTTGGAAAATATTTGAAAATAAGAAGCTACATTTGGCTGGTTATAAATGTTCAGATTATAAATATATATTTCATTTGAACCATATGAAATTATCAATATTTAACTGTTTTATTTATAAAAATAGCAACTTTATATAGTCAGTTTGATAAAATTCATGTGGAAACAAACTATCATTAAAGAGGATTTTAAGGGGAATACTTTGAAATTGCTTCATTTTCAACTGGCATTAGCATAGTTTTATATTTTGCAATGGTAAAATTACAATTAAGAACTTTCTGCATTCAGTATTTTTTAATGGTAAATCTCCCCATCCGTACTCTGAAAATTGTTACTCTTTGGCATATAAAGTTAGGAATAATATAAATGTATAATTTTATCTAAGGTGTTTTTTTAGAGAACTACAGGCAAGTCATTATTCAGTTTATTCATAACTTTTCCTCTCTCTGCAGGTATATCATGAATATTTTCTTCTCATTCCTTCTGGTATGCCAGATGTATTATAGCAAATCATCAATATTTTAGGCTGAACTGACATGGAATTAATTGAATGTTTTGTTCCAATTTTGGCCCTCAGTTATATGGCAATACAATAATACTTTAAAGGCAGTAAAATATTTTTACTGGGTGTAAACATCTACATATTCAGTGATTCATCTTTGCTGGACTCAGGAAACAATGAATATTAAGGATCAATAAAAAAGGATTTACATCAAATTCTGGCTATTTACGAGTATCAAAGTTTAGGAAGTTATAAGCTACCTTAAAAAAACTTAGTATTGGGGCGCCTGGGTGGCTCAGTCGTTTAAGCATCCGACTTCGGCTCAGGTCACGATCTCGTGGTCCGTGAGTTGGAGCGTCGGACTCTGTGCTGACCCCTGGAGCCTGGAGCCTGTTTCAGATTCTGTGTCTCCCTCTCTCTGACCCTCCCCCGTTCATGCTCTGTCTCTCTGTCTCAAAAATAAATAAACGTTAAAAAAATTAAAAAAAAAAAACACAGTATAATTTAATGTATTCAGTTTCAGTTCTAGTAACTTTAGTAACAAGTGTAGTAGACTAGAATACCTAGGAGAAACAAAACTAAAAACTAAATAAAAACAGCAAAGGGAAAAATAAGATGAAAAAAAGAAAAATAAAACAAAATAAGAACAGCAGCATCATAAAGTGGCTGGCTTGTATTGGTTTTATTCTTTTTTCTTTTTTTAAAATATAATTTATCGTCAAATTAGCTTACAGTATATACCGTGCGCTTTTGGTTTTCGGGGTAGATTCCCCTGATTCATCAATTACATACAACACACAGTGCTCATCCCAATAAGTGCCCTCCTCAATTCCATCACCCATTTTTCACCCCCCCCCCATCAACCCTCAGTTTGTTGTCTGTATTTAAGAGTCTCTTACAGTTTGCCTCCCTCTCTGTTTGAAACTAATTTCCCCTTCCCTTCCCCCATGATCTTCTGCTAAGTTTCTCAAGTTCCACATATGAGTGAAAATATATGATATCTGTCTTTCTCTGACTGACTTATTTCACTTAGCATAATACCCTCCAGTCCCCGCCACATTGTTGCAAATGGCAGGATTTCATTCTTTCTCATTACCAAGTAGTATTCCATTGTATACATAAGTCACATCTTCTTTATCCATTCATCTGTTGATGGACATTTGTGCTCTTTCCCTAATTTGGCTATTGTTGACAGTGCTGCTATAAACATTGGGATGCATGTGCCCCTATGCATCAGCACTCCTGTATCCCTTGGGTAAATTCCTAGTAGTGCTATTGCTAAGTCGTAGGGTAGTTCTGTCTTTAATATTTTGCGGAAACTTCACACTGTTTTCTAGAGCGGCTGTACCAGTTAGCATGCCCACCAACAGTGCAGGAGGGTTCCCATTTTTCCACATCCTTGCCAACATCTGTTGTTTCCTGAGTTGTTAATGTTAGCCACTCTGACTGGTGTGAGGTGGTATCTCAGTGTGGTTCTGATTTGTATTTCCCTGATGAGGAGTGATGTTGAGCATCTTTTCATGTGTCGGTTGACCATCTGAATGTTTGCTTTGAAAAAGTGTCTATTCATGTCTTCTGCCTATTTCTTCACTGGATTATTTGTTTTTTGGGTGTTGAGTTTGAGAAGTTCTTTATAGATTTTGGAAACTAGCTCTTTATCTGACATGTAATTTGCAAATATCTTCTCCCATTCTGTCGGTTGCCTTTTAGTTTTGTTGATTGTTTCCTTTGCAGTGCAGAAGCTTTTTTATCTTGATGAGGTCCCAAGAGTTCATTTTTGCTTTTATTTCCCTTGCCTTCAGAGACGTGTCAAGCAAGAAATTGCTGTGGCAGAGGTCAAAGAGATTGTTGCATGTTTTCTCCTCTAGGGTTTTGATGGTTTCCTGTCTCACATTTAGGTCTTTCATCCATTTTGAGTTTATTTTTGTGTATGGTGTAAGAAAGTGGTCCAGTTTCATTCTTCTGCATGTTGTTCTTCTGCATGTTGACAGTTCTCCCAGCACCATTTAAGAGACTGTCTTTTGTTCCATTGGGTATTCTTTCCTGCTTTGTCAAAGATTAGTTGGCCATACATTTGTGGGTCCAATTCTGGGTTCTTTATTCTATTCCATTGGTCTATGTATCTGTTTTGGGGCCAAAACCATACTGTTTCGATGACTACAGCTTTGTAGTAGAGTCTAAAGTCTAAGATTGTGATGCCTCCTGCTTTGGTCTTCTTTTTCAACATTACTTTGGCTATTTGGGGTCTTTTCTGGTTCCATACAAATTTTAGGATTGTTTGTTCTAGCTTTGAGAAGAATGCCGGTGCAATGTTGATTCAGACTGCATTGAATGTGTAGATTGCTTTGGGTAGTATTGAAATTTTAGCAATATTTATTCTTCCAATCCATGAGCCAACTGAGCAACAGGAAGAGAAATTGATCCCATTTACAATTGCTCCAAGAACCATAGAATAGCTAGGACTGAACCTAACCAAAGATGTAAAAGATATGTATGCTGAAAACTATAGAAAACTTATGAAAGAAATTGAAGAAAACACAAAGAATTATTGGTTTTATTCTTAACACTACTAAGAAACATTAAATTATGTTCTTAATTCTACAGTAAAAATGTCTTTGTTTCAGCAATCAACATTTAGTAGACACATAATTTTTTTCTCCATTGAGGACAGTTCGTTAGCTGGTAAGTATTCAAGGAATAAAAGTACTTGACCCACAGTCTTTAGAAATTCATGGTCCTTTTTCGAGGAGAAACACCCAAATGGATAGGAGACACACATAATAGTTCTTGCCATTATAAATCAATATCATATCATTTGAAAGGAACTATATTGGGATTGGAACCCTAAAGAAAAATTGTGAGTGCTCCAAATACAAAAGTGTGGGAGGAGTAGGGGGTGGAAAATGAGTTTATTCTCCCTCGTGTGGCAGAACGCGATCATAAGCCCAGAGTTGCAGTACTAAGCAGGCCCCTGAGATGGAGATCAGGTCAAAAGGTCAGGTGAACGTGAAATATTGGTCTCAGGGTCACCACTTCCCCAAACTTAAAGAAGAAAATACATAGACTCTAAAGTATCTCTAGTCCTTATGGCACCAGGCTCCTTGTTAATCTTTCAGGATGTGGAATCACTAGCATAGTAGAGTAAATTAACAGCAATCAACAAAAAGTTTAACTTCTAAAATAATAATTCTATGTATATTTAAGTAGATGTTAAGGGAACCTAAAGAAATCTAAAGAGCAAATAGCAAGCCTATACATTTTCAGTGTTAAAGATTAGAAAAAGAAAGAAAACAGAGAATAAAAGAATATTGGACCCTTAAAAGGATACTGCCATATAAAAGAATTAAAAATAATTTATATGGGGGCACCTGGGTGGCTCGGTCGGTTAAGCTTCTGACTCTTGATTTCAGCTTAGGTTATGAAGGGTTCATGAGATTGAGCCTTGCATCTGGCTCCATACTGACAACATGGAGCCTGTTTGGGATTCTTACTCTCCCTCTTTCTCTGCAGCCTCCCAAATAATAAATTCAAAAACTAATAATAATTTATAAAAGAGAGGATAGTTTAAAAATATCTATAATAGGAAACAGAAATTGAAGCTTTTACTTATTTAGCTTTATTTCATGCTGACTGTATATAGTTGAAAATGTACATTATGAAATTAAACACAAATTGAATAAAAATATTGAATTGGACATAAAAAAAGAAACTTGACTAAGAAACAAAGAACCAGAGCCACATAATAACCTAACACAATAATTAAAAATAAATGATACAGGAATGAATATCATAATTGCTACTATAAAGGAGAGAAGTAATGGGGTGCCTGGGTGGCTCAGTCAGTTAAGTGTCCGACTTTGGCTTAGGTCATGATCCCACAGTTTATGGTTCAAGCCCCGTGTCAGGCTCTGTGCTGACAGCTCAGAGCCTGGAGCCTACTTCAAATTCTGTGTCTCCCTCTCTCTGCCCCTCTCCTGCTCATGCTGTGTCTCTCTCTATTTCAAAAATAAATAAAAACATTTAATTTTTTTTTAAAAAGGAGAGAAGTAATAAATTATACAGAGTATATACTAAAGAGACTTTACCTGAAAGCAGAGGAATTAAATTCTAAAGAAGAAAATATACTCCAGTGAGGAGACATCAGTTGAATAAAGTCTTAATGAGTGGCTAAAAGGTCTTCTGTAAGGGAATGGTATATGCTATGCACAGAGGTATGAGAAGCATGACACAAAGTACCAGAGGCAGTTGATACAGCTTCAGCATAAAGTTTATGATAGGAAATGAGGTGTGTGTACATATGGCCAATTCGTTGGTCTCAGACATAAAGTTCATGTTAGTTACTTGAAACAAAAATTTTGTTAGATAAAATTATGTAAAATTATGTATAACATAATCTTTATAAGGACCAGAAATAAGGTTTACATGCTATACAACTAACATCACACAAACTGGTTACTTGTGGATGAATTTCATCCATCTGAGACCTTATTTTAAAGTTTGCTTGTGTGTTCAAAACATTTTAACTGAGTGGGTCAAGAGTATCCTTCACTTTAAGAATAGTTGAGTCCCCTACTGAGGATAATACTAGCCCCCTAACTCCTCTGGGAACTCCACTGAACGCCCTAGGTAATCACTAATCATTCTCTACTCTGGCTGGCTGGAGAGGAACAGTCTTTATTCTCTGGGAATTTTTTGGTTTCTACCCTCCAGTTTTTATTTGTACAGTTTAGTGCTACAAATATGCAGTCTTTTATTTAGCAGACTCTAAAAGGGATTCTATACAGTGTTCTGGCGATACTTTTTCTAAATAGCCCCTTTGTTTCTAGAACTCTGTTCCACAATGCCCACCAACCCCAAACTTTTAATATACAATGGAATACTACTTGGCAATGATAAAGAATGAAATTTGGCCATTTGCAGC
Source organism: Puma concolor (assembly GCF_028749965.1). Taxonomy (NCBI): domain Eukaryota; kingdom Metazoa; phylum Chordata; class Mammalia; order Carnivora; family Felidae; genus Puma; species Puma concolor. Next base: position 47,303,984 of record NC_141671.1, on the reverse strand, counting down.
AATGTGGATGGAATTGGAGGGTATTATGCTAAGTGAAATAAGTTAGAGAAAGACAAATACCATATGTTTTCACTTATATGTGGATCTTGAGAAACAGAAGACCATGGGGGAGGGGAAGGAGGAAAAAAAAGTTACAGACAGGGAGGGAGGCAAACCATAAGAGACTCTAAAATAGAGAACAAACTGAGGTTTGATGGGGGGGTGGGGGAGAGGGAAAAATGGGTGATGGGCATTGAGGAGGGAACTTGTTGGGATGAGCACTGGGTGTTGTATGGACACCAATTTGACAATAAATTATATTTAAAAAATAATAATTTACATCTCTTGAGATCCCAGGTCAGGATCTAAATGTATCCCTCCTTCCTTGGTCCACCATTCAAAAATTACTTCCAGGGAGAAAACAAAGATATTTTAAAGTTTGTTTTATTTCTGTTAGCTCAGTGTTTATAGGCTTACTTTGCCTGTTGTCACAACTCTGAACAAATATACTTTTTATTGTTTTTTTTCCAAATTCTGATAGTTGTTTAAAGGAAAAAGTAAGCATGCTTCTTCTTACTGTATCATGGCCTAAAGCAAAACTCTTTGGGAAATGTTTTGAATTTTCTTTTACCTTAGGTCTAAGACATTAGAAAGGAGGGAATATCCAGAGGCATATTCCATTGACCATCTGCTTCTTAATTTCCTGGAATGCTTATTGAAATTCAGATTCCTCCATTCTATCCCAATCTAATCAAAATCCCCATGCTTTGGGTCTATAGTATCTATATGTTTAATAAGCTTCCCTAGGTGATTATGAGGCAGAATAATGATTACAACCCCATAGAATAGGACATAGGTAAAGGTATGTTTTAAAGCTTTCATATATGCGCAGTTGTTTATAATTTATTCACAAAAACATCAGAGCAATTAGTGAACCTGGATTTTGACACCCTAACTGGCGATGCTATAAATCAAAATGCCAGAAGCCTCTTGCCCAGATGGGGGTTAGGCTGTTGTAAAATAACACTTTGGGAAATGTTATAATATGAAAAAAGACTTGCTTCATGAAATTTTCAATCTACTGTATGAGATTTGAGGTGCGGTCTAACATTGTTCAATGGAATTGAAAGCAATTTCGAGGGAAAAAATGCACCATGAACCACTGTCTGGTTTACATAAGTTATCGTAATACTAAAGGTGCCATGGCAAGAAAACAAGAGAAAATGTTAGGTGTTGCTAACAGGTGAGTTCAGAAAAGGTGAGTAATGAGGAAGGGTAATAATATGTGAGCAAAAGGCAAAGAAAGCAACAGAATTAGAGGCTTTGGAAGACAGACATTATTAAGTTTAAACCATCTTACTGGAGAAGGTCAAAAGGCATCAGAAATAGCCTTGCCTATGTTACATCATGTTCTCAGTAACACATGTAAGTACTATGAAGTCGTTCCAAATTAAGTGAGATGGACTAATATTGACTCATTTTAAGAAGAAAGCAGTAAATAATAATCTTTAGTCAAAGATGAAGTAATCTGGCTTTGCTTTTTTCCCATGTTGCTTTATTCAGAATATTGGTTTATGCCAAATTATATTTAGGATATATTTCAAGTGATTGCTTCCTGAAACAATGTTTGCCCAAAACTGCTTTATTTATTTATTTATTTATTTATTTATTTATTTATTTATTTTTTTATTTATTTATTTATTTATTTATTTATTTATTTATTTATTTATATGTAAGTATATAGACTTTTTAAAACGTCAAATTAGCTATGTAAAAGTATGCCATTTTTCAGACTGAAGTTGTTCATTGGAGAGTGAAGGCTGCAGAATTAAAGGAAATCATGGTGCTGCCCACTGCTCTTTTCAACCTTCTCAGGTTAAACTTGGGTATTTCTACCTGTTAATTGTGATGATGAGAAGGCATAATGGAAAGTTTGTTAGCGTAGCCTTTTAGAGCTGTTTGTTGATCATGCTGAGCACTGGAAAATGACTTCCACATGGTAGCCCTTATTTATTTCCAGTTTTTTGATCCACTTGACCCCACATCTATCTGAGGAACATTGACTGGGCAAACCATCCCTCATGAGGCAATTTGAGTAAGGGAGTGATTGCATGGTTATCAAACTATCTCCATGAATAGGGCAAAAAAATAAACACACACCATATTGGACCTGAGTTAGCAACATTATTTGAAAAGCAATGTAATTTGAAAGAATGGAGAAAGGGAGGCTTAAAAGGAGAACAAAGATTTATTGCAACTTCTTTTTTCATTTTCTCAGTGAAATAATTTGATTGCTCTGTATTTTAGTTTTGCTTTACCTAAACAGACTTTGTTTTTCCCACTATATCTCCCTACTCTGACTAGTCATTCTTAATGTTAATAGTAAAATTTTAATTTTAGAATAGTTTTAGAGTTATGGGAAAGTTATAAAGAAACAAAGAATTCTGTATCCCTGTACTTAGTTTTCCCCATTGTTAATATTTTATATAACTATGGTTCATTTGTCACAAAAAATGAACCAATATTGATGAATTATTATTAATGAAGTTTCACACTTCACTCGGATCTTTTTCAGATATTACCAAAATCTATGTTTTTGTCTCAGGATTCTATCCAAGATACCATATTATATTCAGTTGTTATGTTCTCTTAGGTTCCTCCAGACTGACAGTTTCTCCTACTTTCCTAGTTTGTAATGATACATACATTCTTTTTGATTGAATGATTAATTGGTGAAGAGGTAACGTCAATAAAATAACATAAAAATTAAATAAGTATATGTCTAAAATTTTTAAAAAGGAAAAAATAGATATTTTAAAAAAAGATTTGAAATATCCCTGGTTGACCTCTGGTATTTCAAAACTTGATTTTAGAGAAAATCAAGACCATGCTCTGTACTCATTTGTTTAGTTCTGAGTTGCCACTTCAAATGCACTTACTGGCTACTCTGTATGTACCCTTTCCACCTTGGAGAAGAGTCTATAAACATCATTTTTTTTTCCTCAGAATATGTGAGTTTCCTGGATCACTACCATATATGTTGATGACTTAACTACAAAGCTTGATCTTGAGAGGTAGGGTATTAATCTGAGAATTTTTTTTTATGGAAACAATCAAGTAGTATGATATTTGTATTCTTTCTAGACACGTATCTCTCTATCTACTCAGTTCTAGCAAACCCTTGAACCAGGGAAAATATCAAAACATTATAATCAGTACTTCATCAACATTTATTTGCATTTAAGGGTCTAATATGATGTTGATACCTCAATAAGAAATGTTTAAATTGATGTCTATATGATTGCAGAGTTGTTTGTATTTTAACTTCATTTGCAAATGTAATCAAGAAATATGTACAAAGAAACTGGTGGGTATAATCAAGTGGGGGAAAGGGCATGGAAGAAAGGAAGCCTAGGCAACAATTGTAATCACTGTTGATTGTATGGTTTTGTTCCAAGTCCATTACAGGAAAAAAATGTTCTGGATACAGTTATTGGGCCCTATAATTTTCTCTAATTTTGAGATTCTCTTTCAAATTGAGAACTAATATTTTCTCACTCGTGTATTTGGTCCCTTGGCCAAAACATTTCTCTGAATCTCATTTATTATAAACACAAAACAGAGTTTCACAGATCTGCCTCTTTGACAATATTATGGACAGAGTAAAGATTTAGGCACCATACAGATCTAGGTTCAAGTTCTACCGCTACTATTTAGTACTTGTTGGGTCATTGGCCACCTCTTTGATCCTGTTTAATATCTTGATCCTTAATTTGAAGGTGTATAATGACTATCAATAAAAATAAATAGATTGAAGAATGTATCACATGATAATTATTCAAAAATATAATTTTTACTTTTTATAGGAAAAAATAAATCTAGGTTATGCAAATGTGTCCAAAATAAGATTATGTACTTAATTTAAACTGAAAGGAAATAATTTATTTTATTACTTTGTCCACTGAAGAGCTAAAGGATACTAACATATAAGGTATATGATTGATTTAATCAAGGTATACATTGTATACATATGGAAATCAACAATAAATAGGACATTAAAACTAATTTTAATAAATATATTTGAACATATCCCCTTTGTCACCAGAATCATTATCACAAACATAAATGACAAGTCCCAAGAAAGACAGCATTCATATCCTTCTGCTTGTGTTCACAAAGCTCAGGTTTCCATATCAACTCTGGTGCATGAATTATAAATGAAATATATTAGTATCATTGACAAGTATCTCCAGATGTCCTTTGCTGCTACCAAGTTAACTTTTTCTATTCTCCCTCTCCGTCAACTTTCCATCTTATAGCAACAATTTTCACTTTTCTTTTCAATGAGATGTCATTGTGGCAAGAGATGATGAATGATACTCAGAGAACTGTCCCCTGAAGTATTTTTGGAAAGGCCATGTGTTCAGTATAGTTTATGTCAAAAGGTACAGACCACAAATCCAGATTCTCTCCATATGCTTGAAGGTCAGACAATGGCAATGAACACTAAAAGAAAGACAAGACACCTCTTGTCATTGCTTCTGTTTATGATCCCTTCTTAGGAAAGTCTCATTTTAGAGTGCTTTCTGAAAAGAATTTAGAATCAAAAAGTAGAAGTCATCTGTTTTGAAGTGTTTTTCAGGCCAGTCAGTATTTGTCCTGTTCACTGGAGAAAGTTGCTTATAAGTCAGGATAAAGTTACTTTTTAGGTTTCAAGAGGAAAACCCTCAACTGTGACTCTATTTAGCTTAAATAAAATTTTCAGTCATTTAAGATGTATCTAGCTATAAAATTTCCACATCTATTTCCATTTACAAGTAGATGCAACTACTTTTTATTTTGCATTGTTTTCATAAGAGCCTACCTACAGCATATTCATGCAGAGTTCCTCTCTATATTGCATTTTTCCAGAAATACCAAATAAAATTGAAAGATAGTGACAAAAAAGTTTCATAATGGAATAAATATAATTTGTGCCCATTTTTTATATATCCTGCACTCTGACAAGGTGCTAAATTACATGGCTAAGCCTTCTATCAGAACTCCAACCCAGATTAAACCCTAAAATATAAACTGATGGAAATTCAAGTTTATAAGACCGAGTTACCTAAAATATGAACACTGTGGTGTTCTTTACCAGCCTATTATAACCCTCTCCAGAAACCGCACAACACCTGAGGATACATAGCTGCCAAAAGCACTACGAAGATAAACAGTGACTACTTGGCCAGTCTCCTAGTGAGTGAATAATTTTCACTAATGAGAATCCTACATGTATGGAGAAGGCAGGTGAATAAGGCACTACAGATTGTATATAACCCCTCAGTCAAAAAGGAGATAAGAGGGCGCCTGGGTGGCGCAGTCGGTTGAGCGTCCGACTTCAGCCAGGTCACGATCTCGCGGTCAGTGAGTTCGAGCCCCGCGTCAGGCTCTGGGCTGATGGCTCGGAGCCTGGAGCCTGTTTCCGATTCTGTGTCTCCCTCTCTCTCTGCCCCTCCCCCGTTCATGCTCTGTCTCTCTCTGTCCCAAAAATAAATAAAAAACGTTGAAAAAAAAAATTAAAAAAAAAAAAAGGAGATAAGAGTATGGAAAGGGAAAGAAAAGGTAGAGGAATGTATTGGTTAACTCTGAGAGTATGAAACAAATTACCTTATTTTCATCCTCTGAAAATACTCTTTAAGAACTTTGGGTCCACAACTTGCCTTCAAAGTGGTAGAACTGAAGTTTGCTTGTTTATTTTTTTTTAAGTATAATTGGCATACAATATCCTATTAGTTTCAGGTGCACATCATAGTGATTAGATATTTTTATACATCATGAAATGATCCCCATGAGAAGTCTAGTTACCATCTGTCACCATCTAAAGTCATTACAATATTATTGACTTTATTCTCTATAGTGTACATTACATCCCCATGACTTGTTTATTCTCTAACTGGAAGCTGTATGTCTTAATCACCTTCACCTATTTTCCCCATCTCGCCAACATCCTCTGCTCTGGCAACCACCAGTTCTCTATATTTATGAATCTGTTTCTATTTTATTAGTTTGTTTTTGTTTTTCATATTCCATATATAAGTGAAATCATAGGGTATTTCTCTTTCTCAGACTATTTCACTTATCGTAACACTCAGTTCATCCATGCTGTCACAAGTGGTGAGATTTCATTCTTTTTTTATGGTTGAGTCTATTTTATAATCCTGGATTTCCTCTTATCTTATGCCATATTAACTTCTTTCTCGCAGAACATTCCAGGGTCTCAGGCAGGTTATTCTTCCTGGGAACCTGTCTCAGTGCATGTGTACCTTTTCCAGCTACTCTGTTAGATGGGATTTCCCTCTCACTTGCCTTATCTCCTCATGAATTTCCCTGTCTTGTGAAAACAGCTAGCATTGTTTTCACATGTCTTAATCCAGAGGGAAAAAAAGAAAGAATTTTTTTTTCCATTCTAGTCTAGAAGAGGTAGGAGACTTGTCCATCTGGGATCAGAATAAAGGAGAGCATTCAATCAAGTGCAAAGGATCTGACAGAAACTCAGTAGAGCAAGTTCAGAACACTATATATTTTTGAAGGTTAGAGGAGTTAAATGCATGGTGACTACCTTGCTCTTCTTCTTCATTGTAGTTTAATAGTCTCACATAAAGATCAAAGGAAATTAACACAGATGAACCTCCAAATCTCTGGACCAAGTCTGCCAGGAATTCAGACTTTTTACCCCAGAGTTATAGTGTCCCTGATCATCCTGAGACAACATTCCACTTTTTGCTGCCTCTCCTTGATCTTTTAAATCTGACTCTTTTTTACAGAGAGAGAGAGAGAGAGAGAGAGAGAGAGGAGACATGAGCAGAGGAGAAGGGCAAAGGCAGCGTAGGAGAGAGAAAGAAAGAATCCTAAGCAGACTCCACACTCAACATGGAACCTGACATGGGGCGTTATCCCAAGACCCTGGGATCATGACCTGAGCCAAAATCAAGGGTCTGATGCTTAACCTACTGAGCCACCCAGATGCCCCTAGATCAGGCTGTTATTACCTGTCTGATACTTTCCCACATTAGTCTAGCCATACTTCTTCCAGGTATAAACTTTCTTGGTCAAAACTACCCTACTGATACAGATCCTTTGTATGAAATTATACAGCATATACATTAATATAAGCTAGCTTAAAGAAAATATAGGTAAGTATATAGGTAAAAAATTAAAATTAGTCCTCTATACCGGTTCACAATTTATCTGTTATTGTCAAGTAACCAAGTATGTATGTATAAATGTATATATTTCTAGACATTAAAAAGAACATTTAAAAATATGTATTACCCATATAGATTGATTACTGTTGTTTAGAAATTAAATCACTGCCCAGCTAAATTAAAAACATTAAAAGCACATCTTCAATATTTTTATAAGTTAGTATTTATAGACATCTCAATTTTTTCCTGTTGCATAACATACCATAGTGCCAACATTATGTAGACCTTATTTTACAAACATTTATATTTTAAATATTTTGCTATTAAAGATGGAACGAATATTTCTATTTTCATTCACATATATAACATATTGTTAGAACTGATTTGCCAACATGAAATCGCCTAATCAATGCATTTGTATACTTTATAATTTGGTAGAAATTTAAATTACAAACCAAAAATATTGTACCAGTGTGAAATTCCACTAGTAGTAAATAGTAATTTCCACACATTTATCTATAACTGGACATTATCAATCTTTCCTTTTACCTATTACTACTTAAAAGACTAAAACAGTGTTTCAAAATGCAACTGATTTTAGAATCTTTTATTATATGTTTAGACCTTTTATTCTTTCTTCGTCTGTATCTTTTGCTTATCATTTTACTTGTATGCTTACCACAAAATTTTCATCTAAGCTTAAGATTGTTTCTGTGTCTAGGTCTCTATCAGGAACTTTTCCTTCCATAAAAAGATAACCTCACATTTTCTTGACAGTTTTTCTACTGAGTGCATTGCCTAATTATGAGTTAAAATTATTTTCTTAAGTATGACTATTAGACTACAGGAGACAATCTTTGGTATGCTATTGTGTGGGGTTTTTTTTACATTTTTATTTTAATTCCAGTTAACATACAGTGTTATATTAGTTTCAGTGTATAATATAGTGATTCAGCAATTGTATACATCACCCAGTGCTCATCATGACAAGTGCACTCCTTAATCCCCATTACCTATTTAATTCATTCCCCCACCCACCTCCCCTCTGGTAACAATTAGTTTGTTCTTTATAATTAGGTGCCTGTTTCGTGATCTCAATCTCTCTTTCTCTTTCTCTTTCTCTTTCTCTTTCTTCTCTTTCTCCTCTTTCTCTTTCTCTTTCTCTTTCTCTTTCTCTTTCTCTTTCTCTTTCTCTCTCTCTCTCTCTTTCTCTCTCCCGTCTCTCTCACCTTTTTCCCTTTGGTCATTTGTTTTGTTTCTTAAATTCCACATATAAGTGAAATCATATGGTATTTGACTGATTGACTTAATTTTGCTTAGCAATATATTCTCTAGCTCCATTCACGCCACTTAAAATGGCAAGATTTCACCCTTTTTATGGCTGAATAATATTCTGTACACACATTTCATTGTATATGCACACACACACACACACACACACACACACACACACACACACCACATCTTCTATATCCATTCCATAACCTGCCTATTGTAAATAATTCTGCTATAAACATAGGGATATATGTACCCTTTGAATTAGTGCTTTTGTATCCTTTGGGTAAATACCCAGTTGTGCAATTCTGGATCATAGGATAGTTGTGTTTTTAACTTTTTAAGGAACCTCCATACTATCTTTCACAGTGGCTACACCAGTTTGCTTTCTGACCAACAGGGGATGAGTATTCCTTTTTTTCCACATTCTTGCCAAACCTGAAACATGTGTTGTTTCTTGTTTTGTTCATTTTAGCTGTTCTTGTAAGTGTGAGGTCATGTCTCATTGTACTTTTGATTTGCATTTCCTTGATGGTAAGTGATGAACATCTTTTCATGTGTCTGTTGGCCATTTGGATGTTTTCTGTGGACAAATGCCTGTTCAGGTCTTTTATCTAATTTTTAATTGGATTATTTGTTTTCTGGGTGTTGAGTTTTATAAGTAGTTTATATATTTTGAATACTAACCCATTTTGGATATGCCGTTTGCAGATACCTTCTCCAACAGGGTAGCTTGCCTTTTAGTTTTAATTGTTTCTTTGTTGTGCAGAAGCTTTTTATTTTGATGTAGTACCAATAGTTCATTTTTGGTTTTGTTTTCCTTGCTTCAAGGGACCTATCTAGAAAAAAGTTGCTATGGCCGATGTCAAAGATTATTGCTTGTGCTATTTTCTATGACTTTTATGGTTTCGGGTCTCACATTTAGGTCTTTAATCTATTTTGAGTTTATTTTTGCATATGGTGAGAAAAGGTGGTTCAGTTTCTTCCTTCTGCATGTTGCTATCTAGTTTTTTTTAACACCATTTGTTGAAGAGACTTTCTCTTTCCAATTTTATATTCTTTCCTGCTTTATTGAAAATTTATTGGCCATTTAGTTATGGGATTATTTCTTGGATTCCCATGTTGTTGCATTGATCTATTTGCCTATTTCTGTGCCATTACCATACTGTCTTGATTACTGTCACTTTGTAATATAATTTGAAGTCCAGAATTGTGATCTCCCCAGCTTTGCTTTCTTTTTCAAGATTGCTTTGGCACTTCAGGGTCTTTTGGGGTTCCATACAAGTTTTAGGATTCTTTGTTCTAGCTGTGTGAAAAATGCTGGTGGTATTTCAATAGCTATTGCATGAAATTTGTAGATTGCTTTGGGTAGTATGGACATTTTAACAACACTTGTTCTGATGAGTATGGAATGTCTTCCCATCTCTGTGTCATCTTGAATTTCTTTTCTCAGTGTTTTATAGTTTTCAGAGTAGAGGTCTTTCATCTCTTTGGTTAGATGTATTACTAGGTAAATTATTATTTTAGGTGCAATTGTAAATTGGGTTGTTTTCCTAATTTAACTTTCTGCTGTTCATTATTAGTGTATAGAAATACAAAAGATTTCTGTATATTGATTTTGTATCCTGTGGCTTTACTGAATCTGTTTATCAGTTCTGGCAGTTTTTTTGGTAGCATCTTTTAGGTTCTCTATGTAGAGTATCATATCATCTGCAAATAGTGAAAGTTTTACTTCTTCCTTATTGATTTAGATACGTTTTATTTCTTTTTGTTGTCTGATTGCTGTGGCTAGACTTCCAGTACTGTGTTGAATAAAAGTGGTGAGGGTAGACATCCTTGTCTTATTCCTGAACTTAGGGGAAAATCTATCAGTTTTTTTTCCCCATTAAGAATGATGTTAACTGGAGGGGCATGCTGGTGGCTCAGTCTGTTAAGTGTCTAACTTCAGCTCAGGTCATGATCTTACGGTTTGTGAGTTTGAGCCCCGCGTTGGATTTTGTGCTGACAGCTCAGAGCCTGGAGCCTGCCTCAGATTCTGTGTCTCCTCTCTGCCCCTACACTGCGCTCACTCACTCGCTCTCTCTCAAAAATAAATAAAAATTTAAAAAAATAATAATGTTAGCTGTGGATCTTTCATATATGACCATCGTTATGTTGAGATGTGTTCCCTCTAAACTTATCTGTTGAAGGATTTTATCATAAATGGATGTTGTACTTTGTCAAATGCTTTTTCTGCATTGATTGAAATGATCATATGATTCTTTTCTTTTATTGATGTGATGTATCAAGTTGATTGATTTCTGAATGTTAAACCACCCTTGCAAACTAGGAAAAAATCCCACTTGATCTTGGCAAATGATTTTTTAAATGTATTGTTGGATTCAATTTGCCAGTATTTTGTCGAAGATTTTTGCATCTGTAGTTTTTGGCCTGTAGTTCTCTTTTTTAGTGGTGTCTTAATCTGGTTTTGGTATCAGGGTAATTCTGGCCTCATTGAATGAATTTGGAAGTTTTCCTCTTCTATTTTTTATATTTTGAGAAGAATAGGTATTGACTCTTCTTTAAATGTTTGGTAGAATTCACCTCTGAAACTATCTGGACCTGGATTTTGGTTTCTTGGGAGTTTTTTTGATTACTGATTAAATTTCTTTGCTGGTTGTCAGTCTGTTCAAATTTTCTATTTCTTTCTGTTTAAGCTTTGGTAGTTTATGTTCCTATGAATTTATCTATTTCTTCTAGATTATCCAGTTTGTTGGCATGTAGTTTTTCATAATAGTCTTTTAAAATTGCTTATATTTCTATGGTGTTAGTTGTTATTTCTCCTCTCTCATTTGTGATTTTATTTTCTTTTTCATGATAAGTCTGGCTGGAGGTTTATCAATTTTATTAATTTTTTTAAAGAACCATCTCTCAGTTTCATTGACCTTTCCTATTTCTTTTTTTAGTTTCTGTATCACTAATTTCTGACCTAATCTTTATTATTTCCTTCCTTCTGCTGGTTTTAGGTTTTCTTTATTGTTCTATTTCTAGCTCCTCTAAGTGTAAATCTACGTTGTTTATTGGAGGGTTTTTTTTGTTTTTGTTTTTTTTTTTTTTACTTCTTGATGTAGACCTATAATTGCTATAAACTTCCCTCTTCGGGACCCCCTCTACTGCATCCCAAATGTTTTAGACCATTGGGTTTTCATTTTCATTTGTTTCCATGTACTTTGTAATTTATTCTTCTTCCTGTTTGACACATTCATTATTTAGTACCATGTTATTTAAATTCCATGTATTTGTGACCTTTCCAGATTTTTTTCTTGTGGTTAACTTATGGTCTCATAGTTCCATAGTGGTCAGAAAAGATGCATGGTATGACTTTCATCTTCTTACATTTGTTGAGGCTTGTTTTGTGAGCTGATATGTGATCTATTCTGGAGATTGTTCTGTGTGCCCTTGAAAAAGATGTTTATTCTGCTGTTAGGGAGAAATGGTCTGAATATATCTGCTAAATCCATCTATCCTAGTGTGTCGTTCAAAGTCATAGTTTCCTGGTTGATTTTCAGTTTAGATGATCTATCAATTTAAGTAGGGTGTTAAAGTCCACTATTATTATTGTATCATTATCAACTAGTTTATGTTTATTATTAACTGTTTTATGTATTTAGGTGCAGCTATGTTGGGTGAATAAATGTTTACAATTATTATACTTTCTTGTTGGGTTTTCCCTTTTATTTTTATGTGGTGTCCTTCTTTGTCTGTTGTTACAGTCTTTGTTTTAAAATCTATTTTGTCCAATATAAGTATTGCTACTCTGTCTTTCTTTTGACATCCATTTTCATGGTAAATGTTTCTCCATCCCCTCATATTCAAACACAGGTGTCTTTCCATGTTATACAAGACTCTTATAGGATACTTTCTTTATCCATTCTGTCACTTATATGTTTTTATTGGAGCACTCAGTCCATTTGCAGTCAAAGTAATTATCGATATGTATTTATTGCCATTTTGTTACTTGTTTTGTGGTTGTTTCTGCAGATTTTCTTTGATCCTTTCTTGTATTTCTGTCTTTCATGGTTTGCTAATTTTCCTTAGTTATACATTTGGATTTCTTTCTCCTTATTCTCTGCATATTTTTAGTAATATTCTATTTCTGGTTATAATTAGGTTTGTATATAACCTCTTCTGCATATAGCACTCTGTATTCACTTAATCGTCATTTAAGTTTGAACTCATTCTTTACTCCTCCCACATTTTAGGTTTATGGTATTATATTTTACATCTTTTGTGTGTATGTGTGTGAGTTCCTTGACTATTTTTTTTTACAGAAATATTTATTTTTACTTCTTTGTGTCTCTTATCTTTATACTGCCACTTTTGGTCTTTTCTTTCCACTCAAAGAGACCTCTTAATATTTCTTGCAGGGCTCATTTATTGGTCATGACCTCCTTTAGTTTTTGTCTAGGAAACTTTCTCTTCTCTATTGTAAATGATGGCCTTGCTGCATAGAGTATTCTTAGCTACAAGATTTTCTGATTTAGCAATTTGAATATATTATGCTGGTCCCTTCTGGCTTGGAAAGTTTCTGCTGAAAAATATTGTGATAGCATTATGGGTTTCCCTTGTCTGTAATTGTGTTGTTTTGTCTTGCTACTTTAAATATATTTTTTTCATCACTATATTTTGCCATTTCAATTGCAACATTTGGTGTGGATCTGCTTTGGTTTATTTTGTTGAACTTCCACTGTACCTACTAGATCTGGATATCTGTTTTCTTCCCCAGGTTAGGAAAATTTTCAGACATTATTTCTTCGAATGAACTTTCTGCCCCCTTTCCTCTCCCTTCTTCTTCTGGGGCTCCTGTAACATGAATGTCCTTAAGTTTGATGGAGTCCTTAAGCTCCCTAGATCTATTCTCATTTTTTATCACTTTTTTTTCTCTCTTTTATTCATCTTGATTTTATTCATCTTGATTATGTTTCTTCTAGGTTATTGATTCATTCCTCTGCTTCTTTCATCCTTCGGTTCCTTCCATCAAGCTGTTTTCTATTTTGTTTATTGAGCCTTTTATCTCAGTTACATTATTCCATATTTCTGTGTTAAGGGTCTCACTGATACATTCCACTCTTTTCAAGTCCAGTGAGTATCTTTATGATTATTACTTTAAGTTTTCTCAAACATGTTAATTATATCTGTTTCACTTGGGTGTCTTGCCAAGGCCTTGTCCTGCTCTTTCATTTGCGACAGATTCCTCTGTCTTCCCATTTTATCTTAGTCTCTGTGCTTGCTTCTCTGTTTAGGAAAGTCGGCTGTGTATCCTGCTTCTAAGGGTAATGATCTCATGAGGAAGAGGTTCTTTAGTGCCTTGCCATGTAGTATTCTCTCTTCCCCAAGCCTGATGCTTCAATGTGTGTTGCATGTGCTCTAATGTTGTGTCCTGGCCTCTTTATCCTTCAGGCCAATCATCTGCTTAGGTTGTATATCTGTTGTGGGCAGTGTTTGGCCCCTGGACTGAAAGTGGTGAGTTTTAACTAGATGTGCTCTGGTCTGCTTACGAAACTAAAGCTTTTACCATCACTGCTGAAATTGAGGCCCTGCAGGATTCCCAGGAGGGGGCAGTATGTGGACAGGGGTTTGGGCTGCTCTTCTGTGGGAGGGGGACAGAGGAAAGGGTGACTAGGAAGGACAGTTCCACCTAAGCATGGACAGGCAGGGCTTATGTAAGCAAGTTAGGTAGCAAGTTTTGGCACTCGGCTGGTTCCCACAGGTGGCCCTGTGTTTATGATCAGGGGTTGAGGAGAGAAATGACACTGGCTAGATCCTTAGTTTCTGGAGTGGTCTTTCTCTGACTTCTGTCTCTTTAGGACATGTCCTAAGGTGAGAAAATAACCTTCTCACTCTGTGCCTTATGCGTTCTTCAGATGGCTATTTTTATGCTGTATGTCCACAGGCTATTTGCCTTTCTTTTTCTCCAAGAGCAGCCCCAGTGACCTCCAGGCTTTCCCAAGTCATGTCTGCTGACCTTTAAAACTGTAGACTTTAAGCCCCGCTGGTTGCAAGAACTCACAAAATTCAGCCACTCTTGCTTTCCAAGCCAGTTGCTATCAAGATTCTTCTACTCTGTGCACCTCCCTATGTGTTAGTCTGTCTCGCCTTTCTCCACAACCGTGGCCCCCTGCCCACTTCAACAGCCAAGATCTGTTTCCCTCCCAAAGTGTGTCTCCTTCCTTCCTACCTTCTTTGATGTGGCATCTTCTCTACCTTTAGTCATGGGGTTATCCTGCCAGTCTTCAGGTCAATTTCTGGAGTGTTTAGGATGATTTGATAGTTATCTAATTGTATTCTTGGTACAGGACAAGCTTAGGCTCCTCCTACTCTGCTGCCATCTTCCCCTCCATCTCTGGTATGCTATTCTTAAAGTAAGGTAGAAGTATATATATTAAAATACACATGATGTATACATTTGTATAAAATAAATACAAAGGATAAACATGAAACCTAAAAACTGGATAGTTACAAGGGGTAGATGGGTAAAGAGTAGAAGTAAGATAGGTTGCAGATAGTAGGAATAAAAAGGGAGTGGCACTTTTTGAATATATCTTTTTAACTGGTTACAATTCTTACAAATGTATTAATATTCCACACAGTCTTCACAAATTAAAAAAAAAAAAACTAGGATGTGGATGTCATATGGAATGTGAATACAAACAATAACAAATGAACCTTAATTGTGTTATGTGTTATGAAAAACATAAACACACTAAAAGTAGTGAGGTATAAAGAACTAACCTAAGTAACTTTAGAAAACAATACCTTGTCTGGACATTATAAATCTAAAGACAAAAATAATTATTAATAAATAACATAATCTATTTAATGAATGTTTCTCACAAGGGTGTTACCAATTTTTAAACTATTTTATATGTGTGCCAGGATTGAACAAATACATAAATATAGTATAGATAATAAGAGCCCGTCCCACAACAATGGAAAAGAAGTTACAAATACCATAAAGGAGAAAGCTAAACTGAGGTCTGTGGTTTTGGATTGAAATCAATAAATGGACCTGCTTATGTGGGTTAGTTTTCAAACATTTATTTCCTAGAATTGTCTCTTAAGAGACTTAGAAGTCATGGCACACTAATAGCAATGAGAAAACTTAGTGCTCAACTCTTGGTTTCTATTACCATTCTCTAAGAAAAGAAACCAAGGCTCCTTGGAGAAGAGTTTAATCCTAAAGCCAGATTAGGGAAAATACAAGGCAAGTTTGAAATATTTGTGAGGTCACAACGTAAAGAAGAGATTTGGAAAAATGGAGCTTGTTGAAAAAATACAGAAGCCAACCTAAAAAATCTGAATAAGTAAATAAATTATAAATCAATGCATTATAAACCATAGAATAAATATCCATGAGTCAATTCTGATACAAATAATCAAATGAATGAGAAGAAAGAGCCCTTCCTTATAGTAGAATTCCAACTAGTAAATGTAGATGGAATAAAGGAAATAGAAAACCACTTGTTGGTAAATACTATAATAATGAGAAAACATCAAATAAATACAAGGGCATTTGACATTTGAAGGACATTTGACAAAAACAACTGATCAACACTCTTTAAAACTTTCAAGGAAAGAAAAGACTAAGAAGCTTTTACTGACAGCAGGGGTTTAAATATAAATAAATAAATGCAATGTAGGATTCTGGATAGTATCCTAGAATGAAAAAAAAAATTTTAGAGGAAATCTTTTGAAGTTAAATAATGTCTTTAGTTCAGGGATCAGATGCCTTGTTGCCTGTCTTTGTAAATAAGGTTTTATTGGAATATAATCACAGTCTTTCACTTAAATACTGGCTGTGACTGCTTTCATTCCTCAGTGTCTGAGTTGAGTAGTTGCAACAGAGATTGTATGGCCTGAAAAGCCTCCAGCATTTATTGTAGAAGCTTCTGATCTCTGATTTAGTTAATACTATTATACCAATGTTCATTTCTTGCTTTTGATAATTATACTGTGGTAAAGTAAGATATTAGTATTAGAGAAAGCTGGGTGAGACATTATATGAAACTTGTGCTGCATTATTTGGTAATTTTTCTATAATTCCAAAATGAGTTCAAAATCAAAAGTTTGAAAAAAGAGGGAAAGGAAGTGAGGAAAAGGTGCTCATATTATTTTTTATTTTTATTTTTTTTAATGTTTATTTATTTTTGAGACAGAGAGAGACAGAGTATGAACGGGGGAGGGGCAGAGAGAGAGGGAGACACAGAATCTGAAACAGGCTCCAGGCTCTGAGCTGTCAGCACAGAGCCCGACGCGGGGCTCGAACCCACGGACCGTGAGATCATGACCTGAGCCGAAGTCGGACGCTTAACCGACTGAGCCACCCAGGCGCCCCAAGGTGCTCATATTATAATAATTACACCATTTTTAAGTTGTATAGATCTAATTCCTGTTTTAAGGGTCAAATGATAATCCATGATGTGGTTATATCACAATTTGGTTAACCATTTTACTACTGATGACCATTTATTCTATTTCATTTTACTACTAAAAATGCTGTAATAAATCCAAACAAACTTATAACTATTATGCGTAAATCATTTCTAGCTGAAGATCGAATGATGGCTGTCTGTAACAAAAATAATGAGTTATTTTGCCAAATGCTATTTACAAATGAAGCTTTATTAAGTTTAGTATTTTGTTAATTTAGGCTTTTCACACAATTTATCATACATGGTACCAGATAAGGATTTCTTAATATGCACTGCTGCCATTCTAGGTAGAATAATTCCTTGTTGCGGGAGCTGTTCTCTTTAGGATCATCCCTAGCCTCCATTCACTAGATGTCAGCAGAGCCCAAATGTGTCTCCACATCGTCAAATATCCTTTGGCAAGTAAGATTGTTCGTAGGTGATTCTAAATGAAAGTATTACTTTATTTTCATTTGTTGTTATAAGAAAAATAGGCTGATATTGAAGCTTATTTATCAATGTAAACTTTTATTAATCAGTGTTGCCAAATAATCAAAGCACAACTTAAAAATTAGCTGTTCCATTTAAAATATAATAATGAGGGGCGCCTGGGTGGCGCAGTCGGTTAAGCGTCCGACTTCAACCAGGTCACGATCTCACGGTCCGTGAGTTCGAGCCCCGCGTCGGGCTCTGGGCTGATGGCTCAGAGCCTGGAGTCTGTTTCCGATTCTGTGTCTCCCTCTCTCTGCCCCTCGCCCGTTCATGCTCTGTCTCTCTCTGTCCCAAAAATAAATAAATAAACGTTGAAAAAAAAAAATTTTAAATATAATAATGAGAGGGGCGCCTGGGTGGCGCAGTCGGTTAAGCGTCCGACTTCAGCCAGGTCACGATCTCGCGGTCCGTGAGTTCGAGCCCCGCGTCAGGCTCTGGGCTGATGGCTGGGAGCCTGGAGCCTGTTTCCGATTCTGTGTCTCCCTCTCTCTCTGCCCCTCCCCCGTTCATGCTCTGTCTCTCTCTGTCCCAAAAGTAAATAAAAAACGTTGAAAAAAAATTAAAAAAATATATATATAATAATGAGAGAAATGATACATACATTTTCAAATTTGATTTTTGTCATTTGTTGATTCAGTATGATTACAACCTTGATAATGCATATAAGTAAATATGAGTATTTACTTAGGATCCTGCTAAGCTGTTGATTCAATTTATCCTAAATTATAGTATTATTTACAGCCATATAAAGGTATCTGAAATATCAATAGACTTCAAAAAGGGTTAGCAATAATGCAAATATAAATTACTTGTGAATTTGAAAGGCTTTGTATTATATCTGTAGCACAAAGAGAATAGAACAAGGCTTCAGAAGGAACATTTCTGGTTCGGCTGCACACTTGCTATATGAAATTGGGTAAGTTATGCAACTCCGGTGAGCCACAATTACATTGTCTGTCAAAGGAGACAATACAACCTCCATACCTGACTCATAAAGGCTTCAATTCCATACAACCAGCTTCTAGAATGATATCTGGTATGTATCAGGACCTCAATAAATAGTCACTGAATGAATAAATGAGTAGGGCATTTGTAGAAACTAAATGAGATAGTATACTTGAAAAAAATATGAATATTTTTGCTGTTATAGGTATATTACCATATTTAAAATACTTGTGGGAGAGCCAGGCTTTGCCAACTTTTCCCGTAATAATTAGGAATATCAGAAGAATTTACTGTGGGAAAGACAAAATGAAATCACAAAATCCCCAACCATCTCCTCAAGATTCAAGTAGAGAAGTGTATTTATCTTTTGTATACTAGTTTCTACTTACACTTCACAAAAAGGGGAATGAGTCAGTTAAGCATGCATAGACACATGATAAGAAAAATAATAACCAAAACAAACAAAAAAATCCACGATGACTTTCAAGAACTAAACACCATTTTGATAAGAAATAGATATGGTTATGATTTGGACTTAGACTAGAAACCTGTCATCAAAGCAGACGTTAATGTCTGAAATCCTTGAAGTAATCTAAAGGAGGGTTCATCCAGGTACAGATGTCAGAATCAGGTCACACAAAAGGGATGATGTTCAAAGTTTAGCAGCAGCTGTGCAAACCAATTAGTGACCAGGCTGTCCTAGACACCAAAATGCTGAATGTTTTTTCAAGACTGGACAATCAAGAACCAGGCAGTGTGTAGAAACTGAGTGAGCAGGGCAAGTGAAGCATAGAAATAGACATAAGTCGCTGGTAACAAGAAAGAACACTGACAAAGGAGGCAGAGCATTGCCGTGGGCTCTGGACTTTTGTATGGTTTCTGTCATGAGAGGAATCAATTCCAGCCTGGCTAGTCTTAGATGAGACAGTAATTAGGAAGAACTGTTTGGGGTTGTGTGGGCACGGGTAGAAGCAGGGAAAGTTTGACATGAGACACGTCACACTATATTGACAAGAAAGACCAATCTGAGACTCTTTCAAAGTTGGAATTTTCTAAACTTTTTAAAATTTTGATCCAGGGATGATCCACTGCACAATAAGGTCATATCAGAGAATTCTTGTGTAGATGCCTCTTTGGGAAGCTTCCGTGTATCAATTAAGGTAGATATTATACATATAGAATCCTTATTTTACAAATTTAGAGAATGAGGCACCCAGATGTTAAATAACTTCCCTTAAGCCACACAGCTAGAAAGCAATTCTGGGGTTCAAAGCAGAGAATTCAGGTAGGAAAACAGCTAGTACAAAAGCACGTGCCACAAGTTTGGAGTTTCAGAAAGAAGGCCAATGCAGTGGGAGCAGAGTGGGGTAAGGGGAGAGTACTAGGTGCCTGTACTGTGCTCTTCCTTTAAAACCCTCCATGTTATTTGATCCTTACTCATTTTTTTTTTCTATTAGATTCCTACATTTGCTGAAAGTAAATTGATGAGCTACAGATTTTGACAGGTTTAAATTAGCACTGATAGAGACACAGCTGTATAACCCAAAGATTTTTCAATATGAGTGTGTCCTCTGCCATGCTCATGTCATGCTTACACTCTCTTATCTTACATCCCTCTAAAAAATATTGTCTTCATAGACAAATCCCAGAGAGTTTTACTCTTGACTTCATTTCTACATGATTTCCATGTTTGTTTATCATGTTTGTAATCGAAACTTCACTCATCTCTTCAAATTTGTTTATCTCAAACTTGACACTATATGATCTTTCCAGATTAGTTTCTTTCAATAGTGCCTTTTCTGTGACATTGAGACTGTTCTATTACAGAATAGGGCATCCTGGGTTTTTTTGGTTTTGGGGTTTTTTTAAGTTTTGTCTTTCTTCAATCTCTTCTATCTAATCATACCTCT
Source organism: Puma concolor (assembly GCF_028749965.1). Classification (NCBI taxonomy): domain Eukaryota; kingdom Metazoa; phylum Chordata; class Mammalia; order Carnivora; family Felidae; genus Puma; species Puma concolor. Next base: position 47,283,746 of record NC_141671.1, on the reverse strand, counting down.
TTTTTTCCTTCTTAAATATTTTTGCATTACCCATTCCTTTAATTTAGTCACCATGGGCTCATTTATATCCTTAACCTTTTATTTAAAGACAGATCATAGGGGCGTCTGGGTGGCGCAGTCGGTTAAGCGTCCGACTCGCGGTCCGTGAGTTCGAGCCCTGCGTCGGGCTCTGGGCTGATGGCTCAGAGCCTGGAGCCTGCTTCCGATTCTGTGTCTCCCTCTCTCTCTGCCCCTCTCCCATTCATGCTCTGCCTCTCTCTGTCTCAAAAATAAATAAACGTTAAAAAAAAATTAAATAAATAAATAAAGACAGATCATAAAATGTTGGCTTTTGACTTAGCCGGTAGTTAGTCTTTCTGCCTCAGCCTTTTTCTGCCCTTAGAAGTTCATCCTGTATCTTTCTGCCAGATTCATCTTCCTTTTTCAATCAGTTGCTCCAGTACTATATTTATTTATTTTAACACACTGAACATAAATACCCTTACTAATATCCCTTTATCCTGAGCTGTTTCATACTTGTACGGCTATAGATAAGAAAGCATAAATTGTTCCATCTTGCTCCTCATTATCTTTTGGGACACTGATATTTCTCATATACAAAAATGGAGGTGGATTTAATGTTTATATTAGACATGCTTATTTTAAGGATTGAAATAACTTGCTTGAAAATACTTCGTAAATAACAAGCAAAAACATAGTTATCATTGAGGGTTTTTAATTTTTTTTTTTCAACGTTTATTTATTTTTGGGACAGAGAGAGACAGAGCATGAACAGGGGAGGGGCAGAGAGAGAGGGAGACACAGAATCGGAAACAGGCTCCAGGCTCTGAGCCATCAGCCCAGAGCCCGACGCGGGGCTCGAACTCCCGGACCGCGAGATCGTGACCTGGCTGAAGTCGGACGCTCAACCGACTGCGCCACCCAAGCGCCCCTCATTGAGGGTTTTTAAAAGGCTAATATTGTGAGACAGATATTATGTACTAATTTGACATCTTGCTTTCCCCCTCCACACCCAATTGCACAACGCATCCCAGGGATCCATGCCTTCCCAGCTTCACTTGTAGCCAGCATGTACATGTGATGCAATCCTGGTCAATGGAATGAATAAGAAAAACTGCAAAAGGAAAAAAAAGATTTCTGGAGAGGTTTTCTTTCTCAACAAAGAAGAAGTGTGCAAAGATAGTATGACCCTTGTGTTTTTCTGTCTTAAGATGGTGTTGTGTGAGAATGTGGTATCTAGGACTGTGGTACTTATCTTGCAAATGAGGGAGAGGGTCATGCAATGGAACAAAGAATGCAACGTGGTCACTGAGGATATTTATCAGCTGGTGTCAACAAAACAAAATGTATGCTCTCACAGTCTTTTTTTCTGTTTGACACTTAATTAAATAGTCCGGTCCTCGCAGTTGAAAACTTCCCATCCGATACTTATTTCTACTGCATTCTTGATAGTGCCTACTGCTGGTTTATGCATTCAATAAATTATGGTTGCTCAACTAATGATTACTCTTTAAGGTGCTTGTGAAATGTTAGAACAATCAGGAGTTTCCTTGGACAGTCAAAAGCAAGCGTCATATAAGGTGAAAAGGCATTAACAAATTAACATAACCATGTACTATAGCAGAATTCCACCAAACTAAGGTTTAAATAAACAAGACTTAATATTACAGCATTGCTATAGGCAATAAGGAGCTACGATAAAATCTAAAATTATGATCTAATACGATGCTTCCCAACTGTGATATGACACACTAACATAGTACAATTCCACAGCTTCATGCCTAATATCTCTTCATTCCCTTAATGATCAATTCCCTTAATTAATACTGTTGAAATTTTTTCTACTTGTTTTCATTCCTACTGGAGTGTCATTGTATTATAAATTAAATTTAGAAACAATGACCGGGGATATTCTAGAAACACTAAAACATATGACTGAATAGTCCATGATGTTCCTAAAAAATAGTCCTTAGAAAATTTAATGCCTATTATTATGAATTAGTGTCACCAAAAGAAAACAACTCTCTCAGCCTCGGAGGAGGTTTAACAGTCTATGACCCTAGTATAAATAGCATCAAATATATTTTACCAGGTAGGAAATTATTTCTGAAGCATTGCTTTTCCATATTTTATAAGACTGATTTTTAGCTCTGAGCAAAGTGTGAAATTGTTGTTGTTATTTTGACTAGTTGATAAAAGACCTTCCTATATGATTGCACTAAATTTGGTTAAGTTGCTGGCAGAAAAGCTGATTCTATGCCAAAAATAATTTTGCAAACCATGAAACTGCTTAGAAGCATAGAAGTTATCTACATTATCTGACCAAACTGAAGTTTCAGTTTGCAAACACAGCTGGAAACCTCTGAAAGCAACTTCCAGATGTCATGACAGAGCGCCTTCCAGATTTTGAACAGCTCCTGTCAAAATGATAACTGGGAAATAGACACTATGCTTGTGGGAAATTGAATTTATTTCTTATCTCATAGTTGCCAAGCTTCAGTAGTTTCACAACACAGGAAGGACAAAGGTTTATAATTATCTGTCTGTACTTCATGATCATATGGGGTTTTAGAGATTCTGCTGGATCTCATTAGTGTAGTGACTCTGTTACGCTAAGTATAAATGTGAGAAACTCAGCATGCAGAGGTCTGAGTTTCAACTTCAAAGTTTTGAATAAGTACCTGGAGATAGGACCCAGGGGTCTAAATTTTTTTTTAATATTTTTTTTCTAATAAAATTTATTTTTAGAGTACTTTGAGTTCACAACAAAATTGAAAGTAAAGTATAGGAATTCAAATATAACCCCTGTCCCTACACACATACAACCTCCCCATCAACATCCTGCACCAGAGCGGTACATTTGTTACGATCAATGAACTCGATTAACCCATCACTAATAACCATAGTACATAGTTTATGTTAGGGTCCGCTCTTGCTAGAGTACATTCTATTAGTTTGGGAAAAATGTATAATGGCATATATCTACAATACAGAATAGTTTTGCAGCTTTAAAAATGCTCTGTACTCTGCTTACTATCCTTACATCCTTACATCCTTCCCTTTCCCCCAACCCCTGACAACCATTGATCCATTTGTCGTCTCCATAGTTTTGTCTTTTCCAGAACGTCATATAGTTGGAATCATATAGTGTATAGCCTTTATATTGTTTTTTTGTTTGTTTGTTTGTTCATGAGTAATATACATTTAGGGTTCCTCCATGTCTGTCTATGGCTCGATGGCTCATTTTGTTTTAATACAGAAAAATAGTCCATTGTCTGTACATACCACAGTTTATCCACTCATCTATGGGTGAAGGGCATCTTGATTGAGCAAAGATCAATGAGCAAATTTATGAGCAAAGCTGCTATTAATATCTGTGTGCATGTTTTTGTGTGGTCATAAATTTTCAATTCCTTTTGTAAACACTAAGGAGTGTGATTGCTAAATTATATGGTGAGAGTGTGCTTAGTTTTATAAGAAAACAGAAAACTGTCTTCCAAAATGTATCATTTTGCTTAGTGAGTGTGCTTAGTTTTATAAGCAAACAGAAAACTATGTTCCAAAATATACCATTCCCACTGCCAAAACATGACAGTTTCTACTGATCTGCATTCTTGTCAGCATTTGGCGTTATCAGTGCTTTAATTTTGGCCATTTTAATAGGGGTATCTCAATGTTTTAATTTACACGTCCCTAATGACATGTAATGATAAATATCTTTTCAAATGTTTACTTGCTAGCTCTACATAGATTTGTTGAGATGTCTTTTCAGATCTTTTGCTTATTTTTTAATCAATATTTTTTGTTTTATTTTTGAGTTTTTAGAGTTCTTTGTACATCAGGGGTGGGAGGGTCCTGTATCAGATATATTGTTTGCAAATATTTTCTCCCATTCTATGGCATGTTTTCTCATTTTCTTGACATTGCCGTTCACAGAGTAGATTTTGATTTTCATGAAGTACAGATTATCAATTATTTATATCAATAATCATGACTTCATTGCAGTATCTAAAAAGACATCATCATCCCAAAGTCATCTAGGATTCCTACTATGTTATCTTCTAGGAGTTTTGCATAGTTTTGCATTTTGCTTTGGTCTATGATCTACTTTGAGTTATTCTTTGTGAAGGGTGAGTTAATTCTGTGTCTAGAATTTTTTTTTTTTTTTTTTTTTGGCCTCTGGCTGTCCAGTTGTTCCAGCACCATTTGATGAAGACTATCTCTTCTCTTCTCCGTGTATTGCCTTTGTTCTTTTTTCAAATGCCAGTTGACTGTATTTATGTAGGTCTTTTCTGAACTCAATTCTAGAATTCAGAATCTATTGATCTATTTATTTTCTAGTAGTCATTTATATCTTTTTTTTCTTAATTAGTCTAACTAGAGGCTTATTAACTTTATTAATCCTTTCCAAAAAACTGAGCTTCTGACTTTATCGATCTTCTCTATGGATCCCCAGTTTTCAGTTTCATTGATTACTACTGTAATTATTATTATTTCTTATGCCTATTTTGTATTTAATTTGATCTCCTTTTATACTTTCCTAAAGTAGAAGACTGCAGTATTGATTTTATATCTTTTTTTTTATTTTCTAAAAATGTAAATGTAGCTTTACATTAAGTCTAGAATTTAGATAGAATCGGTCCTCCAACTTTGTTTTTCTCTTTCAATATTGAGTTGGCTATCCTGGTCTGTTATATAAACTTTATAATCAATTTATCAATATCCACAAAATAACTTGCTGAGATTTTGATGGGAATTCACTAAAACTGTAAATAAAAATGTTTTTAATTTCAAATTCTACCTGTTCTTTGCTGGTATATAAAAAGTTAATTGACTTTTGTATATTAATATTGTGTTCTACAGCCTTTTTAAGTAGGTAATTAGTTTCAGAAATGTTTATTGCTGTTGATTAATTAGATTTTTTTACATAGAAAATCATGTCATCTGTGAACAAAAATGGGGTTTAATTTCTTCTTTCATTATCTGTATACACTATATGTTTTTTTCTTTTCTTTTTGCATTGATTAGGACTTCCAGGACAAGTTGGAAAAGTAGTAGTGAGAGGAGACATCCTTACCTTATTCCTGATGTTAGTGAGAAAGTTTGAGTTTATCTGTATTAAGTGTGAAGTTAACTTAGATTTTTGGTAAATGTTCCATCAGGTTGAGAAAGTTTCCCTCTATTCCTAGTTTGCTGTGAGTTTTTAATCATGAATAGGTGCTAGATTTGTCAAATGCTTTTTTATGTATCTTGATATAATCATGTGATATTTATTTTTTAGCCCACTGTGATGTATTACACAATTTGATTTTCAGATATTGAACCAGCTTTGCATATCTGTGATAATTCCCACATGGTCATGGCATATGATTTCTTTATACATCAAATTATGGGATTGATTTAATGTGGTTTGAGTATTTTGTATCTATGTTTATAAGAAATACTGGTTTGTAGTTTTGTATTCCCTTATCTGATTTTTGTAATGTTGGTTTCATTGAATGAATTAGAAAATATTTTTGTTGTTATTTATGATGATACCATGAGAATTGGTATAATGTTGTTCCTTAAATGTTTGGTAGAATTCACCAGTGAAACCATCTGGGCCTTGTGTTCTGTTTTAAGAGGTTTAATTATTGCTTCAAATTCTTTAATAGATACAAACTTGTCTAGATTGTATCTATATTTTCTTGTGTGAGTTTTAACAGAATACATCTTTCAAGGAATCGGTCCATTTCATCTAAGTTGTCAAATGTGGGCTTACAGTTGTTCACAATATTAATTCCTTTTAAATGAATCCTTTTAAAGTCCATGAGATCTGTGGTGACACCTCTCTTTCCTTTCTGATATTAGTCATTTATGTCTTCTTTTTTCTTCATAATTAGTCTAACTGGAGGCTTATCAATTTTATTAATCTTTTCCAAAAAATGAGCTTCTGACTTTGTTGATTTTCTCTATGGACTCCTACTTTTCAGTTTCATTGATTCCTACTGTAATTATTATTATTTTTGGGACTTACTTTGTATTTAACTTGATCTCTTGTTTCTAGTTTCCTAAAGTAGAAGACTACATTATTGATTTTAGATCTTTTTTTCTTTTCTAAATTTACAATCAATGCTATAAATTTCCCTCTAGACACTACTTTCACTGAGTTCCACATATTTGATAAGTTGTGTTTTCATTTTTCTTTAGTTCAAAATACTTTTAAATTTATCTTGAGATTTCATCTTTAATTTATTTGTTATTTGAAAGTATATTATTTAATACCCTGTTATTTTGTTTTTTTTCAGCTTTCTATCATTTATTTCTAGTTTAATATTATTGTGGTCTGAAAGCTAATGTGTGACTTTTATTCTTTTACAATTATTAAGGTATGTTTTTAGGCCCCAGATATGATCTGTCTTGGTAAATATTTTATGTGAACTTGAAAACAATACATAATTTGTTGTTTTGTGTAGTCTATAGATTTCAACTAAGTGGTTTATGGTGCTGTTGAGTTCAACAATGTCCTTACTGAGTTTCTGGCTGCTGTATTTGTCCATTTGTGATAGAAAGATATTAAAGTCTTCAAGTATGATAGTGGATTCATCAATTTCTCTTTGCAATTCAATTTATTTTGCCTCAGATATGTTGCCACTCTGTTAGGCACATACATTAAGGATTGTTATGTCTTATTGAATTGTTGATTCCTTTATTATTATGTAATATCTCTATCTTTGATGGCATTTCTTGCCATGTAGTCAGCTTTGTCTGAAATGAATATGGCTACCACTACTTTCTTTTGATTAGTGTTAACATGATATATTTTTCTCCATCCCTTTATTTTAAATCCATATGGGTATTTAAAGTGAGTTTCTTGTTTTTTGATTCATACTGACAATCTGTCTTCTAATTGATGTATATAGATCATTGATGTTTAAGGTAATTATTGATATTATTGTGTTACTACCTGCCATGTTTGTTACTGTGGTCTATTTATTGCCCTCATTCTTTGTTCCTATTTTTGTCTTAAACACTTATTCTGCTTTTTCTGTGTGTGTGTGTGTGTGTGTGTGTGTGTGTGTGTGTGTATTTTTAAAGTGGCATGTGTGCCTGTGCACAGTTCAGTAAACTTGATAGTATTTAAAATTTTTGTTGTAGAATAGTAGACATACAATGTTACAACAGTCTCAGATGTACAACACACTGACCTGACAAGTGTATATGTTATTCTATGATCACAAGTGTAGCTACCATCTGTCACCATACAGTGAATGCTATTACAGCACCACCAACGACATTCCCCATGCTGTATCCTTTATTTCCATGACCTGTTCACTCCATAACTGGAAGCCCACATATCCCAGTCCCCTTCCACTTATTTTTATCATCCCCACTCCCACCCTCTGACAACGATCAGGTTGTTTTCTGTATTTATGTGTCCGTTTCTGTGTTTTTTTGCATAGTTATTCTTTTGTTTCGGGTTTTACCTTCCAGCATAAGTGAAGTCATATGGTATTTGAATTCTCTGTCTTATTTCACTTGCCATAATACCCTCTAGATCCATCCATGTGGATCTTGCCATGTGACAGAAAAAATGGCAAGATCTCATTTTTTATAGGTAACATTTCATTGTGTGTATGTGTGTGTGCACATGTGTTTGTATGTGTGTACATATGCCACATCTTCTTAATCCATTCATCTCTTAATGGATACTTAGGTTGCTTCCATATCTTATCTCTTGTAAATGATGCTGCAATAAACATAGGGATGCATATATCTTTTTGTTTTAATATTTTTGTTTAGTTTGAATAAATACTCAATGGTGGAATTACTGAATCGTAGTATTTCATTTTTAAGTTGTTAAGGAATCTCCATGCTGTTTTCCATGTGGCTGCACCATTTTTATTCTCACCCATAGTGCCTGAGGGTTCCCTTATATCGACTTTCTGGACAATACTGTGATTTCTTGTAAATGAGATTGTTTTCTTTATTGCTTTTTTGCTGTTTTATTATTAGTGTATGCAACAAATTTCTGTATATTAATTTGGTATACTGTGACTTTGCTGACTTTATTTATCAGTTCTAGTGGGTTTTCTATATATAATACCATGCTATATGCAAATTCTAACAGTATTACTTCTTCCTTACCATTTTGGATGCCTTTATTTCTGTCTGATTTCTGTAGCTAGGACTTCCAGTATTATGTTGAATACAAGTGGTGAGAGAGGACATCCTTGTCTTGTTCCTGATCTTGTAGGAAAAACTTTCAGTTTTCCACCATTGAGTATGCTGTTAGCTTTGGGTTTTTTATACGTGGGCTTTATTATGTTGAGGTATGTTCCTTCTAACCCTACTTTGTTGAGAGTTTTCATCATGAATGGATGTTGCCCTTTGTCAAACGCTTGTTCTGCATCTTCTGAGATGATCATGTGACTTTTATTATTTTCTTGTTAACATGATGCATCACATTGATTTGTGAATATTGAACCATTGTTGCATCCCTGGAATAAATCCCACTTGATTATGAGGGATAATTTTTGATGTATTGTTGAACTTGGTCTTCTAATATTTTCTTGAGGATTTCTGTATACACATTAATCAGCGATACTGGCCTGTAGTTTTCTTTTTTGGTAGTGGTTTTATCTGGTTTTAGTGTGAGTAATGCTAGCCTCATAGGATGAATTTGGAAGTTTTTCTTTCTCTTTTATTTTTGAAGAGTTTCAGAAGAATAGATGTTAACTCTTTTTTTAATGTTTCATACAATTCACCTAACAAGCTATCTGGTTGCAGATTTTTGTTTCTTGGGAGTTTGTTGCTTGCCAAATTATTTCCCCTTACTAGTAATCAGTCTGTTCAGATTTTCTGTTTCTTCCTGATTAAGTTTTTGGAGATTGTATGTTGCTAGGAATATATCCATTTCTTCCAGGTTGTCCAATTTGTTAGCATATAATTTTTTCACAATATTCTCTTCTAATTCTTTGTATTTCTGTGGTGTCAGTTGTTATTTCTCCTCCTTTTGATTTCATTTGAGTTTTATCTATCTTTCCATGATGATTCTGGCTAAAGGTTTATCAATTTTGTTTATATGTTCAAATAGCTCTTCGCTTCATTGCTCTTCTTACTTTTTTAATTCTCATTTTCTTTATTTCTATTCTAATCTTTATTATTCCCTTTCTTTGATTAGCTTTGAGCTTTGTTCTTTTTTGTTAGTTTGCTTTTTGGTTCCTTTAAGTATAGGGTTAGGTTGTTTATTTGATATTTTTTCCTGTTTCTTGAAATAGGCCAGTATTGCTACAAATTTACCTCTTAGAACTGTTTTGCTACATTCAAATTTTTTGATCATTGTGTTTTTCATTTTCATTTTTCTTTATATAATTTTTAAGTTTTCTCTTAGATTTCTTGTTTGACCCATGCATTAGATAGTAATGTATTGTTTACCTTCCATATATTTGTGTTTTGTCTAGATTTTCTTCTTGTAATTGACTTCTAGTTTCATAACATTATGGTAAAAATACACATGATAGGATTTCAGTCTTCTTAAATTTTTTTAGGCTTAGACTTATTTTGTGGTCTAACATGTGAAATATCCTGGAGGATGTTCCATGTACACTTGAAAAGAATGTTTATTCTTCTGTTGTTGAATTTAATGTTTTGTATATATCAGGTCCCTCTGGTCTAATGTGTAATTCAGAGCTGCTGCTTCCTCGTTGATTTTTTGTTTGGACGATGTATCCATTGATGTAAATGGGGTGGTAAAATCCCTTACTATTATTGTATTACTGTCAATTTATTTCTTTATGTCTGTTAATATTTGCTTTATGTATTTAGGTGCTTCTATTTTGGGTACATATATATTTACAATTTTTATTTCCATTTGTTTGATTCATCCCTTTATTATTATGTGGTGCTTTTATTTGTCTCTTGCTACAGTCCTTATTTTAAAACCTCTATATGTTTTTTCCTGATACAAGTATTGCTAATATGGCTTTTTTTCCTTCCATTTGCATAGTATATGTTTTCCCATCCCTTCGTTTTCACTCTGTATATGTCTTTTGGTCTAAATCAAGTCTTTTAATGACAGCACATAGATAAGTATTGTTTTTGTTTGTTTGTTCATTCACCCTATGCATTTTGATTGGAGTATTTAATCCACTTATATTTAAGTAATTGTTGATAGATATGTATTTATTGCCATTTTGTTAATTGTTTCTCGTGTTTTTGTAATTCTCCTCTGTCTTTTCTTTTGCTCTCTTCCCTTGTGGTTTGATGGCTTTGTTTAGTTATGTTTGGATTCCTTTCTTTTTATTTTTTTTATCTGTTATAAGCTTTTGATTTATGATTACTATTGGGTTCTTCTGTGACATCTTATATATGTAGCAGTCTATATTAAGTAGATGGTTGCTTAAATTCAAACACATTTCTTATGTTTACTTGTTATTTATTTTGAGAGAGAGAGAGAGCACGTGCGTGCAAGTGCATGAGAGGGAAGGGCAGACAGAGAGGAAGAGAGAGGATCCCAAGCAAGCTCTGCACTGCCAGCACAGAGCCTGATGTAGGGCTTGAACCCACAAGCTGTGAAATCATGACCTAGGCCGAAATTAAGAGTTGGGCACTTAACCAACTAAACCTACATTCAAACACATTTTAAAAGCATTACATTTTTACTACTTCCTCTACATTTTATGTATATAATGTCATACTGTGCAACTTTTTATTTTGTGTATTCCTTGACTAATTTTTATAGATATAATTTTACCAGTTTTGTGTTTTAACATCCATACTGGCTTTATAAATAATTAATCTACTACCTTTACTGTATGTTTGTTTTTACCTGTGAAATTTTCCCCTTTTATGTATGTTTTGTACTCTAGTTAAAGCTTTTTCTTTTTTTGGGGCGCCTGGGTGGCGCAGTCGGTTAAGCGTCCGACTTCAGCCAGGTCACGATCTCGCGTTCTGTGAGTTCGAGCCCCGCGTCAGGCTCTGGGCTGATGGCTCAGAGCCTGGAGCCGGTTTCCGATTCTGTGTCTCCCTCTCTCTCTGCCCCTCCCCCGTTCATGCTCTGTCTCTCTCTGTCCCAAAAATAAATAAACGTTGAAAAAAAAAAATTAAAAAAAAAAAAAAAGCTTTTTCTTTTTTTTCACTCAAATAATTTTTTTTTTTTTAACATTTAAGTCTTGTTTGGTGATGAAATCCTTTAATTTTTTTTTTTTTTTTTTTTTTTTTTTTTGGTCTGGAAAAATTTTATTTCTCTTCTATTCTAAATGAGAACCTTTCTGGTTAGAGTATTTTTGGTAGCTGTTCTTTTCCTTTCAGCGTTTTGAATATATCATGTCGCTCCCTTCTTGACTGCAGTGTTTCGGCTAAAAAAAATCAGCTGATAGCCTTTTGAAGTTTCCCTTGTATTATGTAACGGTTTTTTTTTTTGCTACATCTTAAATTCTTATTATCACTGCTTTTTGCCATTTTAATTATTATGTGTCTTGTTATTGACCTCTTTGGGTTGATCTTCTTCGGGACTTTTTGTTTACTGGACCTGAATGTCTGTTACTTTCACCAACTTCAGGAAGTTCTCAGCTATTATTTCTCTACTAAATAAGTTTTCTGACCCTTTCTATATCTTCTTCTTCTTCTTGAATCCCTGTAATGTCAATGTTATAATGCTTGATGATATCACTAAGTTCTCTCAGTGTACTCTCATTTTTTATATTATTCTTTTTTTTTTCTTTTCACAGTTCTGCTTGGTTGCTTTCCATTACCCTGCCTTCCAAATTGCAGATCCACTCTATGTCTTCTAATCTGTTGCCCATTCCCTCCAGTGTATTTTTCATTTTAGTTACTGATTTTTTCTATCTCTGACTGGTTCTCTTTTATATTTTCTGTCTTTCCATTGAAGTTCTCACTAAGTTAATGTGCTTTTTTCTCAAATCCAGTGAGTGTCTCTATGACCATTATTTTGAATTTTTTTATCAGGCCTATTTCTTACCTCTGTTTCATTTAGCTATTTTACTGTGATTTTTCTCTTTCTTTAATTTGGGACATATTTATTTGTCTCATTTTGTTTAATGCTCTGTATTTTTTTTTTCTATTTTAAGGTGGTGAGCTATGTTTCCTGGTTTTAAAAGTAGTGGCCTTGTTTAGAAGAGATCTTCTTATTCCTTCTAGCACAATCCCCCATGGTAAACAGAACCAAACACTCCTGGGGTATCTCTTACGAAGGTTGTGTGTGTCCTGCTATAGTGGCTGAGCCACATTGGCCTTAGCCCAGGTGGACCTGCTGTTGGTGCACTGGGCAGGGTAGGTAGAGTGTCCTACTTGAGGCCACTGAGGCCTCATTTGTGGGCAGGGTTGACAGACAAACTAAGTGTCTACAATTTTCGTGTGTACCACAGTTGCACATGTATGAAAGGGCAGTGCTTGCTCTTTTCACAGCCAGCTAAGATGCCGGGCTGCAGAAACTGGGTGTGCTGGTGTGTGGGATATCTCCCTTTTTCCCCAGGACAAGAGTCACTTTAGAGATGCTGGTCCCTGTCAAGGGGACCGTGCTTTCAGGATGTGGTGGGACAGGAGCCACTGTGGAGGGATGCCTGCCAAGCAAGGTGGGCTGAATAGGGTGGGTCTGCAGGGGAACATGCTAACGGGACATATAGTGTCAGCAAGGTAAGATGGAGTGTTACTGCTGGCCCCTGCAAGCTTCCAGCTATGTAGGTTGGGGAGGGGAAGAGAAATGGAGCCCCCAGTACATTTGGTCCCAGAGAGATCTACTGGCAATCCCTACCCCTCTAGCATACACACTGAGAATAGTTAATAAATCTTCATGCATACCTCAGGCGCTTTTCAGACTGCTGCTTCTGTGATGTGTCTTGGGCCAAGTTATGCTTGCTCTTTAATGGTGGGGACTCAACTTCCTGTCACCCTCCAGTTCTCCTGGAGTTAAGCCCACTGGTTTTTAAAGTACCTGGAATTAAACCCCATTAATTTGTAAAGCTTCTGAAGTTAAATCCTACTGTTTTTCAAGTCCAGATGTTATAGGGATTTGTCTTCGCAGTGCAGGTCCCCACTGCTGGGGCTCCTTGTGTGGGATTTGATTCTTTTACTTCTCATTGCTTGTGGTGTCCTTCCCATATGTGGCTAGTCTCAACAGGGTTGTAGTTCCCAGCCACATTTCTGCCCCTCCTACTCTTTTCATTAAGGCCTCCTCCTGCAATTAACTGTGAAAGGTCTGTTCTCCAAGTCTTCAGGTTGTTTGCAGAGTTAGTTACATATATGTCATAGCTGTTATCTGAGTATGATGGTGAGATGAGGTTAGCTCGGAATCTTCCCACTCTGTCATCTTTCCTGAACTCCCTTGTGGACTCTGCTTTTTATTTAAGGTAGCTTAATTTCAGGTTTTCAACCTGAAAAATGTTTACCCAATGCTGGTACCATAAAAAGCCAGATTATTTGGATAATAAGACTCATCAGAGAAATGTACCATGAGTGAAGAAATGTACCAGAGAAATGTACCATCAGAGAAATGTACCATCAGTCAGAGTCAGGCAGGCTTTGCCTCAGAGCCTGGGTATTTGAATAAATAGACATGACAGAGCTGGGTGAGAAAACTGTCACACCCCTGTGCCTATGCACTTCTGAAAGAAGATGATTGCGGTAAAAATAAAAGTTCTCTGTCTGAAACACTACACTGGAGGAGCTAGGCACAAGAAATGAGTCTTTTCACAATTGGCTGAGGAAGTTAATACCAGAGATGTATAAACAGGTTGGTAGTGGAAATAACAGAATTTTGTTGGTAGTATGAAAATTCACGTAAGGAGTATAGGCAATGGTCTACAATGAGTAGAGCCACAGTAGGCACAGAGAGGCATAGCAGGCATGCAGGCAGCAGCTTTGAATCTGAGAGATACCCCAAATGAAGACTCCAAAGAAAAATCTGCATTGGTTACAGACCATAAATAGTGCTGCATATGTGAGACACAGTTGAAGGGAACAATTAATATATTTTTTTCTTTTTTTTGTCAACCTCAGTACAAAAATATAGTTGACTTGACACAACCGTATTAAGTCTTAAAGACTTGAGTTTCTCCAATAGTAATGGAGGAAAATCATGCTTTTAGCTGAGGCTGAGTCCAAGCACACAGCCTGGGTTCTTGTAAGTATTTAGAAAGGTAATTCCTAGAAAAGGAAGGACTTACTAGTAATCTAATGATGAGAGTATGTATTCACCTGCTGATGAGTGTGTTTGGGATATAATTACTCAGCATAATTACTCAAGTGTCTTTATTTTTTTATTTTTTTAACATTTATTTATTTTTGAAAGAAAGAGAGAGAGAGCAGGGGAGGGGCAGAGAGAGAGAGAGGGGAGAGAGAATCCTAAGCAGGCTCTGCACTGGAAGAGCAGAACCCGATGCAGGGTTTGAACTCACGAACCGTGAGATCATGACCTAAGCAGAAACCAAGTGTCGACTGCATAACTGACTCAGCTACCCAGGTGCCCCTCAAGTGTCTTTAGACATAGTACTTGGTGGCCCTTCTTCCAAGCCCAGAAATTTCAGTCCCTGGTTAGTAAGACACTATGCTTAAGAACTTTGAAAAATCCAACTACTAAGTGTGTCATAAAATTAGATATTTATAATTGACAACTGCAATGGCAAAATGCAACAACTTGACAAACAGGAAACAAAAGTAGTATGCTTGAATCTGAATTTTAGTTTCTTTTGTTTCAACCTATTCATCTTTAAAATTAGAAGCTCGGACACCATATTCTCTGATGTTTTTATTACTAATAATAAGTGAAAAATAAACTCAGGCTGTAGCTGACTTAATTTTCGATACAGATTCAAATCTTGAGAAACATTTTGCTAAGGATGCTGATTTGGCAAAGGAGAAAAAAATATATCTAGTCAACTTTGTAAGATGTGATTTTTGCAGAAGTCCTAATCAGCAGGTCCTGTTGAAAATCCTACTGCTCTGATGGATGTTTCTTTCTTTTAAACTAAAGTGTATAATTTTACAATTGGAAAAGACAGATGCCTTCTTGGCGGCTGCCTCCTGTATTGTAGATCCATTTATTAAATTAGATTTATATTTTACCTTAGCCCTGGTGGTATGTGTGCAGTTATTAGAATATTTCTATAAAAAAATTTATACTTGTTGGACTTCATCACTGGTATTTTTCTCTTCTCCACATACCAATTTTCTCCATGTATCAATCGTCAAGTAAGTTTTAGGCAAGAGTACAGTGAAATGTTGTAAAATCCCATTTTAATGGAAAACTGTTTGTACGGATTAAATATTAAAGAAACCTAAATTTGAGATCACATGTTTTTAGCCCTTCAGAATACTTTCCTACAAAATATTTGTATTTATCCAAAGACTCTGTGACATTATGTAATATTTGTCATTTAGCATAACCCAGAAGACTGTGTAGGAAATATTAAGCCCAAATAAAAACTTACTAAAATAATTCTATTACCTCTTCATCATTACTCTTGGTATTCTTTTCAGGAAAAGTACTGAAAATATGAAAACCTGTTTACTCATTTTAGAATCATTTAGAATTGAAGATTATGAAGCTTACTCTTATAAACCTCAGTAAATCACTTCATTTCTCACTGTCTCCACTTCTCAAATAAAAACGAGAAACTTAATGATTTGTAGAATCCTGTATAATGCCAAACTCCTAATGAAACAATCAATTGCCTTTTACCATTTCACCTCAAATCTAGAAGCAGCTAAAACGCATAAAGAATAAAGTATTCTTTTTTACTTATGGGGATCAATGTTCATCAAAATATGTTTGTTGAAGCGCCAGTGTTGTCAAATATTTTATGGGAAAAAGTGTTCTATCCTTAGGTACTTGGAGGAAACATTGTTGGATATATTCCTTTCTGAGGAGATAATACCACTATTAGCACATTAAGGATTCTGATGAGTCCTGCAGTTAAAACTCCATTTATCTTTTTCTAATCCATTTTTACCCAAATATATGTGATCTTCAAAAACTTGCTTCTCAAGTAACACATACTAAAAATATGTGGAAAAAAGGCTAGTTTTGCTTTGCTTTTCTTTTTGAGAAGTTTATATATTTATTTTGAGAGAACAAGAAAGTGGTGGGGTGGGGGAGCAGAGAGGGAGGGAGAGAGAATCCCAAGCAGGCTCTGCACTGCCAGCACAGAGCCCGATTTGGAGCATGAACACGTGGTCCATGAGATCATGGCCTGCGATGAAACCAAGAGTTGGACACTTAACTGACTGAGCTACCAAGTGCCCTTGTACTTTTTCTGATTTAAGTATTGCTACTCTGACTTTCTTTTAGCATTGATTTGCATGATAAATATTTCTCCACCCCCTTGTTTTGAATCTATAGGTGTCTTTAGGTCTAAAATGAGTCTCTTCTTGGCAGCATATAGATAGGTCTTGTTGTTGTTGTTGTTGTTGTTTTCCATTCTGACACCCTGTGTCTTTTGATTGGAGCATCTAGTCCATTTACATTCAAAGTAATTATTGATAGATATGCTTTTATTGCTATTTTATTACTCATTTTTTCGTTTCTGGGTATTTTCTCTGATCATTTCTTATCTTTGTCACTTTTGATCTTTCCTTTGCACTCAGAGTCCCCTTATTGTTTCTTGCAGGGCTGGTTCAGTTGTTACAAACTGCTTTAGTTTTTGTCTGAAAAACTCTTTATCTCTCCTTCTATTCTGAATGATAGCCTTTCTGGATAGAGTGTTCTTGACTGCAGATTTTTCCCATTCAGCACTTTGAATACATCATGCCACTCCCTTCTGGTTTGCCAAGTTTCTGTTGAGAAATCTTCAGCTAGCCTTATGGGTCTTTCTTTGTAAGTTAAGGACTACTTTTGTCTTGCTGCTTGTAAGATTTTTTTCTTTATCACTATATTTTGCAAATTTAATTACAGTATGTCTTATTGTTGGCCTTCTTTTGTTGATTTTGATGCAAGTTCTCTGTGCCTCCAGGATTTGGATATCCATTTTCTTCCAGAGATTAGGGAAGTTTTCAGCTATTATTTCTTCCAATAAATTTTCTACCCCCTTTTCTCTCTTCTTCTTTTTCTGGGACTCCTCTAATATAAATGTTATTATGTTAGAGTCACTGAGTTCCCTAAGTCTATTTTCATATTGCATAATTCTTTCTTTCTTTTGTTCAACTTCATTATTTTCTATTATTTTGTCTTCCAGGTCACTAATTCGTTCCTCTGCTTCTTCATGCCTGCTGTTCATTGCATCAAGCCTGTTTCCAATCTCATTTATTGCATTCTTCATTTCTGATTGATTCTTTTTTAACTCTTTAATCTCCATGGTAAGGGTCTCACTGGTGTCTTCTATTCTCTTCTCAATCCCAGTGAAGATCTTTATGACTGTTGCTTTAAATTCTCCATCAGGCATGTTGCTTACATCTGTTTTGCTTAGATCCCTGGCCATCACCTTATTTTGTTCTTTCATTTGGGATAAATTCTTTCATCTTGGCATTTTATCCAGGACTCTGCCGTCTTTTCTGTGTTAGAAAAGCCTGTTATGTCTCTTGCTCCTGGAATAATGACCTTATGAAGAAGAGATCAAGTAGTGCCCAACACCTGGTGCTTCAGGGAGCATCTCCATTGTGTGCTAAGTGTGTTTTGTTTTTGTGTTTTGGCTGCTCTATCCTTCAAGCCAGTCACCTGAAGAGGCTTTTTCACCTGTTGTGAGCAGTGTTTGGTCTCTGGCCTGAATGTGGTGAGTTTTAACTAGTTGTGCTCTGATCTGCTTGTGAAATGAGACCTGACACCAAACATACCAGAACTGAGTTCCTGCAGAGCTCTCTGATCAGGAGACATAGTGTGGGCAGGGATTTGTACTGGTCTTCTGGGGGAGAGGCCCACCACACTGGGACTGAGGCAAGCTTGAATGAGAAATGCCATCCCCCAGAGCACAATGGGGGTGGGGCATGGTGTAATCAGGATAGGCAGCCAGTGTCC
Organism: Puma concolor; assembly: GCF_028749965.1. Taxonomy (NCBI): domain Eukaryota; kingdom Metazoa; phylum Chordata; class Mammalia; order Carnivora; family Felidae; genus Puma; species Puma concolor. The sequence continues at coordinate 47,265,799 of NC_141671.1, read as the reverse complement.
TCACTGATGTGCTTCCCTCAGGGGGTTGGTTCTGCATTTCTGCTGAGGGGCAGAGGTGGAAAATGGCACCAGCCAGTTCTTTTGTTCCCTTAGAAGTGTCTCTGTGAGGGGCGCCTGGGTGGCGCAGTCGGTTAAGCGTCCGACTTCAGCCAGGTCACGATCTCGCGGTCCGTGAGTTCGAGCCCCGCGTCGGGCTCTGGGCTGATGGCTCAGAGCCTGGAGCCTGTTTCCGATTCTGTGTCTCCCTCTCTCTCTGCCCCTCCCCCGTTCATGCTCTGTCTCTCTCTGTCCCAAAAATAAATAAACGTTGAAAAAAAAAAATTAAAAAAAAAAAAAAAAAAAAGAAGTGTCTCTGTGAATGATGCCTCTCAGAGACATGCTCTGAGAAAAGTGAATAATCATCTCCCCACTGTGTGCCCCAGGTATTTTTCAGATCTCTGTTTCTATGCTTTTTGCCTCTGGAAATGCCTGATTCCTCTCCAGGAGCAGCACAGTTCCCCCTGGTCTCTATCCCAGCCAAGGCTGCTGATTTTAAAACATCAGTCTTTAGGCCCCATTGGTTGCAAGAACTCAAAAAATTTAGCCCTTCTCATTTTCCAAGCTAATGGCTTTGGGGAAACATTCTCCTTATGCATTCCCCTGTGCATTCTCTCTTGCCCTTCTCCATGACCATAGCTCCCTTCCATCCACAGCACCAGCAATCCATTCTCCCCTACACCACATCTCCATTTCCTACCTTCTTAGATTTGGCCTCTTATCTCCCTTTAGTTGTGGAGTATGTTCTTTTAGTGTTCAAGTCAATTTCTTGGTTATTTAGGATGATTTGATAGTTATCTAGTTGTGTTTATGGGACAAGACGAGCATAGGGACCTCCAACTCCACTGCCATCTTGTAAAATGTTCTTGTATTGTTTTTATCCTGACTTGGTGTCAGGGCTTTATACAATGATTTTGAATGTGTTCCTTCTATTCAATTTGTAAGATTTTAATAAATATTGCCATTTTTTAAAATGCTTGGTAGAATTCACCAATAAAACAATGTAGTCTTGGGCTTTTCTGTACTGGGACATTCTTGGTTCTTAATTCAACTTTCATTCTTATTTTTGGTCTCTGTGTCTTGGATTCAAGATTCACAATTCAGTATTGGTAACTTGTGCATTTTTAGGAATTATCTTCTTGTTTTTTTCCTAAGTTTTCTGATGTGTTAGTATATTATTGTGTATAGTAATCTGTTATCACACTATGTATTTCTGTGGTACCTTTTATATTGTTTTCTGTTCCATTTCTAATTTTTTTTTTTTTTTGTCTTCTCTGTTTTCTTAGTTAAGGTAGTTAAAGCATTGCCAATTTTATTTTTTTTTAATTGGTCATTATTTTCAATGTTATGTTATTGTCTATTCTAGTGTCTATTTTATCTATTTTTTGTTTGTTTATATTTTACTGTATAAACAACTCACAGTTCTGGAAGCTGGGAAATCCAAGATCAAGGCAATAGCAAGGTCATATTCTGGTAAAGGCCTGCTTCCTGGTTGACAGCTGGTGCCTTCTCCCTGTGCCCTCACATGGAGAAAGGGCTAAGGATTTCTTGGGAGCCTCTTTTATAAGGCACTAATTCCATCTATGAGAGTTTCGCACTCATGACTTAGGGACCTCCCAAATGTTCCACCTCCAGGTGCAATTTTGGGGGTTCAGGATTTTAACACATGAGTTTGGGAAAGACACAAACATTTAGACCATAGCTTATATTCATTTTACTTCAATACAGCTGTAAAAAATGCTTAGATCCAATTTACTTGAAATAAAGCATTTCAGAATTGCATTATGCATCACTTCTCTAAGTATCTCCTTCAGGACTAACAACCCATGGATTTTATTTATTTATTTATTTATTTATTTATTTATTATTTCCTTCCTCCACTAAATTTCTTCTTTTTATAGTTTCTTGTGGTATAATATTTATTTGAACTAATTTTTTAACATAAGCATTTATACTGTAAAAAGTAAAAAAAAGAGTATATTAAAACAAGAAAATCAAATAAAACGAAAAAAAAAAAAAACACAAAACAAATAGAACAAGACAAACAACAACAAAAAAAACCCAGAAGCATACTCATAGGTACATGAAACAAACTGTTGGTTACCAGAAGGGGATCATTTGAAGGGTCAGGTGAAATAGGTGAAGGTAATTAATAGGTACAAACTTTCATGTACAAAATAAATAAGTCATGGGGATGGAAAGCACAGCATAGGGAATATAGCCATTAATATTATAGTAAGTTTGTGTGGTGACAGATACTAACTTGATGTATCATGGAGATCATTTCAAAATGTGTAAACACATAGAATAAATATGTATACCTGAAACTAATAGAATATTGTATGTCAGTTATATTTAAAAATAATTACAGGGGGCCTGGGTGGCGCAGTCGGTTAAGCGTCCGACTTCAGCCAGGTCACGATCTCGCGGTCCGTGAGTTCGAGCCCCGTGTCAGGCTCTGGGCTGATGGCTCAGAGCCTGGAGCCTGTCTCCGATTCTGTGTCTCTCTCTCTCTCTGCCCCTCCCCCGTTCATGCTCTGTCTCTCTCTGTCCCAAAAATAAATAAACGTTGAAAAAAAAAATTAAAAAAATAAAAATAAAAATAATTACAATGATCCAAAATAAAATAAAACATCTATTTTTAAAACAATGGGTTGTTACAAATTCAAGGTAATTAATTATCAAGTGCCAGTAAGAACAATTAAGGATATTACTCTATATTTGACTGAATCTTATAAAATGATCGGCATATACATTCAGTATAAATTGGACAATCTGGAAATATGTATAAATTTCATCTTTCAAATACTTCAAATTTAATAATACCTAGTATTACTTTTTTTAATCCATGAACCTGGAATGTTCTATTCATTTGGGTCTTTAATTTCTTTCAATGACATGTAATTTTCAGTGTACATGCTTTCAAATTTTTCATTAAATTTATTCAATAAAACATCTTACTTGAAAAGTATAAACACACACACACATATATACACATTATGTATATACGCACATATATTTATACACATTATGTATATACACATCAAATACATATATAAATATATACACATATATATACAAACACACATATACATACACACACCAAAACCTCCACAGAATAATCGTTGTAAAATAATCTGCTAGAGAATGCTTCTACTGAAATTCTTTGGATTTTATACAGTTGAATTATATAAAATGTCTGTATTATCTCAGAGTTTCTGTAAAAAGTTTAGTTGTATCAACAGTATTTCTCACTTTTGACTATATATTCAGAGATAAATGATTTCACAGTATGGCTATGTGTTCTTGATCTCTATTTTTAAAACAAAATTAATTCAAGGAACATTTTTTTCTTATGGAAAATAAATATCCTGGAAATATAAGATAAGTGGATCTATAGTCATTCTAGACTATACCACAGTTTTATTTCCAAAGGCAGCAGATGGGCCTGAATATCACATAATCTTTCATTCTATTTATCTGGTGTTTAATTATGGCCTACACCAGGAAGTTTGTGCAGAAAAATAATACTCTTCACACCATTGTATTTGGTTATAAAGCACAGTCCTTGGCATGACTTCAGTCCAGAAAAATGTCTATTTACATGACTCCAAATTCATTCAGAAGACAATAAGCTGACGGGGCGCCTGGGTGGCTCAGTTAGCATCTAACCCGGGCTCAGGTCATCATCTCACAGTTCGTGAGTTAGAGCTCCGCATCGGGCTTGTGCTGACAGCTTAGGGCCTGGATCCTGCTTCAGATTCTGCGTCTCCCTCTCTCTCTGCCCCTCCCCCACTTGCACTCTGTCTCTCTGTCTCTCACAAATGAATAAAAGTTAAAAAAATTTTTTAAAAAAGACAATAGCCTGATAAGAAATTCACCAACTTTTATATTTTCCCTCTATTCTCTCTCTGCATATTGAACTCTGTGTATTGAACTCTGACATGAAGATAAAAGTATTTTAGTTTGATGACTTCTCCAAATTCATGTATTATTTTTTAAAGTTATGAAAGAAACTCTTTAAATGATAGGGTACTTTAAATCAACACTGACAGACTAATGCATTTTACCTTTAGGATTATAAGTGTATATTTATTTTTCAAAGAAAAGGAGCATGTCAAGTTTTGAATCTTATAAACTATTAATTTTCTTTCTGATGATTGCCAGAATTGGTAGGTGTATTGTTCCTTCACTCTTAGAGAACTTAAACTTTAACTTCTCCATGCCTTTATCTCTCCATTCCTGTTTTTTTTTCCTTATTGTTAAAATTAGGCTTTTTTTTTTAACTTATGAAGTGACAATAATTCATACGTGAAAAATTGTTCTACTAATCCAAAATAACTTTCACATTAGTTTTGTGTTATCAGCTTTAAATTTACACCTAACTTTGTGACTGAGCTAAGTGTAAACAGTGGTATCTGAGAGATGACTGAACTAAATTGTTTTGGGTTATCGACACCATCAATTCAATGAAAAATTAGTAATAGATAAAACTGTGTGTATAAGAAAAAAAGTATTTGTTAACCGAGGTGTACAAGTTGGAATAAGCTGGAAGAAAACAACTTTGGGACATTCACTGTAATGTTGAAAACATACGATCCCTGGGTTATTATGTTGTATTTAACAAGAAGAGCTTGCGTGCATACTGGAGACATGGGTGAACTTCATTAGGGATGCAGGAAAAGATGAATGGATATTCTGCCTTCATAACGTCAGGTGAAAGCACTTGTTAGCCAGCTTCTGCTATAATCTGACTGGCATGTGATACAGTAATTATGATAAACAGCCACATTTAGAGAAGTGGCAGATAAAATAAAATAGCATGTATAGGTTAGATATAATCTCATGGTCAAACCCTATAAAGACTGAATAGGTCTCTGAGGGTCAGAAAAACTGCAATAAAAATTTTGCTAGTAGAGTTTTGAAATAAATAGCTTAAAGGCATATGATATTTGAAAAAACAACAAGCCAAGTATTTTGCTGAGTACAGCATATTTTAGAATGGAATGAAGCACTAAATAAAATTACTCAGCTAAATATATGAAAAAAAGCAATATAATCACTTGAATGTGAATGAGAACATAACCCTGAGGTTTTGACAAGAGAATCTTGTTTTTTTTTCCTCCCCTGCTTAAGAAACTGATTTAAAAGAAAGAAATTGTATTGAATTTTCAGACTGCATTAAATATGTTTTGTGTCCTCAGGCTTGCATTATCTGAGAAATAATGAATTGTTGGGAAGACAGTGATAGGAGAGGGGACTTGGGGAGAGGGTTTTAAGAAAAGGAGACACATTAAGATTGGAATAAATAAGTAAATACATTGCTATTCCTTCTATAGTTTATTATCGCCGCCATTACCATTATCATTTAAAAATCAGTGTATGTAGATGTGTGAGGAAGATGGCGGCGTAGGAGGACGCTGGGCTCACCGCGCGTCCTGCTGATCACTTAGATTCCACCTACACCTGCCTAAATAACCCAGAAAACCACCAGAGGATTAGCAGAACGGAGTCGCCGGAGCCAAGCGCAGACGAGAGGCCCACGGAAGAGGGTAGGAAGGGCGGCGAGACGGTGCGCGCTCCACGGACTGGCGGGAGGGAGCCGGGGCGGAGGGGCGGCTCGCCGGCCAAGCAGAGCCCCCGAGTCTGGCTTGCAAAAAGCGGAGGGGCCTGACGGACTGTGTTCCAACAGCAAGCGCGACTTAGCGTCTGGGAAGTCATAAGTTAACAGCTCTGCTCAGAAAGCGGGAAGGCTGGAGGACAAAGGGAAGGAGAGCTGCTGAGCCCCCGGACGACAGAGCTCAGTTTGGTGGGGAACAAAGGCGCTCGCCAGTGCCATCTTCCCCGCCCATCCCCCAGCCAAAATCCCAAAGAGAACCAGTTCCTGCCAGGGAACTTGCTCGCTCCGCGCAAACACCCAACTCTGCGCTTCTGCGGAGCCAAACCTCCGGCAGCGGATCTGACTCCCTCCTGCTGCCACAGGGCCCCTCCTGAAGTGGATCACCTAAGGAGAAGCAAGCTAAGCCTGCCCCTCCTGCCCCTGTGCACCTTGCCTACCCACCCCAGCTAAGACGCCAGATCCCCAGCATCACAAGCCTGGCAGTGTGCAAGTAGCCCAGACAGACCACCCCACCCCACAGTGAATCCCGCCCCTAGGAGAGGGGAAGAGAAGGCACGCACCAGTCTGACTGTGGACACAGCGGTGGGCTGGGAGCAGACATCAGGTCTGACTGCGGCTCCGCCCACCAACTCCAGTTATACACCACAGCACAGGGGAAGTGCCCTGCAGGTCCTCACCACGCCAGGGACTATCCAAAATGACCAAGCGGAAGAATTCCCCTCAGAAGAATCTCCAGGAAATAACAACAGCTAATGAGCTGATCAAAAAGGATTTAAATAATATAACAGAAAGTGAATTTAGAATAATAGTCATAAAATTAATCGCTGGGCTTGAAAACAGTATAGCTGACAGCAGAGAATCTCTTGCTACAGAGATCAAGGGACTAAGGAACAGTCACGAGGAGCTGAAAAACGCTTTAAACGAAATGCATAACAAAATGGAAACCACCACGGCTCGGATTGAAGAGGCAGAGGAGAGAATAGGTGAACTAGAAGATAAAGTTATGGAAAAAGAGGAAGCTGAGAAAAAGAGGGATAAAAAAATCCAGGAATATGAGGGGAAAATTAGAGAACTAAGTGATACACTAAAAAGAAATAATATACGCATCATTGGTATCCCAGAGGAGGAAGAGAGAGGGAAAGGTGCTGAAGGGGTACTTGAAGAAATAATAGCTGAGAACTTCCCTGAACTGGGGAAGGAAAAAGGCATTGAAATCCAAGAGGCACAGAGAACTCCCTTCAGACGTAACTTGAATCGATCTTCTGCACGACATATCATAGTGAAACTGGCAAAATACAAGGATAAAGAGAAAATTCTGAAAGCAGCAAGGGGTAAACGTGCCCTCACATATAAAGGGAGACCTATAAGACTCGTGACTGATCTCTCTTTTGAAACTTGGCAGGCCAGAAAGAATTGGCACGAGATTTTCAGTGTGCTAGACAGAAAAAATATGCAGCCGAGAATCCTTTATCCAGCAAGTCTGTCATTTAGAATCGAAGGAGAGATAAAGGTCTTCCCAAACAAACAAAAACTGAAGGAATTTGTCACCACTAAACCAGCCCTACAAGAGATCCTAAGGGGGACCCTGTGAGACAAAGTACCAGAGACATCACTACAAGCATAAAACATACAGACATCACAATGACTCTAAACCCATATCTTTCTATAATAACACTGAATGTAAATGGACTAAATGCGCCAACCAAAAGACATAGGGTATCAGAATGGATAAAAAAACAAGACCCATCTATTTGCTGTCTACAAGAGACTCATTTTAGACCTGAGGACACCTTTAGATGGAGAGTGAGGGGATGGAGAACAATTTATCATGCGACTGGAAGCCAAAAGAAAGCTGGAGTAGCCATCCTTATATCAGACAAACTAGACTTTAAATTAAAGGCTGTAACAAGAGATGAAGAAGGACATTATATAATAGTGACAGGGTCTATCCATCAGGAAGAGCTAACAATTATAAATGTCTATGCGCCGAATACCGGAGCGCCCAAATATATAAAACAATTACTCATAAACACAAGCAACCTTATTGATAAGAATGTGGTAATTGCAGGGGACTTTAACACCCCACTTACAGAAATGGATAGATCATCTAGACACACGATCAATAAAGAAACAAGGGCCCTGAATGAGACATTGGATCAGATGGACTTGACAGATATATTTAGAACTCTGCATCCCAAAGCAACAGAATATACTTTCTTCTCGAGTGCACATGGAACATTCTCCAAGATAGATCATATACTGGGTCACAAAACAGCCCTTCATAAGTTTACAAGAATTGAAATCATACCATGCATACTTTCAGACCACAACGCTATGAAGCTTGAAATCAACCACAGAAAAAAGTCTGGAAAACCTCCAAAAGCATGGAGGTTAAAGAACACCCTACTAACGAATGAGTGGGTCAACCAGGCAATTAGAGAAGAAATTAAAAAATATATGGAAACAAACGAAAATGAAAATACAACAATCCAAATGCTTTGGGACGCAGCGAAGGCAGTCCTGAGAGGAAAATACATTGCAATCCAGGCCTATCTCAAGAAACAAGAAAAATCCCAAATACAAAATCTAACAGCACACCTAAAGGAAATAGAAGCAGAACAGCAAAGGCAGCCTAAACCCAGCAGAAGAAGAGAAATAATAAAGATCAGAGCAGAAATAAACAATATAGAATCTAAAAAAACTGTAGAGCAGATCAACGAAACCAAGAGTTGGTTTTTTGAAAAAATAAACAAAATTGACAAACCTCTAGCCAGGCTTCTCAAAAAGAAAAGGGAGATGACCCAAATAGATAAAATCATGAATGAAAATGGAATGATTACAACCAATCCCTCAGAGATACAAACAATTATCAGGGAATACGATGAAAAATTATATGCCAACAAATTGGACAACCTGGAAGAAATGGACAAATTCCTGAACACCCACACTCTTCCAAAACTCAATCAGGAGGAAATAGAAAGCTTGAACAGACCCATCACCAGCGAAGAAATTGAATCGGTTATCAAAAATCTCCCAACAAATAAGAGTCCAGGACCAGATGGCTTCCCAGGGGAGTTCTACCAGACGTTTAAAGCAGAGATAATACCTATCCTTCTCAAGCTATTCCAAGAAATAGAAAGGGAAGGAAAACTTCCAGACTCATTCTATGAAGCCAGTATTACTTTGATTCCTAAACCAGACAGAGACCCAGTAAAAAAAGAGAACTACAGGCCAATATCCCTGATGAATATGGATGCAAAAATTCTCAATAAGATACTAGAAAATCGAATTCAACGGCATATAAAAAGAATTATTCACCATGATCAAGTGGGATTCATTCCTGGGATGCAGGGCTGGTTCAACATTCGCAAATCAATCAACGTGATACATCACATTAACAAAAAAAAAGAGAAGAACCATATGATCCTGTCAATCGATGCAGAAAAGGCCTTTGACAAAATCCAGCACCCTTTCTTAATAAAAACTCTTGAGAAAGTCGGGATAGAAGGAACATACTTAAAGATCATAAAAGCCATTTATGAAAAGCCCACAGCTAACATCATCCTCAACGGGGAAAAACTGAGAGCTTTTTCCCTGAGATCAGGAACACGACAGGGATGCCCACTCTCACCGCTGTTGTTTAACATAGTGCTGGAAGTTCTAGCATCAGCAATCAGACAACAAAAGGAAATCAAAGGCGTCAAAATTGGCAAAGATGAAGTCAAGCTTTCGCTCTTTGCAGATGACATGATATTATACATGGAAAATCCGATAGACTCCACCAAAAGTCTGCTAGAACTGATACATGAATTCAGCAAAGTGGCAGGATACAAAATCAATGTACAGAAATCAGTTGCATTCTTATACACTAATAATGAAGCAACAGAAAGACAAATAAAGAAACTGATCCCATTCACAATTGCACCAAGAAGCATAAAATACCTAGGAATCAATCTAACCAAAGATGTAAAGGATCTGTATGCTGAAAACTATAGAAAGCTTATGAAGGTAATTGAAGAAGATTTAAAGAAATGGAAAGACATTCCCTGCTCATGGATTGGAAGAATAAATATTGTCAAAATGTCAATACTACCCAAAGCTATCTACACATTCAATGCAATCCCAATCAAAATTGCACCAGCATTCTTCTCGAAACTAGAACAAGCAATCCTAAAATTCATATGGAACCACAAAAGGCCCCGAATAGCCAAAGGAATTTTGAAGAAGAAGACCAAAGCAGGAGGCATCACAATCCCAGACTTTAGCCTCTACTACAAAGCTGTCATCATCAAGACAACATGGTATTGGCACCAAAACAGACACATAGACCAATGGAATAGAATAGAAACCCCGGAACTAGACCCACAAACGTACGGCCAACTCATCTTTGACAAAGCAGGAAAGAATATCCAATGGAAAAAAGACAGTCTCTTCAACAAATGGTGCTGGGAGAACTGGACAGCAACATGCAGAAGGTTGGAACTAGACCACTTTCTCACACCATTCACAAAAATAAACTCCAAATGGATAAAGGACCTGAATGTGAGACAGGAAACCATCAAAACCTTAGAGGAGAAAGCAGGAAAAGACCTCTCTGACCTCAGCCGTAGCAATCTCTTACTTGACCCATCCCCAAAGGCAAGGGAATTAAAAGCAAAAGTGAATTCCTGGGACCTTATGAAGATAAAAAGCTTCTGCACAGCAAAGGAAACAACCAACAAAACTAAAAGGCAACCAACGGAATGGGAAAAGATATTTGCAAATGACATATCGGACAAAGGGCTAGTATCCAAAATCTATAAAGAGCTCACCAAACTCCACACCCGAAAAGCAAATAACCCAGTGAAGAAATGGGCAGAAAACATGAATAGACACTTCTCTAAAGAAGACATCCGGATGGCCAACAGGCACATGAAAAGATGTTCAGCGTCGCTCCTTATCAGGGAAATACAAATCAAAACCACACTCAGGTATCACCTCACGCCAGTCAGAGTGGCCAAAATGAACAAATCAGGAGACTATAGATGCTGGAGAGGATGTGGAGAAACGGGAACCCTCTTGCACTGTTGGTGGGAATGCAAATTAGTGCAGCCGCTCTGGAAAGCAGTGTGGAGGTTCCTCAGAAAATTAAAAATAGACCTACCCTATGACCCAGCAATAGCACTGCTAGGAATTTATCCAAGGGACACAGGAGTACTGATGCATAGGGGCACTTGTACCCCAATGTTCATAGCAGCACTCTCAACAATAGCCAAATTATGGAAAGAGCCTAAATGTCCATCAACTGATGAATGGATAAAGAAATTGTGGTTTATATACACAATGGAGTACTACGTGGCAATGAGAAAAAATGAAATATGGCCTTTTGTAGCAACGTGGATGGAACTGGAGAGTGTGATGCTAAGTGAAATAAGCCATACAGAGAAAGACAGATACCATATGGTTTCACTCTTATGTGGATCCTGAGAAACTTAAGAGAAACCCATGGGGGAGGGGAACAAAAAAAAAAAAAAGAGGTTAGAGTGGGAGAGAGCCAAAGCATAAGAGACTGTTGAGAACTGAGAACAAACTAAGGGTTGATGGGGGGTGGGAGGGAGGAGAGGGTGGGTGATGGGTACTGAGGAGGGCACCTTTTGGGATGAGCACTGGGTGTTGTATGGAAACCAATTTGACAATAAATTTCATATATAAATAAAAAAAAATAAAAAAAAATAAAAATCAGTGTATGTGTAAATTATCATTCAAAAATTTCAAGAAAATTTAGTGGTAGGACAGAAATATGGAAAATGTCCATTTACACCTCAGTTTATAGATAAGATTTTGCTATGTATTTTTCATTTCTCGGGTTGATGCTACATGTATGCACAAATACATGTAAACACACACAGAATCATACTTCCGATAAATTGATCCATTTAATACATTTGGTCTGATTTGATGCTTTGATGCAGCTGTGTGTGTTGGCACATTTCCCAAGAAGGAATACACAGGCCTACCTTCCTTTTAATGGCTGCATAATTTCCTGCACGATATAGCTTTATCATACCTGCATAACCACTCTCTCAGAGATGGATATTCACATCAAGTTCATGCTTTTATGTTTTAAACAAATTTGCCACGAACATCCTTAAACTTAAATATTGAAGTTATGATAAAGTATTCCTTTAAGGTAGAATTTAAGGCATTGTATCAAATACACATACATTTTATTTTCTGATACATACTGTCCATCTAATTGCCCTCCAAAAAAATTGTTTTACATTTTTGTATGCCCCCCTGGCTGCTGTCTCACACTCTTACCGGTACTATACATTTTCCAACTTTTACATTGTTGACAGATGATTCTATAAATCTTGAGACAGTTTCTATCTTCTATTAGATAAATATATGGACTCAAATTCACAGGCCTTTGGGAGTCAGACATGTAAAATAAATGTTTGAATCAGAGTAAAAGAGTGATAGCTTGGCCACGATAGGTTTTACAGCAACAGATATTGACATTTAGACTTTTTGGAAAATACTCTGCTTACCACATACAACACTATTGTGGCTTGAGGACCATTGATTTCAAACACGGCTCTAAAAGATGTGGGAAGACAAGAATTCTCTCTTCCGCACTTTCAGAGTCTGTCCTCCTGTATATATTTTCAAGGTCGGTCCTTGTCCGTGCCAACTCAGAGATCCATATGGGAACATCCTATTTTGAGGACTGAGGTGTGAGAGAATCATTCTCTGTTACCTTAGCATGGGGTGAGTTATTTCACAGTCTGCAGAAAAGTTACTTATCACAGCCAGAGTCAGCATGATAAAAGATAAAGCATTTGTTTAAAAAAAAAAAAAAAAAAAACCTGACATGTTTTCTGCTATTTTCACGCAAAATATGCAGTTTGCTGCAATAACTCAGCTTTTTAAAGATACCAATTACCTCTCCAGTGAAACCATGTTAGGCTTTCACCCCATCTCCTTCCACCTTTCCATTCCTGTCTCTTAACACATTGCTGAAAGTTGTACAACTGCAAAGTTCTATTTAAAAACTGCTTTTTTTTTTTTTTTTTTTTTACTTTTTGTAGCCATTCAACTTACTGTATTTTAAGTGGCAGTGCTGTGCTTTATTAATTGGATTGTCATTAAGCTACATTGTAGGGCAGTTTTTATTATTTAAAAGGAAATTGTTCTTCTGTTCATATATATTTTCTCAAGGTGGTGAAAGTCCCTCTTCTTACAGTACCCGGAAGGGCTATAGATGGTCGCATATCTCATGGCCATGAGCCTGAACACTATCACTAATTTTCTTTAAAGTTATTTCTGGCTTTTATCCGAAGGCCAGCTTTAATATCCATGAGGTACTGGATTCTTGAGTCTTTGAAAACTGTCATGATTTTAGTGGGCAAAGAACAGTTACTTTTCCAAATTCAGCATCCACCTGCTTTAAAAGAGCTCACTCAGCTGCTCACTGTTCTACTTTCCTTGGGTTTGCAAACATATGAACGTGGTAAAAAATTCTTGTAGGATGAATTTTATGATCGAAGCCAAAGCCAGCCCCTAGCCAAGTGATGAAGTAAGACTGAGTGACAAGGGGTATTTGGACAATCTGTAGGAGTATCAGAATTGGAAATACCTTTTTTAGACCCCAAATTTGGCACATTTATACTATGAATTCACAGCCCATTTGCTGTAACATTCAAAACCATTAGTTTCCTAATAGGATGTACTGGGAAAACTTCAGTTCTCCTCCTGTGTGTCTTTCTTTTACTCTCACACAGAAGACTTCACTTCTGACACTTCCTGTCACCAAATGTGTATGTTTCCCCCGCCCTCCCCCCCCCCCACCCCCCGCCACAGCAAGTAATTATCTGACACAAGCTAGGTGCCTATTTAACTCAATTCTTACCTGAAGATAGCTTCAGATCCTGCAGGGTAAGGATTCAATCCCATGAGACTGCCCCCCTTTTCAGATGCCAGTTATAAGTAATAGATCCCCAGGTTACCCACCATATCTCTCTGACTTGGCTACAAAAAAGAGGTTCTCATGATCTCCTCTCCTTGTATTTGATTATTTACTAAAGTGGCTCAGCTCACACAACACAGAGAAACACTTACTTGTGTTTATCAGTTTATTGAAAAATATGAAAAATATGATAAAGGATAAAGTGGCCATATGAAGAGATGCATAGGGTGAGGTCTGGGAAAGATCTGAGTGTGGGGGCTTCTGTCCCCATGGAGTTGAGGCATCTCACCTCCCTGGCATGTGGATGTGTTCACCAACCTGGAAGCTCTCCAAACCCACTACTGTTGGGATTTTAGAGAGGCCTCTTCATGTAGGCATGATCAATTATTAACTCCATTTCCAGCCCCTCTCTCCTCCCTGGAGGATGGGCTGAAAATTCTAAGCTTCTAATCATGATTTGGTCTTTTGGTGACCAGACCTCATCCTGGAACCATCTAGGAGCTCACCCAGAGTTACCTCAGAAGAATAAAAGACATTCCTAGTGTTTTATTACTTAGGAAATCACAAGGGTTTTAGGGGCCCTGTGTCAGGGATGGGGTCAAAGACCAAATATTAGAATAAAAGATTCTCTTGCCATTAGAAAATTACAAAGTGTTTTAAGAGTTGTGTGCCAAGAACCAGGGGCAAAGACCAATACATATGTTTTCTGTTATCTCACATAGATAAAGTAGTACTAATAAAAACCTATCTCCTTAGGTTGTCTGGATTAGCCACATTGAGGTAAATAAGAGAAAGCATAGTGCTTTCTCTTATTTAGCTCTAGTCTCTCAGTGAATGTCATTAACTGAGAAGTACAATATAATGATTCAACAACTCTCTATACGTCACTCGGTGCTCATTATAGTAAATGTACTCTTAATCCACTTTATCCATTTCACCTATCTCCCTGGCTACCACCCCTGTGCCAAACACCAGCTTGTTCTCTGTATTTAAGAGTCTAATTTTTTGTTTGTCTCTGTTTTTCCCTTCATCCATTTATTTTGTTAAATTCCACATATGCATGAATTTATACAGTGTTTGTCTTTCTCTGTCTGATTTATTTTACTTATTTATTTGTTTATGCACTTTAGGACCATCCACGTTGCCACAAATGGCAATATCTCATTATTTTTTGTGGCCAAGTAATTTTCCATTGTATAAATATAATACTTCTTTATCCATTTATCTATGGATAGATGCTTGGGCTGCTTCCATATCTTGGCTATTGTAACTAATGCTGCAGTAAACATAGGGATGAATATATTTTTTCAAATTAGTGTTTTCATTCTGTTTAAGTAATGGAACCCAGTATTGGAATTACTGGGTCACATAATAATTCTATTTTTATTTTGTTGTGGAAGCTTCATACTGTCTTCTTCAGTGGCTGCACCAATTTACATTCCCACCAGCAGTGCATGAGGGTTCCTTTTTCTCCACATCCTTGCCAGCACTAGTTATTTCTTGTTGTTGTTTTTTTTTTTTATTCCAGCATCTCATTGGTGTGAGACAGGTGTGAGAGCATCTCAATGTGGTTTTGATTTACATTTCTCTAATTATCAGTGAGGTTGAGCATTTTTTCAGGTGTCTGTTGATCATTTGGATATCTTCTTTGGAAAAATGTCTCTTCAGGTCCTCTGCCTGTTTTAATCAGATTATTATCTTGAGGGGAGGTGTTAAGTTATAGGTTTTATATATATATTGAGTATTAAACTGTTTCTGGGTACAGCATTTACAAATGCCTTCTCCCATTCACTAGGTTGCCTTGTTGTTTTGTTGATGGTTTCCTTTGCTGTGCAGAAGCTTCTTGATTTAGGTACAGTTGCAATAGTTTAATACTGCTTTTGTTTCCCTTGCCTGAGGAGACAGATCTGAAAAAATTGCATGTTTTCTTTGAGGATGGTTATAGTTTCAATTCTCACAGTTCGGTCTTTAATTCATTTTGAGTTTATTTTTGTGTGTAAAATCAGAAAGTGATCCAGCTTTATTCTTTTGTGTGTAGCTATCCAGTTTTCCCAGCACCATTTGTTGAAGACACTGTATTTCCCTATTGTATACTCTTGTCTCCTTTGTTGTAAATTATTTGAACATATAAGCATGGGTTTATTTCTGGACTTTCTATTCTGTTTCATTGACATATGTGTCTATTTTTGTGCCAGTATTATACTGTTTTGATTATTATAGCTTTATAGTCTAATTTGAATTCTAAGATTGTGATGCATCCAGCTTTGTTCTTTCTCAAGATTGCTTTGGCTATTCAGGGTCTTTGTGGTTCCATACAAATTTTAACATTCTTTGTCTCGTTTTGTGAAAAATTTTGTTAGTATTTTCATAGGGATTGCATACAATCTGTAGATTGCTTTGAGTAATAAGGACATTTTAACAATATTTTTTTTTCCTGTTCATCAGCATAGAATTTCTTTCCATTTGCTTGTATCATCTTCAGTTCCCTTCATCAGACATTTATAGTTTCGGGGTATACGGCTTTCACTTCCTTAAGTTTATTCCTAGGTATTTTATTCTTTTTGGTGCAATTGAAAATGGATTTTTTTCTTAATTTCTCCATGTGCTACTTCATTATTAGTATATAGAAATGCAATGAATTTCTGTATATTAATTTTATATATAATTTCTAGTAGTTTTTGGCAATGTCTTTAGGGTGTGCTATATATAGTACCATGTCGTCTGCAGATAATGAGTTTTGCTTATTTCTTACCAATTTAGATGTGTTTTATTTCTTTTTCTTGTTTGATTGCTATGCCTAGGACTTTCAGTACTATATTGAAAAAAATGGTGAGAGACAACATTCTTGTCTTATACCTGATCTTAGAGAAAACATTCTCAGTTTTTCACCATTGAGTGTGACACTTTTTTTTTTCCATTTGTGGCCTTTATTATGTTGAGTTGTTTCCTTTAAACCTACTTTGTTGAGAGTTGTTTTTTTGTTTTGTTTTGTTTTTTTACCATCAATGGATGGATGTTGTACTTCCTCAAATGCTTTTTTCTGCATCTACTGAGATAATCATATAGTATTTGTTATTTCTCTTGTTAATGTGACATATCACATCGATTGATTTGCAAATAGTGAACCACCTTTGCATCCCTGGAATAAATCCCATTTAAGTGTAAAAATACTTGTTTTAATGTATTGTTGAATTTGGTTTGCTAATATTTTGTTGAGGATTTTTGCATCTATGTTCATCAGAGATCTTGGCAGTCTTTTCTTCTTCCTCTCCCTCCTCCTCTCTCTCGCATCCTCCCCTCCCCCTTCCCCTTCTTCCTCTTCCTCCTCATATTTTTCTTCTTCTTCTTCTTCCTGTAGTGCCTTTATCTGGGTTTGGTATGAGGGCAGTGCTAGCCTCATACAATAAATTTGGAAGATTTCCTTCCTCTTGTATTTTTTGTAAGTTTGAAAAGAATAGGCAGTAACTCCTCGTTAAATGTTTGGTAGAATTCACTTGTGAAACCATCTGGTCCTGGACTTTTGTTTGTTGGGAGGTTTTTGTTTGTTTGTTTGTTTTATTATTACTGATTCAATATAATTGCTAGTAATTGGTTAATTTAAATTTTCTACTTCTGATTCAGTTTTAGGAGATTGTGTGTTTCTAGAAATTACCCATTTCTTGTACCTTGTCCAATTTGTTAGCATAAAAATTTTTGTAATCTCATAATCCTTTGTATTTCTGGGGTGTTCATTATTATTTCTCATTTATTTCTCATTTTAGGTATTTGAGCCTTCTCTTTTTTTCTTGATGAATATGGTTAAAAGTTTATCATTTTATATCTTTTCAAAGAATCAGCTTCTGGTTTCATCAACCCATTCTATATTTTTTTTGGCTCTATTTCATTTATTTCTGGTCTAATCTTTATTTCCTTTCTTCTACTGGTTTTGGGCTTTCTTTGCTCTTTTTCTAGCTCCTTTAGGCATGAGGTTATGTTTTTTGGGATTTTTCTTGTTTCTTGAGGTGAGCCTGTATTTCTTTAAACTTCCCTCTTAGAACTTCTTTTGCTGCATCACAAAGATTTTAGACCATCGTGTTTTCATTTTTATTTATTTCCATGTAATTTTGATTTCCTCTTATTGTTTGGTAGCATGTTATTTATCCTCCCTGTATTTGTGTTCATTCCATATTTTTTCTTGTGATTGATTTCTAGTTTCATATTGTCATGATCTAAAAAAAAAAAAAAGATATTATCTTAATCTTCTTCAATGTATTGAGAATTGTTCTGTGACCTAACATGATCTTTTCTGGAAAATGTTCTGTATCCACTGGAGAAAAACATGTAAAATGCTTTTTTTTTTTAATGGAATATCCTGAATATATCTGTAGATCCAATTGGTGTAGTGTATTATTAAAGCTACTGTTTCCTTGTTGATTTTCTGTCTGACTGCCCTATCTATTGATATAAGTGGGGTGTTAAATTTCTCTACTTTTATTGTGTTACATTAAATTTTTTACTTTATGACTGTTAATAGTTGTTGTATGTATATTATTGCTCCAATGTTGGGTGTATAGATATTTATAATCCTCATAGCGTCTTGTAGGATTGCTTCCTTTATCATTACATAGTGTCGTTCTTATTACAGTCTTTGTTTCAAAGTGCATTTTGTCCTATATAAGCCCCCTCAGTTTTCTTTTCACTTCAATTTGCATAGCAAATGTTTTTTTTTTTTTTTAATTTTTTTTTTTTTCCAACGTTTATTTATTTTTAGGACAGAGAGAGACAGAGCATGAACGGGGGAGGGGCAGAGAGAGAGGGAGACACAGAATCGGAAACAGGCTCCAGGCTCTGAGCCATCAGCCCAGGGCCTGACGCGGGGCTCGAACTCCCGGACCGCGAGATCGTGACCTGGCTGAAGTCGGACGCTTAACCGACTGCGCCACCCAGGCGCCCCTTGCATAGCAAATGTTTTAATGTCCGTTCACTTTCTTTCTGCATATGTCTTTAGGTCTGTATACTCTTGAGGGTAGCACATAGATGGGTCTTCTTTCATACATTCAGTCACTCTGTCTTTTGGTTGTAGCCTTTATTCCATTTACATTCAAAATAGCTGTTGTTAAGTGTGTACTTATTGCCATTTTGATACTTGTTTCATGGTTTTTTGCTTTGTTTTGTTTTTGTTTTTTAGCTCGTTTCAGTTCCTTTCTTCTCTTTCTTTCTTCCTTTGTGGTTTGATGGCTTTCCTTAGTGTTATATTTGGATTAATTTTTCTTTATCTTTTGGCTTATCTGTTATAGGTTTTGAATTTGTGGTTACCTTTAGGTTCATATATAGCACCTTATGTATATAGCAGTCTATATTATAGTCACCTAAGTTTGAACCCATACTAAACACTAAATGTTTACTCCCCCCCCACACACACACACATACTTTATGTCATACTTTGCATCCTTTTATTTTGTGAATTTTTGGTTGATTTTTATAGGCATAAATGATTTTATTGCTTTGCTTTAACTTCCATACTGGTTTTATAAGTTATTACGTTGCTACTTTTATTATATGTTTGCATTTAGGTGTGAAATGTTTCCCTTATTAATTTTGTTACTTATGATTATGGCCTATCCTTTACTCAATGAATTCCCTTTACCATTTCTTATAAGGCTTGTCTAGTGGTGATGAACTCCTCTAACTTTTGTTTTCCTGAGAAACTCTTTATCTCTTTCCATTCTGGATGATAATACTGCCAGGTAGCATATTCTCGTTTGCAGGTTTTGTTTCTTTTCTTTTCTTTTTTTTCTTCATTTCAGCACTTAAGTATATCATGTCACTTCCCTCTGGCCTGCAAAATTTCTGCTGAAAAAAATCAGCTGATAGCTTTATGTAGTTTCCTTTGTATGTAACTTTTTTCTTTTCTCTTCTAAAATTCTCTTTGTCATTACTTTTTGCCATTTTCATTATCATATGTCTTACTGTTGACTCTTTAAGGTTTATCTTCTTAGGGGCTTTCTGTGTTTCCTGGACCTGAATATCTGCTTCCTTCCTCAAATTAGGAAAATTGTCAGTTATTATTCTTTCAAACATTTTTTTTCTACCCCCTTCTATTTTCTCTTCCTGGGATTCCTATCATGCAAATATTATTCCACTTCATGATGTTACTGAGTTCCCTTAATCTATTCTCATTCTTTGTTAATGTTTTCTTTGTGATGTTCAGCTTGGTTGGTTTTCCTACTCTGACTTCCAGATCGTTGATCCGTTCTTCTGCACCTTCTAATCTGCTACTGATTCTAGTGTATTTTTTTTATTTCACCTATTGAGTTTTTCATTTCTGACTGGTTCTTTTTTATAAGAAAAGGGATTTCTTAATTGTTTCCTTTATCCTCTTTTCCTCATGGATAACTAAGAATGGTTGGTTCAGTTGTTCTGGTTCATTGGGAAAGTGCTTATTCTCTCCTTGGACTTCTGATATTGCATGATGATGTGCTCACACGGATGGCCTATCACAATATAGAAAACCTTAGCTTATCAAAGGGCATAAAAACTGCCACATCCACAGCTGCAGCTTTCATTGTAAGTAGTTGTGCCTATAGCATCTCCTTCTCCTAGTATTCATTCTCTAAGACCCCCATTCATGAAATTATCCCCTATCTCAGCCCCTCGAGCTCAAGACTAAAAATGCTTTTTTTATTCCTTTATTGCGTTCACTCATTTAGAATAGTATTCTATTTTCTTCCTCTTAAAATATCACCCCATATCTCTGAGCCCAATTCTTATCATTCTCCACTTTTCATTTTTCACACATTTATCTGCTCCCTTGATTCATTATTTTAAAATCTTCCTCCTCTGAACTGCACCTTCTATATTGGTTTATTTAATTTCTTTCCACCCAACAGTGAATGCTTATGTTACTCCCCTGCTCAAGAAACTTTAATTATTTGGCTGAAACATTAATCTCGTGTGTGTGTGTGTGTGTGTGTGTGTGTGTGTGAGAGAGAGAGAGAGAGAGAGAGGGAGAGAGAGAGAGACAGAAAGAGAAAATGTAAATCATGGAAAAATGTGTGTGGAAAGTTAGCTATTCCAAGAAACAGCCTTTTAATATTTTTCAGTCTAATAAGTACACTGTGACATTTACCAGGAAGTACCTAATCATTGTATGTTAGAAATCCAGAAACAACAAGGAAACAACCATTTAGAAGCAGGCACTTCCATCACAGGCATAGTTTTTTCCAGTATCATGGATTTAGAACTTGTAATAAACCAACCACCGTTGTGAAAAAAAGAATATTTTTATGATGGAAAAAAATCTTTCAGATTAAAAGTTGACAGAATAGGTTGAAGAGGCTTAAATTGTTTTCTGCTGAATCTGTATACTTGGTTTTGTTTTTTTTTTCTCTGCTTTCAACATTTTCCTATGGCTGCTTTAACACATTACTACAAACTTAGTGGCTTATAACATTATAAATTTTACAGTTCTGGAGGTCAGAAATCTGAAATGGATCTCCACAGGCGAAAGTCAAGGTGTGCTCATTTTTGATGAAACAATACTTATGTTTTAAAGTTGGATTAGAAAGAAATTCTCAAAAACAGTTCATTGGTGCACCTTAATCTTTCTGAACCTCAACCTAATATTCAGAAGCAATCAGACTCAATTAATCCACAAGGATTTATTCAGAATTTAACGTCCATACAGCTATACGCTGGTTGAATATTAAACTCTGGAGAGCTTTTCAAAAATATCTTAATGGACTTTACCACAAACCATTTTTTTTTAATGTTGGTTTAGTCCCCACTGTTGTCGCCACTGTTTTTTTTAACTCCCCAGTTTATTTTAATGTGCAGCCAGGTTTGAAAAACACAGTATATACCTTCAATGTTAGTAATTTTCTACTGACCTAGAGTTTGCCCTGATTTCAGTTATGGTATTTGATAACTGTATTGATTTAGAAAAACACCAAGTTGCATATCTCAGAAACAAAGCAAATATCCTCAGCTAACAAGAACTCCAAAGGTAAGCAGTCCAGAGCTAAATTAGATACTTCACAAGTTAATCAATGCTATTAGGTCCTTTAATTTTCTCTTCAAACAATAGACTATTTTTCCCTTTCAACCCTGCTGTTTTGCCAGAAAAGAATAAGAAGAATTAACAAGAAGGTAGGAAAGATTACATTATCAGAAAAACATTTTGTCCAGGGGCACGTGGATGGCTAAATCGGTCAAGTGTACAACTTTGGCTCAGGTCATACATGATCTTGCGGGTTCGTGAGTTCGAGCCCCTCATCAGGCCCTGTGCTGACAGCTCAGAGCCTGGAGCCTGCTTTGGATTCTGTGTCTCCCTTTCCCTCTGCCTCTTCCCCACTTGCACTCTTTTTCTCTCTCAAAAATAAATAAACATTAAAAAAAATTAAAAAAAAAAAAGAAAAACATTTTGTCCAGTAACCCCCAACTGACAGCTATGTAAAAGCTGAGAAAACCTGGGAGATACTTGGCAGTGTTTTTTTTCCTATCTTTGTTCACACCAATATTAGTCTTACTTTGCATACTTGAGTTATATGCATGCCATTTTGATATTCTTGGTTGGCTTACAACAGTCTTTTCTTACACATCAAAAAGTCAATAATGTTACTGTGGGAGAAACATAACATATATAACAAGAACATAACATATATAAAATCTCTCTAAGTACTCATTTCCAAAAGAAGAAGAATTTTCCATGAAAAATGTAGATAATATTCTTAATGGTAATGTCAAAATGTGGTAAAATTGTACTGCCAATAAAATTATGTAAATGTGATGTCCTGTTAACCAACCTTTACAATATGCTATTTGATCAGTGCTCATGAAAATTATTTTTCATTGGCTAGAAAATCATCTCTATTACTTATCACTATTGATTTATTTTTATTTTTATTTTTAATTTTAATGTTTATTTATTTTTGAGAGAGGGAGAGACAGAGTGCAAGCTGGGCAGGGGCAGAGAGAGAGGGAGACACAGAATCCAAAGCAGGCTCCAGGCTCCGAGCTGTCTGCACAGAGCCCGATGTGGGGCTCAAACTCACGAACTGTGAGATTATGACCTGAGCTGAAGTCAGACGCTCAACCGACTGAGCCACCCAGGTGCCCCTACTTATCACTATTTAAAAATTCAGATGGTGTTGACTTTGTCTTGTATTATAAGTATGAAGAAAAATGTCTTATTTTAACCTCCTTTTAGTTCAATTTTAAATGTAATTGCTCTGGACATTAACTATATAATTATATGTTTATCCCTTAACTTTTTTATTGCTTGATGAATTTCTTTGGGATGTAATTTCAGAAAAAAATATATTAAGAGATAAACTTCCAAGGTTGATATACTTCACCTTCAACAATTCCACTTGGTAATACAGAGGCCATGGAAAAATTTCGATATTTATTTCTTCTTCTAGTCAGGATTCAATCACGGGACAGAAATCACACAGTACTTTGAAAAGGAAGTGTTTAATATAAAGAATCATTAATGATAACAAGGGATTTTCTATAAAGGACTAAAGAGTGATCTAAAGAACCCCCATCCTGGGACTAAGGGAGACTATCCTTTAAAAAAAAAAAAAAAAGATAAATATCAAGGCTTAAATTCAGATCTCCTTAGAGAAAACGTGATTACAGACCTGTGATGGTAGAGCTGGGTGGGTAATCTAGGTCAGATCTTATCCACAGTTGTTGAGGAAGCAGGAAAAATCCTTTGAGGGTACAGAACAAAACCAGGGCTAGTACTGACAAACAGGAAGTAATACCTTTTTGAATTGCTGGCAGAGTGAAGCTGAGAACAAACCACTGGCACACATAAAAAATCCTCATTGGTAATTCACTAGAACGTACCACTGAATGTCAAGGGGAAGCAGTCAAGGGGCGCCTACTAATACTTGGTGAGGGTGATATAGATGGCTATTTTCTCACTGTGTCCTCAAAGGTGGAAGCAGCAAGAGAACTCTCTGGGGCTTCCTTTACAAAGACATTAATCACATTCATGACTGCTGCATCCTCACAACCTAATCATCTCCCAAAGCCCCTACATCCAAATACCTTCACATTGGAGATTAGGTTTAAACATATGAATTTGTGGAGAACACACACATTAAATCTGTAGTATTCTATCCCTGACCCCCCAAATCCATGTCATTCTTATATGCAAAAAATAGTCATTCCATCCCAATAGTCTCAAAACTCTTAAAATATTCCAGCATCAACTTCAAAGTCTAAACTCAAAGGCTCATTTAAGTGTCATCTTACACAGATATGCAGAAGACGGGCACAATTTAGCCTGAGGCAAATTCCTCTGCAGCTCTGAAACTGTGAAATCAAATACGTAATTTACTTCTCAAATGTAGTGGTGGAACACACATTGACTGGACATTCCCTCCAAATGGCAGAAAAATGAACGAAAAAAAAAAAAGTAACATGTTCTGAGTAAATCCCAAACCCAATGGGGCAAATTCTAATAGAATTTAAAGCTTGAAAATGATCCTCTTTGTCTCAGTGGTCTGTCCTGCGGGCCCACTGAGCAGTGGTCCTGCCGCTTCAGATTGGCGGAGCAGGGGTTGGGCCCTTACAGCTCCAGATGTTCTTGCGCCCACAGTTTGGCTGGACAGCTCCATGGGGGTTCTCTGCCTAAGTATTTTTTGAAAACTTGTATACTCTGCATACTGCAGAGATGGCATAGTGTAGACACTACCAATTTTTCATCTATACCCTCAGAGGGACAGTCACGATGTCCTGTGCTTCATTGCGACCTACTAAAGCCACACCTGGGGCAGCTGAGAAGCCAACACCAGTTCATGTAGTGAGGAGCACGCAGGTGGTTGTACACAGTGAGCTGAGGTCCCATAGGTTGTGTGGTTTTGAAATAGCAAGGTAAGGCAATGACATAATGCTCATTTTCAGTAGCAATCCCCAGGGATGCTGGTGTGCATATAAGGGTGTCTATATTATATGTAGTCAGGGAAATAACAAAAATAATTATTTAATCCTTTCTTGATTTCTCAACTGTGAGTTCCATTAAAAGCACATTTTTGATAGGTATAGAAACACTGGAAATTATTGTTTTCCTAAGAGTCTTCTGAAAAATGTGATCATATCTCCTGAAAAATTTGGATTATAAGTATGTTTAATTATCATGTGTGTAAATGGGTAATATTTAATATAAAATATGATTGTTTCTAAGACACTGATTTCCCCCAGATTCCAGTATGTTCTCCACTGCACTTGAACCATGCCCCTGTAGGAAAGAACAAACTTATAGTTTGCCTTTGTTACTTTTACTGGTTTATTGGTCTTTATGCCAAGGCATTTTCATTCAGGTATTGTTTTTCTCTCTCTCATTATTCTGCACCCAAGCAGATGCCTATTCTGCGCCATTCCTCAAACTGTTAAGATATATGTTTGCCAGTGATATATTATTTATAAGTACTCAAGATAGCATTTCTAAAAGGTATTGTACATAAGTATCACTAAAGAGGATTGTTAAAGTATAGATTCATGGACCCCAAATCAGAAATTTGGCTTGAATAGGTAAATCGTCTTAGGAACCTCCAATTTTATCAGCTGTCATTTCTAGAAATATTTACATAGAGAGAGAGCCCTTAGACCAAGTCTTCAAGATCTGATAGATATTTGGCCTAAGGCCTTCAAACTATAAGCAGCTGCCTTTCTCTTTCCTTACAGGGCAAGCTAGCCTTCTTTTCAATACCTCTCTCACTGAGCCCTAAACGAGGATTCTTTTATAGTCATTTACTTACATGTAAATGAAATCACATGTAAATTAAATTCTAACACTTATTTATTCATTCAGCAAATACTGAATCCCTACTATGTGCAGACTACTCTAGTTTTTTGGGGTTATATCAATACATAAATCAGAACCATTTCTGTCCTCATGGACATTTCTTTCAAGAAATAGAGACAGCCAATAAACATAGCATATCAAATAAGTACATTTTATATTATGCTAAGGAAGTGTTATGAAAAAAAAGAAAAAGAAAAAGTGGAGTTAAGGTTAGAAAGTTGAGGGATGTGAGTCTGGTGGGACAAGATGAAATTTTAGATAGTACAGTAAGGGTAGGCTTCATTGAGAAAATGACAAAGATTTGAAAGAAGAGAGGTGGGCCTGTGTATACATTGGGAATGAGTATTCTAGGAAGAGATAGCCTTAAAGGAAGAGTGTGTCTGTATAAGAGTCCCCCTTACCTGTGATTTTATTTTCTGTGGTTTCAGTTACTTGTGGTCAGTCACAGGCCAGAAAGAGATGTTCCTCCTGATGTATTATCACAAGGTCAATGGTGGTCCAACGCTGTGTCACAATGCCTACATCATTCGCCTCACTTCATCTCATTATATGAGTATTTTGTTATCTCACATCATCACAAGAAGAAGAAAGGTGAGTATAATATGCTAAGATATTTTGAGAGAGAGAAAGGCCACATTAAAATAACTTTTATTATAGCATATTATTATAATTGTTCTATTATCCGTTATTGTTGTTAATCTCTTACTGTGCCTATCTTATAAATTAAACTTTATCATAGGTATATATGTGTAGGAAAAAAGTATAGTATACACAGGGTTTCTGAACTTCCATAGTTTCAGGCATCCATGAGGGGTCTTGTAACGTATCTCCTGAGGATAAGAGGAGACTGCTATAGTCTTTAAGGAATGCCAGGATACTATATGTCTGTGTGGGCTAAGCACAGTACCAGGACAGTCGTGAGAAGGCCTTTAGCAATGAACCAGGAAGCCAAATCCTGTAAGATCTTTTGATCCATTATAAGAACTTGTTCTTTACCCTGACATAGGAACCCATTAAAACACTTTCATCAGAGGAACAATGGAGTCAAGTCTTTAGAGGCGTTTTAACGTAAAGAAAGATCTGGTGTTAAGCGAAATGGAAATAAAAGAATGTGTTTTGTTTTTAAGATAGAAGAAATAAGAACATATTTGTATGGTGATGAGAACAATTGAAAAAATTAAAAAAAAAAAGTGAGTAACAGTAGATACCAGGAGGGAAAACTACTGGAGTAATGGCCTTTGATGCAGAAGAGGGGTAGGATCTAGTGCAAAAATGAGTGGGTTGATTTCAGAAAGCACAGAAAGCGCATCCTTCAGAATAGGTATGGGATCCCCCAGCTCAACTTGGAAATGATATTGTTGAAGTTGACTGGTACAGTGACTTGGAAAAATAAGAATTAGTGTGAAGTGAAACTGACATTATGAGAGGTAATCTGTGGTGTCAAGGACTAGGCTAAAACTATGAGAGTGTGAGTGGATGAAGAAGGGTGGATATCAGAATCTTTGGGGAGAAAGATTTCAAAAACCGAGAAGTAAGGTGTTAGAAGATTCATCTTACCGACTAAGATGAATACCAGTTTTAGGATAACAATAATATAAAAATTAAAACTTTTACCAAGAATTGAATAACAGTTCCTTGGAGATCCACAAATGGCATGATATATATACTCAAGAGTTTTTACAGAGGGCATAATAAAGATTGTCTAAGAGTGAGAATGAAAGGAGATCTGACCCTTCAGGCTTAGGGGTGGCAAAAGTTTCCCACTGTTGCTCATTGTTGGGTTCCTCCCCATTTCTTAACAATTCTATTAACTCTACCAAGACCTTTGTAACTAGCACCTACTTTAAAATTTGTTAGTTAAAATTCTTGAATGTGCTATCTCTTTCCTTCTGATGACTTAGCTTGTAAAACTCCAGAGGCTAATGTGTGAAGTAGTGAACTCCTTAATATTAAAATTTTTCTTTTTATTTAAAGTTAAAAAAATTTTTTTAATATTTATTTTTGAAAGAGCAAGCAGGTGAGGGACAGAGAGAAAGAAAGAATCTGAAGCAGGCTCCAGGCTCTGAGCTGTCAGCACAGAGCCCAACCCAAGGCTCGGACTCAGGGACTGCTAGATCATGACCTGAGCCGAAGTTGGACGCTTAACCGACTGAGCCACTCAGGGCTCCAATATTAAAATGTTTCAGATGGAAAATTAAGGATTATTTGTCTATGATGTATAAAAATATCTCTATTAGGTTGGAAGTTGGGTTTAATGTTCTGCAACTTTCTTTCCAATTTTACGACGGTGACATATAAGTGGAAGCATTCCAGACAACAAAGCATTAAGTGAATCAGAACCACACAGAATTGTTGTATAATTCTTATTTTTAAAATACATTTCCAGTATTGAAAATTAGAAGTGCCCATCACTTTTAATTGTGTGGATTTGTGACATTCTCAAGCTGTGGTTTCTTCTAACTAGTGTTCAGTGAATAGTTGATCTATCCTAATAGATTGTAGCCATATTCATCCTAACCCTTACACCATCAAAGGATGTTCAACAATCATGTTCTACCAGCTAATTTTTGTTTTCTATTTTCTAGAATAGTTTATTGGATGCACCTTGAGAATATCCAAATCTCATGTGTATTTTTATTACTCATTATATTGTTGTTATTTTTATTCTTTGGATTTTTTTCTTTAGCATTTTAATTTATACATGAGTAGTCAGCCATTATGGGTTAATAGTAGAATATCAAATAAATATAGAATATCAGATAAATATAAGAAAGAAAGGATCCTGCATTAAATAAACAGTATACATTGCTGATCGTGCTTATTTTGGATAGAGTATCCAAATTGTTGGCTAAAAATATTGACCATATGGTGGTATAGCAATGCTCATCAGTAAAGAATGTAGAACACCATCTGCTTTACACATTCTTACTGGCTGAAAACTAATGCTAGCCCCTCTTACCATAATGAAATATACTTAACAGTATATAGTAACATAGTAAATAATTTTTTCCTAAGTTTACCTATTAATAAATATATATTTGGGGCTATCAGAAAAATTAAATGCCACGTCATTAGTGTAAATAAATAAGGTATACATATAACCATTCATTACCATATATAATTATCAACAAGAAGGAAATTAGGAAAGTAACAAAATAAAATTTGCTGAGCACCTACTTTATGCCAGATACTATGCTATGAATATTGTGTCTACTATTTCATTTGATCTTTATAAAATCTGAGTGACAGATATGTTTATGTGTATTTTATAGGTGAAAAAATAAGTAAGGAATATTATATACCACAAAGTATGTTAGGGATTCATCTGAGGTTTAGACATAGGTTCTTCTAAAGCCAAATCCCCATGCTGTTTTGATGACATTATGTAAGTTGCTTTTGTATGAAGGTTAACCATCTAGCTATCTGGAGTCCCATGAATTTCTATGTATTTTCCTGTGATTTTGCAAGAAGAAGTAGCTGGAGGAGGAGGAAGGAACAAAGAGAGGATGAGGTGGACAAAGAGGATCAGAAAAAGGAGAGAGAGATTCAGAGAAAGAGAAAGATATGGGCAAGTCTATGAATTTATACTATATGAAACATAGTAATGAGGATATAATTTTATTGATTTGGATGTGACTTTTAATTTTTGATTTAAAGACTTGGCAAATTATACCAATTTATTCATTTAAAAATTTTCTGAATAGAATAAGGTTTATAATGGCTTATATACAATTGAAAGTAGCTTCTACATGAGATGTTAGAAGACATCAGAGAGTTCTGAATTTATGGACATCTTATTCACAGGAAGAAAGAGTAAATTCATTCAGCCTGTCAGCTAATATTGGGAAGGACTGACAAAAACATTTGGAAGCAAGATTTTAAAACATAGGACTCTTGAAACCAAGATAGGAACCCACCTATTAGCCAGTGGCTGAGTTTCTGATAATGAGGAATAAGGCAAGGATCCAGGAGCAGGAGCCAGGTTGAAGTTCAGAGCAACCCACAGCAAAGACAATGAAAAATGACTCACTGGATACCAGTACTAAAGCCTCTGTATTATCCCTTAGAAAGGGAATGAAGGGCTCCACAGCCTGACAAAGGGCTTGGCACAAACTGATGGCTCAAAAAGGGTAGAGGTTAATGGATGCAAGAACAGCACCCTGGCCTGATCCCTACAGAAGTGATCATATTCACAAATCTTCTTAAGGCCCAAGCTGATTCGACAAAAGCGTCCTTTACAATCTATAATCTAAATTATTAATCTAAATTAACTCAAAATAAACTGTAAAAATCTCAAACAAATACAATCTATCAAGGTTTCCAGATGGAGATTTAAATAGAATTTGCCATGAAGTGTGTGTTGTCATCTATACATTTTGTAGAAGTTATGTAGAAGAGGATTCATTGCAGTGATACAAACCTTTGTTTTTCCAAAAGCCTTTGACTGATGGTCCTCGTATTTTAACACTGTAGGCTTCATGGATCTTTCCAAGATAATACTTGTGTTCAGATAGCACTTGAGGTTTGATTTAAACTGATACCAGTTTAGGGACACCCGGGTGGCAGCTCAGTCGTTTAAGCGATGGACTCTTGATATCAGATCAGGTTGTGATCTCACGGTTGTGGGATCCAGCTCCACATCCAGTACTGTGCTGAGCACAGAGCCTGCTTGGGATTCTCTCTCTTCCGCTCTCTCTGCCCACCCCCTGCTCACTCGTTCTCTCTTTCTCAAAAGAAATAAATGTTTATAAATATGTGTGTGTGTATATACATATATTTACGTATATATATAATATATATACATACATATATTACATATACATATACATAATAATACATATATTATATACATAATATTTTATGTATATATACATATGTATATACATAATAAATGAATAATTATACCAGTTTTTACCTACCTTTTTTAATGAAAATATGTAAAGGGCTACCAAGATTTCTTAAATATGAAGGTAAGTTTTATTTTTACTACTAAACAAAATTAAAATAAATAGCAGCCAATAAATAGTCTTTAGTCAGTAATGCTAACTTAGAATTTCTGAAATGTATGTTTCCAGGAGAATCTTAGAAATCTTTACACTGGACCTTTCCACATTGCAAGACAACCACTCAACAAGGGGCAGATTTGATACAGCACTCACATATTCATTAAAGAGTTCATCAAAACACAATTTGGAGCACATGAGACTTTAAAATAGACCCTATACATGGGGGGCCTGGGTGGCTCAGTTGGTTGAGCATCCGACTTTGGCTCAGGTCACGATCTCACGGTTTGTGAGTTTGAGCCCCACGTCAGGCTCTGTGCTGAGAGCTCAGCGCCTGGAGCCTGCTTCGGATTCTGTGTCTCCCTCTCTCTCTGCCCCTCCCCCACTCATGCTCTGTCTCTTTCTGTCTCAGAAATAAATAAACGTAATTTTTTTTTAAATAGACCCTATACAGGGACACCTGGGTGGCCCAGCTGGTTGGTTGAGTGTCACACTCTTGATTTTGGCTCAGGTCATGATCAGCCCCACATCAGGCCCATATGGAGCTCCATGCTGGGAGTGGAGCCTGCTTAAGATTCTCTTTCTCTCCCTCTCTCTCTCTCTCTTTCATTCTCTCCCCCCCCCCGCCTTCCTCTGCCCCTCTCACCCTTTCATGTGCACTCTCTCTCTTTAAAAAAATAAAATAAAATAAATAATAAATACATAAATAATAAATACATAAATAAATCACTATACCAAAATGATTTCAACACAAAACTCCAGTTCTTCATTGAACATTGGCCTGGATACCATTTTCTACCACAGATCAAAGTCAGGATAATCAATTCTGAACACCTTTCTCTAGGTCCATACTTACCCTCTGGATATATTAAATCCCCTACCCAAAATGCAATGGAAGGCAAACATTGTTTTTCAGATATGCCAAAGAGGCTAATTGTAAATGCTTGCCCCTATTTTATTTTGTTTAGTTTTCTTTTTTAAAAAGACCTTGCAGAAGTTCAGTCATATGCCTCTGGAATATCTCCAGCATACTTGTACAAGGAAATGACAGGCATCTAGAATAATTTCTCCCTAAAGAATAGCCAAAGTTATTTCTTTAGTGTCAGGTAAAACGTTGATTTGTTGCAGAGCTAGACATGGTCAACAGAGAGATACTTTGCTATCTCTTCTAACCCTTCTAAGATAAACCGTATTTTCCCTTTTATATTAAATAAGAAATTATCTGAAAAAAATTAAATGCATATAAGTTATTATATTGTGTTTATACCGGATCTTGAAAAGCTAAGCCAATTCTAGGAAAGAAGAGGTTTGTTTATGTGTGAATGTCAGATGCAATTATGATTTCCCAATGAAGGTTATAAGAAAGGCATTAACTTAAATGGGTGCTTTTTTGGTATCTTTGTGTATTTTTTAACATATTCTTTTTTTTGGTTTTTATATGTATGGAAGTTGGACACTCTTCTTCTGAAATTTTTCAGCTGATAATTTATTTTTGTACTCTTTAATTTTCTAGATATTTGGAAATAACATTTATAAGGAAGTGACAATTACGCATTACTGTGTACCAGTCATCATTAAGGTGTTGTGTATACACCATCTGATTTTTTTTAAATCATAAGAACCTATGAAATGGAGAGGAGGCACAGGGCTATTAAAAGATTGCCTAAATTACTGTAATTGTTAAAAGGGCACCCACATTTCATATTATACCTTGAATACAAAAGCACAGTCTTTTTATTAAAAAGTACCTCCAATTATATAGCTTCTACTATAGAAATATAGAATGTTTAGACATTTGCTATAGAATCAAACAACTGATTTTTAAGTCTTAACTGATTGCTGAATATATTTTTAGTGCTTTATGCTATGGTGTGAAATTATTTTGTGTTTATTGTTTTGTACAATAATCTGCCAACCCAAAAACTCAGTGGAAAAAAAATCATCCTCAACGATCAGATCAGTTATTTGGAACCACATATATTAAGCAACTAGTTGTTTTACATCGTTTCCTTATCTTTCTTGTTTTGCTATTGTTGTTTTCTTCTGAATCAATTATTTTGCTGTTGGGTCAGTTGTGGCCATGTGTTAAGACCTTCCAGAAAAAAGGTTAAAAGAGTGATTTGCATCTTACAAATGGGCAGTGTGTGGGGGAGAAAAGTGAAAGGATTTAGCTAACATCATACTGCAAAATATTCAGATAAAAGAAATAGTATCTAGTTTCTTTGACTTTCTGTTAGTTTCTTATGAAAAGGATTGTCTTCACCTATTCTCTACAATGGAAAAACTTTGTATTAATGGTGATTTCTTTGCCAGTTGTCATATATGAAGTAAGAATAGCTTTTTGAGAAGTATAATGACTACCCTGTTCAGGGAAAATCCTTGTGCTCTTGGTTCCAAGAAATCGATCCAAACACTTTTCAAATCATCTTTGTTTATGGATACTAACGGCATTTTGGAACAAGGAAGCCCTTTCATTTGGCAAATAGTAAAAGGAAAAGGCAAATCTTAACGCAGGCATCTTCTTGTCAATGTAATTGCAAAGCACCCAGTGGCTTGTAGGTTACCTTGTGTATCCATCAGATATCCATTAGATTTGTGTATCTATCAGAATATTTCCATGGATACATCTCCTTAAATAGCAGTTTTTTCAAGAAGTGTTTCTGCAATCACATGGCATGATTTTAATGTTTTATTATCCATCCCCAGGTTTGTATTGCCCATATACAAACACTCTAATTAAAGTCTTTTTAGGGGCTCCTGGGCGGCTCAGTCAGTTAAACATCCAACTCTTGATTTTGGGTCAGGTCATGATCTCACAGTTTGTGAGTTCGAGCCCTGTGTTGGTCTCCACGCTGGCAGTGCAGAGCCTGCTTGAAATTCTCTCTCTCTCCCTCTCTCTCTGCACCCCTCCCCCTTAAAATAAATGAATTTTTTTTAAAAAGGGTGCTGAGGTGATAGAGATCAATATTCACTGGCAAGCAGCACTTAAAAAAATAATAATAATAAAGTATTTTTGCATCTAATGGCATAGAAAACCTCCTTTTAGAAAAACAAAATAGTTTTAGAAAGGTTAGAAAGAGAAGAAAAGAGTGTAAAATGATTCGTGGCAGATGAGAGAAGTGAATTACAATAACAGCAACATCTTTGGCACATGGGAGGGCAAATATTGTCAGTTTGAACCCTTTGGTCGGTGTTCTTAACTTGAAGTCCACCATGAGCTAAGGAGGCACGTTACACAAGCCACGTAGCTATATCATTTGCTTTACATTAAGCTGGAGACGACACAATTTTTTTTTTTCAGTTAAGCTCTGGAGGATTTGAAATGATACAGCCAAATTCTGCTGCAAACCTTTCTGTAAAATACTAGAAAATAATTTTGGTAAATGTGCCAATTTAATATCTAAGGTTACCAGGGTGACCTGATAATTTATAAAGCAGTCTTAAAAAATAGCTGCTATTATGGAAATAACTTACTTTGCTTCTTGCTCAAAATTAGCATGAAAATATTCTCCTTTATCCCTGAAGAATCATAGCTGCATTTGAGTTTAAGAAGTGGGATTGGGAGAAGTAAAAAAACTTGGTTGGGGGAAAGGAGATCTCACTTCTCAGGACTCTGTTTCTTTTATTAAAATTATGTTCTCTTGCTGTACCTCAGTCTTCTCATCCAGAGCATGTAGAGTTGAACCAGATGAACTCAGAAGTGCTCTCAAACTCTGGCACTTTGCCAAATATTTGATAGCATATCAAGATGGAGTACCCTAGCTTCCATTTTTCCTGTCATTACTGCAGTGGAGTACAACAGCTGCTGGGGTTCTGAATTTAAAGTTGAAGAGATGCTTACTGTAGATCTCTTCTTCCTCCTCTAAATCCTAGTATTAGATGATGACGATGATGATGAAGATAGACATCTGAGGAAAAAGAGGCTTGACCAAACTCTTCCTTCTAGAGGAGCAGGAAAACACGTGCACATGCACACACCTACACCCCCCACCTCCTGCATACACACAGTGAAAGCAAGAGAAGGCAAGAGTGAAAGAGAAAGAAAGAGAAAATGGATCCAGGTTTTGAAGCGATCGCTCTATAATCACTTTCTTATTGAGTAAGCAGGTTGAAAGTTGGGTTGAATATTGAGTAGGTGGGCTCCATGGCAGACACATACGCTCCCCTGGTAAGCCGGTTTTGGTATGTTGCCTGTAGGATTCATCTTAAAGTTTAGCAATGGTCTGTTTCGTTAACCCTCTCAATGCTGTTAGCCATTTATTATGCCATTAATCAATTACTTTTTTACTTAACTTCACTAGAATCAATTCTGTATCACTCAACCAAACCACAGATAATATGGCTAGCCTTGGTACATAACATAATTTCTGTAAGTCTATGTTTATTTCTCTGCAAAATATGAGAAAAGATTATTTTGTGCATTAAATAAGATAGCATATGTTAAGTGCTTAGCACAATGAATGACATATTAAGCATTCAATGAATTTTGGTATTGCCATAATTATTACTCTAACAAGATGGAGGAAATAGCATTAATCATAATTCTCCTATTCTGGTTATGTCTTGATGTATCACCCCTCTCCAAACTTGGTAGTGTAAAATAATCATTTTATTATGTCACAAGTTTTATTGTTTAAGGATTCAGAAAGAGCATATTGGGTCACTTGTCTCTGCTCCAGAATGTCTAAGATACCAGCTCAGAGGATGTATAGGCAGAGGTGATTCAAGGGCAGGGCATTATTATCATCTGAAGACTTATCCACTCGTAAGTTTGTCTCTGGACTTGAAGAATAGCAAACCATAGCACATATACTTTTTCTCAATGTGGCTTGATTTGTTCAGAGCATGGTAATATTCATGATAGCTCTAGGCAAAGTTCCTTAGCAAAATTTCAGCAAGCCAAATTCCACAGTATATAGCAAAAATTTAATACATTAATAATAATAATAAATGGAGTTTATCCTAGAAATACAAGACCAAGTTAAGATTTATGAGTCAATTAATATATTTCCCAAGTGAAAGAGATTTCTGAAGAAGTTGGTGAATATACTGTACAAAATAAAATATGTATACTAATGGGCATAATTGTCCAAAGCAACACTTTCAGGACTCTGAATGACGTAAAAGAAATTGAGCAGTATTTATTCTTTAAAAAGTGCAACATATTTTGTAAGAACAGAGAGAAAAGTGTAACAGACCTTGTAAGAACAGAGATTATAATCTTATTACCTGGAGCCACTCCTATCTCCCCACTCTACCATTTAATTACCAAGAATGGTACTTTTACTGAATTGAGTTGATGAAATTGATCATTTTACCAACATTGATGAGGTCCTGACTAAGTGTTGCTCTTTAGCTAGAGGTAAAGACTTAAGTAGAAGAAGGAAGCATGGGAACCTAAGGCCTTATCAGCTAAAATTGTGAATTCAGTGGGAAAAACCCAGAGCTTGTAACCTGTAGTTTTAGTTGCAACGAGGAGTGGATCAGTCTGAAATTTATTGAAGTGACCCAAAAATGAGATTGCAGTAGAAGAGTTAGACCAGCTCTCCATGTATCCTTGGCTAAATGTGGAGCTAGATCTAAGATAGCCCATTATAAAGTTGAAGTAAAGGAAAGTTTTAAAACGAGTTGAACTTCCAGTGCATTCCCCAACATATGTCAGTTGGCACAGGGTGGACCTATAAAACTTGAGAAGGTTGAGAACAATTGTTTTACATTGCCTAAACGGTAATCTATGTAGAAGCACTGGTGATCTCTGGGAAGCCAGGCTTAAAATATAAAGTAAATATATAAAAATCTGAACATGAGTATCAGAGCCTACACATTATAAGGAAAGATAGGTTCGGCAGTTTAAATCAGGCAAATTTGCTGCCCATACTCTTATTCTATATACTAGAGATTTTGAACTGTGTAAAAAGAAAGGAAAGGAAAGGAAAGGAAAGACATATGCCAGACTAGAACTGAAGATGTAAGGCTATTTTATTCATAGTTGACCTCATTTTGTTTGTATAAAATCCTAAGTAATCTAAGTTTTTATAAAAATGATTCCTTGAACTAATTAGCCTGTTCGGCAAGGTCTCAGAGTTAAAGATGAGTATATAAAAAATCAACTATATTTTTTATGACTTAATAATTAACAAGGTAAAATGAAATTTAAAAAGCAAAATAGTTCCATTTGGCAACAAGAAGAATAAAACAATTATAAATTTAACAAAAGGTAACCACAAAATCCATGCGGAAAGAAATGAAAGATCAAAGCCAATAGATAAATACATTCATGACTGTATGTTTCAGAATTGTTAAATGTCAATATGCCCCAAATACGTATATCTATAGATTCAATTCAATTTTTAGCAACATCACAGCAGACTTCCTCCCCCTATTAATTGACATAAATACATGGAATGAAAAAGACCTGTAATAACCAGCTCAGTTTTGAAAACTAAGACCAAAAGTGAAGCTCTTAAACCCCCTGATTAAAAAAAAATACTGTATAAAGTAATAATCACAGTAGTGTGGCAAGGATAGACATGATCAGTCGACAGAAATGAGTCTAGAAATAAACGTTTAAGGTCAAGTGATTTTTGACAACAGAGCCATATTAATTCAACATGGATAGGATATTTTTAATCAAATGTTGCTGAGATAACTGGATACTCAAATGCAAAAAAGAAAGGAAAAAGAGGAAAAAACTGAAATCAAATGAACTAGGATTTCAAGAGCACTGGGTGTTGTATGTAAGCAATGATTCACGGGAATCTACCCCCGAAACCAAGGGCACACTGTATACACAGTATGTTAGCTAACTTGACATAAATTCTATTAAAAAATTAGAAAAAAATATATCTGAAGAAAGTACAAGAAAGGAAACTTTCAAGATGCAACATTTATTTAAGAATAACTTTACAATAGAGAATATAAAACAAATTTTGTGGGGGGGGTTGGAAAAACTGAAAAAATGTGTCTAGGTAAAGAAGGGGAGAAAGTATAAATAAACAATATAGAGAATTTATATGTGCTCATTAATATTCATGTAATATTTCACAATAAAAAACAGAAAAGAGCAATATATTTTTTTCACAGTTGGCCTCTTGGAAAAATGTAAACTCCATTGAAAGGCAATGGAAGGATTTTGTTTTCAATGTTGTTGTTTTGGTTTTAGCAGGGACACCTATGACTTTGTTTTGAAAATGCCCCAGTATGAGACACTGCCCTCTCAGAAGAGCTAAAGGACTCTGAAAATAAATTATCTAGTTCCAAGGAATCAATACTTAGGTTAACCTACAAACTTTTGTTCTTACATTAATATATATTTTTGCATCAATCATAGAGACTGTCTCATCATTTTTTAATCAATATATGAGACATAGAAGTATGCGGACAATTTTTCTTAGCAGAAATGAATGAATAGGAAGCATGGAAGGGAAAAATAAGAAAGCAGGAAACATAAAAATGTTATAGGATTAAATAAGGTCAAGGATAAAAGCAGGCACATAAATATCAAAAATATGGAGTTCATAGTTTCACTAAAGAAACTGCAAAAAAGTATCCTGGAAAAGGCATCTGGCATCTGAAGATAAATCTCTTCACAGATGCATGTAATAAATGCAGTCAAATTAAATTTTTTTTAAATTTTTATTTGATTCGACTTTGAGATCTCTGCTGTTCTCAGTGTGAGGAATTGTGTGAGAAGAATATATAAACCACCCTCAGGAGTAACAATGTCATCAAAAGAGAAAAATAAAAAGATTTGGTTTCTTCCAGTTATTTGAAACAATAATTTTCATAAGTTGGTCAAATGGTTCACCTTCCAAAGATGATTTACATAAATTAGGCAGGCTTCTTTCTCTTCCCCAGACCAAGATGATATTGTAAACATGCTATATATCAATTTATTTCTTAGAGATGTCAATCAATTATACTACAACATAAAGTAGTAAGGGGCTTAAGTCTGTAAGTGGAATTTGTGCCAGTTTTTGTTGGGTGAGTGGGGGTGTGTATTCCACCCATTATACAACTTTCTATCTTGTCTCATGATCTAGCTTCCATATGTCCATAGTGCTTCCTCCATGTTTATATAATAGTCTTAAAGCTGTCATATATTTGAAGAAAATGATGACAAAATACCATTTTGGGATAATAATATGCATACCTAAGCTTTAGGTTGTCCTCAGTAAAGCTTATAGGAAGTGAGCAAGCATGTGTATTGGTGGGGGGTAGGGGGAAAGAATACAAAGAAAAGTGAATAACTGATTATAATTCTAAACTGTAGGTGTAGAAAATATTATGTTCCTCCAGCACTCCCTCCCCAAGACTGAGGTATTCATTGCTGGAGCTGCAAAAATAATGGTAGCTGATAACTGTTAGCTGAATATCTCTCTGGTACTTGGCTGAACAGAGCTATTTCATTCAAGGTTACATATAGCTTCAGGGTAGCTGCAGAGGAATAAAGTCTCAGACCAATTCCTTAGTTCTGGACAACCCCAAAGAGCCAGCTCAGTTCTAGATATCTCCATACGATCAGTTGAGCACTTTGTTTCGACTTTATCACAATTCAGTTATCACTTCTTCATAAACCTGCATCCTTCATTCCCTTAAATGTGTTGATCTCGAGAGTGTTCATAATAAACATCTTAGTTGAAAATCTCTAGCTGAGCCTACCTCCTAGGAAACCTGGACTGAGACAGTTGGTACCAGAAATAGTCCAAGAGAACAGGTCTGATAATAGCATCTTGAAGCTCGATCGACCACCAGCTCAGCAGAAAGGAGAACTCCAGCACTAGTGGTAGGTGGAACACGAATAGCCCATAGTGGATGGTACTGCTCCAATTTTATATCTCCACGTAGAATTTAACTGGAATGATGGAAAAAAATGTACCAGCACATGAAATGTTTCAGGTGTTTGAGAAATATGAAAGAAATTGTAATAATGAAGAGTGAGGAATTAGAGCATCGAAATATTGGAGGCATTCAATGTAAAGGCCCACACCACTTAAATAATTAAAGGTATATAAAGAGATTCTCATTGCCTGCAATCAGAAGATAGACAACGCTTGGGATGTAGCCTAAAATTTAATTATAAAAGTAGCAGAGCACTTAAGGTATTTAAATTCTCAAAGGTCAGAGTTCTGCCAGATCAAGCTAGGGTCCCTGATTAAGAAAATGTGGAATGCTAAGGCATGGAACAATGATACCAACAAAAATCTAACTGACATTGCCAAATTTGGCCCATTTATCCCTGTGAAAGACTTGAATTCTCCATTTGTTTGAAGGAGAACAGAGGTTTCTGTCTTGCAAGTCACTTGCCATCTTCAGATCTACTGTAACGTCCCTCCTGGCCACCACACCAATATTTAGAGTTAAGGCCAGAAAAAAAAACAAAAAAAAACAAGATGATATGTTCTCTGGGATTTCCTATGGGGCACTCATTTACCACAGCTCTGGGAGAGAGAAACTGGCATCATTGAGAAGTACACTGGTGGCTGTCCCCTGTAGGACAGGCTTATGGTAAGAGATGCTGTTAAATAAAAGGGCTCTCTGATTGCGTTGGATATTAAATAGTACTAAAAATGACTAGGCAGATGGTGGTGTTTACTCAAACAAGATAGGTGCAATTATAGTAATGACTACTAACATCAAAGAGTCATCTGGGAGTCAGGCTGTCCCACAGAGAGCTGTGGAAATAGTTAATAGACCATAGTATCTACAGAGGCAAGTTAGATGGGCCACCAACATGGGTGTTGCTCAATCTACAAATCCCTGGGAGGAATGTCCCAACAATATCACAGCAAGTGTATAGATAGGGTAATGATTTCTGTGTGCATACTGTAGAGATACAGTAATGATTTCTGCAGCCTTCCACAAAAGATACGTATGACCATTTATTTGGCTAACTATACCTAGACAAAGTCTGATACACAAACATTTTGAAGACCTTTTGGCAAAAGTGAAACTGACATTAATGACCAGGGAACAGAAACATCCCCATGACTTTACTTTTAATGTTTATTTTGAGAGAAAGAGAGAGAGTACAAGTGGGAGAGGAGAAGAGGGAGAGGGAGAGAGAGAATCTTAGGCAAGCTCCATGATGTGGGGCTCAATCCCACGGACTGTGAGATCATGACCTGAGCCAAAACCAAGAGTTGGACACTTAACCAACTGAGCCACCCAGGCGCCCCACCATCGCTCCACTTATAAAGTGGAGGCTTTGGAGGACTAGTTTATCAATGGACGCCTGGACTCAGTACATTAGATCAGTGATCCCACCTCATGGTCATACCCCATCTGCATGTGTTAATTAGAGTGAACATACTTGTAACTGACAGAAACATTGATTGTTTGGTTTGTGGGGTAAGGGCTATTATAGTAGGGAAAGGTACCTAGAAAAAAAACTAAAACTTCATCTCAGCAAGGTATTAATAAAAATTATATCACATCATAGCAGCAGTAGAAACTAGTGCCAACCATGGGGCGCCTGGGTGGCGCAGTCGGTTAAGCGCCCGACTTCAGCCAGGTCACGATCTCGCGGTCCGTGAGTTCGAGCCCGCGTCGGGCTCTGGGCTGATGGCTCAGAGCCTGGAGCCTGTTTCTGATTCTGTGTCTCCCTCTCTCTCTGCCCCTCCCCCGTTCATGCTCTGTCTCTCTCTGTCCCAAAAAAATAAATAAACGTTAAAAAAAAAAAAACTAGTGCCAACCTTTAAGACCTAAAGCGTGTGATAGTGGTGCTTCCTATGATGTTCCCTTTTAATTCACTACTTGGCCACCACAGAAGTTAGGCAGAACCTGTAAAATGATAGTGGACTATCACAAAGTCAACTGAGTGGTAGCTACCATTGCAGCTGCCATGCCAGATGTGTTATCTTTGCTAAAGTAAGTTAACATGACGTCGGGTGTATGGTATTTGGCCCCTGAGCTGGTTCACACCTTCTTTTTCCCACCTATCAGAGAAGAGGATCAGAAACAGTTGGCTTTCTCCTCAGTTAGACACCCAAATGGAGGTATGGTTTTGTTCCAGGGCTATGTAAAGGTTTTGTCCCCTGTCGTCTCATCAGAGGAGACCAGAAACATCTAGATTTAGAATGCCTCAGTTGGAACAGTGTATTGAACAGATTTTTATTAGAACAAGATGAGCACAAAGTGACAAGTCTGTTGGAGGTTTCAGTAAGCCACACATACTCCAGAGCGTGGGAGTTAAAACCCGTGAAGACTCAAGGGCTAGCAATGTCAGTGAAGTTTTTCGGAGACCAGTGATCTGGGAAATGCTAAGGCATCTTCTCCAAATACAGAGCACGTGGTTGAATCCCACATCTCCCCTAAGAAGGGAACACGATGCCTTGTAAGCTTCCTTGGGTTCTACAAGGCAACATATTCCACACTTGTTCCGACCCATTAACTAGATCTCATAAAAGACTGCTCGCTTAGAGTGAAGCTCCGCACAGGAAAGGAGTCTGCTGCAAGACTATGCTACAGAGCAAGTGGCCCTGCTGCTTGAACATATGGCATGGGCAGTGAATTACACTTGCACTACTATTCCATTCAGGAATGACACTGGAAAGCATAGTGAAGAAAAATTCTCCTAAAGACCGAGCATGGGTGGGGTACCTGATCATCTACTTTTTGTAGAAAGAAATACTTTGGTTCATCAGGGATCTAGGAAATATTGGAAGATAAGGAAAATTGTGTATATTAGATTCCCAGGACTGCTGTAACAAGTAACCCCATCAGGAATTTATTCTCTCACGGTTAATGGAAGCTGGAAGCCCCAAATCAAAGTGTCAGCAGGATCGTACTCTCTCTGTGGGCCATTAGGGGAGAATTTAACTTTGTTTTTTTTAGCTTCTGGTGCCTATTTAAATGCCTTGAACTGTGGCAATACTGCTCCAATCTCTTCCTTCCTGGTCTCGTTGGCTTCTCCACACGTCTTGTCTTCTGTCTGTCTTCTCCTCTGTGCATCTCTTCCAGCTTACTGGATTAGGGCCCAGATAGTTCAAGACAGCATCCTCACGTCAAGATCCTTAACTCAATCACATCTGCAGAGATTCTTTTCACAAAAGATAACATTCACAGATGTTCAAGCTAAGTCCCCAGTAGAATATCTCTAGAGGAGACAGGTGCTTGGTGCCAAGTTGATTCCATTAGATCCCATATACCCTGGAAAAGTAAGTAATTCTTTTTGACTGCATTAACTTATGTTCCATTTATGGGTTTGCCTTTCCTGCATGCAGGACCTTAGCCAGTATTCCCTCCAATATCATAAAATAGGTTTGATCTTCTGTCATGTGATACACCCTACGTAACGTAACTCAGACTGTGGGATCTATTTTATTGCAAAAGAGATATAGGTGTGACCACAAAATCACAGACTCTACTAGTCCTACCCTGTACGACACTGCCCAGAGTTCCTGGTTTTTCAATATTCTATTAAAAGCACAGTGGAAACACCAACTTGAAGAAGATACTATATGAACTGAAGTGCACTTGTAAGCACAATTTTAGGACAGCCTTCAATATCCTTGCTTTGTGTTGTATAAGCATAATCCTAGGGGCTGAAAACATTGGCTTTTACTCCCATAATGATGACTCCTATATTTCAAAAGGAAATTTTTATAATTAATTGAGGTCCCAAATCACTTGACTTTAAGTTAGGGAGATTATCCAGGTTGGTCTGACTATCACATGAGCCCCACAAATGTTAAACTAGTGGTCAGAGAAAATAGGAGAAAATGTTTCAAAACATGAGAAAGATTTGATGTTCCATTACTGGTTTTAAGATGGAGGGGTCCACATGGCAAGGAGTGTGTTAAGTCTCTTGGAGATGAGGGTTGCCCCAGATAAGAGCAAGAAAGGAAATAGCAAAGTTAGTTGTACAACCAGAAAGTGAATGCTTCCAATATCAAGAGTCAGCTTGAAAT
Source organism: Puma concolor (assembly GCF_028749965.1). Taxonomy (NCBI): domain Eukaryota; kingdom Metazoa; phylum Chordata; class Mammalia; order Carnivora; family Felidae; genus Puma; species Puma concolor. Next base: position 47,222,484 of record NC_141671.1, on the reverse strand, counting down.
CAGATTTTTCCTCAGAACCTCTAAATGAGAAGTCAGCCTTCCCAGGGAATCAACAGGCGTTCACCAAAAGGCCCTCTAGGACAATGTCAGAATTCCAGGAGCTATTGGGTTTTGCCATACTTATAGCAAGAGAGTGTGAAGGTTCCTGAGTAACTTCTTGTAGGTCCTGGAGCAGTCTGAGCCACACCATGTCTTGAAACTGACCAGATAAAGCTACTGTCCAGGACACAGCCTAATGCTGAGGAGAGGAATTGCAATGAAACAGAAGAGGGACAATAGAGATGAAGAAAAGAAGGAGTTCTAGATAAACATGGAAGAGAAGAACAGAGCCAGGGAATCTCAGAAAGCAAGCTGCTGTATTTTTAAATACATCTCCACAATAGCATAATTGGAATTATGTAAAATTAGAAAATCTATCTTGAATCTTTTAAAAGTTTAGATAAGAGGGGCGCCTGGGTGGCGCAGTCGGTTAAGCGTCCGACTTCAGCCAGGTCACGATCTCGCGGTCCATGAGTTCGAGCCCCGCGTCAGGCTCTGGGCTGATGGCTCAGAGCCTGGAGCCTGTTTCCGATTCTGTGTCTCCCTCTCTCTCTGCCCCTCCCCCGTTCATGCTCTGTCTCTCTCTGTCCCAAAAATAAATAAACGTTGAAAAAAAAATAAAAAAATAAAAATAAAAAATAAAAATAAAAAATAAAAGTTTAGATAAGATAATTTTGTTACAAGATGAGCAATGGAAAACATGACTGTCAAATTCTAAGAAAGACAAAGAAGAGAATAGGGGCTGAATACCACTGCAATGGTCAATGATAGTGTGCCAGAAAGGTATGCCTACAAAACAGATCAAAAGTGTAACCTACTATTTCTCAATGATATAAAATAGAATAAGAAAAATGATATGACATGAAAAAGCAAAATACTTTGCAAAATTAAAAAGAAATCTCTCAGATGATATGTAATAACTTAGGTATGAATTTAAAAAAAAACAATTCACAGTTAAATTCTGATTTAGAAGAAACAGAGAGGAAATAAAACAGATAATCCCTTAAGAGAAATACAAAATGAGAGGGAGGAAACATTTTATTTTATTTTACTTATTTATTTTTTTAAATTTTTTTTCCCCGTTTTTATTTATTTTTGGGACAGAGAGAGACAGAGCATGAACGGGGGAGGGGCAGAGAGAGAGGGAGACACAGAATCGGAAACAGGCTCCAGGCTCCGAGCCATCAGCCCAGAGCCCGACGCGGGGCTCAAACTCACGGACCGCGAGATCGTGACCTGGCTGAAGTCGGACGCTAAACCAACTGCGCCACCCAGGCGCCCCTGAGGGAGGAAACATTTTAAAAAGTGTTTAAAGTTTGGGGGAGCCTGGGTTTAGTCGGTTAAGCATACAACTTCAGCTTAGGTATGATCATGCGGTTCATGGGTTCAAGCCCCGCATCAGGCTCTGTGCTGACAGCTCAGAGCCTGGAGCCTGCTTCAGGTTCTGTGTCTCACTCTCTCTCTGGCCCTCCCCCAATCATGCTCTGTCTCTGTCTCAAAAATAAACATTAAAAATTTTAAGTGTATGGGGCGCCTGGGTGGCGCAGTCGGTTGAGCGTCCGACTTCAGCCAGGTCACGATCTCGCGGTCCGTGAGTTTGAGCCCCGCGTCGGGCTCTGGGCTGATGGCTCGGAGCCTGGAGCCTGTTTCCGATTCTGTGTCTCCCTCTCTCTCTGCCCCTCCCCCGTTCATGCTCTGTCTCTCTCTGTCCCAAAAAAATAAATAAACGTTGAAAAAAAAAAAATTAAAAAAAAAAAATTAAAAAAAAAATTTTAAGTGTATAAAGCTTTTTTTTTAAAGTGAAATATATGCAGAGTAGTCAAAAAACAGTATATGGATTATAAGGATTCCTGAAGAAGGAAATCAAAGCAAGGTAACAATAAACACTTAAAACTGTAAGTTGAAATAACATACTTTATACTTGAGACTAGAAACCTAGAAAGATCAATAGCCAAACATACTCTTGTTAAATTACTGAACTTTATTATTATTTTTTCAATTACTGAACATTAAACAAAACAAAAATCACTTGGTCAGCTAGGCAAAAAGAGAAAATAACTTATAATGGAAAGAAAATTGGATTGCACAGACATTTTGGCAGTAACACTTTATGCTAGAAAAAATGAAAGAAAATGTGCGCCAAGAATTTTACATGAGAAAAACTGACAATCAAGTGTTAAGGATGCAAAGAAATTGTTGTCAGCATGTAAGAACGCTGGGAATATAACTCCAGTAAGCACCTCTTGAGAAATCAACTAGAGAACAAGCTGTGCAAAAACCAAACTAATTGGGAAAATATCAGTTTTAAATTCTAGGCATGGAGGTAAGGGTTTAATAAAAGTGACTTGTAGAAATGACACTACATGAGAGTTACAAGAGAATGTGTAGTTTGCAGTGGTTCTATATTCAATGTAGATAAAGTACAACTATTAAAATATGGAGGTAGGGGCACCTGGATGGCTCAGTTGGTTAGGCGACCTGCTTCAGCTCACATGATGATCTTGTAGTTTATGAGTTCGAGCCCCATGTCGGGCTCTGTGCTGAAAGCTCAGGGCCTGGAGCCTGCTTCAGATTATGTGTCTTTCCCTCTCTCTACCCCTCCCCTGCTCACACTCTGTGTCTCTCTGTCTCTCAATAATAAATAAATGTTAAAAAAAAAACTTTAAAAAATTTTAAAAATATGGAGGTACATGGGAAAAATGTAAACAAATTAACTTTTGTCACTATTCATACTGATGTCAATGATAATAATAACACTTTTTTGATGCTATTGTGTGTTTAATACATGGTAAAGTAAATGGGATATCCTATCATTCCTTGTGTCCTTGAAAATCAGGATTAGCTTTGTAGAAGAAAGTATATAGAAAGGTATAGTATAGAAGTAAAAACCCTCTAGTTTTGAATTTTAATTGGTAGTATGATTGATTGGTTGATTTAAATATATAATAGGCTGACTTCTAAGATGGTCTGCAATGATCCCTGCCTCCTGGGATTAATGGCATAGTGTAACCCTTACTCAGGAGTAACTTGCTTCTGACAAAAGGGATGGCAACATTGAAAGATTTCAGATCTGTTATTACAGTACAAAAGATTGTATCTTCCATCTTGCTAGGAGACTGGCTTTCTAAGCTTGTATCCTTTGATGAAACAAGCTGCCAGTTTGAAAAGGCAGAGAACTCAGGGTAGTCTCCATCCAAAGCTGAGGTAAGAACTGCGACCCTCAGTCCAACCCAGGAAGAACTGAATTCTGCCAACGACCGTGTGAGCCTGAAAGTGGATTCTCCCCAGTTGAATCTCCAGATGGGCCCTCAGCCCTGGCCGATGTTTTGATTGTACCATTGTAAGATATCTTAAATATTGTATCTCTAAAGCCCAACATATGATCAGTGCTCAGGAAATATTTGTGAAGTGTGTGAGTATATTATAGCACATTTTTTAAATCCACACGCTATAAAGAATCACTGACTTTTAATTTATCTTTGATTAGGTTTAATAGTTTTAAGTTCCTAATAAAATTTAAAAACAAAATAGTTCTTTTAGAGTTAACCATCCTCTGGAAATTATCAAATACAGCTTTTGTGTTTAAAAACCAAACAATGGGGCGCGTGGGTGGCGCAGTCGGTTAAGCGTCCGACTTCAGCCAGGTCACGATCTCGCGGTCCGTGAGTTCGAGCCCCGCGTCAGGCTCTGGGCTGATGGCTCAGAGCCTGGAGCCTGTTTCCGATTCTGTATCTCCCTCTCTCTCTGCCCCTCCCCCGTTCATGCTCTGTCTCTCTCTGTCCCAAAAATAAATAAATGTTGAAAAAAAATAAAAAAATAAAAACCAAACAAACAAGCAAACCTATTCTTACTGTATGGATAAAATTGTTGCCCAAAGAAGAGGGTTGTCTGGTGAGACCTTTCAGCTGATTATGTCAATATGAATTCCTTTCAGATTTGTAGAGCATATAATGCCTCTTGGTATGGGACTATTTGTAATTATAAGGCACTTAATATAAGAATTCAGAATGGCTGATTGATTGCTCATCAATTAGTCTGAAAGGTGGCCCAAGGCTGAGAAGTGAAACTAAAAGAATAAGTGTTATTAACAGATGACCAGTTACAAATAGGGGTTACAAATCAGCCCATAAAAATTCCCTAGGCATTTAGTCTTCTTTGTTTTTATTTTATTATTATTATTATTTTAAATTTACATCCGAGTTAGTTAGCATACAGTGCAACAATGATTTCAGGAGTAGATTCCTTAATGCCTCTTACCCATTTAAGCCCATTCCCCCCTCCCACAACCCCTCCATTAACCCTCTGTTTGTTCTCCATATTTAAGAGTCTCTTAGGTTTTGTCCCCTTCCCTGTTTTTATATTCTTTTTGCTTCCCTTCTCTTGTGTTCATCCATTCTGTGTCTTAAAGTCCTCGTATGAATGAAGTCATAGGATATTTGTTTTTCTCTGACTGATTTCGCTTAGCATAATACCCTCTACTTCCATCCACATAGTTGCAAATGGCAAAATTTCATTCTTTTTGGTAAGGCATTTAGTCTTCTAAATGAACTTAGATAGAATGTAGGATATGGAGACCCAGGACTTCCTAATATTTTAGATACAGTAACTGTTCCTTATTAGGATGGCTAGAAAGTAGCTCTGTTAGGTCATTGTTAAATTGAATCCTAATTTTTCTTTTGTGCCCAGAGCAAGCAGTGATTGGGAAATCACTTTTCCACTAATATCAGGAGAAGTTTGAAGATGGTGGTGTTGGAAATGTACGGCTTCTAAAGGAGAATGATTAAGTGATTTACAATTAAAAGTAAAAGGTATATGGTGATTTTACCAAGTATAAGTCAGACACATTTGTTTACTTTCAACCCAACTGATAGTTTTACTATTCAGAAATACTTTTATAGTTCATGAAATTTAGACGTTATTGATTTTAAGAGATTTCTAAGAAAAAAAAATTGCTGCCATTTAGAATGTACTACACAAACAATTGTAAAATGCTTCCAGATTTCAGAGATGATAAATATGGGAAAATATGAATTATAAAATATCTGAGTTACTAAGTCAGTAAGGTCATAGATATGTTGCTCCGGGGGCACATAACAGAAGGCCCTACTTTTCTGTTTCTATTGGATGCAGCCCATTCTGTTATCTTCCAGGAACAATGAAAAAAACAAAACAAAAACAAGAAACAAACATTCATTCCTCCTGCTTTAGTAAGTAAAAAATATTAAGTGATAGATTCTCTCCTTTTTCATTTAAAAAAGGCCTATCTTCTCAATATTAAATGAAATTCTGGTTCCTGGGAATATGACCTGATGGTAAATGACAGCTGTTATCACCCTACCCACACTTCATATAGACAATTATTTTCACAAAGCTCCGCAAAGCTGTCTTCCTTAGAGTGATGGATGCTCATGAGATCTAGGTTCTCATCTTTTGAATAGGGAAGCTGAGCCCATCTTTCCATCTCAAATATGTGGCCCTGCACAGAGTAAGACAGAAAATCCAGGCATTCGCTAAATTTTAGTGACCCTGAGAGCTAAATATTAGCATGAGTGAAATATATTTTTTTTTATTAAACTCAGATTTTAAAATAGTCTTGGGCAAATTAGTTTCCAGAGGTTGTTATGAGGGAGGGTGTTAAGTAAAAAAAAGTTCCAGGAGGCCTATCTCTTCAAGAGGGTAGATAAATTCCAGAAATTTCCAGAATCCGAACCCAGTACTCATTTGCTAGTGCTGCCATAACTAGGTAGCACAGACTGGGTGGGTTAAAAGACAGAAATTTATTTTTTCATGATTCTGAAAGCAAAAAGTCCAAGATCAAGGTTTCAGCTGGGTTTATTTCTTCTGAGGGCCTCTTTTTGGCTTTACTGGCTATTTTTTCTTCCTTTGTCATCACACCGTCTTTCCCTGTGGGTGCCTGTATTTTAATATATTTTTATAAGGACACCAGTCATATTGAATTAGATCCCATTCATATGACCTGATTTTATGTTAACTATCTCTTTAAAGGCACAGTCTCCAAATAGAGTCACATTCTGAAGTACTAGGGGTTAAGATTTCAATATATGATTTTGGGCCGTGCCTGGGTGGCTCAGTCGGTTAAGCATCTGACTTTGGCTCAGGTCATGATCTTGCATTCCTGGGTTTGAGCCGCACATCAGGCTCTGTGCTGACAGCTCAGAGCCAGGAGCCTGCTTTGGATTCTGTGATTCCCTCTCTCTCTGCCCCTCCCCAACTCAGACTCTGTGTGTGTGTGTGTGTGTGTGTGTGTGTGTGTGTGTGTGTGTGAAAAATAAGCAAACATTAAAAATTAAATAATATATGTATATATGGGTATGTATGTGTATATATACATATTATACATATATGAATTTGGGCAGGGGAGCGCAATTCAGCCTATAACACTCCAAGATTTTTAGACTTCTGAATGAATTTAGAATTACAGAGCTCCTAGGAATTACTCATCACCATGGTCCTGGACTCACATGTTCAAGGTTATGATGTCTGTCTTTATGTCTGAAACAATTTGAGACCTTTTAGGCCAAGGTGTTCTGGGCTTAGAGATAGAGTGGATCTGTAGTGGGATTGAATATTCTGGAAGGCAAATCTAGGAATTCTGAGGTATCTTCCATATCAATCAAATAACGACAGATAGAAATACAGAATATATCATTCCACTTTGCCAACAGAACCTGGCTGCTAAATTTCCAGCTGCACCAAGAGATGTGATACTAGCACTGTGGACACAGATGCAAAATTAAATCAATTCAATGTCACCTAAATATATGGCTCTTTTCCACTGAATGTTCAGTTCACTTGAAAGCAGCTGTCTCGTTGTTTGATTTCACAAGGACAGTTGCTCAATAAATTCATTGGAAAGAGAGTGAGGAAGATCTACGCAAATGGATAATAAGATTAATGATTTGGAACTCTGAAAATATTTCCTGAAATTTTTACTTAAAATGTATCTGTTTGGATGTGAATGCCTAAACGGTGGTGTAATATTTGATTTAAAAAAGACACTTAGTAAAGGAAATAGTATTATTTGGACGGCAAATTCCTGACTAGCATTAATCAGCTTTATGGAAGTCTATGGGAATTAAAGTTCTAAAGCATGAATATATTAGTGGCAATTTCACACTTTGCTAGGTTTATTTAAAAGGAAATGTTGACATCAAAGATCTTCTTTGAAGTGCAAAATCCCCTATCTTTCTGAGTTATTATTCCTTGATACATTTAAGGCAGAACAGATCTGCCATAGTTATCATATTCTATCTGATTTTTTTCAACACTTCAGAAAATTATGAGACTTCCTAGAAAATAGAGCTGCCCTGCTTCATTTTTGCTCTAAATCTTAATTTACCTTTCTACTAGTATCTCTGATGAGAGAGTGCTCCCATGTTTACTATTTTAGCTTTGGATACTTGAGTGCCACAGTAGATGGGACATTTAAATGAGATCAAGTTGAAAGATTGAGCATTAACTTTGCTTTTCTTGAATACCTAACTCTAGAGTGTTGTTCCGTCATCACACTTTCCCACTTCAGAGCGTTTCTTTATTCATAGATGAAAAACATACAATTACCCTGCTTCCCTAAAGAAAAGAAATAAGATAAAATAGAGGCTGGGGGAGATTTAATTAAAAGGAAATTTTAAGGAGATACTGTTCAGCTCAGTAATTATCCAGTTATGCCACAGGTTAGTGTCAGAATATGATTTAAATGCAAGTTTCCTGACTGCCACATCACTGATCCTAATATTTTGCTGTTCTTTTTTTAATTTTTAATATGGCCTGCACCAATATTTTTTCCATCTTTACTGACATATAATTGACATACGGGAGTAAGTGGAAGGCTACAACTTGGTGATTGACACATTTGTAGATTGCAAAATGATTACCACTATAGCATTAGTTATTCTAATTAGCCTATTGTGTTTTTACTGTATACATTCTGTATAACTTGCTTGATTTTATCCTCAAAATGACCTCTGCAACAGATGACCATTGCATTTCATTTACAGATATGGAAACTGAACCACAGGGATATGAAGTGATTTGAAGATTAAATAGTTAGAAAGAAATGTATTCGAGAGCAGACCCATGCAATCTGACTACAGAGTTTCGATCATTCCTACTACCATCAGTTTAGTGTCTGAAGTGATTTCCTGGCCAAGTACCTGCACCTTCTCAAAGCAAATACAGTTAGAACCATCTGTAACTTCATTTTAGTTTGCCCAGCCCACGCTGCTGATTCAGCTGTGATGCTATTACTGTATTACACATGTGCTATAGAATAGCTCCCACAATCACTGGGGCATAGAGAACTTTATATTCTGAGTAATTGAGATTTGATTTAAATATCACATTTAGGATCCTACTCACCAACCCCCCCCCCCCCACCTTTAGTAAGACACATTATGAAGGAGTAAGATTTATTCTGTTTTGTTTTGTTTCCTCCAGGCAAATCAATAAGATAGAATCGAAATATAATTCAGCTTTTTCATGTGTCCAGTTGGTGCCTTTTTTTTTTTCAGATTTTCATGTCATTTTCTTTTTCTTTCTCCTGTCATTTTCTACTCTCAAGGAAAACCACCTAGTCAATAAATTTTTCAGCACCACATACTTCCAAGGCATATGTTATACCTTGAGGATTTTGTGGTGGGTATAGTAAAGTTTTTGTCTACAGTGACTTTTCTTTTTGTCGTGCCTGTAGAACTAGGAAGACAGGGAGTATTTTACTGAGACAGGGAGTAGTTCTAGGAGGAAACTCACAGCCCAAAAAATTGGCTCATAGCCAGTGGTAGATTGATAATAGGAACCTAACTGGGAGTGAGGAGGTCTTTGTTCTACCCCTGACTTTACCATGCTCTCCTTGTGAAACCGTAGTAATGTCCTTCCTTGGACTCCCTTAGCATTTGGCTTCTGAAGCTTTTTGATAAGAGTCTGGGAAATCCTTAATGCTTCTAAAGCATAAAGATTTATATTTTCCTTATTGACCTTTGTGCTTAAAGTCTCTAAATACTTTTTTTAATTTCTTGTCAGTTAGTCAACTACATCTTTAAAAACGTTGGTAAAGAATTATTTCTTAATTTGAATTTCTGCTAGTTATCCATTGGAAAACATCCTAGACATAGCTAAATGTGTATGGCTTCTGAGGAAGGCTATACAAAATAAAGAGGAAAAGAAACTCCATCTTGTGCCATGCCTGCTATTTCCTCCACTTGGAGGAGTCGCTAGGCAACAATCTATTTGTAATAATTATGTTTTATTTAATATTAGAGTGATTTATCAATGTGTACTTCTGGTCGAATGCCTCTTATTCATAGGAAGGAGAGATACTACCATTGGTTCAAAAACCATGTAACATGAGGCTTGGGAATGGATGGGAGCAAGTTGCAAATAACAGGATTGACTGAAAGTGTGAAACACACATCGACACATGCAGAAACTTTCCCCCTGCACGGAGTCTAAATCCTTCATTTACTCATTCATTCATTTTTAGAGCGAAATTTACTAATTTTCTGATATGTGTTGGGTTTGGAACTATACACAGGTATATAGAATTAGTAAACTGGGTTCATGTCTTCTGGGACTGAGAGGAGGAGCACAGGGTTTGATCTGATCTATGATTTATTTTTATTTGTATTCTAATTCTAAATTTCTTCAACCATTAATGTTTCCTAATTTATAAAGTTGTTGTAAATATTGAGATAATTTGGATATATCTAGTCTCTGGGGTCCCACATTTGCAAGGCTTTAGAAATCCATTTTTTAATTGCTAAAGATTACACATAGACATATACACACATAAATACATACACATTAATACAGACACACAAGCATACATTTACACACAAACACATGAACATACTTGGATATCAGGTATTTGACCCTCTCATCCCAAAGAGTTTAATAAATGAATCCAAATTTTAAAAAAATCATATGGATATAAATGAATTTAAATTTAAAAATCATAAGAACGTCTATTAAACCTGAAGTTGGTGAGAGAAAATCGTATTTTTTTTCATTCTTAAAAATGTTTTATTTATTTTTGAGAGAGAGAGTGGTGTAGGGACAGAGAGAAAGGGGGACAGAGGATCTGAAGTGGGCTCTTCGCTGACAGCAGTGAGCCCCATGTGGATCTCGAACTCACAAACCATGAGATCATGACCTGAGCAGAAGTCAGACACTCAGCCGACTGAGCCATCTAAGTTCCCTGAAAGAAAATTGTAATTTAAAGAATATTTTATGCTTACCATGAAAACTGGGATGAATCAATGTATTTTGTTCTCTAGATATTGTACTGCTTATCTTTTGTTGACTGGAGGATGTAAGAGAAAGCAAGAGTTTTGTTGATCAAACATGTATTGGGTATAATTTTAGTCCCTTATAGACTGTGGAACTACAAACAAGTAATTTAAGCTCTCAGAACATCAATTTTCCTATTGTTGGTATGGGGATAATAATCCTGTGATAGTTGGAGATTGGAGCAAAGAATAGTGAAATAACATGCAAAAAGCCCTAACATTTAGGTCATCATTTTTTCTCTCTGCGGAATCTTCCCCATGGACAAAACAAAATGCACAGCCAAAAATTAAGCATTTCCTGAGATTCCTCAATAATAATGTTCCCTTCTGAGTCTATGGCCTTCCTGATCCATGGCTCAGTATTGTGTTCTGCTGGAGAAACACAGACCAGTAGCTGAGAAGTAATTTGAAAATAACTACTTGCTTGCAGTTTCTCAAAACACTGAATGCAATACAATTATCAAGACTTCAAAGAGAAACAAGTGTTAGGTCCCCTTTCCTTCTTGTTCACTTCTCAAATACTGTTCAGCTGCTCCAGAGACAGTCTATATGATTCTGACACCAATTCCAACGTGTGAGTTTTTCCCTCATCACCAAGCAATAAACTCAATTCTGGCAAAATCTGTATGAAGATAGTGCATGATGCCATAGGGGCTCAGTCCTACAAAATTACCCGCCACCCCACTTTAGATGCTAATTACAAGTCCGGGTTGTCACCTGTGCTTCTGACTGGCTGTCAATAAATGGGAGGTTCCGATGACCCCCTCCTTGGGTTTGATTGATTTGCTAGGGCAGCTCACAGAACCGAAGAAAATTTACTAGATTACCAGTTTATCAAAAAGGATAATGGGGTGCCTGGGTGGCTTACTGGGTTGAGCATTTGACTCTCGATTTCACCTCAGATCATGATCCCAGGGTCATGGGACTGAACCCCACACTGGGCTCAGTGCTGAGCCCAGAGTCTGCTTAAGACTCTCTCTCCCTCTGCCCCACTCACCCACTTATGCTCTCTTTCTCTGTAAAATAAAAAAAATAAAATAAAAATAGAACTAAACTAAACTAAAACAAAATAAATAAAAGAATGTAACTCAAGGATAGTCAGATGGAAGAGTTACATAGGCAAGTTATGTGGGAAGGAATACAGAACTTCCATACATTGAGCAAGGCATTCTCCTTGAATCTCCAGGCATTCACCAACCCAGAAGTTCAAACTCCATCCTTGTGGGCATTTATGGAGGCTGTATTATTGCATAGGTACGATTGATTAAATCATGGGCCATTAGTGACTGAACTGAATCTCCAGCCCTTTCTCCCTCCCCAAAGGTAAAGAGGTGGGAATAAAGATGGTTCCCACCATCTAATCACAAAGTTGGTATCCCTGGCAACCCCTCCCATTTGTAGTTTACTTGGGGGCTTTCCAAAAATCACCTCATTAATATAATAAGACTCCTTTATTGCTTTCATAACTTAGGAAATTTCAAGGGTTTTAGGAGCTCTGTGACAGGACCAAGGATGAAGACCACAAAGCTATTATTCATTACAAATAACAATATCGGTCTATGGGCCAACCCAATAAATGCTGACAAATTTGTCCTCCAACCCCAGTCCTTTGTAAAATATCTACTGCTTTATTTCCCACTTTATTAGATTTTCTCTTCCTCCACCAACCCTCCACACTTTATAGGAAAAGAGTGGATCCTTATGAACACCATTTATTGAGCTTATTTTGCTATCCCAGACTATGGACTTTTTATACATTATCTTAATACTTGCGTAACTTTGTGCTACATATAATTTTATGTCAATTTTAGAACTCAGGAAACTGAATCTCAAAGAGTTTAAATAATTGGCAAAAGACCCTCAGCTGATAAGTATATAAAATATTGAAGATGAGGGAAGAAAAAAAAAACAAGATTTTTTAAATTTTTTTAATGTTATTTATTTATTTATTATGAAATTTATTGTCAGATTGGTTTCCGTACAACACCCAGTGCTCATTCCAACAGGTGCCCTCCTCAATGCCCATCACCCACCCTCCCCTCCCTCCCACCCCCCATCAACCCTCAGTTTGTTCTCAGTTTTCAAGAGTCTCTTATGTTTTGGCTCTCTCCCTCTCTAACCTTTCTTTCTTTCTTTCTTTCTTTCTTTCTTTCTTTCTTTCTTTTTTCCTTCCCCTCCTCCATGGTCTTCTGTTAAGTTTCTCAGGATCCACATAAGAGTGAAAACATATGGTATTTGTCTTTCTCTCTATAACTTATTTCACTTAGCATAACACTCTCCAGTTCCATCCAGGTTGCCACAAAAGGCCATATTTCATTCTTTCTCATTGCCACATAGTATTCCATTGTGTATATAAACCACAATTTCTTTATCCATTCATCAGTTGATGGACATTTAGGCTCTTTCCATAATTTGGCTATTGTTGAGAGTGCTGCTATGAACATTGGGGTACAAGTGCCCCTATGCATCAGTACTCCTGTATCCCTTGGATAAATTCCTAGCAGTGCTATTGCTGGGTCATAGGGTAGGTCTATTTTTAATTTTTTGAGGAACCTCCACACTGTTTTCCAGAGTGGCTGCACCAGTTTGCATTCCCACCAACAGTGCAAGAGGGTTCCCGTTTCTCCACATCCTCGCCAGCATCTATAGTCTCCTGATTTGTTCATTTTAGCCACTCTGACTGGCATGAGGTGGTATCTGAGTGTGGTTTTGATTTGTATTTCCCTGATAAGGAGCGATGTTGAGCATCTTTTCATGTGCCTGTTGGCCATCCGGATGTCTTCTTTAGAGAAGTGTCTATTCGTGTCTTCTGCCCATTCTTCACTGGATTATTTGTTTTTCCGGTGTGGAGTTTGATGAACTCTTTATAGATTTTGGATACTAGCCCTTTGTCCAATATGTCATTTGCAAATATCCTTTCCCATTCCATTGGTTGCCTTTTAGTTTTGTTGGTTGTTTCCTTAGCAGTGCAGAAGCTTTTTATCTTCATGAAGTCCCAGTAGTTCATTTTTGCTTTTAATTCCCTTGCCTTTGGGGATGTGTCAAGTAAGAAATTGCTAGGGCTGAGGTCAGAGAGGTCTTTTCCTGCTTTCTCCTCTAGGATTTTGATGGTTTCCTTTCTCACATTCAGGTCCTTTATCCATTTTATTTTTGTGAATGGTGTAAAGAAAGTAGTCTAGTTTCATCCTTGCTGTTCAGTTCTCCCAGCACCATTTGTTAAAGAGACTGTCTTTTTTCCATTGGATATTCTTTCCTGCTTTGTCAAAGATTAGTTGGCCATACTTTTGTGGGTAATTCTGAGGTTTCTATTCTATTCCATTGGTCTATGTGTCTGTTTTTGTGCCATTTTTATTTATTTTTAAGACAGAGAGAGACAGAGCATGAGTGGGGATGGGACAGAGAGAGAGGGAGACACAGAATCTGAAGCAGGCTCCAGGCTCTGAGCTGTCAGCACAGAGCCTGATGCAAGGCTTGAACTCAAGAACCCTGAGATCATGACCTAAACCAAAGTCGGATGCTCAAGCACCACTGAGCCACCCAGGCGCCCCCCACCCCCCAAAAAAACCCAAGATTTTAATAGAGGCTTATTTATTTTCAAAGCTCATGCTCTTAATTACTATCCTACCATGTTTTACTACTGTTATTTCAAAGTATAGTGGTGTTCCATTGATTTCCAATGCCACGCTTATTAACTTGATGTAAAATACACTTGTTTGTTTATGAAGATATGTATGTGTATTTTGTTTCATTTAGTTTTGTTTAGTTTGACTTCTTTCCCATTAGATATTTTTCCAATTCTTCCCAATTGGATGCTTTCCCAGCTCTTTTAATTTTCAAAGGCTTGGTAAACAAGGATTGCATGTGGATGGGAGTCCAGGTTCTCTAGCCATCTGCCTTTATGATTTGGCATAAGCTACTTTCTATGAGCCTTGTTTTCCTCATCAGCGGGAAAAAGCATGCTTGCTAAAACACCTACATCCTAAGGTTATTTTGAAGGTTCAATGAAACCATTAACATCCTGTTCCACAAACGCTAAAACAGTTTATTTCTATAACTTGTGGAGATGACAATAATGATGATACAACCTGATGGTGACTTTGAGACTTCACTGTAGGAAACTGCAAATTGTGAGCTCTTCTTTTTTTTTTTTTTATTTTTTTTTCAACGTTTATTTATTTTTGGGACAGAGAGAGACAGAGCATGAACGGGGGAGGGGCAGAGAGAGAGGGAGACACAGAATTGGAAACAGGCTCCAGGCTCTGAGCCATCAGCCCAGAGCCTGACGCGGGGCTCGAACTCACAGACCGTGAGATCGTGACCTGGCTGAAGTCGGACACTTAACCGACTGTGCCACCCAGGTGCCCCAAATGAGCTCTTCTTTTTATAGGTACTCTACCTTTTCACTTAAAAAAAAATGCCTTCAGCTGGGACACCTGGGTGGCTCAGTTGGCTAAGCATCTGGCTCTTGATTTCAGCTCAGGTCACGATCAATGCTTTGTGAGATGGAGCCCTGCATCAGGCTCTGCTCTGACAGCTCAGAGGCTGTTTGTCAGCACAGATCCTGCTTGAGATTCCCTCTTTCTCTCTCTGCTGTTCCCCTGCTCACACTCTATCTCTCAAAATAAATAAATAAACATTTTTTTTAAAAAATGCCTCCAGCTAATAGAAAAAATATTTTCTTTCATTTGAATTAAAAATACCAGGATATTATTCGAAGGCTGTGAATATGTGATTCAGTGCAGTCCAGATAAAAAGATACTTGAAATGTGAAATCACAAAGCTCTTAGTTACTCCTCTTTCAAATTATTATTTATAAAATTCTTTTGTAATTATAATTTCTCAAAAGGCACTAGGACTGCTTTGTCCATTTATTTTTGATCTATGTCCTTACTGTATAGTTTCCGTGTTGTGAGGGAATTTACAGTTGTCTCTATTTTTCATTTGTAATAGTCCCAAACAGGAACCAGCCAGATGTCTTTCAAAAGATAAATGGTTCAACTGTGGTATATTTGTCCCATGGAATACTACTCAATAATAAAAAGGAGCAAACTATTGATTCATGCAACAAGTTGAACTACTCTGTAAAGAATTATGATTAATGAAAAAGACAATCCCCAAAAGTAACATACTGTATGATTACATTTATATAACATTCTCAAAGTGGAAAAAAAAAAAAAAAGGAAGAAAGAAAGGGAGAACAGGTTAGTCATTATCGAAGATTGGATTCCTGGAGGGTAGGGATTGCCTGCTTTGCTTACCATAACTTCAGCTTCTATCACTTGGTCTTGAACATAGTTGGTGCTTAATATATGAATGATCAATATATGAAGAATGAACGAATGAATTCATGCAAAGGTAGCCCCACTGTTATACTCATGGCACAACTGGGTGATCAGTTTGGATAATAAGTTTAGAACTTGTACAAACCAGGAAAAGTACAGCTCAGTGATATATCACAAAATGAGCACCTATGTAACTACCACTCAAAGGAACAAATGAAATCCTGTTAATGTTCTGGAAGCTGCTCTGTGCATCCATCCAGACACTACCCTTATCTTCTCCAGAGATAACCATAATCTTGACAACCAGGATAATTTTCTGCTTTTCCTCCCATCAAAGCATTGTAGTTTAGTTTTACATAAGTTTTGAACTTTATATAAATGGAGTGATATAGCATGTACTCTTTAATGTGTGGCTTTTATTGCCCAACATTGTGTTTATGAAAGTCATCTATGTTGCTACATAGCTATACTTTGTTTATTTTCATTACAGAATTCCAATGTGTGAATGAATATACTACAGTTTATACACTTGCTGTTAAAGGATACTTAAGTTTACAGTTTGAGGCCATTAAACAGTGGCTATAAACATTCTTGTACATGACTCTTGGGGTAACATTTATGTTGGATATATAATCAAGAGTAAAATAGTTTGGCCATGTTGTAACCTATTTTTAGTTTAGTAGTTAATATCAAAGAAATTTCTAGAATAGTTGTACCAATTTGTGATCTTCTAAGCAATGAATGAGAGTTCCTATCTCTCCACACACTTGCAGTATTTCATATGGTTTTCTGTTTTTTGTTTATTTTGTTCTTGTTTTTCTTCTCATTCTAATAGATATATGGTGATACCTCATTGTCTTATTTTGCAATACATAATTACATATGATATTGATATACCTTTCATATGTTTATTTGCTATATATTTTCTTTAAAGAGTGTTGATTTAGATCTTTAGCCAACTGTTTATTTAGGTTGCTTTTTTTAATTGAGTTTAAGAGTTCTTTGTATATTTTGGATACATATGTTCTTTACCATATCAGTTTGAAAGATATTTTCTCCCAATTTCTGGTTTATTTTTCAGCATCTTAAACTCTCAATATTTTTATAGTATATTTTTTGCTTAGAATTTTGTATATTCTTTGTTAGATATATTCATATGTGTTTGATAATTTTGATGCTTTTGCATGTGATATTAATACAAATTTGCAGATATATAGAAATACCATTATATTTTATGTGTTTACCTCAAGTATTATGTCTAATAATTTATCTGTAGATTCTTTTGTTTATGCTATCTTTATCTGATCTAGGTATCACTGTATACTAGCTTCATAAAAATGTTTTGAGGTTGTCAATTTTGCTCTCCCGTTTTCTGGAACAATATATGTAGTATTTTGATTATCTGATCTTTAGATATTTGGTAGAATTTCCTAGGAAATTACCTGGCCTCAGACTTTTCTTGTAGGATAGTTATTTACTTTTCAATTTCTTCTATGGAAATTGATTGGTTTAGAGTTTCTAGCTCTATAACAATAATTTTTTTTCAAACTAAATTTCTGACAAAATTATTTATTTCATCTGATCTTGGTTTTCAAATTATATAGTTATGCAAAGTAGTCCATTATGGTTTTGAAAATTTCACATCTTTTAATGGTTATTCCTCCCTTATCATTTCTTATTTTGTATATTTTTAAAATAAATTTCTATTGTAGAAAAAAATCATTTGTAATTATAATCTCTCATAAGACACCAGAACTGCATTGTCCATTTTTTTTTTGGACTGTGTCTTTGCTGTAGTTTCCAAGTAGTAAAGTGAATTTACAATTGTCCTTGTGTGAAACCATGCAAGTAAACTCAAAATCAGGATATAAAAACACTGCTAACAATTTGATTCTGTGGTATATTTTAATAGCTCATTTATCCTTAGCAGTTGAATCAAGAGGGTATTGTCCTGATTGTCACGTCCCACATGAGAGGGAATGTGCACAGGTTGGAAAACATTAAGGCACATTGAGTACAATGAAGGGTAGAAGAGAGAACTCTCAAGCACTTTTCATCTAAAGTCTATACCTTATCAAGGTCATAAACACTGAAGATCACAAAGTACTGAGTTGGCATCAGTCTATTGGGTACTTTGCTTCTGCAAAGTTTTTACAAGTGATAGGTAGAGAAGCTTAAAAATGATTATACAAAATAAGATGAGGAACAGATGATGATCCCAGTTTATCAAATAGTCCTAAATCAGGAGCCCAAACCTGAGGGTAACCAGCTAAATAGATCGGAGGACTATGGATTGTTATACAGAATTCATTGTAGCCAATGTGCTTGTTTTCTGATACTATGCAATCAGGTTTCTACTTCTCCAGAGAAATTTAACCATGTGCGTGCAACAGATGGTATTCACTCTTACACAAATGCTTCCTTGTTCAGCAAGTAATCAAGGACTCTGTGATTATCCACAATTACTTTAACAAATGAATTAAGTGATCTTTGCTAGGCTATTATTGCTTTGGTTGTGAAGTCAGCTAGCTCTCCTAATATTAGGGAGAACTTTTTGATCTTACATTCAGTGGCATTTTACCTTGATTCATCAGCTATCTAAACATTCATATGCTTTTGAGAAATGCTCTCCGCCACAAACAAAAATGAAACCAAGTTGAGTGCAGAGGATTGCAGCTAAGGTCTGATAATCAATAGATTTGTGGGATGCAATTTCCCGACAGACCCTTTGAAGCCACAGTCAGTTGGTGGAGCTCGGATGACATTCTGTTAGAAGATTTCCTTCCTAAATGGTTCTTTTCTACAAACCTCACCAAAAAAAGTATAAATCTTTTTGTATTTTCCTTTTGGTGCCATGGAATAGATCATATTTAGGTAAGGAGAAGACTGGGGGGGACAAGGGTCATATGATTGACTAAAGGGTTGTGTTTAGTTGAGCTAGTATGGTTACAATGGGAAAGAGTGAAATAAGGTAGGGGGACACCTGGTCATAACAGCCTAACCCACTAGGCAATATCTATAGGCATGTGGGTATAATAGGCAATGACATTAGGGAATAAAGATAAATTAGTTATAGGGAAGACCAAGGGGTCTCCAATATCATGAACAGTTGGAAGTTTCTGGGGACAGATCAGTCAGAGAGATTTCCCCCTTTTGCCACAGACTGAGAAATGTGGATAAGACCCCTATTTCTCCAAGAGAATGAGAGAAAAAACAAGGTAAGAACCAGCACCAAGAAAAAGATATGCAGGCCTGCTGCATTATGTCGGCAAAGCTGTCTGTTTCAGCCGTCATCCCCTTCAGTTCCTGGAAATCTTTACTTTCATGTCACCAGGTCACCAGTGCAGGTCCAGTCTGGCTTTAGTTCCCCCCCCCCTTTTTTTTTAGGTGTGATACATGAATCCAGGAGTTTATTCCCTGGAGTTTGGCAGCACAAGAGTTGGTTAACATTACCTGATAGGAGTCTTTCCAACAGAATTGATAGTCTTCTTAGAGATGTCTTTTCCAATAGATGAAGTACCAGGTTGCAAGGTATGATGTTTAAGGTCTTTGTCTCCCAGGATCACACTGTGAAAAGACCTTTCTACTAATGCTGTTTTCAATATAAACAATTGGGTCTTTACAATATTGTCGTATAAATCCTTTATATCAGCTGTGGATCAAAAGAAGGGACTAGGTGCATTGGATGTCCTGTTACAAAAAGGAAAGAGTATTATTGAACATATGCAAATATACACGTTGTCCTGAAAAATAAGAGCATTTAATAAGACTTTCAGAATTCTAATAGGATCAGGTAGGGAGAAAAAGATAAGTGCTTAAACTTTTATTGTAAAAATACACTTTACCAAATTGCTGTAAGTTACAGATAGCTTAGAAAAGGAAAAGAGGTCTTTTAAATCTGAAAAACAAAACATTAAACAATTAATTTTCCATTAGAGCTTTAGAAATTCTTACCCAAGTTCAGTGTTATGATCTTAAATGTATGAAAACCAAGAGTCCTTATAGAGTAGTTACCACAGTCTTTTTCATGAATCTCTTTGAAGGTGAAGCACTTAAAATAATAACTCTGTAAATGGCACAGACTTAAAAATCGCAATAGAGATCTGATGAGAGTTCATTAGGATGTAACTGACAAGGAAATTTGGTTATTTCTGTAATATACAACATTTCAGTTTCATAAATAGAATTATGACTGATAACATTATACCAGGATATATCAGATTTTTAGAAATTTTATATAATTTCTAGGATTTTATGTTAATAACATATATCTATACAAGTAAAATCTAAGAAGATTTAGCATCAATTATTTGACAGTGCTTTTCATGTAATTTAACATACCAAATAAGCCTAATTATTTCAACATCTCTCTTTTTATAACAAGACCGAATAAATCTTCTGAGATGTTCCAGGGACACTCTGAAATATCTCATATCTTAAAGTTTTTCTAAGGCAGAAAGATTTTGTTCAGAATTTGATTTTGGGAAGCCTGTCAAAAATATCAAAGGTTCTAACACAGGAAAATATGATACGATATTCAGTTTTCCATTCAACCAAAGTTGACAAAAGAATGTCAAAGGCAAATATAGAAGGTTATATAGTTCTGAGCAAAATCTATCTCGTTTAATACCTAGAAGTTTCTGTATACTTGAGCAATCAAAGATCTTATGATAAAGATAACATGAAGCACAAGAATTATTTTGATAAAACGCAAAATCTTTTTTTCTTCTAAGTAGATTATTTTAAAGGTCAGGAAGATCTTTCATAACAACTTATCAAAAGCAGACCAATACTCCAAGAAAACTTTACCCTTTTAACAGATAAAAGAAAGTTTTTGGTTTATGAAAGTACACTATTGGTATTAAAGTTGAATTTTAAAATCCCATAATAACAATTTAATTTTTAGCCAACTTGACCATATATAAAATTTCTTTCTCCATATTCCTTTTCCATTTACATCTACAACTTATTATAACTATTTAGGTTTTGTCCTATATTTTTCCACTCTTATTCTGGAAAAATCACTTTATTTTAGAACAATATTACTTTCTTTTTTTTTTAATCCCTTACCAAAAAGATGTATTTCCATTCTTTACACCTTCTTTTACTGAAAACGTATATTCACCCAAGGCAGAACAAAGAAGGTAAATCTTATTGAATATGCTGCAAGGGAGCAGCAGGAACAAAGCAGAGACAAACAAAGTGGCCTGTACAATTAGAAAACATTTATTTTTAATTCAAGATGTACAGACACCTCTACTACACATGATGTTGGATATAACAAAAATAGAAATCACAGTATTGCCCTGAAAGCATTATAATTTAGGGGGAGAAAACAAACATATATCTGAAAACAAAAATTCAGGTAAAGTAGGCTACAGTTAATGTCAAATGAGATAAAATAATTGGAAAAAAATCTAGAAGGAAACAGCAAATTTTCTGCAAACCAGGAATGTCTCATAGGGCCTCCTGAAAGAGGCAGGGCTTAAACTCAGGCCTGAAGGATTACTATAACTAAGATACACAGGAGAGGAGAGAGAATCCAAATAAGAAGTACTGATATAATAAAAGTACAGTATGCTTATCTCTTTTAGGTAAACATTTAGTAGATCTGCTTGATTAAAAGAGGAAAAAGAGAATGTGTCAGGAACAACATGTTCTATCCTTCCTTCCTTCCTTCCTTCCTTCCTTCCTTCCTTCCATCCATCCATCTATCCACCCATCCACCTACCCATGCACCCATCAACCATATGGTCAGGGAGCTAGGTAAGAGGCAGAGGTAGATTTGAACTAGGGTTGCTGTTCATTCAAACTTAAACTCTTTTTTAAAGTATAATAAATTTCTAATATGTGTTTTCAAGAGTTTAGTTGGAGATATAGAAATGGGATGAGTTTCTTTAGATCTCTTTTCCAAGGATTAACTTGATAGGTTAATAAATCTAGGTCAAGGAAACAATGCTAAAGAAAGGGGAAAAAAAAGAGGAAGATGTAAGCATACATACGTGTGGGTGCGTGTGTGTATGAATACATATGTATCTATGTGTATATGTACAATACAAAAGAAAAAAATATCATTCAGACATTTGGTTAGTAGCAACCCTGTAACTGATGAATTATCCCCTTTAGTACTGTATCTGATCTCTGGTTTGTGCAAGGTTTCTTCTCTTCCAGTAGTCTTTTAAAATGATTCTCACCAAAGAGATCAATAAAGTGGGAAGAAAGAGAGTAAATGAATGCATGAACAGTCTTCCCCATAACAGGAAGAGCTCCCAGGATACTTCTTTCTGGGAGCAAATGGGGTAAAGTAGATGGAAGAGGTACATACATTCAATTTTCTTAGAGAGTATTTTGGTCTGAGAGAGTCCTTTAGAAGGTCATATAAGTACTCTGAGCCCAAGTGTGGACATCTGTTAAATTGCATAAAGATTAAGAGTATGATTAGATTATCTATGTAAGCACCCAAAAGGTAGTATTTAAAAGTCAACTAAGTTTGCATGCACGCACACACACATACACACACGCACGCACACACACACACACAAAGTCTCATCTTTGTATATTTAAAAACATGATGTATTTTTTTTTTTTTTTTTTGCTGAATCTACATGATGATTGAGATGCACATATGGATAGATTGCGGGAAGAAAATAAAGGGCAAATAAGTATAGCTTTATTCATATATCATAGATTAAATTTAGAATAAAAACGCACATATTTGATTATGATTTAAACCATTAATGTGACTTAATAGCACAAAGAATGGTACATTGGCTTTCTTTTAGATTTCTAAAATGTTCTATTTCTGCTCCGATGGGTTGAAATCCTCCTACTCCCACAAAAACAATTATAATACATAAAATTAAATGATCATTTTAAAAGTGTTATATGGGGACCAAGGTAAAGTTGAAAAAAATCTAATCTTCCCATTCCTTTACTTCCCCCCAAAGAAAAAGGAGGTAGGTTCTGCTTATGTTAAAAAAATATCCTTGCGGTAAACTATATACCCCCAGACTGCTTCATTCACCTCTCCCATATAGTAATAAAAAAAATACTGAGAGTCCTCATATGTATCTGTAATTTATGTTTTGTATAAATAAGTTTTAGTGGTATATGAGATGACCAGCCACTGTGAGGTTATCAAGTTATATGATATTTGGGGATTGACATCTGTCATGAAAAAAATAATTTCAAAACTGCTGAATAACAGTATGAACATGACAAAAGAAAGCAAAGGTGCAATTCATCTCACCATGGGCGACTTTATAAGGTGCAATCCATAGTTAAACAAATTCATATTGATCCAAAGGTGTTTTACCAGCACTCAGCAATGCCAGCAATCTAATTTACCTCAAGATTCAATATAAGGTAAACTTGATTCATCAAAATGTTTTTAAAGGCTGTTTTATTTCTTTGCCTTCTTTTATGGTTTAGCAAATTGGAGCCTTTTTTTTTTCCATAAGAGTTTACTATATTCATTTACCATGAGTTAGTACCCAGTGATAAAATAATCTCAAGGAGTGAATAACACACTATTTGAAATCTCTGAAATAAGTTACTTTCTAGGCTTAATTGTTCAAAGAAGCCATCGGGCATTAGATACAATTGCAGTTAACACAATGAAGGTTGGTAAATTTCAAACAGTATACTGTAATTATTAGGGGATGACTACAGAGGAAATGGTACTACTTATCTCTGGTTTCCTTGGGATAGTCACTATTATTTTTTAAGCCTTTCTTTAATATTTTACTATAAGCACAGCAAAAAATCAAAGTGCTTTCTTTTCCAGGTAGTTTGAAACACTATGGGACAAGGATACAAAAGAATCAGGTCTTAAGGCATTCTTGGGGATGGAGGGTTCATCTGCGCTGCACTGATGTATTAAACTCAAGAACTAACTTGAGTATGAGATAGTGCTTTTGAGGTATTTTTGAAATCTAATCTTCCTCCTCTGGATCTTGAGGTAATCTGATGGTTTCACTGAGCAAGCTGATGATCTCACACTTTCATATATAGTGTCTCTGAGATTCTAATTTATATCACAAGTTGGTATGAAATCAATGTTTTGTTTGTTGTTTTTGCTCATCTAGTTGTATTTTTAAGGCGCCCCAGCCCCTCGCTCATGTTTCCTGTCATTTTGGGTAATCTTTAGTTTCTCTTTGATTGGAACATTTTGTTTTTTGTTTTTTTTTAAATGTTATTTATTTTTGAGAGAGAGAGAGAAAGAGAAAGCGCGCGCATGTGCATGCGCGCCCATGAGTGGGGGAGGGACAGAGAGAGAGGGAGACCTAAAATCCAAAGCAGGCTCCAGGCTCCAAGCTGTCAGAACCTGATGATGGGCGGCTCAAACTTGGGAATGGGGAGATTGTCACCTGAGCCAAAGTGGGATGCTTCACCAACTGAGCCACCCAGGCGTCCCAACTTCTGTTTTCTTCTAAGGAACAATATTTATAATGGTTTGTGTGTGCACAGTCACGGAGAATAAGGAGTTTTGAGAAACCATGCTATTTTTACCTTTTGGCGTTCCTAATGTCACGCTGGATCTAATTTCTCTCTGATTTCCACTTTGGAAGGAACAAGAAAGACTGTACTTTATTTTTCTTCCTTTTTTTCAATTAAAATATATTTCACATGTAACATTTTGTAAATTTAAGATGTAAACTATGTTAATTCGATACATGTATATATTGTGATATGATTGTCACTGTAGCTATAATTAGCACCTGGATCGTATTACATGATTATCCTTTCTTTTTAGTGGTTGGAATAGTTAAGTTCTAGTCTGTTAGTAAGCTTGATGATCATACCTCAGGATTATTGCCTCTGTTCAATATACTGTGTGTTAGATTCTTAGGACTTACCCCTACGTGTTCCAAGTTTGTATCCTTAAGCAACATCTGTCCTATCTCCCCACCCCCACTCGTAGTAACCATCTTATTCTCTGTTTTTTACAAGTTGGACCTTTTTAGATTCCACATATAAGTAGAATACAGTACTTGTTTTTTTCCTGACTTCAGTCAGGGCTATGTTTTTGGAAGTCCAATGCTTTGAGAAAGACTGAAATACCTTCACATCTGAGGAGAAAACACCGAAAAAATTTTCTCCATTTCTTAAGACAAATTAATGAGAAATTCAATACTTTTCTTTCACCGTGAAGCATCTCTTCACCTCAGCTCCTGAAAAACACTCTTCTTTTTCCTTCTGTAAGAGGTATTTTTGTTGTCTGTTTTTCTCTTCCAGGCCCCTTCTGATATGGGGGATTAATAGTTCCGTGTACAAGTATAAACGCCTGTTTGATGGAAACTTTTCTTTCCCTTGTTAACATGACTCGGGACAGCCTCTTCAGATATAGCTTTGTAGTGAGTAGAGAACAGGTTTTAACAAGAAAATAGCACATGATGATGGGATACAAATGCACAGGCACCAGTCACGTTAAAGTTCTTGTCAGAAAACTTGTAGGGGAAAAATGCATTTCTTTTTCTAGTAGATTTAATAGTTTTATTATCAAGTGCTTTTATGTATAAGACTTAGGGAACCTTTCTGTCTGTTGTACTGCTCTTCTGTCAGGAAAGTAAGAAATACAGACAATCTCCTTCACAGTAGGGAAGAGCAAATAAGTTTCCAAATGAGTATCAAAATTAAAAGCCGTTCCAGATTTTTATGGTGTTAATGTCATGGTGGTTAAAAACCTCAAATACACTCGGGTTATATTCTTTTTTTTTTTTTTTTTAATTTTTTTTTCAACATTTATTATTTATTTTTGGGACAGAGAGAGACAGAGCATGAACGGGGGAGGGGCAGAGAGAGAGGGAGACACAGAATTGGAAACAGGCTCCAGGCTCTGAGCCATCAGCCCAGAGCCCGACACGGGGCTCGAACTCACTGACCGCGAGATCGTGACCTGGCTGAAGTCGGATGCTTAACCGACTGCGCCACCCAGGCGCCCCACTCGGGTTATATTCTTAATAGTCCATGTAATTGTTTGGGGATCATGAGCAAAGTAGCTAGCTATAATTTTCCTGTTTCTCATTTAAAAATAGAGATAATTATAGTTCAGTTGTCCTAGGATTGCAGAAAGGTTTAAAAAAGATACGACCCAACACACCTCTTAGCTGTTATTATCTATTATTATTATTTATTCAGGTCTTTCATAATGGAGTAAAATAATTACTGCTTCTACTTTCGCATTCCTAAGTACATTCTCAAATCCCTGCTTTCTCCCTGTTGTTCTTTCCATTTCATGTAAACTGTGTTACTCCAGGTCGATAATGATTTCCCATTTGCTGAATAAATAAGAATTTTTCAGACCTTCTCCTCAACTCGCTGAAGTTTCTGGCACTGTCCACCACTGCTTTTGTCTTGCAACTCTTTCCTTTTTCACCGTCTCAGTTGATTAGAGAACACAGAGGAATCTCAAAGTGTGAGCCTCCTCTTTTAACTTCCTGCCTAGCTTCTAAGGAACTCTGTCGTTTTAAGTATATGTCCTATACTCTTTGCCTTATATGCCATATATCACCTCTGCCCTTCTCTCCAGGTTATGTGTGTTGACTTTTCCAATATGGGTTTTTCAAAAACAATGGTAGCAAATTCATATACTTGCTACTTAAAACAGACGAGATTACTTGTAAAAACCAAGAGACATTATTTGAGTACCAACTATGCTTGTAACAATAGGCTTACAATTGTAGGTTTTAGTGGTAGTTTGATAAACTATCTATGCTCCCTTAGTGCATTATCATACGTCACCGGGTATAGATACATTGGATCTGTACTTTGGCCTCAAGAAATAAGCTAGAAAAAGAATCATGGCTTGGGATCTATAGATGAGTAAAGATATTTTACGTGGTCCCTGGGGACTTTCTTTTTGGAAGTCAGATATAAGAGCCTCTCCCATCAGGAACAGGTGATTAAAAGACAAAAGTTAGAACACGAAGTGCCCAGAAAAGTCTGGATACTACTGCTGCTATTATTTCAACACAAAAGGCAAAAGAGATACCAGGAAAAAAAAGATTTATTTCAATGGCAGAAAAAGCCTAGGACAGTGGTTTTCAAATTATAATGCCTAGAAGAATCATCTGGGATGTTTATTAAAAATAGAGAGTCTCAGTCTCTACATATTTTGGGTAGTCTTTAGAGGGTATCTTATGTGTGTTCTCAAAGAAATCTTCCCCTGCAGACTACTTGGATTCTCCTGCTAAGAGAGCAGAGCCTCTGATATATGTACCGGGAGTGCATTCCAGCCCTGGGTGTCACGGGCAACAGCTGTATTCAGCTGTTATTCTCTCACAAAATGCCACTCTGCCCGAGTGCTGGTTCCCAAGTCACAAGTAAAATGCAAGTACCAAAACCCCTGAGATTTGAAAATCCTATTTCCCTCCACATGGTTCTCTCTGCAGGGGAGCCTCATGTCACGATGCTCTGCGCAGCAGTGCAGAGGAAATGTACTATTGCCCTATCAATGGTTTGCCTTTTGACATCACCCATAGGCTGGCAGGAAACTTAGCCCTTTTATTGCTTCTTCTTCCCCATACATAGGCCACAGCAAATACATGACTTAGAGATTGCAAGCTGCATGTATCGAGCACTATTCAAGGCTAGAGTGAATAGTTCGCACTTGAGGCTAGCGTGGAACACTGCAATGAAATGTTTGCCTGAATTTTTATAATGGTCCTTCTGCTGAAATCTCTGCCTCTGGTCTCACTCATTCTGGTCCATGCTTCTCTCAGTTGGAATTGTCTTTCTCTACTACACATGTCTTTTTATTACTCTTTGGCTCAAGATCCCTCAATGAGACCAGTTGCTTTCGGGGTAATGTCTAATTCAGCAGAACCATTATTCTGTTCATCTTTCAGCCTCAGTTGTCACTTCTTGCCTCCATGCTTCGTGCCCGCCCATCTTTCAGACCTCAGACCTCATCTCTCATAGTCTGTGTCTTTGTAGTAACTTGCATGAGCAACACATACTCATTTACTGGTTACAAACCTTTTAACCCAATAATGCTGTAAGGTCATTTTGATTAGGGATCATTCTTATTCGTCCCTATTTCCATGGTCCCTAGCATAGGGTTTTCAGTATAGTTGCTAAGGTAAGTCAGAAAGACAGATAAAGAGGAAAATCAGGAAGGCAGGCAGGCATGCATTTGTCTAGAGGCTAATATCTAGATATAATGGTTTGTTTAACACCCTCATATATTAACACTTTGTTTTTCTAATGGGTTTCCACTATAGAAATAAAAGTAACATAGAGACAGTAATAAACTATTTCTTTTTGGCCATAATTTCCTAGTGCTACTGTTCTCACTACTTTGCTCTGCGGTGCATACTTCTAATGTGGCCATCAATCCATGCTGCTGGTTATTAAATGGGAATCAATAGAATGCCTCCACTCATATTGGTGGATGGGGAAGGAGGTCAGAGAGATTTAAAAAAAAATTCCCAGGCTGAGGAAGAGAAAAAGAAGAGAAAATCCTTAAGTTAGGGATTTTTTTTTTAATTGGTATCCTTCACAGTTGTTTTGCTATTCTGAAATAAACCTTGAAAACACGTCAGAAACTTCAGCCAAGCCAGGAAGCAATGGCCCACTTCCTTGGAGTCCTCAGTGGTATCATGAAAATCAATTGTAAAATAATGCATTTAATTTTTAATGCTTTCCCACAGTGTTTTTCTCGACATCGAATCATTAAAGAAGAAAGGAGTTGAACACGACTGTCACTTATCCATCGTCGTCTTTCAGCCAAAGCCAACATTTTACACTGTTCTCTGCAGCTGGGGCTACAGTTCAGATTTTTTTGTTAGCTGAAGTTTTGTTAGGTTCTAGGAATGGTGGGCTTCCGTGGGTCTAGCTCCCTGTTTCTACTCTCCCTATGTCTTTAATCCAATGCCAACAGCTGGCCCCAGGCTCCAGCTTCTTTTACCACTCCTAGAACCAAGCTCCCCACAGTACACAACAGTCACTGGCTAATGTTCTCTCCTTTTTGGTTTGAGATCATCTCACCTGCCCTTCCCCGATTTCTGGAACCCAAACCTTTCCAAATTGTTTTCCTTTCCTAATATTCCTATGGAATATTAAACGCTTTCTACCCCAAAGTTCTTTTCTTAGGCACCCCAGAATTCACTTTTTGCTCCTTTACCGCCGCCCACCCTTGCAAATAACAACTTACTTAATATCCTAGATTGAATCTATTCTCGCATGGTGCCTAGTGTATATTCTGTTTTCCTGAGTATACTCTCAAACATCAGGACTCGGGCGGGTGTTTTCTGTCTTCTTTTACTTTAGAGGTTATAATATTTCTACACTGAACTGATATCAAATGTATATGCACATGTCTGGACTACATTATTTTCATCCTTCTCCTTCCCACTCAGCCTCGTTTCTTCCTATGCCATAATACCTTAAAATACAACTATTCCTGTGTTCTGCATGTCTACATGTCTGCAAACCTCTTCTCATCTGGATGTCTTTTTATTTTATTGTGTTCTCCAATATTCCTCTTCTGCCTATTCAAGACACCTTTCTCCAAGTCCTATCCCAGCCCCTCTAACAATGAGTGGTAGCCTCCACTACCATAACTTATAATATGCAATTTCTTTTGTAAGCTATTATACATCTACCTTACCTTCAAATAATGTTGTTGTTGGTGGTGGTGATGGTGGTGATGATGGTGGCAATGATGATGATTTCCTGTTTGTCAATCTTGATTTCTGAAGCTAAGGGTCATGTGAGGACAGAGACTATATGCTCAATTTCTTTTCCATTGCCCATTGCAATAACCAGTATATAACCAGTTGCACAGAGATGCTCTTCAATCGCATGCTGATTATCTAATTTCTTCCCTCAGCTTAGCAAGCAACCATAGTTTGTCCTTTTGTTTCCAGTATAGATGGTTCCAAATGTTGTATTTTCAATACATCAGTGCTTGCCTTCCACTGAAGTCTCAGATGTGACATGAGCTTGAGTAATTGAAATTCCTGTACCTCTTTCTGACATGCCAACAGTTCCGTGACAGAATATCCTAGTCTGATTTTTGCTCTCTCCATTAGAAAAGAGGCCTGTTTGCTAGTGGGAAACTGTTATCCATCTTTGCCTTAATTCTAATCTTCATTCTGTCTCCCCCTCCTCCCCTAGCAGTTTTCCAGATTTCATTGTGCATCAGGATTCTAATTCGGTAAAGTTCCTTCCGGGTGTGAGTGCCTGTATTCTTGTCCTCCTTAAATCTCTTTTTATTCCTCACTCCCCTCCACCCCATGTTCTTCAGAGCTCTCTTAGATTCTTCTCCTCATTATGGACTGGCATTTAATTTCTCCTTTATCACTGGAGTCTTCTCTGAAGGACTACTCTTAATTATTTCCCTAGTAATAAGAATCTAGAATATCAAGATAATGGCTACCAGAACTCCCTACAACTACATCCTACATCTGACTGAGCACATTGAGATCACTGTGCTGTTGACTGTAGCAGAGATTCCTGTCTTTCCTGGTGATGGGGTGCTAGCTTATCATTATGGGCAATGAGACCATTTCAGTTCTCTTTTGTTCTTACTGTTCAGTGGAATACTTTGAAAAACATACAAGGGGCACCTGGGTGGCTCAGTTGGTTAAGCATCCCATTCTTGATTTGGGCTCAGGTCATGATCTCCTGGTGGTTCATGGTATCCAGCTGGATCAGGCTCTGTGCTCATAGCACAGAGCCTGCTTGGGACTCTCTCTCTCTCTCTCTCTCTGCTCCTCTCCTGCTTGTGTGCATGCATGAGTGCATATGTGCTCACTTGCTGTCTCTCAAAATAAATAAATAAACTAAAAAAACCACTGTGGGCATATCTATGAGAATTTTCAGTTTGTACTAATTTTCTACACTATTTCTTTTTCTTTGTGGGTGTTGTTAAAATCTTTTGGATTTTCTCTGGTTCTTAGTAGGGATAGAGAGAAGCTAATTAAATTGAGTGAAGCCTTCTCTCTTTAAATACTATAAAATAAGGGGGGCGCCTGGGTGGCGCAGTCGGTTAAGCGTCCGACTTCAGCCAGGTCACGATCTCGCGGTCTGTGAGTTCGAGCCCCGCATCGGGCTCTGGGCTGATGGCTCGGAGCCTGGAGCCTGTTTCCGATTCTGTGTCTCCCTCTCTCTCTGCCCCTCCCCCATTCATGCTCTGTCTCTCTCCGTCCCAAAAATAAAATAAACGTTGAAAAAAAAAATTAAAAAAAAAATAAAAAAAAATAAATACTATAAAATAAGGTTGTAGTAGAAGGTTGAAACAAAAGGCACAATTGGCTCCTGTAGACAAGCTCATACATGCTTTCCATGTTAAATATTTGGGAATTTACACTGTATTTCAATTAACTGTTCCCTTAAAAACAGGTTTGGGCTTTAATTCACTTATGTCTGAATGATGCAATAGTTCTCTACCAGGATGTGATATTTTCCCCTACATACAGGATAATAAGTTACTTTCTTAGGACTTTGTGGATGCTGAGAGATGACATGAAAGTCCAAAATCAGAGACAATGGACTTTTCTTACAGCATAGCAAGCATGCTGTCAAGTCCCACGGAGTGGTGGGGACTAACCTGGCTGGATGCTATACATGTAGTGAGTTTGCATTGCAGTCCATAAACTCTATGCTTAGGAAGTCACTACTTCCATTGTAAGACTGCTGTTTGTCTTGGTAGAGACACAACCCAAGAAATGGACTGGATAAAGAATGATTAGGGATTTGCATTCTTGTCATATTCAGTAAAAATAGGCACAGATACTCAATACTCATATCAGATTACTGGTTTAATATTCCTTAACTTCAATTTCAATAAGAATGTCTTGGAGAATTTGTTTAAAGCCCATATTCCTGGACTGGACATAGCAGAGAGATTTTGATTCAACAGTTTTGAGATATTGCCCACGAAACAGCATTTTTACTTTACTCAGCAATTATTTTGATGCAGTTTCTTTCTCCTAATACAGTGTTTTATTGCCCCCAGATTGCTTTCCTCTACATGCTATCTTGAACAACTGAACCGGATGTATATGAACTGGATTATATACAGGCATGCCGCCTTTAGAAAAAAAAAAAAAGAAACAAGAAAAAAACCTCAGCATCTAAACATACTATGTATCCCTTAGTCAGTGATTAACATGTGTATGGCTATCTATTATCCTGGTGTATATCCCAAACTGATCATTGCAGAGAGGCTATGCTACCTCCATATTCACAAACCTGTTAACAATGTTAGTAGTTCTCTGTAAAGTGTGTGGGGGTTTTTTGTTTCGTTGGTTGGTTGGTTTTTTGTTTTGTTTTGTTTTGTTTTATCTAACCAAGGCATGAGCCAGCAAGAGGTGTGAGGGGAATCAATGGGTATGAGTCAAATGGGGTTAGAAAGTTCTTTTTTAAAAAATCAAGTGGTTATTAGAATAATTGTTTAGAAAGGAAAAAAAAAGTCCAAGAGCCTAAATGTTTTAGATCTGTTTTTGAGCCAATTCTCCTACAAATAATGTAATTTTGGAAAGGTGAAAAAATCTCTGTCAATTAATCTGCAAAATGGAGATAATATCTGTCTTGCCTTGAAGGTGTTGTGATTCAGATTAGAAAATGTGTATAAAGCATCTTGTCAACTAGCAAGTTGTATATGGATACAAGCAATGGTGATAACTAAGGTATTTTGTCCTTTAGGGAATTGCAGCATTTTCTGTTTCACAAACAGAGGACTTGATAATGTATCTTCTTCAGAAAACTGACCAAACTAGTAAAGAGTATCTGATTAATCTGAATAGCTTTCCCTTGGAAATAAATTCAATTACACTATTCCAGCAGTATTAAAGAGTCTCAGCTGTTAGAAAAACTCCATTTAAAATAATTTTCCATTGAGAATTACTATTCATCAACAGTTTATCTGTCATCACATTTTCCCACTTAAAAAAATTTAAATTACATACATTTCACTCAATTCACATAGAAAAAATTTTATAGTATATATATATATATATATAGAGAGAGAGAGAGAGAGAGAGAATACTATACTATATACTATATAGTATATATAGTATATATAGTATTATATTAGTTTCAGGTGTGCAATATAGTGATTCAACAATTCTATACATCCCCCAGTGCTCATCATGACAAGTGCACTCCTTATTACCCATTCCCTATTTCACCCATCTCCCTACCCACCTCCCCTCTGGTAACCATCAGTTCTATGTGGTTAAGAGTCTGTGTCTTGGTTTCTCTCTGTTTTCTTTTGCTCATTTCTTTCTTAAATTCCACATATGAGTGAAATTATATGGCATTTCTCTTTGACTTATTTCACTTAGCATCATACTATTTAGCTCCATCCATGTTGTTTACACAGGGCTTGAACCCACAAGCCATGAAATCATGACCTGAGCCAAAGTCAGACGCTTAACTGACTGAGCCACCCAAGTGCCCCAACTATAGTTACTTTTGATTTACAGTTGGATTTTCAAACGAACTTGTGATGGGTTTTTCTTTTTTCCCCTAACACCTAGTTGATTCCTCACACACGAAAAATTAACTTTTAAATGTTAATGATGAAGATTAGTTATTTAATGTGGTGGAAATGGATCCCTAAAATTCAAATTAAATTTCAGCATGTTACAAAAAATGCAAGTCCCAGGAATCAGTTTTGTGCATGTAAATGGAATAAGCAACCTATGGTTTTGCATGGCTTTACTATAAATCCTAGGGTTCTATTATTCCCCTTTCCTTCTTCCTACTCCAATATCTGGTGACATTTTTTTTTCACATCTAAGTTTATATATGATAAATAAATCCATAGAATATATTATGAGATTTAGCCTCAAATCAAACATAAATGAAGCTAAATCTCATAATATAGTCTCTGGATATATCACAGCGTGATACCCAAACCCCAGATATGCAAAGCACCAGTCTCTTAGATAAGCACAAACATTTGAGAGTGAATGACGTTTGAAAGGAGCAGTACTTTTAATGGCTTACAAGACCCACATGATCTTTGTCCTGCACATCCACCACTATCACCGTCTCTCTGATCTTGTCTCCAACTACTGTTTCTGTTACAGTTATTTCACTCTATCCACTCTGGTCTCTTCGCCCAAACTTGTGAGTTATACTCTCTCCTTTGCTCCAAATGTGCCCTCTGCCTGAATGTTCTTCCTAAAATATCATGGCTACCTCACTCACTGCCTTTGAGACTTTGTCCAAATACTGCCTTCTCAATGAGGCTCATCTTTACTCCTTTTTTAAAATTTCCTATCTTCAGAGGCGCGTGGGTGGCTCAGTCGGTTAAGTGGCTGACTTCAGCTCAGGTCAGGATCTCAGTTGTTTCTGAGTTCAAGCCCTGAGTCGGCCTCTGTGCTGACAGCTTGGAGCCTGGATTCTGTCTCCCTCTCTCTCTGCCCCTCCCCCGTTCACACTCTGTGTGTGTCTCTCTCTCTCAAAAATAAACATTAAAATAAATTTAAAAAAATAAAATAAAATTTCATCTCTTTAACTACCGATTTATTTTACTTTTTGTTTTTCCCATGATACTTACCACTGGGTAACAAGTAGTTTTTTTAAAGTTTTTTTTTTTATTTATTGTCAGTCTCTCTATGAGAATGTATGCTCTGTGAGAAATCTTTCCTCTGCTTTGCTTACTGCTTTCTCCCAAGCACCAAGAGAAGTGCCTGGTATATATTTACTGAATAAATCAATAATAAAACATGGAAAATTAATCAACTTATGAGAGGAATTTTTTGGTTTATTTGTTTCCTTGTCATTGATTTCATAACTTTATTCTTTTCTTTCCTTTCTCTTTGTTGTGTTTTGTTTTGGTTCTGTTTTAGAGGGTTTGTATCCCTGGTTCCTGATTTGGGATAAAAATAATAATACATCTTTCTTTTTTTTTTTAAGTGTCCTATTATCTATTACTGTAACCCTTTACTGGGGAAGAACATTACCCAGGTCTCTTAAGAGAAGTTCAAATCTGAAATCCATAAGTTACGGGAATATTTTTTAAATTGATATAGACTCTCAGGGTGTCTTGGCATCTTAATACTCTAATGTCATGGTTAGTTTTATGTGTCAACTTGACTGGGCCACAGGGTGCCCAGGTATTTGGTGAAACATTCTGATTTCTTCTGTGAGGGTGCTTTTGAATTAAGACTAACATTTGAATTGGTAGACTAAATAAACAGATTGCCCTCCTTAGTATGGAATATCCTCATTAAGTAGTTTGAAGAGCTGAATAGAACAAAAAGGCTGATCCTCCCCCAGATAAGAAAGAATTCCTCCTGCTTCACAGCCTTTATACTGGAACATTGTTTGTTTCCTTTTTTTTTTTTTTTTCCCCTGACTTTGGAGTAGGAGAAAACTCCTCCTGCCTGAGTGCCTTGAGACATCAGTTTTTTGTTTTTGTTTGGTTTTTTTTTTTTCCCTTCTGTCTTTAGACTCATACTGAAACATTGGCTTTTCCTGGGGGCATGAACAACCGTATTATATTCTGTTTCTCTGGAGAACCCAAATACACCTCATAATATTTAAGAAATTGTATCTGATCATGACAGAAAAAAAAAAGGAAAAAAATAGCTTACATTACAGTGTATGAAATTCAGGTTCGATATAAGTGAAAATTTAATTTAACTGGTTAGGAGTTTCCAGATGAATTAAGGATAATTTTGACACAGAGCAAAGCACACTATGCAGTGATTTCGAAAATAGTTCAATGTTGGGAGGATGAATCATGTCACCTTGTGTATAGTCATACCCAGAAGAACCCATTTTTCCACTTCCCCATGTAGACCAGCATTTTGGAGCCACTAAATTCCACTTTTCTGCTACAGAGAATATAGTTCAAACTGAAGTACTACAGTCTCTCTGTATTATGGATGTAATGTTGCAAGGATTCTGCTTGAGAGTTACTGATGCTGGAGGTTTTCAAATATTAATAAATCCTGTGGAGAATTCCACATAAGTGGTGTAGACTCTTCTCCTCAAACAAGTAAAGCATAAATTACCACTTTGTAAGTGGGGGCTCACATAGTGACTTTCTTCCCAAAAGCGAAGTATGGAAAAGGGGAAAAAAAGAGTAATGTCACAATGGCGAAAGCTGACAAACACTATCCAACCAGATTATCAAGGTCAACATCAACAGTCATAGATCATGTGTTAGTATGTATCCTTGATAGGATGTGATGAAAATGATACTTTACCTCTATGGGCAACTTCACAAAAACCCATAACCACAGTGTGATCATAAGCAAAACTCAGACAAATTCCAGTTGAGGAGCATTCTACAAAATACCTGAGAAGTACTCCTCCAAAGTATCAAAGTCATCAAAATCAAAGGAAATTTGAAAAAATATCACCACCAAAAGGAGCCTAAGGAGACATGACAATCAAATATAATGTGGTATCCCGAATAGAATCCTGGAACAGAAAATGTATATTAACAAAAACTTAGTAAATGTGGGTAAAGTATGGACTTTAGTTAATAAGAATATATCAGCATTGGTTCATCAGTAGTGACACATTAATAGGGGAGATTGGATGTGGAATATATGGAAAATACGTGTACTATTTTTGAAAATTTTCTGAAAATCTTCTGAGAAGTAAAAACAAAATATGGGGTGCCTGGGTGGCTCAGTTGGTTAAGGGTCCAACTTTGGCTCAGGTCATGATTTCACAGTTTGTGGGTTCGAGCCCTGTGCCGGCCTCTGTGCTGGATAGCTCAGAATCAGGAGCCTGCTTCGGATTCTGTGTCTCCCTCTCTCTCTCCCCTACCCCTGCTCATGTTCTGTCTCTGTCTCTCAAAAATAAACATTAAAAAATTTTTTTTGAAAAGTAAAAAAAAAAACAGAAGTTATCTTAAAACTGCAAAATGCAATGTAATGTTCAGAGCTTGTATATAATTTTCTAAATTACTACTATTTTATATACTTGTATAATATTTTATAATTATATGTCTATATAATACCTATGCATCACATACTTAAATGTTTAAGAAATATTGAAAAATCACTTTTGACCATGATTATATCTATCTATAGATTTGTGGTTTCATTTGATTTTGTACATGACATTTAAAAGCTGGACCCTAAATTTCTGTTAGAAGCTGAGTTTTGTTGCCCAGCATCTAACAAAAAACAATAATTTATAAACAAATACATATTTAAAACACTAGGTAAAAGTTCAAACCTTTTTTTTTTTACCATAGGTCTTAAGAGATTTAGAGTTTACTTATAAGCCATAATGTTCTTTCCAACTCCAAAATATTATTCTTTTGTTACTGCCCTGACAAATGAGCCTATAATGAAAGTCAAAACTATAACCCTCAATTCTCAGAATTACCCGTGCGAACACTAAGTATTCTAAGACTCTTCTATTCAGTTTGAGTAGGTGCCTGAAGCTATGCCTGAGACTAAAACAGCAGTAAATTCTATTATATCAAAGAAAATGATCTGTTATCTATCATTTTTCTATATCTAATCATGTGTGAGAGTGTGTATGTGTGTTTGTGTGTGTGTTTGTGTGAGAGAGGAAGGGCGGGGGACTGAGAGTGAAGGAGGGAGGGAGAAAGAGAGGAGAAGAGAGAAGAAATATAAAGAGCACATCCTGATATGTTGATAGAGGTCACAAACAGGACAAAAAACATGTCAAAATCATTGTGTAGGCAAAAGATACAATACAATCCAAGGAATAATAGTAATAATATAGCTATCATTTACTGAGTGCTTCTATGTTATAGACACTGTAATAAGTACTGCATTATATGCATTCACTCCTCCCAGCAATCAGGTGAAGTCTGTAGGATTATCACCAACCAAACCAGGAAGAGGAAGCTGAACATAATGAGGTTGGTAACCTATTCAAGGTCACATGGTTAGAGGTAGAGTTCTAATCCAGGAATTTAACCTGAGCATACACCTCATTGCCTCCTAAAGGAAAATGCCACCTGATCTGAATAGTTTATTATTAAGGAAACTTTTTCCATGGCATCAGGTTTTTACCATTTTTTGGTCTTTGAGGCTAGAGTTTTTTGATTAATTTAAAATTAACATTAATATTCATCTAGACTCACAATGGAGAAATAGTGATCCAATATGAACTAGTGATCCAATTTAAATGCTTGTATATGTTTGTTAAAAATACCAGAAATGTGTACCTCCAAGAGTTTACAGAGTATAAATTACTCCAGGAAACCTAAAGTTAAAACAAATAAACAAACAAACAAAAAAACCTCTATCAAAACAGAATTGGATAAATGCAAGGTAAGAATTTTAAAAATTATGTTTTCAGTGGTAAATAGTAATAAATATTTGTTCTGAATAATGATACAACAGTTGTAATATTCATAAGTGAAAGGGTTGTTTTAAACACCCCTTTCCCTTCCCTGAATCACCTCACTTACCGCCACCCCTCCAAAGGACACACCAGCAGAAACTTGAAGAAGAGGCTGAATTAGACTTTAGCGAGATCTGAACAGATTGGAATTTTATGTGAAAAAGAAAAATCTTCCCTGTTTACTTAACTATGGCAGTATTCCTGTTTTTCTTTAAGTTCAAAAAGTTGTCATTTACTGATGGTAACATTTACTTTTCAGACTTTTTTCAAATTTAAAATAATATATACATATATTAATACATCTAATATAATATATAAAATATATATCTACTATTAAAAAGCTAAAAACCTAATATTTGTAACCCCTTACCTAAAATACCCCAAAACCTTTTAAAAGCTTTTGTAAACTGACTCATAAAACACTGCTCCTTAAAATTTTTGCCTTTTTGTACTTAAAATGCACAAACGAATGTGAGGAGAGTTCGTTTCTTTTGACTCCATGCCATTTTTTTTTTTAACATTTATTTATTTTTGAGACAGAGAGAGACAGAGCATGAACGGGGGAGGGGCAGAGAGAGAGGGAGACACAGAATCGGAAGCAGGCTCCAGGCTCTGAGCCATCAGCCCGGAGCCTGACACGGGGCTCGAACTCACTTACCTCGAGATCGTGACCTGAGCTGAAGTCGGACGCTCAACCGACTGAGCCACCCAGGCACCCCTCCATGCCATTTTTTAATGATTGCATTGGTTGGAATCCTGTATCACCTCCCAGAATAAGTATTGCTTTGGAAAAGAATACCAAGGTTTTCATTCTGATAATTGACATT